>NC_080755.1:34478900-35094942 GCF_020826845.1 Diceros bicornis minor
TAAAATACTAAAAAGTAGATTTATCTAGAATTTCTTTATAACATTCCACCTACACACATCCTCCAACATTTATACACATCCAACATAGTATTTTTTACATAATTCTTCAATTAATATTGGTTGACACTGATTTATTAAGCCTGCCAGAGAGGGCTTTTCTGAGAGACCACTCTTTGATTCACCAAAGCAAATTTACTTGTTAACTAATTTGTTTTGATTGAAGTTTGTTTTTCCCAAAGTTATTCTCCTAATTTGTAATATCTAAAAGGAAACAAATACACACAAAAACTATGTACCATATTTGCTAGGAACTACTTGCTTAAATAAAAGCAAATGGCACAGGCAGCAGCAAGTCCTGTGTAATCTGAGTCCTGGCTGGTGTGAGAGACCACTAGGAATTACCTCTAATGATATTTCATTTCCTGCTCTTTTTAAAAAGGGCAAAACCATCATGGAGGTCACTTTTGACAAACCTCTTTGTTTTTCCCTTCTCAGTGTTTGTCTCCGCAATTGAGACCCAACCTCATCTCATTTCCTCCGCCCTGCATCACCTCTTCTCTTCTCTTCTCCTTCCCTCCTCCTCTTTCTTTCTTTTTTCTCCCCCCTTTGAAAACTCTAATGACTAGAATAAACCAAAATGTCAACATTTGCAATTCTGGAGCTTCATTTAAGCAATAAAAATAATAATTAAAAGGGTAAAACCTTAGAGAGATTTCTTCATTTTATATGGTTTGCCAGCGATGATACACATTCAAAAAAGCCAGTAAAAAAATTAATTAGAAACAGCCAAAGCTCGACAAGCTCTGCAAGTTAATGAAGCAGAGAGGAAAATGTCATCTTTGAGACCCAGAGCTGCATTGGCTTGGATAATATCCACTCCTGCCTTACTCGCCTAACTAAACCTCTTTTAATCTCTCCTCGAGAAATCAATGCTAATGACACGGATTTACCAAGAAATGACAGCAGCATAATACCACAAGAGCTGCTCCTGTTTATTGTAACTTAGTTCTGATGGGAACACTCAGAGTTTCATTCTGACAGCGAGTTGTTGTTTTGCATGCTCCTTATGGGACTCAAAATAATGGGAGAGCTTCATTTTATTTTATTTTGATTCTTTCCATTGTGAGGTTGTTTTTCATATTGCTCCCTCTATCCCTCTTTCCAAAGCAGCTTTTTCTTCTCGAGTCATGATTCCCACCCCTGCCATCCCCATCCACATTCTACAATCCATTCTTATTTCCTCTATCTTTCTTCAGAATGGTTCTCTTGTGGCCACAGGTGGCATTGTAGTGCACACAGTTTTTCCCCCATCTCTCTCGCACAAAACGTTATTTATGTGCATCCATCTATTTATTTGTGTTTCTATTTCATTTGTCTGTTTGGTTGCTGCAGCCAAAATATACAGGATATTTCAGTAATATGTCTAGAACACACAATTCACATAAATTTAAGGGACATCATTATTTTATTAAAAACATATATGTAATGCTCATGCTACATAACAGTGCTGTTCCTAACTACACCACACTAACAGAGATACATTCCACAAGGTACTGTACTCGTAAGGAATTGGAGTCATAAACAACTGAGTGTGTCTATTTGACCATTTACTAGATAAGTGACCTTAGGAAGGAGATTAAATCCTTCTGAAGTTTTCTAATCTGTAAAGAGATGTAAATAATATCTATCACGTACTTCGCTGTCCATAAGAAGGAATGAGGACACGTAAAGTGCGTGGCACATATTTGGTGCTCAATAACTCTGCTTCTTTCCTTCTTCCCCTCTCTAATTTCTCCTTTTGGAGTTATCAGAATATACTGCACCTCCCTTTTGCATGAGAGCATATCAGCCTTTGAAACACAGCCACGGTGATCACGCAGTCTTCTTTTCTTTGAGACAAACATCTCAGTAGAAGTCAAACATCCCACCAATGACAGAGATATCAGAGCAAGCCATTTGTCACTATTCCTCATAATTTGAATCTCTCCAAGTGAAACTGACACTTGTATGGATGGATTAACCAATGTAAAATACAGTGTTTAGTTCTATGGCCTTTCTAATGGTATTACCAGGAGTAGATTCAGGATTTGTGGGACCCAAAGCTTATACAACTGGGGGTTTCTCTTTTAATACAAAGAATACAAAACTACATACGAGGCCTTGAAAGGGGTCATGAAGCTCAAGCTTCATTTAGTTTCACAGAAAAGGACAAATAACAGGACTTTCCTTACATACTACCATCTACCAGGGGCATTTGTTGAACCGCTAAAATTTGGTTGCAATTTGGAGTCGTGAAGAGTGAGGAAGAGGCAACGGTGTCCTTAAGTGTACTGAGATAAAGTCTCTGCTACGTAGTGATATGGGACTAGAACTTTTTTAACAGGAATTCAGTTTGGCTTTAAAAAAAGAAACCAGAAAGCTACATTTCTAGAACAACTGAATATGTGAATAGATAACCAGAGATTCACCACTGCATAAATAGTTTCAGATGTTTATAGAAATGCAAAGAGGAAACAAATAGGATGATATTGACGGAAAGGTCCTAGAGAAATGGTGGGGTTGGGGAAATGTGTCTTTAGATAGTGGGATCAAGGAGAGGAAATTCGAGGCTCTTGAAGGATAAGAAGGGTCAGCTATGCCAAGAGGCAGGACAAGGCAAGGCCCAGCAGAGGGATCAGCTAGCACAGAGCCTGGCAGTCTGGAAAGACTGTGGAATAAGTAAAGAGCAAAAGGGTAAATGATATCAGATGAGTTTGGAAAGGTTGTGATTCACTTTCTTAACAAAATAAAAACTATAATCTAAGCATCAGAAGGGAAAAATGTCCTTTGTTTATTGTTTTTTCTCCTTCACGGAATTCTTTTAGAGTCCATATACTGCTTGCTTTTCTATCAGAAAGTGAGTTATAGAAAAAACTGGTAGTAGATTTTGAAACCATGTACCCAACTTTATCTATCGTGGAGACAATGATCATCTAAAGCCTACAAACTCTTAAATTCTAAACTAATTAATTATCTCAATAAATACGTGCTAATTTAAACAAATTCACTGAAAATAATTGTAATATATTTCAAAGTTTCTCACAAAATTGGAACATGGGAATTATTGGTGGGCATCAGTGTTGCTCAATTTCTCTCTGACTTTCAGCTTTTTAGTAACACTTTTGTTCATAGGTCATGCAGCCTAAACTTCAAAATTCAAATGCCAGAGTTCCCTTAGGGTCTTATAGGAGGCTGGGTTCCCTTCAAGCTACACTGCTTGTAGCAACTTCTATCAGCCAAATTTGGAATCAGAGGTTTGACTCTTTCCTTGGAACATCAAAAAGGGGGAGCAGGTGTGTTGCAAGAGTGGGCACTGACTTTACTCTGGAAGAAAATTTAAAGAGCTCAAAGGGCAGTGGCATGAATATCATGTGGAAAAGACTCTTTGCTGTCTGCCAAAGTCTCTATGTTATTGTGCTCTTGCTAGTTACCAGTTATTTAGCCAAGGACTATATTTCCCAGTCCTCTGACTCCCAACCCCTAGATGGAGGAGATCTTGAGTGGGTTTCATCAATAAACTGTGAGTAAAGGGGATGTAACCCCTGAAGCAAGTTAAACAATCAGTATATTCTCTCTGCCCTAATTCATTGGCAGAAAACACAGGCTTATCGGCTGGTGGAGCCACATTAGACAGTTCCATGAGAAAGAAATATATGTCTACTGTGTTAAGCTTCTGAAATTCTAGAGTTTGTTATAGCATCTTGCATTACCTAACTAATATATGGGGTCTTCAAAATTCTTGATCTACAGCAAACTGAGTGAACTATGTATTCTAGTGGAGGTGCCAAGTTAAATTTAAGAGTTTGGTGTTGTTTTGTCTTTGTTTTCTCTTTTTGAATGAAAGAGGTGGCAGAAGTCTTGGGAGATGTATAAAGGTGGCTCTCCCTGAAAGGTAGGTATGGAGTTTGTTGGAATGATTTTAGAAAACATTCTTAGAAAAGTAAATTACCCCAAATTCAAATTCATTTAGGTTAGTCTCCTGTAGAAAGACAAAAGAGTACATACATAGTACAAGGAGTTTAGGAGAAAATCTTGCTTTTCTTGAGAGCCTGAATTGATAGGGGAAAAAGGATGACTATTCTGGGTCTATGTTGTGGTTGATAGTGGACCTGAAGTCAATAGAGTCCCTAGGGTCTGTTTGTGCCCTGCCAGGTATGGAAAAGGAAATGGAAACTACATCAAGGAAAGACTAGAACTCTCTAAGAGCTGCAGCCAACACAGAGCACTTGGTTGAGTTTAGCATGAGTAGGACTATCCTACCTGTAAATTCATGGCAACCTAAAGGGGATATCAGCAGTGGCCCAGCATAAGCTGGTCGATTATATGCGATGAATTTTTAACAACAATATCATGTCACAGCAAGAAATTCTGGCAGTAGTAGGCTGATCAGACTCTAGCTCTTTCCCAATTATAAAGTGAAAACCAAACACAGCCCTCTTTTAGGACTGTGTCCCTCTGGGTACTGGGGGACAAGTCAAGTCCCCAAAACAAGAGGGAAACACTGGACTTTCTCCAAATAACGTAGTTGGGGAATTGAGCCATTTATATTTCCCTTTTATAAATAAAATATGGAAATAATCTTTAAGATCATATCTATTTGGAGATTTTTCAACATGCAGTATTCCTACTAGTTGTATAACTTCTTATAATTTATAAAGGATTTTCATAAGCTTTATTTTATTTGACCTTCTTGGCAACTCAATAAGGTCGATATTATCATCTCAATTTTATTGATAAGGAAACAATGGTTCATTGAGATAAAATAACTTGCTCAAAATTACACTAATATTAAGTGGTGAAGGCACAATTCAAATCTCTGATCATATCTAACCTGTAATCTTAAACTTTTACCTCAAAACCATGATGTAACCAACTGTAATCCAGATAAACAATTGTATCAAAAATTACTGTTCCATCTTTTTGCTGCTGCCTTATAGCTGTCTCTGTGGATTCTTTTCTCCACAACCTCCTGTGATTCCTGCCAAAGAAGAGGCTACAGTCCACTTCATGCCTCTTTCCTGCTATATTTATTTCTTTCCAAAATATGGCTAATATCTAACTGCATTGATTTAAGAATTTTAAAAGTAGCTTCTACATACACTCACACACACCCACATACAGGCCCCGGGTATGCTTGATTTAAGAAAAAATAAGCTCTTTGTTTGAATTTTAGATTGATAATTAACAGTTTGTACCCTTGAATAAATTCAAAGCAAACAACACCTAAATACTTACGTACAGCTTCTATTATAACAGATTCAGATAAAGTTCATGGGGCTGAGCAGGGTGGCAGAGGGGATAGAAAGCAAAAACAATTTTTCCTAAAATCACATAGTTTCCTTATATTCCTTCCTAAAGAAGAAATCAAACAGTCATAGGAGTTCTGTGCCATTGGATCCTGAAAAATCACAATACTTTGCAATTTTCAATTTTGTATCATCAGTGGTTTAGCCATGTTCCCTTCATTCTGAAATTTTCGTCACAGAGATTACTTTCTATTTCCTTCATAAACTAAATAGCTAAATAGCATGCATATTCGCATGTGATATGGGTGACCCAACCTCTGGGTGACGGAACCAGGACATATACAGAAAAGCTGAATTTTTCTATGTCAAAGGTCCGACAGGGATATATTTCTCCTTATTGGAAAAAAAAGTTTTATTCCACATTAGCATCAGAGCATGGTCCCCATGCAGCAATTTCCTCAAATAGTGACCCTTTGGGAAATGATGGTCATGAAACTAGTTTACAAAAACATGAGATAAATATTAAAATAGAAACACTGAAGGTTTTAACCTCCTGCAGGTTCTAAGAAACTTGGAGTAAATATTTACCTTGACTTTTCTGCCAGGGAATTACTTTGTGAATCTCACCATGAAGAAGATGACTTTTTTCCAGTTATTCTCAATAGCATTTCTCTCAGGGTGATCGCTGCCTTTTCTCTTTCACACTCTAATGTTATATTGAAAATGCTATAAGCGTGCTCACATACTGTTGTGAATTCAAAAGGGTACTTATGCCAAGAAACAAAAGACATTCTCTTTCCCTATGGCTTCCATCACCCTCACTTGGGGAGCTGATAAATTGGTCCTTTATGAAGGCTTTAACACAAGAAAAATAAAAATGTGGGGATATGTGTGATGGGGGTTGGGAAGTAGTATTGGCTTAATAAAATAAATCTTTTCATCTGAGTCTACAGGACAACAACCCCATCGACTGCAAAGTGAAAAGTCTGTTTGTCACACTGCTTTGTCTACGTCTACAAGTTGCCAGACACCCAGGTTAATGGAGTTTTTACACTGAATAGATTGGTTGTCTTGAAGTTAGGAGCAGCAATGTACTGTCTTTGGGTATTTGATCATCTTGTTCATATGTTCATCACTTATACCTCTGCTCAGAAAAGTATAAGATTATGAGTCTACTGTGCATTTGTTTATATGAACAGTATTTTATCTGCTCTGTGTGTGCATGTGTCTTTACCTTCCTGTTGGCGTTTACACTTTCTTCCTGATACTCTATGTTTCCTCAAGCTGAGTCTCCTATAGAAATGAGTTACTGAGGCAGTTCTAAGAAATGGTCACTTTTTAACCAAACCAAGCATGCACTAATACTGCTTTAATATTTAAGCTAGTCAGTTATGAGAATATAATTTATCTAAATATGCATCTCTCTCTTTTCTTCAGAAAAAAAAAGAAACCTCCTTCTGAAGAAGTTAATTCTTCTTCAGATAACACTTTCTTTAATCATCCAAACTCTTTATCTTTAGTTCTTATCTATAGGCACCTACTGTCGGCATTGGAATGACTCAAATAACCTAACGCAGACAATTTCTTGGTAAAATTTCCCTTACTCTTTGCTTAGTGTCCCACTCATGGCTCAAAGCAAAACAACATGGTGGGGCCAGCCCAGTGGCACAGTAGTCAATTTCGGTGCCCTTTGCTTTGGCGGCAAGGGGTTTGCAGGTTCAGATCCTGGGCACAGACCTTCACCACTCATCAAGCCATGCTGTGGCAGCATCCCACTTACAAAATAGAGGAAGATGGGCACAGATGTTAGCTCAGGGCCACTCTTCCTCAAGCAAAAAAAGAGGAAGATTGGCAATAGGTGTTAGCTCAGGGCTAATCTTCCTCACCAAAACAAACAAACAAACAACATGGCATTCAACTCCACAAAAATTGCTTTCACAAAATCTTTGAATAGCTTCATATTTAGTAAACCCAATAAATTTATGTTTACTGTCTTCTTCAGAGCATTTGACACTGTTGACAACTCCCTTTTTCTTGAAAGATTTTTCTCCCTTTGGCATCTATGTTTCCAAACTGTTCTTATTTTTTTCCCTCTATCTCTTGTCTTCTACTTTTCAGTTTTCCTAATTTCTTTATACATCTGCTTATTATTTGTATATTATATCCCTCAGGATTTTTCCTCTCCTCCTCTCACTCTAAATCTTTTCCCTGGATAACCTCAACTCTATTCCCATTGAGTGAATTATTACTTTTATTATTATCCAAATATCTCTTTTGAAGTAGAATCACAGATATATCCAACCTCCAACTGAAATTACCCACTTGAATATTCCACGACACTTCAAACTCTACTTGGTCTTAATGGAAAGCACTATTCTCCTCCTTCTTTCTTCCCCATTTGTTATGGAATGAATGTTTGTGTCCCCCCAGAATTCATATATTGAAATCCTACCCCTCACTAATGTGATGGTATTAGGAAATGAGGTCTTTGGGTGGTAATTAGGATTAGATGACGGTGGAGCCCTTGTGAATGGGATTAGCACCCTTATAAGAGTCATGAGAGAGCTAGCTTCCCCAGTCTCCGCTTTCCACCAGGTGAGACTATAACCTGACTATAACAGTCTACAATCCAGAAGAGGGATCTCAGCAGAACTCAACCATGCTAGCACCTTGATCTCAGATATCCAGCACCAGAAATGTGAGAAATAAATTTCTTTTGTTTATAAACTACCTAGTCTACGGTACTTTGTTATAGCAACCCAAGTAGGCCAAGACACTATCCCAACAAAACGGCCCTTTTATTCACCCAGGTGTCCCAGTCAAAACTCTGCTGATTTCCTTAACCCCAGTACCTATCAATCACACAGTCATATTTCTCACATCTCTTTAGAGCTCTACACTATATCTAACTCTCTATCCATTTCTATTATCAAACTTTTAATTCAGATCTTCATCATCATTCACCTGGATTACCATCTGATCCCCTTCGTATTATGTTCCATAAAATGATTTTATGACAAACTCTATAAAGTGACAACTCAAATTTGATTAAGACAACCCTTTGCCAAAACCTACTACTAGCATGGCACACTAGCCCTATAAGAATGGGTCCCCCAATTTCTCTTTGTTTTTGGCCCCATCACTTTGTTCAACTCTTTATCCGAACTGTCCCACATGAATTGCCATAGACACAACTTGCTTTTCCTCATTTCTAGGCCTTTGGCTATTTCATGTCCTTTCCTTGGATCACTCTTCTATCCTCCTCACACATAACACTTCTTGACTATTCATCTTTAGGATCCAGCTTACATATCACTTCCTCTGGGAAGACGCTTCTGATTCCTCTAGGTAAATGCTCCCGTGTAGAACTCCCTAACTCTGTGCTGACAAAGCTTATTTACTTGTTTATTTGTTAACAAAGCTTATTTACTTAAAACTCTTCAACTGAAAAGCAAGTTCTAGAAGGAAGGCCCTAGTGCTAAGCAGAAAACTTAACACAAAATACATATTGAAAAAATCTGTATATATGAATAAATCCTTAAAAATGTTTTTATGATTCTATTGTGTGTCTATAAATATCCCTCTTGCACAGGTCAGGAAAGTAAAGCTTATAGTGAACTAACTGTGGCATAATACTATATCATTTGTGAGTCTGTTATTATCATTCTTTATCTCCTAATGAGATATGTACCTTATAAACAAAATTAATGTATCCCATTTGAAATGATAGACTACTTTGAAGCTGCCAGTTCTGCCTATCTTCAACAACAGACTCAGGTAAAAATGTCTGAAATTTCTGATTATTTTGGTGACAAATTGATATTTATCATAATTTACAATACCATTCTGAGTTCTCCTCTCCCACTCCAATAATTGTTGTTTCCACAAAACTCCCAAAATAGCTGTATTACTACTAGAGGACCCATGTGTAGGTGCAATTTTTCCAGCTGATTCCAATGAAAATAGACAGCCTTTCTTTTTCCAGGACTGTTTTCTTCTGAACCGTTACAAGAAAGGCTGTCTCTGCAAATATCTGCAGTTTTTTCAACTCATAGTTTTCCAGTGGGAACGCCAGCCATTTTTATATTCTGTGCTTAGATGTAATCAGGGTTATTATTAAAGAATGGTTACTAGTAGAGTAGGCTCTGTTTCAAAGGAATCATTTTGGTGAGTACTGATCTCCTCTTGATATCTGCACTTTCTTTTTTCTGTATATTAATTAAACTGTTATCATAGAATTTTTAAACTGGGAAGAACCTCAGAGATTATGTATTCCAATTCTCTTTTTTTCTTACATTTTGCTCATTTTAAAAGAATAAAGCAAGCATTTCAGAATATAAATTGCATCCGTGTTGATGCTTGAATTGAAGTTTAGAACTCGACACGTAAGTAAGACGGGAAGTTTTATGAAAACATATATGACATCTAGAGGACATCTATAAGAGATCTATAGTTTTGTGAGGACATCTGTGACATTAGAGGACACCTATAAATACAGGTCTATTTGACGTCTTTCTTGACTTCTAAGCAGCATTCAATCAACTGACCATTTCATTACCTCTCCCTCCATTCTAAAATAAACTTTTCCCTTAACTTCCATTGATTACACTTCTTGATTTTCTTGCAACTTTGCTGACTGTTGCATCCTAACCACTGTTATATGTTTTTTCTCCACTTTCCAATCAGGAATTTGGCATTCTTCAAGGCTCAGTTTAGTGCCCTTTCTTTTGTCACTGATGATTGCGCTTGCCTTATTATCCTTTCAGAGGTTTTGAACTTTGCAATGGAAACATAGTCCATCCAGTTACACAAACAGAAACTGTAAGGTTTTCTTTGAAATATCTATTTTTCCTCTTTCCTCATATCTAATATATCACTGATCCAGTTGATTTTAGATCCTTAAAAACATATCTAAACAGATTCTCTTCTCTTTACCTCCATCATCACTACCCTATTCCAAATCACCAAGGTGTATTTCTGGGACTATGGCAATCTCCTGGTTGATATTGGTCCACCTCCACTTTTAGCCCCTGGCCATCCATTCCCAGTTTGGAAGTCAAAATAATCCTTTGAACACCAGCTCCCTTCACATGCACATTCAATATGAACCCACACACACATTCATATACCACATATACTTAAACTTAAAACCTTAAATGGACTCCCATCATTCTCTTAATATAAATCAAAATCCTTCATATGTATACAAATCAACTCACAGTCTCCCCACATCCCTCTCTTGTCTCTTACATTTTCTCCGTATTTCAGTTCCTGTATTCTTCTGTCTTAATCAAATGGGCTATCTTTTTCATTATTCAACTCTTTTCACATATTGCTCCCAGTGCTTGCAACACCTGCTCTCAGCCTTATTCCTATCATTCTTTAGTTCTATTTGACAGTACAGCTATCATGGTGGTTAAAAACTTTGTCTGGATTCAGGTAGATAGTATATAAATTTCAGCTTACCATTTGATAGCTGTACAAGTATGGACAAATTATTACCTTTTTGTTCTTTATCTCCTCACTTGAAGTATGAGGAAAACAGTACCATCCAGTTCTTAGGGCTATTATGAGAATCAAATGGATTAATTCATAGAAAGTGCTCAGAAGACTGCTTGATACTCATAAATACTCAATAAAAATATACATTAGTATCATCATATTTATCATCACCACATATCATCATTTTGAACATCATCATCTTCATGATCTAGGTTTACAACTTTCCATTAGAAACCTTTCTTTACCTCTACGCTAAATCAGATGTTCCTGTCTGTATCTGCTTCATAGCTCTTACCACAATTGATGAGAGGAAAGGCATATTTCTCCCTTGTTAGCCTATATCCTGTATGAAGTCAATAATCATCTTAGCCATTTAGGGAACATACTGTATATTCAATAAAGATGCATGAAATCAATGAATAAATAAATGTCATATTATCTAAACACTAATAGTGACATACATTGTCAAACAAATGGTTTATTGGTGTCTACATCTCTAATACCGCAAAACATTCTGGTAAATACATCTCAAGAAAGTTCAAAAAAAAAAGAGAAAAGTTTTAAATATTAAATGGAGAAATCATTGATTATATGAGGACAAATTATCTTAAAAAATGTTTATGCCCATCATTTACAAAATTATAAAAGTAATAGAAAGAAGAAGCCTGGAATTTTGAATCAAACCAGAGCACTAGAGTGAGAAGAAGCATTCCTATACTCTAAATCTTGAAATAAGAATATAGTAAATGATAGAAATACTACTTCTCAGGATCTAGTAAGCATACGTAGCTCAATCCAAGAAGTAATACAGGCTAAATGCACAGATTTAGAAAATTTTCAGGTATATCTATAGATGGTAAATATCCCTAGGTAAATTAAAGAAAATATCAATATTTAGAGAGACATTTCCGTTATAAAGAACAGTCTCACATTATCACAAATCATGTCAGGATGGTCTGACAGTGTCCACCAAAACTTTCTAATCACACACCTATCTCAATTTTTAAAAATTGCAATATGCATTCCTAATATATGTAGATTTATTTATCTATTTATTTATACAAGTCTTACTGTAAAATACTATATGTTATAAAACAATCTCCAAAAATAGGACGAGATAAAAAAATGAGCTAATAAGTTTAAAAAATGTACTTTCATGCCCTAAAGAATTGTGTTGCAAATTTCCTGGGCTTGTTATATCCCACTTTTAAGACTCCTGGAGTGGTACATGGAACACTGGACTGGAATGTGTGCCTGACATGATCCAAAATAACTTTTTTTTTTACCAGTATCATTGCACTTCTCAGCAGAATCTTTTCCAACAACATTAATTCCTTCATTTCTTTCTTAGCCCTTTTCCCACTTTCTACTTGTCTCTGATGAAAAAAAGTCATTTAAACTTGAGAGCTGCGGTACATTTTATTCAATATCAGGAATTTATTAAAAAGTATCAAGCCTGTACTTTCATCAAATTAAGATACTCCTTGTGGTTCATTTCCAATGATAGGTAATCCCCATCTCAAATCACTTTGCTGAGAACATTGGTATTTGATAAATACATTTGCAGGGAGCAGTTATCTTCAAACTCCAGTCTCATCAAGCATTGTCCCACCACAAAATATGATCAAAGATTAAGGACTCTGGGGACTCATGGGCTCTGAACTCATCAGCCTCGAATCCTACTATAAATTATCCAAATGAGGCACTTGGCAAGATTCTTAACTGATTGTGCTATTCGGAACACCTCCATTTCAATTAGAGGTAACCATGATACACGACAGCAGAGAACAAAACTAATAATTTTCACTGATGTCAGGGAAGGTTATAGGACTTCAGGGAATTACAGCAAGAGTTTCAAGAAATGCACGTTCACGGCAGTATTCCTTGTCTGTGTGTCTGCTTCTTGAAAGAAAAGCTTTTATTTTAGTTTCCTCGTTCATATCGGAGGGGTTCAGAGAATATCCATATACAAAAGTCTGGTTGGCAGGGGATACTGGTATGCTAAGGACTAAAAAAGTCAATAACGAACTCTCAAATTTTGAATCCCTCAGGAGACCAGATGTGTCTTCAATTGTAATCCTGAGTCTGGGCAAACAATCTATAGACAGATGAAGCAGCTAACTATATTGTACAACTCAGAAGAAATTAAAAGCCTTAGGGATCACAAATATATACTCTTCCTGGACCAGTAGAAATTCTTGAAATCCGCAGTTAATGTTATATCATACAGCCAATTTTAACTGGATGCATCTGAGCAGTATACCACATCAGCCAACATACCAGTTTTCCTAACTTTTCAAATTGTCCTGAGGATTGGCTTTCCTGAATTTCTCAGGGCTCCCTGAATAGAAAATTGATCAATTCCTTTCTAAAAGCAAACACAGGGATCTGAGGAACTAGGCATGCCACATATCAATAGGAAGCAGTTTGATTTGTTTATTTAAGCATAAATACGAAAGTCACAAAAACCTGTTTTTTTGTCTTAACTGGGATAATTATCAACTTTATGGCTGGGATCTCATTTTTCTTGACACTAATTTAAAATATTACACTCCCTGCTCTTCCCTTCAAGTAGGGACTATTTATGAGGATTTATGCATTTTTTTTTAAGTTGGTAAGCATGTACTGAGTACCAACTGTCTAGAAAACATTTTATTAACCAGGATGGAAGGATACAAAAATGAAAGACATTCTTCCTCATCTCAAAGAGCTTTTCTGTAGTCTAGCAGGAGTGATATTAAAACAAACAAACAGAAACCGGCATCCCCTGGTATGATATGATGGAAAAGGCACTTCGCTTCTGTTATATTCCTCCCAAAAGCCCATAACTCCAGCCTAACCAGAAGAAAAACATTAGACAAACTCAAATTGAAGGACAGTCTACAAAATATCTCACCAGTTCTCCTCAAATTGGCAAGGTCGTAGAAAACAAGGAAAGACTGAGACACTATCACAGACCAGAGGAGACTAAGTAGACATGATGAATAAATGCAATGTAGTATTCTGGATTGGATCCTGGAAAAAAAAAAAAAAGGTTTTAGGGAAAAAACTGGTGAAATTAAATGAAGTCTGGAGTTTAGAGTAAGCTACCAATAATGGTTTCCCGGTTTTGACAATGTACTATGGTAATGTCAAATAGTAACATTAGGAGAAATTGAGTGCGAGTTATATAGGAACTTTCTGTACTGTTTCGGCAACTTTTCTAGAGATCTAAAATTATCCCCAAATGACCAGTTTACAGAAAAGTTAAAAACACGAAAATAACTATAATACAACTCAAAGTGTGACAAGTGCCACAAGATAAGAACAAAAAGTTCTGTCGGACTTTGAAAGTGAAGGATACCATTCTGCCTGAATGGAACATGAATACTTGTAGATGTCTGCAATATCTATTTCAGAAGCTCGCTCTAATCCTCTGCCACACCCTGTACAAACCCAAACCACCTCAGGGATCTATTCTGAGTGCCCAGCCTTAGACATAATGGAAAATGTTTTTGTAGAATGAAAGACACAAAGACTCTGTGTTCCTGCAGCTACAAGTGGAATACCAAGGTGGTGGGAGAGGGTGATATGGGAGCTGCCCACTGTGGGTGCAGACAATAAAGGGATAGTTTTTCTCCAGAAAAATGTTTAAAAATAGTAAAAGCCCAATTAAAAATTGATATGCTTTTTTTTTAATAATTTTTATTTATTTATTTTTCCCCAAAGCCCCAGTAGATAGCTGTACGTCATAGTTGCACATCCTTCTAGTTGCTGTATGTGGGACACAGCCTCAGCCTGGCCGGAGAAGCGGTGCGTCGGTGCGCACCCGGGTTCCAAACCTGGGCCGTCAGCAGCGGAGCCTGCGCACTTAACTGCTAAGCCACGGGGCCGGCCCTTTTTTTTTTTCTTCTTGAGGAAGATCAGCCCTGAGCTAACATCCATGCTAATCCTCCTTTTTTTTTTTTTTTTCTGCTGAGGAAGACCAGCTCTGAGCTAACATCTATTGCCAATCCTCCTCCTTTTTATTTTTTCCCCAAAGCCCCAGTAGATAGTTGTATGTCATAGTTGTACATCCTTCTGGTTGCTGTACGTGGAACGCGGCCTCAGCATGGCCGGAGAAGCAGTGCATCGGTGTGCTCCCGGGATCCGAACCCGGGCCGCCAGTAGCAGAGCGCACGCACTTAACCGCTAAGCCACGGGGCCGGCCCCTGATATGCTTTTTATTATCACCATGCACCAACAATTTTAAACAGTATTAGTGATAAAATGCCTCTCCTCATCGGGATAAACTGCTTTCACCACTGCCCTCCCACCTTTGATATTCCACTGCCAGGCAGTTATGTCTCTGGAATATAGTCTGACTTCATTTTGTGATGTTTGGCTGCTGACAGCTATTAGGCCTCACCTTTCCCTTTCCCCTTACGCCCCTCATTTGAGCAAGCTGATATGAAATCCTAGGTAGGTGGATTTGGCGTAGGTGGGAAGTTAAAACCATGCAATCCTCTGCACATGCGTGCAGAATTGCATCCCAGCTACATCCCCCAAACAACATAAAAACCCCAAACTAGTCTCTCTCTCTTCTTTTTTTAATCTCTCAATCAATTTTCATATCTTCTTGGGAGCCACCATGCTCTCCCCAGAAAGCCTCATTGTGTGAGAAATAAACTTTTTCATAATCTCTTGGTGTGTATATATATTTGTGTGTGTGTGTGTGTGTGTATTTGTGTGTGTGGTGTCATCAGTCTCAACAGCCGAGGTAAATTTTTGTGTGGGGTTCTTCTTGTTTATATAAAGTGGCCACAATAGGCCCACAGAGTCAAGAACTGGAAACTCCATTTAAGACATAATTTATAGAGAAATCTCTTAAAGATCATGATGCAAAAAGATGAAAAAATATTGTTACTATTTCCATCAGCCTCCTCTTATTTCATTTAGAGTTTGTTTCCCGTGAGTTCCCAGGGCCTTCATCCTTCGTTTGGTCAGCCTCTCTCTCTTCTTTTCTATTTGGTCTTTGCAAGGCCCTTGTTTCATCATGCCAGGTCCCCTGTGCCAGGTCCCTTGTAGTTGAATCAGTAAGTCCCATTCATTCTGAAATCTCACATTCTTCAAGGCAAGCAAAACTTTTTTTTTCCTGGCTAAACCTGATCACTCGTCATAATATAATCCATTAGTTTATGGCGCAAAACATCCTTTCCTCTTAATGTGAAGATATGCAAGTAAAAAGCTAGGAATGTGGCCAAGTTCAGCTCTGTGTCCCATTCGCAGGGTACATGTCATCGCAACTGATTATATTTCCCTTTGTTCCATTTGGCTTACAAAACTAACCAAAGTTACCAAGGCAACAGCCAATTCAAGATACTGACACCTCCTGACCCTGTCTTACTACTAGGAATGGGAGGAGTGATTCATGTACATGTTTAGATCAGCCAAAGTCAGGTAGAGGAAGAGGCCATTTTTAGTGGCGGTCACTAGTTCTTGGGGAACTATTAAAAAGCTCCACAGCATAAGATGTTGCAGAATGATAGAAAGGAATAAAAGGAGGTAGAAAAGAGCACCTCTATCTTAAAATGCAGTTTCAATCCTGAATCAGATGGTACAGATAGAGAATGACAGAAGGATAAGTCCTGAAAGGCTGATTCCATCCATTTTGAGTGATTGACTATTAATAGGAGCTTTATTTTGTAGACAATGGGGAGGTACTGTTTTTGAATAAGAAAATCATCCTGCTACAGATAAGTTCTATCCTCTGGAGATTTTTTTTAAAAAAATGAGTAAATAATGATGAGAGAAGATTCAGGACATTTTTATTGTAATAGATGGAATAACAGCAATAGAAATAGAACCAAATTTTCAGGTGTAAAAGAGATTGTAGAGGCAGAATAAATAGAACTTGATAACTAATCAAGATGGCTTCCAGGACTTAAGCATGACTAACTAAAATAAAAAAGATAAAAGGCAGGAGAAGGGACTGCTTTTGCTGGAAGATTACAAATTTAATATTAGAAGTGAAAAATTTGACAAATTACATAATAGATGTTAAAGTCCTCTAACAAATTAAAAGCACTTTACAAATGAGTTATCATTTTCAAATCTTTCTTATCTGTAAATTGTACATAACCATAGTGAATACACTACACAGGGAAAAGATTTGACTTTTTTGTTTGATTTCACAATGAATAGGTATATTAGTAAGCACACTTAAAGGTATTATATTCTATTTGGTAACTGCTAATGAAGTTGCAGTTTTATTTTATATAGTGCTTATTGCAATGGTTAAAATGCCCTACCACACTGAGATGGTCGTGCCCAAGTCAGCAGAGCTAGCGGTTTTTGTCCTTTCATGCTCTGGTCGTCTAGGACTATGACTCATGTTATAATCCCAAAAATATCAGAGGACAGATTTCAGCAAAAGACAGCTCTTCTTCTTTACTCATCTGCCTCACCAACCATTGTAGAAGGAAAATTGAAAAGGAGATTAATCCATGTTCTTAGAGTTGTGGTATGAGGTCTTTCATGCCACTTTACAAAAGATCGTGAATAATTTGGTCATCAAAACACTCAAGGAATTATGTGACTCTTTTATTGGAAAGAGAGATCAACTGACCTGGAGAAGGAGGACAGTTGACTGTTAGCAAAGTCAACACAAGGAAGCTTTAAACCAGTTAATTAGGTTAGACCTCCAAGATATATGTACGTATATTCTGTGCCTTAAATGTAAGGAAATTTCTTTTCTGTACACATAAAGTACTAAAGTTCTTTGATAGTCAAGATATAAAGTAATTCTGTGTTTCATATCTTCACTTTAGCTATGGAGAAAAAGTTTAAATCTCCTACCCTGTGACTTAGGGGAAAATATTACACAGCACAGCACTTAATGACACACTTTATATACAATTGAGATTCTTAGTTTTATGAATATTTGGAGGGCAGACATCTTGCTTTGTGATTCTCTTAACTACCTCACAGTACCCTCCTCCTACCACCATGGGGCAAGACATAGTAAGCATTCATTAAATGTTTGCTAGAAAAAATGGATTAAGTAGTCAATTAGTCTCCTCTCTAGATTATTGCCATTTCAATAGTAAGAACGCTAGATCTGAGAACTTCTTATATCTATACAATTTATAGAATAGATAATAGTAATAACACTCTATTGATTAAAGTTGCCCCAATTGTCGTTCTATTCTCATTGAGGCAAGTTCAGACAATGGACTGAGATGTTATGTGTTACCAGCTTTGAACTGCTAGTACTAGATGGTATCTCAAAGAGGTTCTGGGAGAAGGAAAAATAAGTAGCTCTGCAAGTCTGTTCTAAAATGGATCTTATATCAATAAGGTATGTGTGTTATCTATCTTAAGGCATCATAGAATTAAAGACACACCATCAATTTACTAATAATTTTTCAAAGAAAAGAGAAACACCAACAAATAAAGCAAATCTATCACTTATAAAGACACTGCCTGCATTCAGACTACCTGTCATTCCAAAATATCTGTAAGCAAAAGTTTTTCATGTTATATTTGCTCAACAACCTTGTCTGGGATGATAATACCAACATATTACCAGTTAGTAACAATTAAACTTAAGTTTTGACTTTTACAAAGCCCACCCATGTCCTTTTCTACAATACTGACCATATTTGACTGCCTGAAATCTACTGGGTTGGCAAAGCATATTCAAGTTTTGTAACTGATGGCTTTGACTTTGGTGATGACCTTGTGTTAGACTTCACAAAGCTAACTAGACTCCGGAGCTGGCACTATTAAACTTTATACTCACAGCACAGATGAGCAATAGTAAATAAAGAAATGAAGGCCCACGGCAGGCGCAGGGCAGGCGTGGGGCTGGGGGGAAGGCGTAAGTTGATGGCATGCTTTCCTGAGTCTGGGCCACATTCAAACGCTTCTCAGCTCTGCATATCGCCACATGCCACTGTGCTTTCCCGTCCCCCGTTCACACAACTACTGCAAATGGTATCATTTTGCAACTAATTTACTCGCTTAGTTTTGGCCATTAGTCATTCCCAATATCCTCAATCTGCAGGTAATTTTCCACATTATTAGTTACCCACCTGTCTTATTAAACTGGACTTTCTGAAACCCTGTGTGCCTGCATTTTCTGCACCTTTAGATCAAGCAAATAATTGCCCATACCTGGATGGAGCAATTTAATAGGAAGATTATAGTTGATTCCAAAAGTTAATAACTATAGCATCTGGTTTCCCTTTTTAACATTTAAATGATAAATTCAGTGTTCATGGAGAGAGAGAGAATAAGAATGAGTCAGCTCACCAGAGTCTAAAATCTTAAACTTTTGTGGTCAGGTTAAATATAGGTGGACAGAAGGTAAGTGTTGATCTCTCCACTAACGTACTTCACTTTGACCCTGAGAGACCCATCTTGATCACATTAAAAGAAAGAAGCTCTTTTCATTGATATAAAACTTAGCTCCCTGATAAGGAAGATGGCCAAGTCCTCTGTTTTCATGCAGTGTCTCTGATGTCTTTGGTTGCTCTGAATGAGAGACTACAGCTGCTTTGAGACGTCTTCGACTCATTTTCATTCACATCTCCATAAAACCATCTGTGCAGGATGCCTTTTTAAATATTGCTGGGTGAAACTCAGAACATTATTTTCTAAACCAGGTCAGGAAAATCCAGCACAAAAAACCCAAACTTTCAGCACTGAGGGCCAAGATTGCAATTTGCCACTAGTCTAAGGAGAGTGCCTCATTTGCAATTAAATTGGCATTCATTTTTATCAAAAATAAATGTGCCTAGCTACAATATTTGCTTGGAGTTATAAGTTTGATTTTGAGTCTGAAATAAACTCCATATTTGCCCATAATGAAAACAGAAAGCCAATATATTTCCCAGAATCGTCATACATGTTTTTCTTAAATGACACAATCATCGAACTCGAAGGCTCACAGGGCCTGATTTGGGATGGGCAAAATAAAGAAGATGACAATTACACAAACTTCATATTAGGGTACTTTCAAGTCTATTTAATCATCAACTTAAATTTCAGAAGTCTTTGATTTTCCGTATCTCTCTTCTAGAGATTTTCCTCTTACCTCTTCTAAATAAAAACGTACCCTCCTCTGATAGTGAGGGATACTTACCAAGAAAGGAAACTACTTGACAAAGAACCTACAATGACAGTGCATTTTAGATTACAGAATTTAAATGAACATCAGTGATCTTATTCTTAGCTCATGTAAAATATAATTATTATTCCAAGTATTGCTTGCTCCTCTGATCTTTTGCATATCATATTATCTCCACTGATGATTTGGTTATTCTCGTATTTCCTTTAATTGTCTGTTTTCATGCCTCTATATCTGCCCATTTGGACTGTGAACTTACTGTGGGCAGCAGTCTAGATCAGGGATCAACAAACTACAGACCACAGCTGATTCTAGTCGGCCACCTATTTTTGTAAATAAAGTTTTATTGGAATTCAGACACAGCCATTCATTACATATTAACTATGGCTGCTTTTGTGCTACAAGAGCAGAGTTTAATAGGTACTCCAGAGGCTATATGGCCCGCAAAGCCTAAAACATTTACCTACTGGCAGTTTACAGAAAAAAATTTGCCAATTTTTGGTCTATACTGCTTGGTATTCTTTCAGTGACTAGTGTAATGCTCTACCCCTCGGCACTCAACATGTTCTGAAGACCCTCGCATTTGAAGGGTAACCAGGCCCTAACACACCTCCATTCTCTAAGATACCTCCATGGCCACAGAATAGTAAATATTTTATTATGCTGAGGGATTTCCTCCAATATTCAGGGAATATGTCAAAGGTTTAAATCCAATCCTGCCCCAAATTGCGAGTGTTTCACAACAATGTTAGAAGTACCAATATCAGTATAACTTCTTAAGCCACTTTTCCTGAGTCAGGTATCTATGTGATAAAGGGAAGAAGGTAAAAGGACATTATCAAGATGGTTTATAATCTTAACCTTTGGTCTTAGAAGATCTCAGACCTTGTCCTTGTAAGCTGTTGACACTTCATCAATTTGATCCCCATACATGAACATTAAAAAATAAAAGTCTTTTATAAGACATTTTGTCCTCTCTCCTCCAACATCCTCCTATGCCATGTCCTGTAAAGCCTGAACAGGTACGTACAGGATAGATTGAAACATAGTCCAGAGTCCCACCTAAAGCCTTATTTATAAATATCTGGCATCAGTTTTTTTTGTTTCCTTGGAGACAGTCTAGCTCTACTGAGATACAAAGAGAGAAAGGAAACACAGATATCTCATCGTTCAGATCCCTTTCACCAAAAGAGAGTCTCTACAAGTGAAGGGGGACATTTTTCCAACCAAGTTCACATCACCTGTGCGAGCCTTTCTGGAATAAAATTCCAAGAGTGAGCTAAGCAGAGTCCTTATGGCACTAATTGCCACACCCCAGGGAAAGCAGCTGCAATGTTCCTGATGCCAAGGAAGATGTGGGGAACAGAAATGGTGAATTTCGGCCTGCGTATTTTTTACAGCTGATTGTTAGCCCCTATTCATGCTAATCTATAAAGCCTCAAAGTTTGAGTTTTCTGCCTCACAGGAGTTCATGGATAATTCTCTTTTAATTATTAGACTTCAACACAATTAATATTGTAAAAACATATACGACCTGAGGTTGTGGGGGCATTTGATTACTCGTTTGAGTACATCGCATGAAAATCATTAGTTACAGGACATTGTTTAGATGTTGTTATGCTGTGGTTTTGTTAATTGATGGGTATGGACATATGCCTAGAGTTTACAGGCTTAAGTTATCCCTCCGTGTGTTCATAGGCTCATGGTCATAGATGGGAACCAAGAAGAACCAACGTCTGCTTGTCTTTCTGAAGGTGCCTATAATAGAAGTCTCCCACTTCCTTAAAATAATGTCACAATCATTTCTGACTCTCATTCCTAGAAATCTGTTATTTTTCCAACTTCTGCTTAAACTGAGACAACCTGTAGCAAAGAGGCTCTGACATCCTGCCAGCAGCCAAAACTGAGCAACTGTCAGCCAAAAACTGGGAGGAAAAGAACAGAACTTCAAATGAGAAAGCAGTTGTCTGGAGCCGCTGGGAACGCACTGGCATGGAACCAGATGAACTAAAATCCACAGGTCTGTTTCCTGCATAAACAGGTGAAGACAGGGCTGGGAGAGGTGCGAAAATAGTTCTTCAGCCACGCTTTATAATGTATGGTTCCCAAGGTGCCCTCTTACATCTGTTCTGCATTTTGGCAGGAAGGCGTGCCAGGCACTGACATTCTGCAGTATAACAGGCAGTTTATATAAGAAAAAAAGTAGTGAAATCTTGATTATTTCCCTCTTCAAAGTTAATGGGATATAACTCTTTTGAATTCTTTCCTTTCATTGTATTTTCAAATGAATTTAAATATAGTTAGAAAAAGAAAATTATCCATCCAACTTCTATGGGGTGGAAATTTTCAACTTAAAAAAAAGGCAAACTTCAAAAATGAAATTCAATTTAATCATAAGGCTGTGGATTTACATATCCCCTGTTATCTACAGTCTTTGGGGAAAATATTGTAACTCGATGGGAAAATGCTTTCCAATTTCTTTCATTTATTTCATTCAGAGAGAGGAGACAGGGACAGAGAGACAGAGACAGATACAACATCCTGTGCTAGAACTGCGTGACAGGTTATACAAAATGAGTACCTCATAACCTACGTTCTCCAGGACAATAGAGTTAGATAGAGCTGCAATTGGGAGTGTCCACCGAAGTCACTACATGGAAGATAGTCACCAAAGGAGCTACTACAATCATGAGGATGAAAAATGATAAAAACTAAACAAAACAAAAAAAACAACACGAACTAAGACATTAGTAGCAAGACTGGGGTGGAAGAAAACAATTCATTAATATTTTTTCCTGTTTTCTCATTGTATAAACAATACGTTAGCACATATCATTGTAGGAAAAGTAGATAATAGACATAAGCTAAAACAAGGAGAAATTTATACATTTCACCACCTAGTATGTGGTGTGTCTGTGTGTATCTATTTTAGAATCTGTGTCTGAAATACAAATATATATGAGCTGGAATTGACATGACTTCGAATTAAGGATACAGACTGAGGTAGAGAGAAGTATCGAAGATGATTTGCTATTATTATCTGAACCTGAGTTTAAACAACATACAGAAATAATAACACCAGTATTAATGCCACTAATATCTAATACATGCTGAGTATATACTACATGCCAGGTACTCAGGTAAACACTTTCCTACATTGTTCCATTCTATCCTCACAATAACCCCGTGAAATAGATTCTGTTTTGTTCTCTCTACAGATGAGATGAAAATCTCTTGGTTTAAAGTAATTTGCATAAGGATACATGGTTAGCAAGGAGCAAACCTTTATTGCTATGTGGTTAATACTACTTAGGGTCCAAATTCTGAACTGCTATGCTCTATGGCCCAGAATCAATATTATTTATATTGTTTCCTTTTCTTTTCCTTTCTTTCTTATTTTTTAGTATTATTGAGTAATTTATCCCCAGCTGCATTGTAAGCTCCTACATTTCAGTGACCATATTCTGTATTGTTCTCTTCTTCTATACTTCTACCATGCCTGGGAATAGAGATTTTGAAGGATTGATCTATTATTGGCAAAAGCTTGAACATGGGTGGGATATCTACAGAGAACCTAAGAATTTCAACCCTGATGTTTTACCTACTAAATACTAAATGTTATCATTAGTTACCATTTTATTCCTATCACTATGCAGCGCATAGTGCAATAGAGATCTAAATTTTCTATAAGAATTGTCAGAATATTTAATTCAAGGCATGAAAGCCAAAGAATTTTGCGAAGGGTTTTCTCTCACTGATCACATTCTGCAGGTAACCTCCTGGACTTTACGTTAGCCAACATAACCCAAAATGCGTAAAGGACTGAGAGGAAAGCACTGTCTCTCTTCTCTGTGTCTTGTGCCTCTCAGGTATGAGGTCAGTGTCTCCTTGGGCACAATGAGGCTTCTGCCCAGAGCTTATTCCCAAAGCAGAGTCAGGGGATAATCCTCTCCAATTGAATCTGAAACTTGTGGGAAGCCAGCCAAAGGGATGAGACTAAATGAGGTCGAACACTCCCTTCTGCTGATAATCACTTTGGTGGTCTTGCTATTCATGTATCCAATGATCCCCAAACAAGCATTCTTAAGTGTTGATTCATCACCCACCATCTGATAATTAGATATATAAGGAAACAACCAAGTTTCTCACATCTCTTAGGAAAATATTTATTTTGGCATAATCTCCCTGCTAGTCTCTCATTCTTGGATGCCAGTCGACATGGGTGGGCCCTTCCCTGTGACTCATTACCCTGAAAATAAAAGTGCCATGGCTAAATTCCCCCACAGGTTACTTATGTCGGCACCTTGACTGCTCCACGTCTGAAAACACGTCTTGCCATCCAAGAGCCTGTCACCTCCTACCTTGACGGCAGCTGCTTGCATTGGGATCACAATATTTAGTAGTGAGAGGCTGATGAATACTAGGAGGAACAGTGACAAGCCTAAGTGCTGTTTTATACCCCATTTAACCAGGGGAGACACATCTGTTTATTTTCTTTTAGGGGAAGCACAAGGCTGAGTCTTTGTGACAAGGTCATGAGTCCAGCCCTAGGATTCCTTGTGGAGAGATAACCAACTTCTCCAGACACTCAATAACAGAATGCCAACTGCGAGTTCTTCAAATAGAGATCCAAGGACACAATTGTGTCTGGCTAAGATGGAACAGACCCAAATAGAGAACAAGCATGAACAGTCCTCTTTTGTCTGCGGGCTCACAGTCTGTCCTGCTGTTAGCCCTAAAGTTCTCATTTGGCGGAGAGCCATGCTTCTACTTCATGGGGACAGATATTTTTCAAATGCAGAGAGGTACACCACTGACTAAGGGGGGGAAAATGATACATTTCCTTTGCCTACATTTTGTTTAAATATGTACTTCTTTAGAGTAATCTCTTTACAAAGTGCTTATAATTCTTCACACGCGGAGCTTAGTTATCAAATGGACCTTCATAACGCTTCACAGTGAGACTCTGCACCTATAGGGACACTGAAGTCAAACAGCCTGAGTTCAAATCTGACCTCCACCTCTTTCCCGTCGGTATCTTTGGCGAGTCACTCCACTTTTCTATGCCTTAATTTCTTTGTCTGCAAAACAGTAAAAGTAATAGTACCTACCTCTCAGGTCAGTATGATAATTAAATAAGATGATATTGATGCAGAGCTTAGAACTGTCCCTGGCATGTGACTTTAATTTTTATTGTTATCGATAAACTCATCTATTATTTTACCTTCACAAAAGTACTGTGGGTAAATAAAGTTCCCCAATCTAAGGCAGACGTTACTACTGTGATTTGAAACAAACAGCAGCTTAGATTAGTCAAAAATTGTCCCAGGAGAGAAAATTTTTAAGTTCCAACTATTTTTTCTGCCACTAACTCTATCTGACCTGTTGTTTATGTAATGTGAGACATTGTATTCTGAATTTAGGAAGGGTGGCAAGACTACCTTAACCAATGAAAATATTCTGTAATCTTCTATTTGAGAATTCCTTCATTTATCTGGTTATTTCCTTTAGGGTATGGAGTCTATGGTGTGAGTTAGTACTTACCCTAAGAGTATCAGTTTAAGCTTTACCAATTATTTATATTAGTGTATGAACTACTAATATCTTTTGCTATCAAATTTTTTTCTTTTTCTTTTCTTTTTTTAATTGTGGTAACATTGTATAAATTTCAGGTGTGCATCAAATTTTAAAAGAGAAGAAGTAGAAAAGAGCTTGTCCTTGTTGTTTATATTTAGAGAAGAAATAGGGTGTTTACCAATGACAGAAAGTGCATAGAAATGAGAAATTCTCTTGTGAAAGAAAATTGTGCATTCCAAAAATTCACATGCAGTCAATTTTTCCCTGAAAATACTTAGCAAATGCCTTTTCCTAGACGCTGACCAGAGTATATCGCTCTCACAGAGCTAAAGCTGGGTACTGTACTTGAGAGGGCTATTTTAATCCTCCTGCTTCACCGCAGGATCAGGTGATGCAATAATACCACATTCAAATGAGAGAATTCTTCAGGGCCCTTTCATCCAAGGATCCAAGGTGCTTCATAAACGTTAATTAATTCTCCTAACACCTATGTGAGGAGAAAGTTCTATTTTTTGTACTAGTTAGACATGCTAAAGAGATGCCACTAGCACTTAGACAGAATCCAGGCTGAGGAACAAGCCAAATCCTTTTGCATTAAGTAAAGAAGTTTCCCCAGTTCGGTCCATGTTAAGGAAGATGAGAAAAGGGACAGAGATGTTAAATGTGTCACAGAAAGGAGCCACAGCAAGACTCACAAATCCAGGGACTCCAGCGACAGAGCTGAGCCTTCTCAGGCCGCCTTTGGTCAAATATACACAACCCAGCGGCAGCATCTGAGAGAAACTATGTGCTACATCAGAAAAGAAAGTCAAGGAAACAAAGGTAGATCCCATTTCAGAGCACACTATAGAGTAGCTTTTCCAAAACCATCAGCGGTCCCTATGCTTTGTGAATCCTTGTTGATGTTGAATATAGCCTGAGAAGTTTTAATTCATTTCCTCAGAAAATAAGAAGTTTAAGTTTAATTCATTTCCTCAGAAAAGAAGTATTTTTCTGGAGGAAATTCTCTCTCGTTTTTTCTTCATTTTCTTTCTCCCCTTATCAAACCCTACCACTTGGCCTCTCTGCAGTTAATCTTATCTATTGGTAGCATCTGATCAGTACTTAAGACTTTTAGAAGTTTTCCGTACATCTTTTGTGTATTTTAAGACTATCTCTGTTAAATGAGATGTTCAATTTTTTAGGAAATACTAATAACTTTCTTCTCAATTGTGGTGCAGGTGGCTAATGCCTCTATATAAATTGGTGTCCCTTAAATGAAGAAATAGAAGCATCGTGGTTCAGAATTACTACCGATAACTTTGCTTGTACCAATTCCTACATTAGCAATCAGACGGGGGTGGAAGGGGAGATATAATTCTTCTATTTAAAGAATGAATGAATAGGCCTAGAAGGAGATAAAAAGAGATATGTAAGTTTTTTCTCCAAATTTGAAACAAATGAGAAACAATCCTAGGTTTTTGCTTATTAACTTTTTTTTTATACTTCTTGTATTCATTTGAGAGGCAGTAAGAGTTTTCAGAAAAGACCAGACTAAGAATAAAGATCCCTAAGTTCCAGCCCACTCGGCCTGTAACTAGTTATATCTAAGTTTCCCCATTTGCTTAACATATTACTCCATATATTTCCTATAATTTCAACACAAGAACTATATTTTACTTTATTTTATTTTTTTATTGTGGTCATATTGATTTATAACATTGTATAAATTTCAGGTGTACATCATTATACTTTTATTTCTGCATAGATTACATCATGTTCACCACCCAAATACTAATTACGATCCATCACCACACACATGTGCCTAATCATCCCTTTTGCCCTCCTCCCTCCCCCCTTCCCCTCTGGTAACCACCAATCCAATCTCTGTCTCTACGTGTTTGTTTGTTGTTGTTTTTATCTTCTACTTATGAGTGAGATCATATGGTATTTGACCTTCTCCCTCTGCCTTATTTCACTTAGCATAATACCCTCAATGTCCACCCATGTTGTCACAAATGGCTGGATTTCATCGTTTCTTATGGCTGGGTAGTATTCTATTGTGTATATATACCACATCGTCTTTATCCATTCATCCCTTGGTGGAAACTTAGGTTGCTTCCAAGTCTTTGCTATTGTGAATAATGCTGCAATGAACACAGGGGTGCATGTATCTTTACGCATTGGTGTTTTCATGTTCTTTGGACAAATACTGAGCAGTGGAATGGCTGGATTGTATGGTAGTTTTATTCTTATTTTTTTTAGGAATCTCCATATTGTTTTCCATAGCGGCTGTACCGGTTTACACTCCCAACAGCAGTGTATGAGAGTTCCCTTCTCTCCACATCCTCTCCAACACTTGTTGTTTCCTATGTTGTTAATTATAGCCATTCTGACAGGTGTGAGGTGATATCTCACTGTAGTTTTGATTTGCATTTCCCTTACAACTGCAACAAAAAGAATAAAATACCTAGGAATAAACTTAAACAGAGGTGAAAGATCCATACAACGAAAATTATAAAGCATTGCTGAAAGAAATTGAAGAAGACACAAAGAAATGGAAAGATATTCCATGCTCTTGGATTGGAAGAATTAACATAGTTACGATGTTCATACTTCCTAGAGCAATATATAGATTCAACGGAATCCCTATCAAAATTCCAACAACACTTTTCACAGAAATACAACAAAGAATCCTAAAATTTATATGGAACAATAAAAGACCCCGAGTAGTCAAAGGAATCCTGAGAAAAAAAGCACTAAGCTGGAGGTATCACACTCCCTGATTTCAAAATATACTACAAAGCTATAGTAACCAAAACAGCATGGTACTGGCACAAAAACAGACACACAGATCAATGGAATAGAACTGAAAGCCCAGAAATAAACCCACACATCTATGGACAGCTAATTTTCGACAAAGGAGCCAAGAACATACAATGGAGAAAGAAAAGTCTCTTCAACAAATGGTGTTGGGAAAACTGGACAGCCACATGCAAAAAAATGAAAGTAGACCATTATCTTACACCATATACAATAATTAATGCAAAATACATTAAAGACTTGAATGTGAGACCAGAAACCATGAAACTTTAGAAGAAAACATAGGCAGTACACTCTTTGAGATAGGTCTTAGCAACATATTTGCAAGTACCCTGATGACCGGGCAAGAGAAACAATAGAAAAGATAAACAAATGGGACTATATCAAACTAAAAAGCTTCTGTACTGTGAAGGAAACCATCAACAAAATGAAAAGACAATATAACAATTGGGAGAAGATATTTGCAAACCATATATCTGATAAGGGGTTAATCTCCAAAATATATAAAGAACTCCTACATCTCAACAACAAAAAAACTAACAACCCAATTGAAAAATAGCCAAAAGACCTGAACAGACATTTCTCCAAAGAAGATATACAGATGGCCAACAGGCACATGAAAAGATGTTCAACATCATTAATTATCAGAAACTATATTTTAAAGTATTTAAGGAATAATAAAGGTCATATTAATATACACAGAAGGCAGTATTAGGTGGTACAGCTATAAATTAAGCTCATGACGTGCATTTCCAAAAATTTAGGGGTGTGCCTTGGTCAAATATAAATTTGATTCTTCATCCTAAAGGCAAGAATATTTTGTACCTTTCAAAATCCAATTGCTGTTACCCAGCTTTGAAAAAAATCTTGAATAAATCCTACCACTTATTGAGTACTAACTATATGTCAGGCACTGAGCTAAATTCTTTCTTTATAAGTTTAATTATCACAATTGCACTGTAAATTATGCATGATTATTTCAATTATATAAATTTGCGTGTGTGTGTGTGTGTGTGTGTGTGTGTGTGTGTGTGAGGAAGATTAGCTCTGAGCTAACATCTGTTGCCAATCCTCCTCTTTTTGCTGAGGAAGATTAGCCCTGGGCTAACATCTGTGCCCACCTTCCTCTACTTCATATCGGACACCACCACAGCATGGCTTGATGTGCGGTGCATCAGTCTGTGCCTGGGATCTGAACCTGCGAAACCCAGGCTGCCCAAGTGGAGTGCTCTAACTTAACTGCTATGCCACTGGGCCAGCCCCCTCAATTATATAGATTTTATTGAATAAGCCTAGAAAGATTTCTGAAGTTACAAGAAATAAGCTGTGATGTCAGAATTAGAATTCAACTCCTTTCACAGAAAGTCCATTTTCTTTACAAATACTATGAATGACCACCACATTTATTTTCCAGATGAAATTCGGAGTTGTGCATTTAAGTTCTTAAAAAGCAAAAAAAGCAAACAATTCATTTGATTTTGATTAAAATTTCTACTCACTTTTAAATAATTGGGAAGAATTTTTATCTTGATATAATTTAATCTTTTCACTTAAAAACATGAGTGGTTTATCCATTGATTCAAATATTTATTACCTTTAAATATATTCAAAGTTGACTTTTTAAATTTGTTGAGACTTATTTAGTGGCCTATAATATAGTCTATCTTGATATATGTTGTGCCGTCACCTCAAAAGTACTTGTATTCTGAATTGGTTTGGTGAGGTGGTATACAAATACCAATTTGATACTATGAGTTGATGTTGTTTTCTTCTTTATTCTTGGTGATTTTCTATATAGTTCTTCTTTCAATTGTTGAGAGAGATGTTGAGTTTTCCATTTATATATTTATTTTTATATAAATGTAATATTACATATATATGTATATAATCATGGCCTTTTCTATTTCTCCTCTCAGTTCTATCAGTTTTAATGCCATATATATTGTAGCTATGTTGACTCATGTATACACATTTAGGATTGCTATGTAGATTGACCCTTTTATCATTATATATTGTTCTTCTCTTTCCCTGTTAATTTATTTGCTTTGAAGTCTACTTTATCTGATGATAATATAGTAACTGCTATTTTCCTCTGACTAATATTTGCATAACAAATCTTTTTCCATTCTTTTATTTTCAATCTGCATACATTCTTATATTTTAAATGAGTTTCCTGTAAGTTGTATATGAGAAGATAAAGGTTTTATTCCACTCTGCCAATCTCTGTCTTTCAATTGGTGTAATTAGACCATTTTCATTTAATGTAATCATTGATATGTACTGGCTTGATTTTGTCATTTTGTTTTCTGTTTTTCTCCCTTTGGTTTTTGTTTCTTTGTTTTAGTTTTCCTGCCTTCCTGTTGATAACTTGAACTATTTTTATAGGTGCTTTTTGATTTATCTAAACAGTTTTGGAGTATATCTCTTTGCGTAGGCTTTTAGTGGTTGCTGTAGGTATTGCACTATATAAACATAACTTATCACAGTCTATTGGTGTCATAATTTTACCAGTTCAACTAGTGAAGTATAGAAAATTTACCTCCTTTTATATCTCTTTACCCTTCCCTGTTTATAATATAATTGTCTGAAATATTTCCTCTGCATACGTTTAGAACCATTATCAGACGTTGTTAAAATTTTTGCTTCAACTTTCAAACATAATTTTCAAAACTCAAGAAAAGGAAAGTCAAATGTATTTACCCAGATTTCTATTTACCATGTTTTCTTCCTTTCTCATGTTCCAGTGCTCCTTCATTTATCATTTCCTTCCTGTTTAGAGAAATTCTTTTAGTTATTCTTCTAGGGTAGATTTGCTGATGACAAGTTTTCCTTTATCTGAGAATGTCTTGATTTCTCCTTCATTTCTGAAAGATATTTTGATTGGATATAGGATTCTAAGTTAACAGTACTTTTTTTATTTCCATACCTGAGTAATATTGCGCCACTTCCTTCAGGACACCATGGTTTCTAATAAAAAATCCACTATAGTTGAATTGTTTTTTCTTCTATTATGTATTATCATTCTTTTCTCTATCTGCTTTCAAGTGTTTTTTCTTTGTCTTTAGTTTTCATAAGTTTAATTATGATGTATCTTGGTTTGGATTTCTTTGAGTTTATCTCATCTGGGATTTGCCTAGCTACTTGAATCTGTAGGTTTATGTATCTTGCCAAATATAAGAAGTTTTCAGACATTATTTTTTCCATGCATTTTTTTCAGCCCCACCATCTTCTCATTTTTTGAAACTCTGATAGCATGAATGCTATATATATTGTAATAATCCCACAGGTCCATGAGACTCAGTCCATATTTTTATTCAGTCTATTGTCTTTCTGTTATTTAGATTGGGCAATTTCTATTGTTTTATCTTCCAGTTTTTTTAATTCTTTTTTTCCTCTGTAGATTCCATTCTCCTGTTGAAACTATTCACTGAGCTTTTTATTTCAACTATTATATCTTCTCAGTTCAAAATTTCCACTTGGTTCTTCTAAGTATCTTCTATTTCTTTGCTGAGGCTTTCAATTTTTTTGAGTATGTTCATAATTGCTCATTAAAGCTTTTTTATCATGACTACTTTAAAGTCTTTTTCTAATATGCTAACATCTCTGTCATCTTGGCGTTGGAATCTATTGATTGTTTTTTTCTCCTTCAGTTTGAAGTATTTCTTGTTCTTTGTATAGTGAGTAACAATTTTTTGTGGATGTTTGGCTATTTTTGTGTAATATCCTAAGACTCTAGGTCTTATTTAAATCATCTGTTTTAGGTGGGTATCTCTGACACTGCTCTCATAGCGGAATGGGGGTACCATCTCATTGCTGACCAATAGAAGCAGAAGTACCCGTTCTCACCTCAGCCCCTGATGACTCACTGGTAATTTGATTCTGGTTGGGCCCCTTTTTACATTGACACCTGGCACAATTGTTGATGTGTACAATCACTCGCTAGATTCTCAAGTGCTGACAAATATTCACCCACTATGGTTCTAATGAGAAGATAGAAGATTGTATTCTAACCTTATTTGCAAGTTTTGTGGCAGTCTGAATCAAGAAATTCTGCAAAATAATTGGTATCTCTTACATGCACTACTATCAGGCTGTTTATACCCCTCCATTTCCTTTAACATGCTACTTTTGGGACTATAAGCTTCCTGGAAAGATATATTTTATCCTCCTTTCCCACATTGCTACTCATGCTGGTTTTCAAGGAGTTATACACCCTCTGAATGGATAGTAAAAGGTGACAGCAAGGGGAGAGCAGCACAATGGACACTCAGAAAAGCAGAAATAACACTTGCCAATTTTTCTGTTTTCCTTGCCTTTCTGCACGAGGAACAGTGAGTTTGTGAGATATGAATTTTCTGCATATCTTCTTACTGGTGGACATACACATTTTATTTCAGGAATGTATCATAGGTAACCCTTAACTATTATTGTTAATCTAGTTTTCCAATCCTAACTTACTAATTATGGCAGTAGGTTTTCTGCCAATATATGTGTTTAGCTGTGATGCAAATTTTTAAGGTTGTCCCCCTAATTGGGTTCCATAGTTTTTGTTTTGTTTTGAGTAAGCTAAGAGCATCTGCACCAGGCACAATTAGCCGAATGCCATTTTAACCTTAAATAAATAATTTCTGATGCAAGAAAATGTCATGGCATAGCATGCTGATAAGGAAAGAGTGATTTAAACATCATCATATTTAGAAGAGATAGGTCTCATATCCAGATCAAGGACAGAAGAGATATGTGGAATATCCAGTGAAGATAGCTAGTTGTTCAGGAGAACTTCATAATAAGAAGAATCACCATATCCTCTTTATTAGATTGAATGTAAAGAAGGAGGATGCAAAATGAAGATGCTTTGCCATAGGGGTTAAATCCCAGGAAAATGAAGAAGGAGTCAGAGTGCTACCTGAGAGACTCAGTTATATATATTATTAATGCAAATAACTAAGCAAACCTAGAAATTTTCAATAAAAGATTACAAAAACCCTAAAACATAGAACATTTTTCTTCCCTAAAATTAAAACAAAATATATTTGAAATATGGATGAAATTCTGACTATTATATACCAAGAAAGACAGAGTTTGAAAAAGCTCGTATAAAAGTAAATAAAAGAATTAGAGTTATTAGGGCAATGTGATATAAAATAAGTTCTTATTTTTCAGTTTGAAAACTTGAATATTGAAAGGAAACATGATCAAATTTTATTAAATGATAATGGTACTTATATGGTTATACAATTTGGTTTATCATCAACATAACAAATGCAAAGTTTGCCCTTAAATATATATGTCTGAATAAAATATAATAGTAAACTCAATTTTTTATTTTAGAGGTGTCACTGAGAGGATATATTAGTAAATTCATTTATTCATTCTACAAATATGTACTGTGTACCTACTAATTAGATGCTAAGGATAGAGTAGCAAACAAAACAGAACATTCCCTGACCTCATGGAGCTTACAGACAATATGTAAATGAACAAATCAAAAATAAAATATTATTTCAGAGAGCGAGAATTGCTACGAAGAAAAATAAAGCAAGAAAAGCAGATGGAGAGAAATGGAGAAATTGTTTAAATATGATGTGAAATAAGACCTCCCTGAGAAGGTTGTAGTTGATCAAATATCTGAATAAAATATAGCAAAAATAGAGAAAGAGACTGAGAGAGAGAGAGAGAACAGAGCGTGCAAAGGCCCAGAGTTAGGAATATGCTTGTTCTTGGCAAGGAAATGACATCCTGGCTAGAGAGGAATGAAAGAAGGGGAAAGTGGTAGAAAACACTAGCCACAGGTCATGGTGGCTGCAGCAAGGATTTTGGAATGGGAAACCATTGGAGGTTATCAACAGGGGAATATGACATATCTAATATATTTTTTAAAGGATCACTTTGACTGAGACATAAAAAAAAAAAAAAAAAACACCTGTGAGGGAGGAGACTGATTGTAACTAAGGAGACCAAATATTAGGCTGATGTTGTATTCCAAGGAACACTGTTGGTATTTTAAACTAGAGATAGTAGAAGTAAAGGTAAATAGATGTGGATGAAGTTAACATATATCTTCAAGATTTAGCTTTGAAAACATTTGCTGATGTTTAGAAGTGTTCTTCAAGAGAAAGAAGATTTGAGGATATCCCTAAAATTTTTGACCTGCACACTCAAGAAAAATTTATTCTATAAATTTTTGTATCAATGACAAACTATTTGGTGAAACCAATGAATCCCCAACTCTTAATTGTAACAGCAGGGGAAAACAAAATATAGCCTTGCTGTGTAACAACCATGAGTCTCTAATTTGTGAGAATATTAAAGCATATTGAGTGAGTCTCACCCATTGTGGCGAATAGTAGATATGTTAGATTACATAAGATATGTTGGATAGATGTAGTATAACCTAGTTAAAAACCTTGTTTAAAATTTTAAGTAAAACCGACACATTATTTTTTTAATATACGCCACCTCTCATTTTTCAATGAATTGATGTGTATAGAAAGCAGTAATACTTTGTGTTTGGTAATCTGTTGATCTATCAGGATGGTGTTTCCCTTTAAAAAGCCATCTCTAATATATATGTACAGGATAGTTATATATGCTCACATAAATAGATATATCTATATCTATATACATGGTGTGTACATATATAAATACTGGAGTGCCCATGGCTTATTTTAAATAAACTAAAATATTATTTAAATAGAGTGAAATACATATGCTAAGAAGGCTAAGGTCTTAAGTTTGAAAGTCTTCTGTGGGTCGCTTAACCTCCTTATATACTTGAAGTCTAGTCTACAGACCTTATATTTATCAACCATCACAAAAATAATCATTTCTAAAACTTAGTCTACAATGAAAAATCATGATTGACCTTGGGCAAGCCTACTTTGAAAGACTCCTAAAAGGGAACTCTTTGGATTTCATTGATAGTAGGATAATCACGGTATTGGAAGGTAGCTTTTTAAAAGGTAACGGCTTTTAATGGCACAATAAAGAAATGTAATTTGTCAATCCTGGAATCTACCATTTATTTTTCATTACATTGTTTTAAATAAGTACTATTTGATTTTTTCTTCCTTAATTAGCTTACAGAGTAGTGTGAACTTCTCAGATTGTCATGTAAGTGCAAACATTTGTTATTTATATTTTATACAAGTGAATTGAATTTGAGATCTCCTAGATATGAAAAAGAAGCTTTCTAATTAAGACATTAAGTTCATTTAAAATATTTGATAGCAGAAGTATCATGTTTCCTTTATAAAATGATAAGAAAATATTAGATCTTTTATATAATGATTGAGCAGGAAAGGATCTTATCTTAGAATCTAACTGAATTTTCTGAGCACATATTAGAAACGCACAGTAAGTGTCCAGCTGGATTTTATAATTTTTTTTCTTCCCAGATATGGAAACTGAGGCTCTGTGAGGTTAATTGACTTGTCTAAGTTTATGTAATAATTCAGTGCAGTGGTCAAGTAAGATTATGTAAAATCCAAGTCTTTTGAGTCCAACTAAAGTAATCTCTTAAATTTATTGCTTCAAATTAATAAATAAACAAGCATATGAATCCCAAGGATTCTTCTCCAACCAATATATTACATTTTTATCTATTCAAAGAAACAACAAAAGTATAAGCAAGAAGAATAGGTACAGATGCCAATGGGAAAGGTACTGATTTTAATCAGCTTTTGGAGACATTTAAGTAATTATCTTTCCAAAGACAAGGGAATAGATTAACAGACTAGTCATTCCCTTTGAAGTTTGTACATCCCTGACTACATTTTTTTTCTAGTGTTGCTCTATCTGGTTGATTAATGCATCTTATATTGTATTGAGACCTTCCAGAGGTAAGAGACAGTGCATATGTAATTTGTTAGTAACTGTTGGGTAATGACAAACTATTATTGCCAACACCCATTGGATGCACTGTAAATGAGGAGAGATAATTCAAAGACTTGATTATGACTTGCAGAGAACTTTCATTCTTGTTGGGGTATAAGACGTGACAAAGAGACAACAGCTAAGAACAACTAAAAGGAAGTATGTGTACAATGACTAGATTACGCTGCAGATATATTTAGTTGCATAATGTTTCAGAAAATGGGGTGATTCATGAGAGTAGATTGGGTTAGATGTGGATTAATGAATGAGAACTCATTTTAGTTAGCCTTTGAAGCAAGCTCAGGTAAGATAGTACTAATAGAAAGGGAGGAAGCAATCGTTTGTCAGAAGGAGGGTGTCATCACAGGAAAACATCAGAATGAATGACGTGCACAGGAAACAAAAGCAACCCACTTGTTGATTTTGCTTAAAGATACGTGTTGAGGAGCAAATGGAATTTTTATCATATGATCACAAGAAACCAAGATTCATTCAAATTTGTTCAATAAAATGGGGTTTTCTCTAAAGGGAAGACGATATTCTTACAGAAACGAGCATAAAAACTCATACTAATGGACTCTGAACCTAAAACTTTGAAAGTAGACAGAAACTGCATGTGAAATTGATCGTGGTCCCAAAGAGGATGATAATGATGTTGGTGATGGTATTGATACCGAATGTGATGATGGCGATAAACATTTATTGAATGTTCCTATTCATTGGCTTTTTATTGTCATTCATAAACATTTTATTTAGCAAAACTTTTATAACAGCTTTCTGAAAAATATATTGTTATTTTTACCATTTTATAGAGAAAAGTAAAATTTAGAAAGGTTACAATGTCAAACTCCAAAGTTCAACTCTTAATTACTATTCTATTCCTTATTTGTAACCGTTTGTGTCAGCCAATTGCCCACATGGTACTACATTTCTTTATATTTTATTTCAAAATGCAATAGAGGAATCTAATGAGTTGAGAGCTAACCAACAGGTTGAGTCATCTTTAGTAAATTTTCCCACCTGAGCAGTGCCAGACTAGCAGGATTCCTTTGTGACAGGCCCTGTCCTTTCCCATGTTACAATCACTATTTCCCCCACCCCATTTCATCTTTCGTAATTGAACCCTTACAGCTGGGTGTTGCCTTTTTTTCCCCCATACTAAAATAAAGTTAAAATTCACAATAATAGAAGCTTTTGGGAGACAATCAAGACTTTGAAAGAAAAATATCTTAGATATTTTCTAACAGTGATTTTGCCCTGAGTTAGGACAAGTAGATGTGGCTTGTAGGCAGATGAAGTAGAAAACTGGGTGTAAAGCCTTTTGCCTGTTGATCTTAAAAGTGACCAAGATGAGAAAAACACCATGCTTTTATCACCGTGAGTTTTTTGGAGAACAAAAATTGGGGGGAAGAGTAAAGAATCAAAAACCAAAGACTGAATGGTAAGTGGAAAGATTGCTGGCCTAAGAATTAGGACATTTTATGTCCTATAGACTTGCCTCTGTAACCAGTTATGCTTGTTTCCTTGAACAGTTGCCTTCATTTTTCTGAGCTGTGGTTTTTCTATCTGAAAATGATCATGTTGGACCACATGCTTTAAAAAAAAGAGAAAAGAAACTAATATTTGATGAACAACACTAATCATTACTTTCTTGATAAAAATTCTTAGAATAAGCCTTGGTATTTCTTTCTTTATTTTACCCTTAAAACACAATATCTTTATGAGGAAGATACTGTTCATTCATCTTATACAAGAAAATATTGATACTGACAATCTAAGTGATTTGTTAGATTACCAAGTGATAAGGAGACGTATAAGAAGATGCATAAGAAGTCCATGTATACTGATCACAGTTTCCTGAGTTCCTTCTTCTGTCCAGCTTTGCCTCTAGTCCTCTATGCAAGGCACAGCCAGTTAGAACGAAATCACAGATATTAAGAAAGAAAGCTGAAATGAAAGCTCACATTTGTGAGCAGAGAAGATTTATCTAGTCTCTATGGGATTAGAATCACCTCAATTTAATATGATTCACAATCTCATGTATTTCTAATTCATTAAAATATTAAACAAGGCAGGATTTAACATTGGCACCTTTCCCAAATGCATATATTACCATTTGTCGTTAGGCTGTCTTTTCTTTCTCAGTCAATTCTTGGTTGAAATGATTTTATTTTTTTAATCCTGAATAGCTTTAAACTAATTTGTAAGCAAACTTTTATAAAAGCCTGTATCAAATGATGAATTAAAAATCAAATATATTTCATATAGTTTCTCTTTTTTATCAGTTCATTTTGTGACTCTTCATCTGATATAATTTATACTCATATATTCATTCTCCCTCTTGCTCCTAATAACATTATTCTTTTTGCTTTCCTCATCCACATCCTCTGATTCTTTGATGCATTTTGTTAAGTTAAATTGGATAGTAACTTCTTAATTTGTCAATTCTCAGTCTTAGAGTTCTTTTAAAATTATTTTTTAAAAGAAATTTCTAAAAATTTTCTTTCATCCTAATAGAAACTGATTTGCAAAATTGATTCCACTAAATGTATCCAAACACGTTGGTGGCCCTTCTCATTGTGGGGTTTCAGTACACAAGGAATATTTTTTAAAATATATGAGATCCAAAGTTGACCATTCTCCTGTAGGCACTTAAGTCTTTTGATAGCACCTTTGTTCTTTTTTTTTTACCGTAAACTAACAAGTGAGTGTCTTTAATACGGCCCATTGTCTTACTTTTTTTCTGAATTAAATAACTTTCAACAGGAAACTAAAAATGCTCGATCTGATGTCCAAGCCTATAAGTCCCCTGACAATTTCTGTCTAAATTTGAAGCCACAGCTGTTTTATCAGAAATATCTCCAGAATTCAGGATTTTCTCTACCATCTACCCCTTCACACTGTATTCTATTACTCACTGGTCCCCAACTCTTCTCCTTAGTCCATCTTCCCTCTTTCAATCGTCCCTAAATTCCCCTCTGCCCAGGCCTTTAGAGGAATGACTCTCTTGGACTTGCTTTGTTCCTTCCTTTGTTTCTCTTCACTTGAGCCAGGGGATGAGTGATTCGACAGCATGGGCATGGTTCAGCAGATGTACACACATGCACGCAGGGAGTGGATGCGTGATATTCAGTGTGATGGTGGAGACTGGGTGGTGTTAGGGGCAACAAGTTCAGACTCGAAGTGTCTGGAATGAGGAGTCAGAACAGAAGCCTCTCTCTGGAGAATGAGAGAGAGAGAAAATGGGAGAAGAGCAGATAGAGAAAGGGATTCACGTTAAATTGTTTATTTTTTCATCAGTTTGAGCGGTGAGCTGGTGGGGAATAGAGAGGAATTGAAAAATTGATGAGAAAGAAATAACAGGTAGATATTTACCTCTCTTGAGTAACTGCATTTTCTCAGTTTGCTTGCTGATTGTTGTCATTTTTGTTTTGAAAAGCTGCAAATTCTCAGAATATTGGAAGCACTATTATTATTTGAATCAAAGTGTAAGGTACCTTTCAGTTTCAATTCTGGTGGCATAGTGGTTAAGTTCACACGCTCGGCTTCAGCAGCCTGGGGTTTGTGTGTTTGGATCCCTGGTGGGGACCTACACACCGCTTATCAAGTCATGTTGCTGAGGCATCCCATATATAAAGTAGAGGAAGATTAGCACAGATTTTAGCTCAGTGACAATCTTCCTCAAGCAAAAATAGGAGGATTCTTAACAGATGCTAGATCAGGGCCAGTCTTCCTCACTAAAAATAATAATAATAATTGTTTAAATAAAATAATCTAAAATTTTGCCTCTCTGTGCTCTTGTGCCTTCTATTAGTGTGAATGTTTAGAAGTGAATATGTTGTACCCCTCTCAACTAGTTCTAAGACTTATGGAAATTCCATATTTTAAAGACAATTTTCTGAAATGGAAAAAATCAGATGAAGCAAGTCTAACTGATCTAAAAATTATTTAAAGTGTTGTTTAATGCTAAATCCATTAACTGTATATAAATTTAATAGAAATATCCAAATTTATATATATGAAAACGTATATATTTAGAGATAGAAATCTTACTCCACATACAGAGATTATATATTTTACTGCTAAATTTTACATTTTAAATGGAGTATACAAGAATTATTTGATTAAAAATGATTTTCATCTACTTGGAGAGCTTAGCAAATGAAAACGTTCAACTTCAAACAAAATTCAAAAGGAAGCAACTGTGATCTGTTTTCATCCTGTTTGTATGTGATCCCAAATCATCAGCAAATGAAACTTTTTTATTTCTTGTAACTTTCAAATAGCCAAAAAGAAATAAAGTTACCTTTATTTATGAGTTATCATTTTTTCCCCTCTATATTTTGACAAATAAGGTGACAGAAAAATGATTAAGTTTCTCATTTCACAATGTGACTTCTGTGTTATTTATTGTCAAAATAAAAGTCACTTTGTGAATCAAAGTTTTTAATCTTTTTTTTTCCCTTCAATCTCAAAAAATGTTCTGTCAAGAAACTTGTTTTAGTAAATATCTTTTTTTTCTCCCTAATGACAGGTAAGTCCTTTTAAATGACTCATTGCTAATTAGTTCAGAGCAACATTCCAAAAGAATATTTTATTTTTGGAACCTCGTTTTATTGATTTTCTGCTCCACTAGCGTGACTAATGCACATCACAGTTACAGCTCTGCAAAATGTTTGCAGCAAAACCTCAAACCGGGTGACAATCACCTGATATTTACCTGGTTTCTTTACTATGTTATCGACCAAATCATCAGGCTCAATTCCTGAAAAGGTTCTTGGCTTTTACAAGAATTCCCAACAATACTGGGCATTCCCCTGTGTCAAGATCATTTCTCTTGCAAATTTCCAAATTCAATATCAAAATGAAATGAGATGCTATGGTTTTGGCTGTTCTTTGCCTTTTATTTTTGGTTCAGTGATGCCTGAAAGTCAAAATGAAACTGAAGTACAGGCCCCTGAGAGCCCAAATGAGTAATTTAAATGAATATCAATGAATCCAGCATGCTGAGTTTTAGCAGCATAGGCATTGCCAGAACCACCAAGTCTCCAGAACCTACTCAGGATGGCAACTGGTTTTAAAGATCAAGGTGGAGAATAGCAAATTGCTTTCGCTATAACAAGCTGTGTCTATAGAATCCTTTCTCTGTGCCTTTATTTCAAGCTTCTCATTTATGGTCATATCTATTGAATAGTTTGGTCAAAAATTCCAGGATTATTGCTTACCTTGCCACATAGGAAGGGAAACAATGTTTAAATTTACCAGAAAAATTATTTTGTGATGTTTCTTTCTTCATAGTTACTCTCACTCCATAAGAAAATCAGAGGACTGAAAAAACATTCATTTGCCTTTTATTCAATTTATTTATCACAAATAACGTTTGCAATAAAGGAAGTACAGAAATAAAATAGAATTTATTCAAAATATAAAGATTATGATTTAAAATAACTTATACTTATTGATCTATCAGCTTTAAAACTACACTTGGTGGAAACAAAAATTGGTAGTGGAAGGCAGGGCTGATGATGGAACACATTGGAAAACTAATGAAGTGGCTCCTTTCAAGAAAAATGTACTTCATATAAAAATATACACCATTTCAGTGGATTAACAGATTTAAGGGTAAGAATGCTGATCTTATAGAGAAATCTTTATCAATACTGGTATTAATTGAGATAGTTTATAGTATCCATTCTATCAATAATTTTTTGTTCAAATTAATATTGTTTTGCCAACACCAAACAATTTTTCTAATTTAAATATGCTTTTGACTAGAAATGTACCTTTTCATTTGGTGCTTTAAAACAGGGAAAATGAATCTATAGTGTTTTGAGAAGGTAAATTTACAACTAAAAAATTTTATACCCAGCTGAATTATCTTGCATAAGTAAAGGCAGTAGAAATATACATTAAGTGTGTAAAGGTTTAAATAATTATCATTCATTAATAATTTTGAAAAGTATTGCTTTAATACACATCCTAGGACAGAGATTCCCAATCTTGCCGAGTAATGACACCCTATTGTCTCAGCAATTTTTCACAGTACCCTCACCAAAATAAATACCTAATAGTTCTGTTTATTAAAAAGTTAGACTTAAATAACATAAAGACTTATGTTTTAAAAACTTAAAGCTACCTGATAAAATAATACACAGAAATTAAAAGAAATAATAATATTTTTATTTCACTATTAAATAACCACCGTTACTTATTAATGATATGTTTGCACATGTTGGGCAACATGTGCAACTTCTCCAACATTGGAATCAGATTGGATATACCACCACTCTTATTTCCTGTGGTATCCTATTTATAATGCAATATTTTCTTTTTATCACAGCATCTCCCAAAAAATTCAACTTTACAAAGATGTATGTGATCTAACGTTGAAACTATGAACTGCCTGAAGCTGGTAGTGTTTAACAGATGTTGCTGTGTTTCCCTCAAAAATTTAAAATACCTTGAGATGTCCCTGTGAGCTAGCTGTGGCAGCCCAATCACTGCAGAACACAGTTTTATATCCAACGCTTTAGACAAATGAATGGAGAATAAATATTATGGACTTAAAAATGTAGCAAGTCACATTGTAAACAAATAAAGGATTACCTTTTATATAATATAGACACCAAATTCATAGGTGCCATTAGAGTGAGGCTTATTTGATATATTCTTTAGTACAGAAGTAAAATTTTGGGGGAGAGAAAAATGTTTAACAGCATTTTTTTCAGCCTATATTTTTTCATGTTGTACTTGTAAATCTAAAATGAATATTGGGTAATTTTTATAAGACAGACATTATTTTCTGGAACTCCATATGTCCAACATTGCATTTACCAGTGTCCAAACACGCACAGAAAGAACTCCAGGAGTAAATGTGCCAATACTTTAAAATGTAATTCTCCCCCTGTGGTGAGGTGCAGTTGGGGAAGGGGTGGTATTTTTTTCTTCATTATATTCCTTTCTTATTTCCAAAATTTTAATAATCTGTATATATTCCTTTGTAATAGAAGAAAATAAAATTATTTTCAAATAGAATTGGGAAAATATTAATAAAAAAACATTTTTAATTAACTGGTATTAGTAATAAACATTTTCTAGACAATAGTAAAGATTATAAAAAGACCAGGAAAATAATAGCTGAAAGGGCAAATCAATTTATGGACAAAACCTCAAGAGTAGGGAAAGCAATAATATTAATGCAGTATCTGTCATGTTTTTCTGATTTTGTTTGTGGAAACTAACTTTAAATTAGTATATTCCACACTTTTTCTTATGACTTGAAAATACTTTTGAAAATAAAAAAAAAAATGCTTGAAAGGATGTTCTGTTGTAAAAAATAATACATAGATGTAAAGTGTTATCATTTTTTATACGATGATAATTTTAGAAACACGCCCCTTATCCTCAAGTGGTAAGGTAACAGAAGTGCCCATCTCCCCTTGTCATCAGGCAAGCCTTGTTATACCCGTGCAGAGAGAAAAAAATGAGTCCAGCTCTGAGAGGACAGTTTTATAGTTTCTCCAAATTCTAGGATTTCATGGCTTAAAATTTTCCCAAGTATCTGTCCTAAATACCCCTTAGGACAAAAAATACTACTTTCCCCTTGTTCCGCCTTATGGTCTCATTGTAATATCCTGTTTCTCATCTGAGAATGCTATTAAGATATTCATAGAATTATATAATGAGAATTATTTTCATTAAACTATTTACAAAAATGATGTTTGCTTTTAAGATATAGTCAATTAAACTAATGGGAAAGGGGAAATAAGCAAATTTAGGAGGGTCAAAGGTTAGGCCTTCAGATTTGCATCTAAGTAAAAAGAGTTTGGACAAGCGAATAGAAATCAAATTTCTTTCTTTTGCTCACGTGGCTTCATTTCTTGGTACTTTTTTCCTTTATTTGATATCATAATGTAAGTAATGTTTGCTCTGCAATTTGCTTTCATTTTAGCTTTGACTTTTTTCCCCTGAGTTTCTCATTTCATTTCCATATGTGGATTGTTTTACCACCAATTAGAGCTAAATGACATGAATGAGGGTTTCTTAAAGCTGTTTTCAATTCTTTTTGAACTACATGAACACATTAACTGGCAATTAGTCTGAATTCTACCCTCATCCTCTAGCCCCTTATCTCATCTTCTCTTCATGGAGCAATTAATTACCTGTTAGATGGCAAAAATTTAAAACAAAAGAAATAAAAATAATAATTACAAAAATTGCTAATGGACCACGATGAAATCATTTATTTCTTTTAATATTTGTTAATCATATATAGCTTGCTCAACAATGGCTTCTTTATCCTATAATTATCTTCTAATGATTCCACAGTGATATTGCAGTGTTAATAGTAATTTGTTTATTCCCTATATAAAAAAAATTAAAAATTACTATCACCACATGGCTTTCAAATAGCAATTTATAATCTTCAGGCATATCTTTGATTATCTGGAAAATAATACCACTAATAATAATCACTTTCATTAATAGAGGCGCTACTTGGTTTAAATATGCTTTCACACATCAGGACTATAATAGAGTTCACACGGCTAATATTATTATTTCCATTCTGCAGAAGAAAATATAAAATTGGAAAATTTAAACAACCTCTCAGGAATCTCATGACGTGAAGTGTGTCCACATGTTAGCTGACCTTTAGCGTTGTAGTCAGTACTAGAACAAAATTTCATTAGGTTTTATTTTTAAAATTGTTTGCTTACAGTGTACTTCTCCTTATCAGTTTTAAGTTCCCAAAGAGCAAGAAACATGCACATTTCACTCATTAACAGCAAAGAGTGACATGTATAGTGGGTGCTTAATAAATGTATTTTGAATCAATTTCTAATTGCTGATCCAGATGTTTATTTTGCCACACCACTATATTCTCACCTAAGAGTAACACGCTGTACCCACAGTCTGTTTCTGCACCGCTCTTCCCCACCCTCCTCATCTCTGTCTATGGAAACTCTGCAGACCTTAAGACCACAGTGTACTAAAATGACCACCAGCCTACTCTCTTCCCTCCCACTCTCACATGGGTCCCTTTCCATCTTGTCTTTTATGATTCTGATTCTGCCTTGGATCAGCTAGTGTCAGTGACATACTAGCCAGCGTCACTGTAACTGTGCTGATGGACAATGGGCAACATTCTGATTGACATCATCAGTGGGAGGACAACATCCAGCTGAGCCAACCACGGCAGCCGCGCAAGGATAAAGCCTGCCGCCTTCACTCCATGCCCGCCATTGGACTGAGTGCCTTGGAGACCAAAGCAGATTCTAAACCACACGTCTGAGGTTCCAGTTCCGCGTTTTACCTACCGAGGGAGATTGGAAAGGTCACGCTATTTCTCTGAATTAGTTCCCCACCTATAAAATGAAGATGACAGTGGCTGTACCAATAATCAGAAGGCTAATTGAAGAATCATATTTATATTTGTAAAATTATGCACAACATGATATACAAACCAAATGTTAATACTATTAGGATTTTTGCTTCCTAGTTCATTAGTGAAAATGGTGTGTAGTTGCCTTTCTGTGGGGTGTGTGTGTTTGTGTGTGTGTGTATATATATATGTATATATTTTTTATTAACTTTAAGTTATCTGAAACGAATTCTGGAGATCTTTGTAATATTTTCTATGCCCAAGAATAATTGCAATGATTTAGAAATTATCTTAGAAAATTAGAACTCCTTCCAAATCTTTCTGGTTTTGGTGTCATTAAAATGTCAATTTTTTAATGAAATTTTTGTATAGCTTTTTTAAAAATCTATTTAGGTTTTTTTACCTCTTCCTGAGGCAATTCAATTATTTATATTTTAAAGAAAAATCACTTAGATTTTCACATTTATTAATATAAATTCACATGCAATCTTTTGTAATTCAAATGACTTCTTTATCTGTGGTTAGATAGATCCTACTTCTAATCACACACATTACATGTATATGTATTTTTTTTCATATTCAGGGGTATACTTAAATTGTCTTTTTGATAAACTAGTTTTTTAATCAAATATACTTTTTATTTTATTGTCCAATTCATTAATTTTCAATTTCATCCTCAATATTCTCATATTATTTTCTTTGGTTACTATCATTATTCTGTTTATAGCAAGTTATGTTGAAGACTTAGCATAATTATTTTCAATCTTTTTTACTTAACACATGTTATAAGGTTACACACTTTCGTCTGATTAAACCTTTAGCCACATCTCTAAGTTTTGATATAAAATGGATGGGTTTGGGACAGCCTGGTGGCGCAGCAGTTAAGTACGCACGCTCTGTTTCAGCGGCCTGGGGTTTGCAGGTTTGGACCCCAGGTGCGCACTGATGCATCGCTTGTTGAGCCATGCTGTGGTGGTGTCCCATATAAAGTAGAGGAAGATGGGCACTGATGTTAGCCCAGGGCCAATCTTCCTCAGCAAGAAGAGGAGGATTGGTATGGATGTTAGCTAAGGGCTAGTCTTCTTCACCAAAAAAAAAAAAGGGATGGGTTATTTTGAAGAAACAAGTGGTTCAAGTCATTTGGCGATAACTTTCTTGTTCATTTCTATCTGTGCAACATTGTGGTCAGATAATTTAGACTGGCAGCTCTCTACTTTCAAAAATGTATCGAGATTTCCAGTTTGATCATGGATCGATTTTAAATCTTTCATATGCATGAAACAATGCATATTTATTTGGTGGCTAGCTGCATCTAGTAGTTTGCATCTAATAGATTGAGTGCTGTGGTTCTGCAATTGAAATTCTGTATACACAAATTTATGTTCTGTCTCTTTGGTCTTTTAAATTCTTTTAGAAGTGAATTAAATTTTTATTATGATTATGGTTCTATCAATTTATCTCACATTTATAAGATATTTTGTCACCTATATTTTACTGATGTTTTGTTTGGGCTATATTATTTAAGGTCTTTATTGTAAATATTATGATTATTACAACATACAGTCATTACTTCCATCCCTAAACTTCTATTGTCTTTACTGCTAAAACAACCACAATTTATTTCCCCCAATGACAACTATTTAATCTTATAACTAAAATTTGCTGTCTCAGAACTGCACCCATTTTGCTATCATCCTCGCCATGACCATCCAATATTTTTCACATTAGTCCAAAACAATGCTCCAAACCAAGACATTTCTTTCCTGTTCTCATATATTCTGTGCTCATATAATCTGGTCTGGTATAATTGTAAATATCCAATACACTGGCCACTTCCATTATTCATCCTTGCTATCTAATCAGAGTGGATCTTCACCTACTTCTCAGTGATTTTTTTCATATTTTTGCCCCATTCCTCATATTAGATATTACTAACCTTCTCCAATCTTCTCAGTCTTGAACCTCATTCTTCAGACATTTACTCTTCAAAGATGTCTCAACTTCTAAACTTGCTGAGGTTATTTATACCATCCAAAATGAGCTTCCCTTATTTCCATCTTGTTCACTTAAAAATTTCAGCATATGTATTACCCTTGCCCCTTTCCATTCCTGCTACTTCTGAGAAGAAATAACATCTCCACATTCCAGAGTTAACCCCTTTGCCCATTACTTCTTCCTTTAAAGCCATTCCCACTTCTGATTCATTGCAAATCTCTCCAATTCTTCTGGATCTTCTTATCAGTTATGATCCTGTAATTTCCTTTCCAGTATATTACTGTTTTATATTCTATTGTCTCACTGTTTAATTTTACTTTATATATTTTATTACTTGATTAGAAGCTATCTCTGATGTTCTCATCACTAGGATGTTCAAGATTAGGCTGCTGTTTGTTCTAAACTCCCTACTTCATCAAATTACCCAAAATTACATGTCCTTAAGCAGACCTTGGCTCATATCTGTACTTTCTGCCTTGGCCCTCCTTTTGGCTCTATTCCAATAAAATCTTTCCTGGCTGAAGCAAAAGTTGTTAAAAAGAGTATCCACCTAGAAGTCAGAAAATGGAAATAAAAAAATACTCTATTCTTAACATAATTGGTGATTGTGCCCAATTAACTGATTTTCTTGTGCAACAAGAATACCAATAACTACAATGTCCCATTAGGTCTTTGAGAGGTACTTTAAAACAGTAAAAGGCTGTAGAGATATATTACTATTTTCTAACATGACAACTTTCATATTACTTATCTATTGTTTTAAAATATTGTGTGTGTGTATGTGTATCTACCTTGTCAATAAAACATATGGAGCAATACCATTGCTTATGAGTTCCTCAGCAATCATCTCTCTGCGTGACCTATGTGAATGACACATTATTTTGGTAAATATTCTTTCTTAATAGACTCTGTCACATACACACACACCAACCCAGATTTCTCATTGAATTCATCAAACTATTTTACAATTATCTGTTCATATATCCATTTTCCATAACTGGGTATATGATTGGGAGCTTCCTGAAAACAAAGAAAAAAATGTGTTTTATTCAATTTTATATTCTCACAAAATAGAATAGCAAATAATGAGCGCCAATAAATATGTGTTGAATGACCTTTACCAGGTCTAAGTCACTCTTCCAGGTAAGGGGAAAAGACTGGAAGTGTCGTCAGTCCCCAAAGTAAAGACTATCACTTGGGAAATGAAACACTGTCCCATCAACAGTGTGCTGCCCTGATTATCCCTTGAATGCCATTACTCCTTTCCCCTTACTGTCCCACTGATGATCTAAGCTAAAATAAACTGCACTAGAATTTTTTTTAAATACACTTTTTTTTTCAATTTAACACCTAAATAATGGACCTGCTTCTCTCAAAAACAAAACAAAACAAGGAAAGTATCTCCTGGCAGCTCCACTCCCCTCATAGAGCTATAGAATGCCCACTGAAATTGAGTATGAATGCATAAAACCCCGCCAAAGGGTATATAGATTTTTTTATCTTGATTCCTTTTGTTGTGTTTTACAAATTGTTCAAGGCCCAGTGGGCCTAGTTTTTAAAAGAAGAGGGAGGACTTTTGAGTCCTTTCCAAATCTTCATTTTTGGGTAGGGGGAGCTGTCCAGGAAATTTCTTCAGCAAAACGTCCTTCATATTTGGCTGACTGGGGGTGCATCATCCCTGGGCTCTCGTGATCCAGTTTATAAGGCTATTTGTGGCAGCCAAGTTTCAAAAACAAAGCTGTGGGTGGAAAAATACCCAAAACTTTCAAAGGCAAAAGCTGTTGTCTGAAGTTTTCTAACATTTCTGTAGGAAGTAGTGAGGGAGTAATGCTGAGAATACTCTGCAAATTATGCAAAGGCGACTTGAAAAGCTCCAGCATGTCAGTTTTCAAAAATCCTCCTGAGGCTGAGACTCTGTGAAATTCTCATGTATGTTGACTTATACAGTGATTTGCTTTGACCCCAGGGAAAGCTGCTTTATGATTTGGACATCTATGCCTACTCACCTTCCCACCTATCTGCGAGACTCGCCAAACAAACATGCAAAGGAAAGTGAATGAAGAAAAAAGGGAAACACTCAGTAAAATAATCACTACTCAATTCAAAACTTAAAGTATATTTTCCTTTGTCTCTGTCTAAACATCCATGCACAGTGGGCCATATATTCTGTCATAAAATTTGGTCAAAGCTGAATTTTTCTTCTATGTGTAAGTATATACCTAGATCTTAAAAAAAATGACATGGACAAAAGGGAAATGTTTCAGGAGAGATTGAGAAGGGCATTTTGCTTGAACAGTCTTCCCCTATCCTCTTGGCCTAGCCAAATCCTAACCATGTTTTAAGCCTTATCTAATTTACTACTTTATAGAACATTTCCTGACCACTCTAGTTCAAAATTTGGCCATGTTCAAAGTTCCTAGATTGCCTATTATCTGAAACATATATTTATAATTAATCAAATTATGACTAGTTGATGTAAACTGCAATTTTTGTCTTTGTTATTTAAAATTTTCCACTGTGACTTCAGTCAATTACAATTACATTTCAAGGCTTTTTGACCATAGGATTTAAACATCTATAATAGAATCTAGGTCCATTTTTTGACCTTGATTTTTGGCAACTTTTAAGCGTCACTCCTCTCTCTCCCTCCTTTTACCCTACATCTGGCCAAACTGATAAGAAAGGCCAGGTACTCCCTCATTTTATGCCAGCAGGAGATTCAAATCATACAAACTCCTGCCCACACAAGGGAACTTTCACTCCGGCCCCACCCCTTGACCTTAATAAAAACCCTAAACCATCCTTGCTCACTCAAGCCATTTGCATTCCAGTTTGGGAGACCGGCTCTGCTGTCTTCAGGAAGCCTCTTTATATAAGTAATAAACCTTTGCATAATCTCTTAGTGTATGTCTGAGTTCATCAGTCTTGACACCTGAAACAAATTTTGGGTTGAGTTTATCCTCCCTATGCAGGGTGATTACAATACCTTCGCTGGTATCTAATCTGAAGGCTGTGCATACAGAGAGTGCTCAATATTCACTTGTTTAATGCCCAACTGAATGACTTTCATCCCCTTCAGTTGTTTTAAGCAAGCTGGAGCTCAAATTATAGGGAAGGGATACTAGCCAGTTATTCACCCCATTCCTCAGGTTACCCAACTGCTAAATGGATAATCAAAATAGCCTTTTGGTCTTCTCTTTCAAAAGGATCATATGATGGGTGAGGAAATTTAGGGAAAAATTTCAAAATGTGAGCTTTTCATTATGATACCAACTTCAATGCCCATGCTTTGGACCAGGGTCCTCGGGTATCAGCATGTGTTCAATACCTCCTGATGCCCCTTGCCCACCTCATAGGACACTCTCTCCTTGAGCTTGCATTTGGCATCTGAATCTTTGTCAGCACTCCCAGATGCTACTAGCAATCATAGTCTCAGTGTTGAAGTGTAGTAAAACAACTTTGTATATAAGAGTGAAGACTCATGGGATGGAGTTGATATTGCTTACTTGTCCCCTGCAAAAATGTATCTCTATCAACAGTCATCCTTTATACTTTTTATCATTTAGAAAATATAAAATACACATTTGTATATTTACTTATTTGTAATCTTCTTTTTTGAAAATAATTTGAGGTGTCCCTATTATTATTTTTTTACTGTTGCATCTTCACACACAGCCCCATGAGATAGACAAGTCAATTGAACTCGACATAACGTGGCTGCTGAGAGCCACAGAAGTCATGATTTAACCAAGATCAAATAAGTAACTTTCTGGTCTTCGATCCTTAGGCAATGATCTTTCCATTACATAGCACTGCTTTCTCAGCATTAATGCCAACGTGAATAGTAAGGTATAAGATGTACATGAAATGTTTGATATGTAAACGATATGGAAAAGGTAAGTCATACAGCTACCTATGTTCTGTTCCTATGATGTTCATGGATTCCAGGAATCCTGTTGATGTGAGTACCCTCATCACCTGGCTCAGTGCTTAGCATGAGTCTCAGTAGGTCTCTGTTGAACGGAATGAGGATGTCTTATAAAAACAAACAAAAAACACACACACCAACAAACCTATATGAAGATTCATATTAGAGATAAATTTCTTCTTATAAAAAATTATGTGTGTGCATGTGTATGTATTTCTTCTTTAGGAAGCTATAGAATCGAAATAGAGGAGGGATGGGGAGAGGAAGAGAGAGAGAAGGAGAGAGAGATGGGGAGAGAGAAAAAGATGGAAGAATGGCAAAGTTTGTAGTGTTTTTGTTTTGCCTAGTACTCTTGCAAACTTCTTCCTTTCAGTATCTATGTGAGAAAGATTCACAGCAGTGACTGAAGTAAAACATAAACAAACATAAAACAAAAAATACACAACAAAATACACAGGTATTTCTCAGGTGACTTAATAACGTAATATAATAGATTTCACAATGTACAATGTAAGTTTGTATCCCATTTATTTCTGGGATAGAAGGTCTATCTAATTAGAAAATTTGTTAACAGGGCTATGCAATCATTCTAGATTAGATAAATCAACTCAAAATGATTGGCAGTGTTTTCTAGTAATCAGTTAAACCAAGTTCTGAGTAAACATTATCCTTAGACTTATACCAATTCCCTGGGGGCACAAATAAAAAGGCAGATACCAACTCCCTCTTGGCTGTAGTCTAGTGTCCAACCATCTTGCCCTCCTTTACACTGAGCTCATCTGGCCACCGTCCACTGCCCACGGCTAGAAACTGTTTTTCCTGCTCGATGTATGCACTGAACTGGTTCATGCTTCGAAGCAGTTGGTTAACAATAATGATAATGATTTAGATTCCAGTGGGCAGTAAATATAAAATATTTGGTCGTTAAGTGGCTTCATGAATGTAGGAGATTGTTTACTAACTGCGTGGGGAGGGGAAGGTGATTGAAGCATGCTAAAAAGTACAAGCAAAGAAAATGAGAACAGAAAACAAGGCAATGGGTTTTATTCCCAAAATATAAATGGTGGGTAAAAAAAGGAAGAATTAAAAACTTGATTCTTTGTCAGGAAAATTACATGTATGATGTAAATATGATAAAGCCAACATATTTCAAAATGATGCAAGGATTGAATTACAAGCCTCTTCTTGGGTCAATGTTTTGATTATAATAAAGGCGGGTGCACCCAAAGACTGCTGAATCTACCAGCCATAATCATTTGATTGTGATCTCTTTCTTCAGAATGAAAACTATACATTTTTAAAACTATGATTATTCAGACAGATCATGTGTTTTATTTCCCTAACCATAGAAAGGTTATATTTGAGAGGATATTAGATCAAGTGATATGTCAAATGTGGCTAATATAAAATGGAAAAAATAACTAAATAAACCAAATCCTTGATCTGAGTTTCCAAATCTGAAATGTTGAAATCTAAATTTAGAAAAACTATATTTTTACGCTTTCTATATTTGTCTTTCTTTTCTAATGTGACTCTCATAGCATTTAGCACATGGTTGTGTTTCACATACATGGTATCTCCAGGGTCTTTCTCTGTGTCCTACATGTATGAAGAGCTCACTAAATGTCTGTGGGTGACAACGCTGTCAGATACAACTCTTTAGGGTTAAGTTTACTAACATCTTCGGGACTGTAAGGATTTCAGTCATCATTTATTTAAAAGATGTGGCAGCTTTAGGGAAGACTCTTCTGCAGCTAAAGGAACCAGCCTCTACTCAGGATATAACCTTGAGACCCAGTGATATCATTATATATTTTTAAAGAAGAGTTTTAAAGCTATCTTTGCTGTTTCAGAATCACAATGTAAATACTCAGAGAAACATCTTATTTTAAGGACCCCCCCCTCCAGACCCTACTTAGAACCATCAATTGGGGGTGTTCAAGGGCACTGCATCCATCTAAGCTACTAGTTCTCAAGTGCAGTGCGTCTAGAAGTGCAGTTTACTGAGCCCACCGCCAGACACCATGAGAAATCTGCCTTTTTCACAACTGCCCAAGGTGAGTCTGATGTGAGTAATTCATGCTGAAACACACATCAATCTAGATCCTTTGTAAGCCCCTTTGAATTACCTAGCCAACTAAAATATAATAATAATAATAATAATGCCCACCCCAAAGATTCTGATTTAATCAGGTCAGGAACAACTCCCCGGATCATCTTTTTTTTTTTTTTTTTTGCTGGGAAAGATTCACCCTGAGCTAACATCCTTTGACAATCTTACTCTCTCTCTTTTTTTTCCCTCCCCAAAGACCCAGTACATAATTGTACTAACATATTCTAGTTGTAAGTCCTTCTAGTTCCTCTGTGTGAGCCACCGGCACAGCATGACTACTGACAGCCGTGTTGTGTGGTTCCGTGCCCAGGGAACCGACCCCTGATTGCCGAAGCGGAGCATGCTGAACTTTAACCACTAGGCCATCAGGGCTGGTTCCCCACCAGCTTTTTAAAAGCCCCTGTGGTGGTTCTAAGGTGGAATTAGAGTTGAGAATAATTTGAGTCCTCCCTGAATATCCAGGCCTTTTGACAGCCTGCACTCTTTCTCAGGAAATGACTTCCTTACCTAAAGCCCAGCAACATCTGTCTCTGTGGAATCAACACCCTTAACTGAGTAGGTGCTTAAATAATAAAAGACAACTTCCTGGAGAGGGGCTGCTAAGATGTAAGATGCCACCATGTGGAAGCAGCCTTTGGCAACCATCCTCCATTGACACAAATTAAGCCCTGGGGAACTACTGCGACTGTCATCCTTGACCTAACCACATCTCTACCCTCTTCTGCCACCACTGAATGATGCTAGGCCTGCTCACCACACCCCTGACCTCCCTACATTCAGTGGCTCAGTCTCCAGGGCCCCATCTTTGCACAACTCCAGGGGTGCTATTCCATTATGCAGCACCAAAGGTTCTGCTTGGGCAGCGGGCTTTTTCTACCTCCTATACCAGTCCTCTCAAGCTTTTACTTTGTAATTCTGAACTCCTTAGGAGGTCTCTCACAGGCCACTGAGCCCATTTTGTCTGAGGTCAGAGCTTGGGTCCATCAGAGGAGGGAAGGCTGGTCAGGTTTTGATTGCTCTCACTCTTTGCTTTTTCCTCGAACTTTGCTGGGCCTACCATAAATCAGCTCTTCACTCCTTCACGCTTGAACCATGCCTCAAGTATCTAACCTTGTCCCTTTGACTTCAACTTGTCTTCCAATCTCCTCCTTTCTCATTAGTCAAACTTATTAAAACACCGCTTTTTATTAAATCTCTAGCTTTCTAGTAAGTCACACTCTCTTTGTATCCTGTGAGTCAACACTCCTTTCATGGAACCCCATTCTACCCTTCCAACCAGGACTTCCCTGAAAGCACCGTGTGCTTCCAATAAACTCTCATCTCACTGTCATTCATCTTGCCTTTCTCACACACTTGCCTCTCCTGGAAGCACATTTTCTCCCTTGTGCCTGGTAGAATGTTATTAACCTTTCAAGACTCTGCTCACTGTCCACCTGATCCATACCACCTCTGATCCCTTCTGTCCATAGTGACTTTTTAAGTCTCATAACACTTGTTTTCTTACCATTCATTTGACTTTTAATATTGTATTCTACGCTCAATTCTCTGAAGGTGGCCTTAGTAATTTGCCTGATCTGGTGCTTGGTTTGCACCATTATATACTAAGGAAGTAATTTCTAACTGACTAAAGGGTGGAACAAATGTAACAGTGAAACCAAATAAAGTTATGAGGAAACTTGTGGTTAAAGCCAAAGGAAAATGTTATGGCCCCGTGACAATATATTTTCATCTGTTGTTGTTCAAGCCCTAAATGGAGATTCTAACCAGGAAATACCTTTTTCTAAATAAAGGGAGCTGACCTCATGCAATTACTTCTCTCTATGCCAACATGGTGCCCAATGAGAGGTCTGAGTTCAAACACACAAAAAGTGCTTTGAAATGTCACTTGTTCATATCTGAGAAAATACTGCCTTCTTTGCCCCCTACCACTGTAATCAACTGTAATTTCAAACCAATATCTTGCCTCACCATGAATCGCTCTGTATGTACAGTCTTCTTGTTCTTTTTCTGCCTCATTACTTATCTCCTTCACCTACTGATATTAGTTGTTCCAGAGACTAATGCAATTTTCCCAGCAGTGTGAAGTAGATTCAGCTCCTTGACAGTCAGATCTGAGTTTTCCAGCATGTTACAGAAAACATTTATTTTCTGGCTATTTGTTCTAGACTTTTAAGTACATTATTAAACTTAGTTAGAAAATGGGAACTCATCTTCACATTGAGCTGGGGATGCTGCTCCAAATTAAAAGATTTCCACTGCTCCCCATGGAGTCATTTCAGAGAAAAAAAGTGTTTGACTTGATCGTTTTAGGACATACGGGGGATAAGTTGAAAGAAGGATTGTCTTTCACTAAATTGATTTCTGCTCTTGCATTATTTATTATTGTCTAAATATATGTGGAAACAGTGCCTCTCTTTCCTTGAGAAAGTTCTCATCCATTTCTGAAGTTTTATTGTGGCCTTGGACTAATTTGGCATTTTCTTAGCACTGACTTGCTCTTTCCTGGGATAAGCTGATCCTTTTCCTCCATGTAACCAAATCCTACCTCTAGACTAGGGTCAGCTTGGCCCTGCTTCCTTCAGGAAGCTTTCCCAGATAACTCCATCTTTCCTTCATTTTTCCCTTATCAGAACTTGTATGGCTATTAAGGGTCTTATCTGAATCCCAGGGTTTAACTTTTGATCATGATCCCTTATCTTGTTCTCTCACTGTCACATACTTTATGTCTGGTTTTCTCATCTGAACTATGTTTTGCTTATCCAATCATCAGTCACAATTATATAAAATCAATATCTGTTGACTCTGTGTATCTGTACATAGCCCTGTAATTACTATAATAAATTAGTATTATTATGCTTTATATTTGTCTCATGTCCCTCAAGTAGAGGGTAAGCTCATTGAAGTCAACATATTGTTCCTTCTTAAATATTTCCTCAATCCTACTTATTTTTCTCTCCCTCCACTGCAACATCTTCATCCAGCCATCATCTCTCATCATGAGAATCACAACAGTCTTCTGGAAGGTCTCTTTATATCTATCTCCTATATTCCTCATGTTGCCTCTGGAGGGGAATTCAGAAACATAAATTTGACTCAGTTCCCTTACTGTTTAGAACACTTGGTAGACAACACAAATGAACCTTGAAAACATGCGTAGTGAAATAAGTCAGACATAAAAGGACAAATATTATATGATTCCACTTATATGAGGTACCTAGACTAGGCAATTTCAAAGCAACAGAAAGTAGAATGAAGGTTACCGGGGCCTGGGGGAAGGAGGGACTAGAGAGTTACTATTTAATGGGTACAGAGTTTCTGTTTAGTATGATGAAAAAGTTCTGGAAATGGGTGGTGGTGGTGGTTGCACAATATTGTGAATGTACTTAATGCTACTGGAATGCACACTTAAAAATAGTTAAAATGGCAAATTTTATGTTACATATATTTTGTCACAATATAAGTTGATATATTGATTAATTGAAAAAAACACTCAGTGGTCTTCTCATACTTTTAGGATAAAGAACACACTCCTTATCATAGGCTTAAGCCCTGGATGGTCTGGGCTCTATGTATCTCTACAGTCACCCTCCATCTCTGCACCACTGGGTCTCTGGATAACTTCTGGTCTCTCAAACATGCCTTGCTCCTTTCCCTCAAAGAAGCTTCTCACATAACAGTCTTTGTTTCCGGAACATTGCAAACAGAACTGTCTTGAACACCACCTGCCCTGTGGTAGCCAGCACAAATCCCAGCTCAATCATTACTACCTCACAGAAGCCTTACCTGAGTACCCATTCCAGATTAAACCTCTCTATGACCCACTCTTTGAGCACCATGTCATCCTCCTCTATAGCCCTTGTCACAGCTATAAGTATATTTTCATTGGTGTAACTCTGAGTACTGGCTGGTCCTTCCCCTAGACTGTAAGTGGCAAAGAATGGCAGAGACACCTCTGATTTTACTTCCAGTATAGTGCCTACCATATGGCAAATGCTCAGTAAATGCATATTGAATGAGGGAAGCCAAAGATTTTATCTTGTGCTCCCTGTTATCTTCTTTCTTTTTTTTATGTTGAAGAAGATTGGCACTGAGCTAACATCTGTGCCCATCTTCCTCTTTTTTGTATGTGGGATACCACCACAGCATGGCTTGATGAGCAGTGCCTATGTCCATGCCTGGGATGCGAACCTGCAAACCCCAAGCTGCTGAAGCGGAGCATGTTAACTTCACTACACCACCAGGCTGGCCCCGCTGTTATCTTCTTTCTGTGGAAGCCCTAGCTCTTGTTTGTAGGACTGCAAACAGATCACTTTTATTGGATCTTACTTTGCAAAATGTCAAATGAGGAATATAGAACAAAGAATTTCTTCTAACTTCAAAAAGTGAGGTATGGAACAGTTTTCTTAGGGCAGAGTCTGCTTCTTGATCTGGCTTCCTCTCCCTTAGGCAAAGACTAAGGGAAGAAGGGGCATCCTGAGCAACTTGTCTGTAATCAGAAGTCTGTGCACAAGGCGTAATGCTCTCAATAGTCATAATTGTGAAGTGTCAACAATGGCTACAGCAATGCCTAACACACACATAGAGCTTACTACATGCAAGGGACACTTGGTCATCATAACAGTGCTGTCACGTTGTTGCTACTAGTTAGTAGCAGAACTGGGATTTAAATCCACCAGCTTAGCTCCAGAATCTAGAAGAGAGAAAGTATTATCTATTTATCTCTTTCCATTCAACAGTGTTCTAGCATATATGAAAAGAAAACATAAAATGAGGCAAATGAGTTTGAGAATTTTTTTATAACTTACCGTATAAATCCATTGCATTTTAAAAAGAATTATTGCTTATCTAACTCAACTTGAATTAATCCATTGCTCAGAAAAAATATGTAAAAATGTATTAAGCACCTATTATATGCCTAGCAACTGTGGGCTAGGTATAAGGTATATACCTAATCTCTTTTGTCAATGAGATTACAAAATAGAATTTGACAAATTGGATTCTCACAGGTGAAACAATTAGAACATATTACAATATATTGTAATATATGACCAAGTACCACACACATGGCACTGTATATGGAAAGTTTGCAAACACAACCCATGGTCTTAGTTGTTAGCTTTGCCTATACATAATCTCATGTTGCCTGTGCAACATTAATACATTTCTCTATCTTTGTCTCAGGAAAGCTGAACAGGTATTAATGCCAAAAATTTAATATTTAAATCCTTAATGAAAAGCATTCAGCAAATATAAAATATTGCCAGTATCACACTATTCGTAGTCCTATTTTCCACACATCTACATTTCAAAGTTTGATATCCATTCTTATATTTCCCAAGATCAGGAGGTGAGTGGCAAGACCTTTTCCACATTTCTGAAATAAAGTCATCCACAATTAAAATGGTTTACTGGAAACAGATGGACTTCCCGCAGAGATTAACCCAATTATCTTTGGTTTAAGAGCCAGAAAAAGCCATAAGATCATTATCTTACAAGACAAGAATTTTACCATGATGCCAATCTCATTACATGAGTGAATGGAGGTGTTTAGTGATAGTTTTCCTGCATAAATATCCTTAATAGATTTAGTTTTTCAAACTCTTGGCTGCTCATTATTTTCAAATGAAAGAGCTTGACAGATGAATGGTGTTGCACGTTACAAAAGGCCAGAGACTCTACTACGTGAAGTTTCTCCACAAAAACAAGGGCACTACTCTCAGACAGCAGGAAGAGCTTCACTTTTATACACATTCCTAAAAATATTCAAACTTGTGCTTTTCACTTAGGAACAAAGCTTATAGAGTTTAGATATTTTACAAAAATAAGTTTTTTCCAAACACACAATGTGTTAATAGGCCAAACTCGTAAAAATTTGATGCTTTGAGATGCATTCAGTTTTTCAAAAATAAATTCCCCTAAAGAAAATTAGAATTTTTGCTTCCATTTTTTTGGAGAGTGGTGGGGTGGGAGTGCCACTTGTTAAGAATAAAAGACTAGGCTCATAAAAAGTGCTCTTTATGTTTGTACATTTAATAAATATATGTATTTATATGTTTGATCAAGCAAATATGAGAGAGAAGAAAGAGCGTATGTTTCATATAAAAAGGGGAATTAATTTGTCTATAATGTGACAAAATGAGATGACTAAGCATAAATCAGAAGCAACTCTGAATCTAACACTGATCCTACAATGAGGAAAAAAATTGCACTGCCTCCTTAAGAACTAAGACGTGAGTTTTTGTAACATTAACTTGCTTACTGATTTCTAGTTGTAATAACACTACAACTGGCAGAACTTCAGTGTCAGCATTTCTAAAACTGGTGCCATTAATGCCTATTAGATAGAGTTTTTGTAAGTACCAAATAAGATAATGCCTAAATGTTTTACAAACTGTAAAGTAGTACAGTGAATTGTTGATGATGTTATAGCGCTAGATAATTCATCTCCTTCCCCTCACTCAGGGATGGCTTATCTACTGGGCACAGTAGGCACAGTACCTAAGGTCAATGATGATTTAAGGGGCCAGGGAAATGTTTAATTTTATTTTAAAATCAGAAGAAATATGAATATAACAATAATGAGTATTTAACAAATCCATCCTGGATTATTATATTAATCTTATGCCAACAGAATCATTAAATATAGTATGTACTGTTGGTTGGTTGTTTTTTATAAAATGGAGGAAAAGGCCCACAAAGGCAAAAGTGCTTAGGGTGCCCAAAAGTCATGATGCAACCCCGTCCTCACTCTAGATGAAAATTATTTACATATTTGAAGCAGTCTCACTTCTGAACCTCTCAGAATTTGCACACTTCTTTAAGCCTGGGATGGAGGAAGGGTCAGACGTGGACATTCTGCTTTCATACCCGGAGTGTGGGCAGACCCACACATCAACTTTTCCAAAAGCTCATTCATTCTTTTTTGAGTCATATAACTTTCCTGGAAACACTTGATCTTTCCTGGCCAAGGATTACCCATTCATTTGTTTGTTTGTTTGAAGTTTAAAATGAGGACTAGACAGTGAATAAGACAGTTTGGTTTTAATTGCTCTCTGCTCCCACACTGGTTCCACTGGAGCTTTGAAATGAGTCTGTGAAGTTTTCCCTGGTCTATCTGTCTACTATCCATCTGCTACCTAGTACCTATTCATCCATCTATCCATATCTCATTCTCTCTCTATCATTCTGTTCATCTATCTCTCTACCTATCTATTTATCCATCTATACATCTATCAATTTATTTATCATCTAGCTATCTAATTTTTCTACTGATTTAATGTAGAGTAATATGTAAGAAAGTAAGAAATATCACACAATATTATATATATATATATTTTTTAAAACTCATATAACCACAAAATAAACTCTAAAAATTTAATTGATGCTTACATTTTTAAGGTTATAGATGAAACACAGAAAATTGGGTAATTATGGGGGAGATGAAAGAGAGTATAGAGGATGAAGGGAAGAAAATCAAATAAAATAAGACAAGATCAGGTCTTGCATTCTTGCACATAAATAAATGAACACAGTATAATAAGTTTCAGTGTCTACACTGGGTCTTGAGAATAATATATAGTAGTTCAAAAGAAGGACATAATATTGTGATTCAGTCTGGCAAGGATTGCTTCAGAGAGAATGCAGAATTTGAATTATGTCTTGAAGGAGAACTACAATATGTGGACATAAAAGGAGGAATAGGATGTAATTCATGAAAGGGAAGACCAGAGCAAAATCTGATGAGTGGGTCAGTGTAAGGAAGGTTTGGGGGCAGTGAGTGAATGTATTGCCATTCCAAGTATGAAAATGGAGCCCCAGGTATGCTGTGGACAGTGAGAGTGGCATTAGAAAGGGCTCGTCATCATTGTGAAATCATAGAGCCTTTTCAAATAGAGCTTTTGTGGACAGACACATAGATAATGGGGATGTTAAAATGGGCCATGTCTCTTTTCTGAAGGAGAAGAAAAAAAATGCAATCCTTCCTCTCCTCTTGCTGTAACAATTCAGGGAAAGAAAAAGAAGTCTATCATTCAACTGATCTCAGGGAAAAAGACAGACAAGGTCATGTCCCCTCACACAGAGAGAGACAGCCGCAGAGAGACCTGGCCTGTGATCTGCTCCCCATTAGGGCGGTGTGGCTTCTCTTAATAGGGCCCTGATCATTTTTCAAGTAGCAAATCTGTCCAGCAGAAGGTGATGAGCTATTGTTATCATTTATTCTGATCCATGGAACCCAGTTGATAAAAAGGTTAGAAATGCCACCTCCAGACATGTACTACATCAGATATGCTTAAAACTGCAATTCAGATGGAGCTCCAAACAGTTTCTGCCTCTCCTGTCATCTCTTGGGCAGAAATAATAACCTACAATAACAGCAGCCATTTTTGCTTGTAGGTTAGTATTAAAGGAATGAATATAATTTACAACCTATTTAGAAACACACATATCTGCATATAATAGCAATACAATATGAAAATAGCTATGCAATACCTATGAAGATATTGAACTGATCAATATGAATAAAAACAGGATATTATGAGAGATAAAATAATAGGGAGAAAGAGTTAAAAAGCAATAGACTTTTAATTAAATTTCCTAGATCATGTGTTTTATTCTTATCTTCTCATATTTTTTTCTTTAAAACACTGATATCGACCTTTTCTATACTTTAAATTCATTGAGTTCTCACATGTATATTCCACTGCACACGACCAAGATCTTTTCTAGGCGCTATTTAGTATTTTCTAGTTTAGATATATATTCTCTTTTTTGCCAAAACATTCCCTAAGTAAAAGAATTTGTTCTATATATTATTTTATTATGATTCCTGAGGACAGGAGTAGGCAAAAAATGAGGTTTACATAATAAATTTCTCTACAATATCACATAATCATTTCATAAGAATTTATTGCTAATCTATAATGTTGTCCAGGTCCATGTTGTGTGAATTTTATGCAAAATTCTGCACTAGCTTGTCATTCCTTGAAGAACGTACACTCTAATCGCTGACACCAGACTAATAAAGTAGAACAGAGCTATATAAGAGAGCAGGCAATACATTGAAGGCTTATGAAAACACATACAACCACTCAATTAACAAGAAAGCAACCAATGTAATCAGATTGCTCAAATAATGGCCATTTTTCTCCTTGGTGTTGTTTCCCCACAAAATGTTGATAAACAAGAAGCTGACAAAAGAAAACAAATACAGAAATAAAAGAAGAAGAAAATAATGTTCTGCTGTGAGCACACAGCCAGCCCAATCTTGCACACTTTCTCTATTTCTGCAGAGACATGGATTGATGTTACAATCACTAATCCTCAATCCCAGTGGGATCTTCAATCAACTAGGATTCAGTTACCTTAGGCAGACTGGTCCACCAAGGCCTCACAATGGAATCAGATTCTTTAGGGAAGAAAATACAAAACAGTAGTTGAAATCCAGTTTAAACAGACAAATAACACAAACCCCAAACAAACCACAACAAAATAAACAAAGGGCAGCCAGCAAGTAAAACATTAAGAATAGTAAATAGGGTGAAAATTATACTAGAAAACAGGTATCCACTCACAAATGCAAGAACTGGATGGCTTCCTGTCATCCCTTTCTAACTCTGAAGAATCCCCTTTTTCACGAGCTGGGTGCGGCTAATATATCCCTAGAGAATTTTCTGGAACAGTAGCTTCCATGTTTCTGACTCCATGGTTGTTTTGTTAGTGGTGGTGGTGGTGGCTTGTCTGGGTTATTGTTTTGTTTTGTTTTGATTTGATTTTTGATTTCTATTTTACATTTGGCTGTCAGGATTCCGTATCGCTGGAATGGGACTCTACCCACCAGGATGATAGAGAACGTATACTCCAGCATGGGAGGGATGTTGGAAGCTGAGAAGCTTTCAGATGCCAGTTGATATAACCCATGAAGTTTTTACTGGCTTTCACAGAAAGCCAGTCAGCTCTACCCTCTTCTAGTTTACCTTCACCTGTATCTGCTAGAATAACACAAGATTATTCCAGTTGGTTTATATATAAAATTTGATCACTTACCCATGATAAAGCATTTTGTATGCAAATCAGGAACCTATTATGATGGGCTTGTACTGAGTGGGTAGTCATGAGAATATAAAAGAAAGAAAGAGATAATACATATACCAAGATATAACGAGAAGATTTGATATTAATTTTCTTTTCATGGGAGTTTAAGGAGGTAGACAGGAAGTAGCAAATCTAAGGTTTGGGGCCCCAGCAACCTGGAGAAAGACAGAACCATAGACAAAGGAAAGCTGAGAAGAAGAGCTGACAGGTTAAGATAAGAATATAAACCACTTTATTTTGGTTCAATTGCAGTCAATATCAAATTGAGAGACAGAAAAACAAAACTGGGAAAGAAGCTTAAGAAATTAACATAAGGATGGAAATTTTGAAACTAATTTGGAAAAGTTTATGGAGAAAGTTAATTTTGATCAGATATGTAAAAGAAGGAAACGATATGTAGCTTGAAAGTTAAAGACAGATTTATGAATGTTTATGTATGTAGCCTTAGAGTCAAAAATAAATCAGGCTTATCAGGGATCAGAAACCACAGTATCCTTCACTATAAACTTATCCTTCATTGAGTCTTTTACTTAATCAAAACTGGGTGAGGTGTGGTGGAGACAAGACCTAGTCAGTAAGGAGAGGACAGTAAGAAGAGAGCCTCCACGGCCTCTGATGAGGAGATTATTCTTCTGTATGAGGCCTTGGTAATACCTAACCCATCAGTAAGAATTAGAAACTAAAGTCATCAAACATGATAAAAAGATAATTTTCACTTTGTGTGTTGGATGGATGCAGGGGAGGGGAGTGGACTTTGTAAGTGACTATGAAATAAATTAAGGTTATACTGTTATATTTCAGATATCCTTTTTAAAATTCATAAGACTAGTTACATCATACTAGTAAATGTTTTCCATAGAAAATGAGACACGTGATCCTGAGGCCAGAAGACAGCATTAAAACTTAAATATTTCTGCATTAGATTCTTGGCTTTTCCAATAGCACCCTCCATTTCCTTAGAAAAGTTATATAGATGGTTGGCCTCCATCTGTGACAAGGTAATAAGAATAATAATACATACTTAGAAAACTCTCATGAGTGTTTAAAGAATTAATTAGCTAATATTTGCCAAGTACTTTGAAGATAGGAAGTGCTAAATAGTATTACTATAGTGTCATGCTTGTTGAAGGCTAATGAGCTCAGAGGGAGATAGTTCCACCAAATACAAGGTTTCTGGAAAAAGTATAGCATTCTTTCTCCTCCCCAAGTAAGAGTTGAGAATAACATGCATAAATCATCCCATCAACTGCTTGAAACATGGTAGATGCCCCTGAAATTGTAGCAATTATCACCATCACCATCACTATCTTCATCACTCTTGCTCTGCAATTAATGTCCCACTGATGCTAGAATTTGGTTAGAACCAGCTGTTGAGAAAACTAATAAGATATACAAGAAAAAGAGCAATAATTTTTGAAAACGGAAAGTCTTTGATAAATCAACTTCTTGTTTTATCTCAGCAATACTTAACAAATTTATTGTTTCATGCGTTAAGAACACAGAGTTCTATCTAATAGGGGTAATTGCCCTGTATGTTGGTATCCTATAGTTATAGCCTGTGGCACATTTTGTTCTATAGCCAATATCATTTTTGGTAAGATTTTAAGTATTTTAGAAATGAGTTTGTACCGCTATTGTTCATCACTTCAGAAGAGGATGGGCCTGAACTCAATTCAAATTAAATGCACAAAGTGAAAGAAACCACAGACTACTGGTGCTGGAAGATTCCTTATCTCCAAACTGTAAGCCCCTTTGCAAATGGAGGACTGATCAAGTCATGTATTGCATTGACTATTCTTTTTTTCTTTTTTTTTTTTTGTGAGGAAGATCAGCCTCTGGAGGAACAGAGGAACATCCATGCTAATCTTCCTCTTTTTGCAGAGGAAGACGGGCTCTGAGCTAAGATCTATTGCCAATCCTCCTCCCTTTTTTTTTTTCCCCAAAGCCCCATAGTCGCACATCCTTCTAGTTGCTGTATGTGGGACGCGGCCTCAGCATGGCCGGAGAAGCGGTGTGTCGGTGGGTGCGCGCCCGGGATCCGAACCCCGGGCCGCCAGTAGCGGAGCACTCGCACTTAATGGCTAAGCCACGGGGCCAGCCCTGCATTGACTATTGATCAAAGATTTCTTCATCTCTCACAGTCTAGCTTCCCGCCCCCCCACCCACCATTCAAGCCACACATTGCTTTTGTTGAAGGTTATACCACTCTTAGATTTAAAATATATTTTCCTCTTTTCTCTAATTCTTCATCATCCTCAATCTTTCTGTGTCCTTTAATACCAACCAACTCATATATATTTTTTTCTTTCTCTCTCTGACATTATTCTTTCCTGTTTCTGGCTACTTATTTTTCTTCTCTGTTTCTTCCTATGCTTTAAAATATATGTTTCCTAAAGATCTGTCCCCCTCCTTTTTTTTGTCCTTCTGCACTGACTATATGAAAAATATAATCCACCCTTATAAATTTAAAATCACCTGTATGAGAAATGCCACAACCCTAAGCTCTCTCTTGAACTACAATTTTCATTTCTAATATTCCCACAAGAACTCTTATCTGGGGTGTTCTACAGACTTTTCAACTTAACACACTTGAGAGTGAATATATAATTTCACCTGCAAACCCTTTCTTGCTTCTGCATTCCCTTTCTGTGTAATGACTCAACACTTCTCCCAGGATCTCAAATTTAAATTCTCGTCTTTGTATCCTTTTGATTTTTTTCTTCTCCTTGTCCATAACACTGGCTTTCTTTCCAATTCAATAGTTTTAGCCTTCCTAAAACATCTCCCATTCATTGTCTGCTTTCCATTTTAACTGCCTGAGTAGCATCCCTTACCTCTTTTTGACCTGTATCCTCCCAGTGGTTTCTTGACTCGTGCCTCTATTTCCAACCACTGCCTAGTTTTATTCATCTTATGCTTTCTTCTCATAATAATCTTCCTGATGAAGAACTTGAACTGTATTGTTCCTTCTGGATCAAAAATGTCATGGTCTTCTAGCACATTTGCTCTTACTTTACCTTCCATGTATCCTTTGCTCTAGCCAAACTAAACTCTTTTCTGTGTCCTGTAAATTCTCCAAGGTTGTGGCACTTCTGTGCTTTTCTCTTGGTGTTCTACCTATTTAGAATTTTTTATCCTCTTCTCTCCGCTTGCTCAGTTCTTATTCATTCATCAGAGTCTTGCTCAGTTCTTATTCATTCATCAGAGTCTTGCTCAAGAGCCATCTTTCCCGAAAGTCTACCTTATCTACTCATTGGGAAATAATGATTATTTCTTCTAAAAAGTCTTCTGGGTGGCCTAGGCCAGTCTAATATAGAAACAGGAGTAAACTCCTTTTGTCTTTTTTTCTGGATTTTTTTTTCTCCCATAAATATGCACTGCATGTATCTTTCTTCAATTGCAGTTGTACAATTTCAAATGCAGGTCTAGGTTTTGGTTGGGATTATGAAGTACAGATTTTTAACCTCGCTTAGATCTAGGTTTTGAAATCTAGATCTACCTAGTCTAACCAGAAAGGGGCGTCCTCTTGAGTAAAGCAATGGAGGCCAAATCCCGAAAGAGCAACGTGCATTTGTTTGGTTATACTTGTCCTCTCTGTGCACGTATCTTCCCAGTGTTCTTGCCGAGACGGGGTGACGGTGGTGGTGGTAATGGTAGCAATGGTATGCAGGGAAGGGGAAGAAAGAATAGAGGAAAGGCGTCAGGTTATTTGGGTCAAAGGAAACTTGTTTTTTCTTCTTGGCTTTTATGCAATACAGTATTGTCCTAAAGTAATTAATATCCCAGCATTCATCTAGAGGCTTTGTTGTTATTTTATGACAACCTCAAGTGACAAGCATGCTGCAATGGGAAAAGACAAGACTGATCTAGACAAAATGCTCAACAAATAATTGCCAAATGAATGAACTTCTTCCATTTTCTCTTTCCTCTATGACTAGGGCAAAAACTAATAGGATCTGAAGAATGACAGTGGATCACCATAAACTTAATCAGCTAGTTACCCCAACAACATCTACTATTTTTGATGTAGTTTCCTTTTTAGAATAGGTCACTGTAGCTTGATTTCCAACTACGAGTCTTTCTAGTGCACTTTTTCTTGTTTTCTCACTTGCCCCGATTACAAGGCTCTTTCGCTTCTTCACTTGGCATGGGTGGCTCTCTTATGTCAGGGACTTGGCAAACCTCAGGTTAGTTCTGTGCCATAATCTGATTCTCCTTACCCTAGAACAATTCATAATTCATCCTTCCACAGGACATCAAGATGTATAACTCCATAAATTTATATATATATATATATATATATATATATATATATATATATATATATCTCCTCTCTATTTTGGAAAATTTATTGGCCTATTAAAGTTTCACAAAATTTCCATGTCTGAAATACCTAAGGCAGTAGAATTGGGTCAGTGGGTGGGTAATTTCTTCCACCACTATTAGAAGGGCAGCCTACCATACAGGTGGCAGGATAAATTTTGAAGGCCACTGAGCATTCAGTATTTGTTCAATTTATCACAATTACAAAAACACCTGGGTCCAATGATCATATGCTCATCCACAGAATCCATTGGGGGGAAAATGCTTCTATCGTTATTTGAAAGATTTTGCACTGATACTAAAAGATTTTACAGAACTTAGATCAACTCTCTTGTTTTACAGATGAGGAAACAGAGGTCCTAAGATGTAAAGTGACTCCCCTAGGCCACACAGCCAATTAGTGGCAAGTCAGGAAAGCAGAACTGGATATTCTGTTGATACGCAAGCCTGAACTCTTCTCAAGTCATTTTATCAAATGGAGTAACCAGTAGGATTGACTGTGGTCATGTGGTTCCAGACACTAATATCTCTGAACTCTTTCTAATCAGGAGAGATGACCTGGCTTTCTGGTCATCTCTCCTGGTCCATGCACCTGAACCTTTCTTTGCATATGCTATTAACGACACCTATAGTCCCTTACATCCCTTTTCTGCCTGGTGAATTACAAGTAATTCCCCAAGTCCTAAATCTAATACCTTCTCCTCTCTGAAGGCTCCCTAGATTTCTGAGACAGAATCCATTGTTCACTTCCAAAGGTTTCACAGCCCTGCTTGACATCTCTATTACAATATTGTGTCATTATGATTTGTACCTGTATCTATTTTACTCACAGACTTTCGAATCCTTGACATTATAGGTGATGACCATCATATCTATTCATTTCTGCAACTAAACTCTGGCTAGTACAGAGCAATCGCCCAAAGTACTTTTGCTAAATGAAAGCATTAAAATTAAAAATGAGAATAATAAAAAAATATATTTTTATTATTTTATTATTCTGCCACATGGTTTGCTTTTCACACCCATATACATAGACTATAAATCCCGGCCACTAATTGGGAGTTTCTGGTAGAGAAGTATGGAAGAGAAATGCCCTATTTTTGGTATATTTCTCTGAAGGGGCCATAATAAATGTTAAGAGAATGGAGTGAGTTATCAAGAGATTTGGGTCATATCTTCATTAGCTTTGAGAAGTCCTTTACTTTTTATGTGTCTCAGTTTCCTGATGTCTCAAATGGGAATAATGTTAAGTGTCTCAAAGATATGTAGTGAAGGAGAAATTAGATATTGTACATGAGGCTATTTAAAAATATATAAAAGGCAATGTTCATTAGGTTATTGTTAACGATGATGATGGCTAGAATGATAATAATGGTGTTCCAGAAGATTAGAAAAAAGGCATGGATCTGAACTTCTAATGCCACGCTTTTTATTTAGCACCAAAGTTTCATCAAACTGTGTTATTGAACGTCAGTGCCCAAGAAATTCTGGGTTTCTTTAGTTATCAACAATCCCAGCTACAATTTAATATTTTATCCTATTCAATCATTGTCTTTTGAAAAGCAGAGGTCACCGTGTTCTATAGGAGACACTTTGGTAAGAACTTGGGCTCTGAATAGGGCTGTAAATTCCACTTTTATCATTTATTAGCTCTCTAACTGTATGTAAGTCAAAAAAAAAACCTCATTAAACGTTAGACAGTTTATCTGTCAAATGGGAATAATAATCAAAGATGCCTCGTAGGGTTCTTTTTATAATAAAATGAAATATTGATGGTTTCATATAGTGCTTGCCACCAGAGTAAATAATTAAAAGAAATAAATAAAAAGGAAAAGATGTTATCAGTAACCTGAAATCATATCAGATATCTAAAATATCTTCTGTCACCTGTCATCATGACAGAAATTTTAATATTGTAACTTAACCTCTTTGTAATTGAAATACTTGCATAATGAGAATGGTACAAGATCTGGAAAGAGACAGACCCAAATACAAATATTGGCTTTATCTCTTATTAATGTGTAAACTAGATGATAAGTGAAATACGTACCACATGACATTCTTCAGGTAAAATAAGCAACACATGTAAATACTTTATGCAATAGCAGGGATACAATGATAATAACAATGCTGTGATAAATAATAGTAGTATGTTACACCCGTGTGCTGAGACTTAGGATTCTGGCTCTTAACACTGAATGATCTAAACACTGAAAAGATATTAACTTATTCCCCGCAACAACCCATTTTACAGATGAGGGAACTGAGAGACTGAAGGTTTCATGATTTGCCTGAAATCTCACAGCCAGTAAGCAGAGGATCCACATTTAAACCCAGGCCCTCAGACCCCAGAGTCCATATAGGCAGTGAATACTATGCTATGTTATCCTCCCAATAAATGACAGCTGCCATGGGGTTTAGTCTCCTGTAATTTTCACATATTCATAGGAAGTCTAGCACTAGCCTAACATTATAGGGAGTCCCTTAGCAGTAAACAGAAGATGCCTGTGAAGGAGAGCGCTGCCCAAATGCTTCCGAGTTAGGGAGAGAGGAAACGAAATGGGAGGTACAAGGACCCAAAAGTGAACTTTGCCTTGGTCCTAATTTCTCTCTCTTTACCACTATTTACCCCTTACATTGGAAATTAAGTGAGATCCTCCCAGATTGGGACAAAATAATTCTTATCGAACTGGCCTGAAGAGCCAAGCACCAAGTGCCAAGTATCCTGGGAGGCCCATGGCCTTGGCTGTGCCCCTGAGTTGTGGCCTTGGGGGCAGAGGGACCATATCTTGGCCATGGGTTCTTGCCTCCTCCATCCGCCCAGACTCTGAACAGCTTGTGGAAGGGAAGCAGTGGGATGTAGGAAGAAAAGGCAAGGTTAGAGTGGTGGCCACAGACCATGTACAATAGACAGTTCTGTGCCTCGGTATTCATGACTTGATATTCCCCTTTTCATGTAATTGAAATATTGTTCCTGCAATGAAGAGCCCAGGGCAGGGTGCCCTGCCAGCTGAATGGGCAGTCTACGGAGAGCAGCGGGCTCTGGCCCATGATGAGCCCCGGCAGGCACTGCGGGGTCCCGGAGGCCAGCCCAGCCCCGCGGCCCCGCAGTCTCCCGGTTCTGCCCCCGGGAAGCATGAGCGCAGAATTAAGGCGGCTTCCACAATAGGCCGCCCACGGAGAAGTGCCAACACTGGTCTCGATGATTAACATGGATTTTCAAAATACTCAGTTCTTGAGGGAAAACACATTCTTAGTGGTAGCAGCAGCCGGAGGAATAATAAATTATTTAATTTGAGTTTGCTTTTAGGTCCGCAGCCTGGGCACTAACGCCGCGCCTTCTTACTGAGGTCTGTGGCTCAGGTTTTCACTTCTTCAGCAGTGACCTGCTATTCAGTCTATTAAATCTTCCTAAATCCCCAGACTCATTCGAGGCCTCCGTTACTTCCTCCATCCCCCCTCCTGCCTTTAAACCTACGTTTTTAAAGCCCCTTTTCTTCCATTTGTTCTCTAAACAAAACTCTCCAGCCGTCGCCACACTTCCTTTCCAAATGCCGCTAACAACAAATTATTCCCCACGGGTTTTAGCTAGGATTTCACCCCTGTTCCATTTGGCTCTCAGGACACATTTGTTGAACTCAAAAGCCTTTTAACTGCCTTTTTTTTTCCTCCTCGAGAAAACTCATAACAGCACACTGTTTCTCTCCCCAGAGCAACTGACAGGCCCCGGAAATAATGAAACATGGGGAAAAAAATCTATCAAGCAAAGCTTTGATAGTTGACCTATTTGGTCACTATCTTTAACCACGACTCCCTATTTTTTTTCTTTTCTATTTTTTGCTCCATTTAAAGGTCTATATTTATATTCAACTGGTAAATAATAATGATAGGGCACCAACTGATGAATGGTGAATATATAGTGACCCTGAACTTAACCTCAAATGAATATTTGTTTATGTTTTAAAAACCTGAATAACTTTTTTAATTTTTTCCCAATATTCTCATATTACTGTAAATAGATAGCTCTACAAAAAGTTTTGTTGTTGTTGCTTATGTTTTGTTTTGTTTTGTTTTGTTTTGCTGTTCTGCATGTTGACACAGAGCAAAAAGATAAAGCCACAATAAGCAGTGAACTAGTTGCTTGATTAAACAGTTATTGGAAATAGAGTAGGTGCTGCTCATGTTTACCTCCTGTTTATCATGGTTCTGTGTAGATCATATTACTTAGCATTTATTTTCTGATGAAAGTCAGGAACACCCTCACTCTTAAAAACTTAGCATACACATTAATTTGCATGTAATTTTTGGGAGAGTTAAATCATGAAGCCCAACTGTAGACATAGTATGGATTTGTGGCTCTTGGCTTAAGGACTCTGATATAGCCAGATATGATCCCTGCTGTGTGACAAATTCAGGGTCTGAGGTCAACATGGTCATACCCCTGGCTTTTTTTCTACAGAGTTAGACATTCAGTCATATATGCATGTGTACAATGGGAAATATAATAGTATGGTTGTATCTTACAGAATATTCAATTAAACATCTGTAACCTAAGCCCCAGATATTTCCCGAACAGATATGTGTTGACCTTAGTAGGATGCTCCACAAAGTTCATAGAAAGAAGGTTAAGAATGAGAAATTCAGTGTTGTGTTTTATATTCTTCTTTCCTTTCTCTTTGATGCAAGCCCCCGGAAAAAAAGAGCCGTGACTGGCATGGTCACTGTTGGTTAATGTTTCCATTGGGCCTAGAACAGAGTTCTGTCACAGCAGGCACTCTGTAAGTGTTGATTAACTGACACAAACTAGGAAAGTAAAACGTGTCAATGGCCAAGTTCCAACAGGCAAGTTAATTACCCAGAGGGGGTGAGTTTGAGCTTCTAGTGGTGCAACAGAGCAGAAACTTGCAAAGAGAGTCACTGATTACTTCAAAGACTGTTAGTCCTCCCCCTTTGCCTTGGGTCATATAGAAACAAAAATAGGATAGAACTCATTCTGGACACCGGCACACTGACTTTGAAGTTCATCTCAACAACCTTTTTCTAAAGTGAAAGTTAGAATTTTCCTAAAAGATTTTGTAACTTGTTACGTGTTAATTATTACTTATTCTAATGACTTTCCAGCACGAAAAAGTTATAAGATGACAGACTTTTGATCAATATAATAACAACAACAAAAACAACTTTAGAAACATTAAAATGGCTTAAAATGTCTTAACACACAGTGTGAGCTCCCTCAGCGGAAGCATTGAAATAGAGTCTGGAAGCCTAATCAGGGATGAAATAGAAGCCCGTGGTAGATTGTGGGATTAAGAAACCTGCAAAATCTCTTTAAATCTAAAATCCTGCAATTCTATAAACCCCAGTTTTCCAACCTGAAATATGAATGTCCTATGATATGATTCACCACTCCTTGTATTCCCATAGGACAATGAAAACGTGTAATCTTCTAAAGTCCTTCTTTAACCACTTATTTCTACTTCATTTACTTGGGGAAAAAAATGGTTCACAATGGCTGACTCCTAAGGAAATATCCTAAAGGACAAGGAGCGAGCAAGGTTGTATGAGGAAAGGAGAGAATAATGGAAAGATCTGAATTATGTGCTCAAAACTTATTTGATAAATGAACGAATGAATGATTTTACTCCCTGAAACATAAAGTACATAAGAGGACAGTAGTTTGATACTAAGAGATGCAGATAATATTAATGTATTCAGAATCAGGAGTCCATAAAAATATATTTATTCAATCAATTCACAAATCAGGTAACCACTGAGGGCTTTATTAAATAACAGGAACCATGCTAGGTCCTTGGGACATACAGATAATTCGAATAGGGGCCATCATAAAGATATCCATAGTCTAGTAGGGAAGTAACACATGAAAAACAAAATTCACTGGAGTATTACATGCTCACTGTGGTATCCTAAGTGGTAATAGTGTACGTGGCACATGATAGTTGCTCAACAAATATTTGTTATATGCATGAAGTTCTAAAATTAGGCACAAACATGGTCTTGAGACAGCAAAAGTACTACGCCTAAATGAACGAGCCAGAGATGTTCTTTAAAACGGAAGCAGTGTTTGAACTGAGTCCTAAAGATAAGTCGGAATTTGATAACAGAAGAGAAGAAAAAAAAGAATTCTGAGCAAAGGGAACATAGTGTGCAAAGGCATGGAAGTTCGAAAGCACATGTAAGTTAAAACGACAGCAAAGATTTTGTTAGAACTGGACCATCAGATAGATACAGTAGGGGCAGGGGCGGTAGCTGAGGTTAAAAGGGTAGGGCAGGGTTACCCAGTGAGAAGTTTTCAATAGTGTTAAAATTGGATTTGTAGTTGAAATGCAGTGTTTAATGGTTTGCACATGATTAGAAGCTGCACTGGTCACAGTGAATGGGGGTTAAATCTGTTTAGTGCAGCAAGATGGTTGCCCTTTCAACTCTATTTGCTGTCACTTGAGTTTCTTCTGGGCTGTCTGGGCTACTCGGAAATTCCAATCAGCATAAGGATCTCATTCATATACTAACAATATGGAAGTGTACTCAGATCCGTTGTATTAGATTTTGCCTCAGATCTCATCATAGTTATTTTATGAAAACAAAGGCTGGAGTATGGCAATCTCTTGTTCAAAACTGTGAATGGGTCTCTGTAGCCTGTTAAGTACCTTGCAAACTTCTTGACATGGCTACTTCCAACCAAACCTTTTCTATTTCATTCTTACTTATCGCCCCTACGTATCTTAAATATCTACATCTCTTCTTTCTTCAATGATGGAAAAACAAGTGTCAAGGAAAAATATATTTCTCAAATTGAAATCCGTCTCTAAACCCCACAAATCTCACAAAAATAAGTAGTCATTTATTTTCTACCCTCGTTTTTATAAACAGGTACTACTTCTATCATGGTTGTTCTATTAAGCAATCTAGAGGCCTTTTATTATAAGCTGAATCATATCAGTGGACAGATAAGTAAATGTGCCCACTATTTCCTGGACACTGGACAGTTATTCATAAGTGTGAATAAAAGAAGGTGCATATGGAGAACCCAGATCCAGACATATAGATGAGTCATTTTAAAGAAGCAAATCCTGCCTTCTGGGCAAGGTATAGACACCCAGAACTCCCCTGAGCCCCAGTCTTTTTCTTTTGTTAGGAGAAAAGTACATTCCTGGTTTAATCTCTCTAATTAAATAGCAACTCCTTCCACAGGTCTGGAGGTGGTTACATCCGAAAGCAATACAACTCAGGATTCCTTCACTCAAAGAATCCCCCTAGTTATCTGTCTTGTAGGTCACATATCACAGGAGAAACCCTTAGGGCTGAATTTTTAAAAGGCAACTGGGCTTTTTCCTGTGAAGATGATAGGTGTGTTATGTATTACATTGGACAATGACATAAGAATTTGCAGCATGAAAGTCTCCTCCTATCCCGTCCTACCTTCTTGAAATGATCAAAGGTTTAAAGAATATTCATGTCCAATCCCTTAACGGTGCTGAGGCTGAAATATATGTGGAGATACCCAGGCGATTTTTAAAAGATGCTGCAAGTAAAGTTCTCACTGTCAAAGCTTGATGAAGCTTGCATCTTGGATGGTGTTCTTGAAAAGAAGACAAAAGTTCAAGATTGATTGGCTCCCCGATTGCCAGGAAGTTGAAACTTTTCCTAACTAAGTTCTCAGGCATTGTTCATGGACTTTTACTTCAGACCTCCTCTTAAACATTACTCCTCAGAGCTGTTCCTGGTTTCTGAGACAGGCTAGAATCCTCTTTCATATGCTCTTACGTGCACTAGTTTCTGTGACTATACTCAGATTCTAAACTACATGAGGATAAAATCTTTGTCTATCTTGTCTTTCAGCGTCAAGCACCGCACATGGTATATGATAAGCACTGAAATTTTCTTTGACAAATGAAGTCTTAAATAAATTAATGGTTTCTGTAATGATCTAGATAGGTTTTCCAGTTAAATATAGCTCTTCTAGCATAAAGTAAGAGGAGAGAGAATTTTTTTTCTCCTGATAAGAATGCTAACATGGCTTTTTGCTCCTTCTGTAATATGAAAATAAAATGACATTATCACCAAGGATGTTGAGGGAGCCTTTGGACATAAGCTGTGCAGTAATTAAGTTGTCCTCATTTAAAAATGACCACGTGGTTCACATAAAGGTTTACCAATGTGTTATCTCTTCCCCACATCTGATTTTTAAATATTCTCAGTTGTTCGTACTAGCCAAAGGTTTCCTATAATCATGTATACTAGAAATATCTTCATCTTCATATCTATCCAACTGGGGATCAGACATAAATCATCACTGGTCAGAAGCCAGCTCCACTCCACATGTATACAAAGCTCAAAGGGCTGGCTGTTCATGAAAGCCAGGCTGGAATTTTCCTTCTGGGAGCTTGAATGGTCCCAGCTTCTTTGTCTACAATTCTGTGATTGCTTTAATCCAGGGATTTTTCTTTTTCTTTTTTTTTTTTTGAGTACTTGGAAAGAGATGCTCCATCTTTGGAGTTTATCTCTCTATTTCTACATTTTAAGAAGTTTGAGAAGTTGTATAGATTGGGTTATCTGGGGATAAAGCCTCTACTGAAACCTAGACATTTGTCTATTCTCATTAATAATTACATTTTTATGGCTACAGCAAGATTCTAGCTTACTGTTGTTTTATTGAGTAAAATGGCATAATTATTCATTGCCATTTTGTTTTAGAAAACAAAAGCAAAAAACAAAAAAATAATAATTTTGTGATATATTCTGCGATTATCTCCCAGATGGATCCTCTGTACGTTTTGAATCTCTACCAATAACCAATTAATAGCAGTGCATAAGCTAGTATGACTTACACCCTGTTCCCCAACTCTGGAGACTGACTTTATTGGAACTTACTCCCAGCTCTCTTTCTTGGCGCTGGTATGAAGTATGGAAAGTTTACCCTTTTTGCCCTTCTCTCCCTCTTACTTTTCTGCACATTTCTTTGTTGAGGGCTTATCGTCTCTGGGCCCTAAACCACTCCCCCCATCCCCCCCATACATTCTATCAGTACTCTCCTGCTCTCTCAATCCTACTATGACTGCAGAAGGAAATCTTTATGGTAAGGTGTAGATAACTGATTAACAGATAACATACATTACTTTTAAAAGGCACATGAAAAAGATGATGCTTAATACAAGGATGCAAAATGGACTGAAATCCATTATGGATTTGTGCTCATTATGGAGACCATTTTAAAGATTCATTTTAAGGCTCAGGGTTGCCTCTCTTATGCCTCTCAAATCGAATTGCACCAATGGCTGGCCACCAGGGGCCGAGTCAGTGCTTGCGTGTCCTAGAGATAATAAAAAATCTCACAGTGCGTTCCCCAGACTCTTTGACAGAGCTCAGATCCATTGTATTCCTTCTTTGTCTATTGCTTACTGTCAAATTCCCTTTTTACACTTTAATTAAGCTCCTTTTGGACTCTGAGGAGTGAAAGAGCTTTTCTGAAGAATAATGACAGAAAGGAGGAGGAGAGGAAGAGCTCGTTTTGAAGAGAACTGTTTCTGCCTTTTTTTTATTCCATAGGAATCCTAGCTGTATCCATACTCTGTGTCTATATATACACACGGGGGAAAAGGGCAAAGATGAATGTTGACTTGGGCAGAAAATGGTGCTCCCTGGGGACAATGAAGTAACTTTAATAAAGGCCATTATGTTTGGGGATGAGCATATGTGTGTGTGAGAGAGAAAGAAAAATAAAGACAAAGATTGTGAAAGGAGAGAGAAAAAATATTAAGACAAAGAAAGGAAAGGGGAAGGAAAGAAGAGAAAGGAGGGAGGGAGGGATGGAGAGAAGAGACAGAGAGAGAGAGGTTAGCACCTGCTCACCTTGGATGCCCCTAATGGTAAATTTATAATAAGGAGATGAGGCTGCTGAATGATTTACTGCTAATCCCATAGCAATAGCGGGAGGAGGTGAAGGAACAAAGGTTTACAGTCCCTTTGGAGATTTGTTTCATCTGCGCATCAGCCCACAATTAATGGCCATTTAGCTGTTGTTCTCCTGCTGGACACTGGTGGATTGATTCAGTAAATAAAAGTGACAGAGCCATGTCCCATGGAGGCAGGCAGCGGAGTCTCTGCACCTGTTATTTGTGAATCTCCGCTTGCCAGGTCGTTGACCTTTAGAAGCTGGCAAAAATTAATAAGTGAAAGCACAAAGCTGCTTGCTTCTAAAAAATGCAGCCAGAGGACCCAGGCAGCGGTTAGGCTGCCCTTCTTAGGACCTGGTCAGAACCTCTGAAGAGTTATCCCCTCTCAGTCTTCAGACCAGTAGCATCCACGGGAGGTGAGAATCTCAGCCAGTCTCACCATGTGGTCCAAGAAGGCTCAGGGATGTGGAAACCTTGAGATCTTCTGGGAGTGGAAAACCATAGTTAATCCTGCCAGTTTGGGGTCTGGCCTGCCTCGTTCTTCCTGAGGCACTTTGGTGGCAGTGGGGTGGGTGGTGAGCCTCCCAGCCAAACCGGGCTGGCGCATCTGAGCAGCTGTGCTTGGCATTGCGATCTGGTGAGCAAACAGCTGCAGTGGGTAACTGATCATTTGCAAATAGTTAATGACAGATTTGTCTTTTGCGTTCACTGCCATAGGAGGGGAGGAAAAGAAAAGAGAGGGAGAGTCAGGCCAGGGGATTTTATGGCTGTTGCTACTGCCACTGCTGTTATTATTGTGGTTGTTTTGAAAGTGATAGGAAGGTCAATTGAAGTTAACAAGGTTTGCTTCTTTCCGGGGCTAGCTGTCTCCAGACTACAGGCTGTGGGCAGACCATAGTGGTCAAGGAACATGAGACCTATACGGCCTAAATGAGGATGCATCAACCCAGTGTACTTTTATTTTCTTCTTTCTTTATTTCTCTCTACCCATTTTGGGGTTTTTTTGGTAACTTGGCTTTTTATTATTTATTTCTCAGTAAATTGCAGTCGTTTAGCAAGATTAATTAGCCTTTGTTTGCCATGCAGATGAGAAAGAGGCTGGATTTGGTCAAGTGAGTTACTGAGCATTAAATAGTGCACTCCATCCACCTATGGATGTTATTTGAGGGATCATAAAAGACACCTGCCCTAATATACCCCTAAATAGAATTGCACCATTAGCAATGCATTCATCTGAGTTAAGGCATTTCAGGTTTTAAGAGTCCTCCTTTAAGTGGTTAATTCCACTGGGATGTAACTCGCTTGTTTTTTGTAGTGCGTCTAATCCATCAGCACTAGGAACAGCCGATGAACACTGTCACCAAAATATGTGGGGAATCTGGTCATTCCCTTTTCCACTGCTATCAAACTAGCCAATGCATCATTGTGTCTTGCCTGTATTTTTGCATTGTGCTCCTAACTGGTCTCATGTTTTTCTCAGTTACCCCTTTGCCATCTTCCTCCACCAGTAACCAGGTCATGCCACCTGCTGAAAACTCTCTAGCAGTTTCCTAAGTGCTTAGAATAAAATCCGAATTCCTTACATTGACCTTCAGACCTGACTCTCGGCTCTCACACTCCCTCACCCTCACCCACTCACTCTTCTCGAGCCCCTCGCAGGCTTTCTGGCTTTTCCTTTCACATGAGAAGCTTGTTCCTTCCTCAGCAGCTTTGACTTTGCTGTTTCCTCTTCCTAGAGTTCTCTTCTCAAGAGCCCCACATGGCTGACTCCTTTTCAACATTAAGGCTCCATCTCAAATGTCGTCCTAGAGCAAAGGCCTTCCCTGACCCGCTTGTGTGAAGTAGATGTCTCCCTGCAGTCCGTCTTGCAATGCCCTGATTCTTGGAGTATCCCCATCACTGAGAAAAATACCCTACACAAAGTGGGGTTCAATATGTCCTACTTGAATGAAGAAATTAATAAAATTTGGAAAATTACCTTATTAGAGTTTAACAAAACTGACACTGAAGGATGGAAAAAAAGAATTAATTCTTCTGATAGAAAGCAAGCAGAGAAGAGGGAAAAAGAAAGATCTAGGATATGGAGTTTACCAGAGGGAATTGGGTGTGGAGAGGGCCTGGCTGTGCACCACAGTGAAAGGAGGGATTCCTAGAAGTTGAGGGGCCTTCAAGAGAAATGTGTGATGTGTAAGAAGTGATAAAAAGTGAGAAGCAGGCAGAAATAACATGTGAGAGAGAACTAAGCATTAACTTCTTTTTAACCTTTGTATTTTTGGCAAAAATCATTTAATGTACAGTCTACTCAACATTAAACATTGAATGGCCAGTCCATCCTTCTTATTAAACCAGGACTAATAATCTCTAGGTTATAAACATTGTAAAACTATCTAACTGGTTTTCCAGGCTTCTTCAATCTCCAATTTCCTGCATTATTTAATGGCATTATCAACCAACAATCTAAATGGGAATAGGCTCGTAAAACCCAACCCAAGCCAAGAAAGATGAGACCATTTCATGGCTTACAAATAGCTCAGCTGCATCATCCACTCCTAAGTGCCCTTAAAGGTAGTGGTGAGATCCTGGCTTCCTAGTTCAATGATGCCAGATGCTTTATAGAACCCCAGAGAAAGAAAGTGAGAAGTATCTCTATGAGCCTCAGAGCCTATCGCCTGGTAATTATCAAGGCTAACTCAAGACTATGTATAGTGGAAAAGTAATTTTTTTTAAATCAAAGTCAGTTGAGGGCTGAACTTATAAGAAAATAGAGTAATATACATGATATATTCTGTGCAATAAATCCTTCAACTTTACCATCACCAACACACTACACGCTCACACACCCACACATACCCACATCAAATAACCTTTATTATCATACCATTACTCCCCTGGGAATCCTGGGGATCTGGAGGTTTTGAATTGGCTCAAGCAGTGTTTAAAGCCTTTATCAACTACGGATCATCAAGGGGTTATTTTGAAAGTAGCGGAAGTGTAGACACAGTGAGGTGACACAGGAGATGAGACCCAGTGATTTTTCAGTAGGAAAATGGATTCCAAAATATGGTGGGAAATAAGCATCCCTAAGGTTTCTGCTTTAATATATCTGGGATGGGACCTAAGAGTGGGTATTTCTAACAAGTTTCCCAGTGATGCTGATGCTATTATTTTCTGAGTCCCAGACTTTAAGGATCACTGGTCCCAGTCCATCTTCCAGTTTTGACAAATGGAGTAAGGATAAACATATTTATCCCGCAAATGTTTATCAATCATTTACTAGTGCCAAGGGAATGTTCTTTTTACCCTTCCCATTAACAGAATATGGCAGAGTGACCATCCAAAACTTTGAGAAGGGTATTGTGCTTTTGCCAAATGCCCTGTGTGGACATTTCAGAGGACTTTTGCATGTCTTTCAGGTTAAGGAGGGAAGATCTGGTACCCAGTGACTGACCCCAGTGGCCTGGCTTCCTGCCATTGACCCATCTGCAGGTGAACATGGCTGGAGCCTGCCTGCTCTGGCTCCATTACATTCTCCTTTCTCGGATGCATCCATCTCAGCCAGGGAATTCAGCTGACAAAAGAGAGTTTGTTTAACTTTCTCTTTGAAAATATTGTCCTTACTTCTTATCACAGAAAACTTGGTCAGAAAGCTCAGTTAAGAGCAGAGATTGAAACATGCTTCCATCACTCACGAATATAGAATAAATATTACTCATCGAGCAAAAAAAAAAAAAAAAAAAAAAAAAGAGCAGAGAATGTGACCCAGACCCCCAGATGTATGATCATGTCCCTCCCTGTGGAAAACTGTGGAATGACTTGCCAAGTAGCTGGATGGCTTGGGGTGCTCGAATCGGCCCCCAGTGAAGAGAACATTAAGGCAAGGTTTTGGTCAGGAGAGCTTATGTCCAACTAGGGAAATTGCTTCTAAGAAGGCTTCACTGTGGGGTTTCCTATTAGGATGTTTTGAGACAACAGGTCAATTATTTCTCACTCAGATGCTGAAACTAGTAGCAGGGAGAGATCAAAGTGTTACAACAAGAGGTTAATGACTGAAATAAGTTTAACAAATAAAGGGAAAAACTTTTGTTCTCTGTACACAGCATGGAGCCAACCCCTAAGAGTCACTTTAAGAATAGGTCACAGAGTCAAATACTGCAGAGCTGTGCTGCAGAGTGTGGGACAATTTTGTAATGAATAATGGCGTTTATATAATATAATGGTTTGCGCTGGAAGCTGAGGGCTACTGAGATCAACAGTAAGTACTGACCCACCACCCGTGCAAGAGTCTTATTATTTTTTGACCAGAGTGGGAGGCTCAATGTCCATGCAGGCTTATCTCCAGATCTGTATTAATCTGCTCTCATTATCCAGGCTTCCTTTCTGATTAGCCAGAGGTCAAAGGATCTGGGCTTGTACATGCTGACTGTCTGGCCTACTGACATGGGGGGCAGGGGCAGGCTAGCTTTCAGACCCAAGTTAGAGAAAGTCCCTCTCAATGTCCTCATAGGCTTTAACTTCAGGGACAAATTGCAGGGGTAAAATCTGCTGATCGGAGCGAGGCAGGATTCTTTACAAAAGTCTCCCAGAGCAAATGAGTTTGCATGAGAATCTGAACAACGGTTCACAGACTTTGACGCAGAGAGACAGATTGGAGAGTGTGTGTGTGTGTGTGTGTGTGTGTGTTGGGATTGGAGGATAAAGTTCAGTCTGGTGAAGGGTACTTTCCCAGAGAAAGAATCACTTTTATAAGCAACAGAGGGATAAAAAAGGTGATGCAGCTTTTGTTTTTGAAAATCAAATGAGGCCTTATGCTTAGGAATGTTGATCTTAAAAAACGTGAACCTGAGAGGATATACACTTCTGAATATTCTCTGTTGTTCCAAACAGTCGGAATACCCCTTTGGATATTGCCTTCAGAGCTGGTATTCCTTTCAAATATTTTTTATTATAACAAAGTTTCAACTTCTTTAAAAGGTAAAATTAAATGAAAAAGCCTATGTTTATCATGTCCCTCTCTCTTAGGATTAGGATGACTTTAGGCATGTCACTTACCTTCTGTGTGCCTCAATTTCCCCATCTGTAAAGTTAGAATAAAATAGTATCTACCTCCTAGAGTCTTTGGGAGAATTAAATGAATTAGTATACTTTAAAGGCTTTAAATAGTACCTGTGATATAGTAAAAATAAATAACTGTAAAAAGTTAGCTAATACTAGAATTGAGACTATTGGGAAAAAACACAGGTAACTAAATGGAGCAGTACATTTTTTGGTGCAAAACACTCAATAAGACATATGTCATGAGACACAAACTGTTGGCATTCGTGTGGCTAGGATCCTGTCTACCACCTTCCCCACTATTTTTATCTAGAGCCTCTTCTCAGACTTATACCTCACCTCAAGCGGTGAAAAATTCTCTAGCTTGGGGGAAAGTACCTCCCAACTTTGTAAACTCATTCAGGAAACAGATCATGGGTGTCCAGAATTCATGACATTTTCCATTCCCCATAGATAATTAAATGATAACCTTAAAATTCCACAGAAAACAAAAGTTTAGTTTTTTTATTGTTTTTGTTTTTCTTTAAAAGCCACTGCCAGTTAAGCTGACCCAATATTTTCAAGCTTATTTGCCATGTAAAGAGGAGTCAAAATCACAGATTTTCAGCTATCCAGGCTGCTAAGCACCCTTAGCAAATAAGAGTAATTTAAAACCCATGTAAAATCTCATATGCAGTCAGCTATTTTATATACATGTACATACACAGTTTAAAGAGAGAAGTAAAAATAAACAAGTTAGAGGAAATTTGGCTGGCTTTATAGTATACTCTGACCTAATCTCCCGCAGTAATAACTTCAAATCCAACCTAATAGAATAGCATGAGTAACAGCATTTTATCTCAATTAGCTCAGGTTGGCACTAAATAAGCTTGGGTCTCTTCTATAAAATTTTAAATACTTCCTTGTGACCACCTGCACACATTCCCATGATTTGCATGTATTTGATTTTAATGTTTTTGTTTTGTTTCACTTAGTTTTGTATTTTTACTTTGTAATAGAGATGGATGAGAAGAATGGAATGGGAAATTGCTCCAAATATGCCCCAAACCTCATTCCCTTTGCATAGCACCGAGTATACTCAGTGGGAGAAACAATTGCTGAGGTCTATAGAAAGTGATTCATGTTTTTCTAAACCTTGTTGTTTCCTTTTAAAAGACTAATACATGAAAATTTGGCAAACAAACCTCTTACAAAATCAAAAAAAATGATTTGGGCACAAAACTTTCGGGATACAGGTTGCTAAACTTAATGGTCTGTAGTATCTTTCATCAGAAATGAAGTCAGTATCCTAGAACCAAGCAACGAAACAAGCTATATAAATCAACACAGAAAGAAATCATACTAATGACTTTCCCCAATTTAAGGAAATGTCAAAGGCAAGCATATAAATGGAATGCAATCAATATGAATAATAATAAATAACTATCATGAGTACTGAACTTTCCATCAAAATTTTGTTTTAGTGTTCTGGCATATTCTAACATTTAAATAATTCTAAAACTTTTAAAACATGTACAAACAGGGATGAATTAAAGTACTCCTTTTGGGGGGGGGTGCAGATGTTGAAAAGATGAATCACACACACAAAAAGCATCAACATGTCAAGGCAAGTTGACAAATTTTCCAAAAATAATTTCTATACACTTGACTATCTCACACGTTTAGTAAAAGATATTAACTCATATGAAGCTGATTCATTGAATTAGTGCCTAACTTGTCACTAAGTGTTTGAAAGAAGATGATAAAAAAAAAATCCAGTATGCTATTAAGATGATGTCTTTCCAAAGTTTCACTAGATTAACAAAGAATATTTACAGAGAGCTATCAGAGAAGGATGCCACCAAAACATAACATTTACATATCTAATGTTTAAATTTACCCTTCTCACCTTCTGAAGAGTTTACTGTCATTTCTGTGACCTAGTTTCTTATGGACCAGATCAACATGGAGAAATTAGGAAAAGAAATAGACAACAAAGAACAGAATATTCTCTGTTGTCTCCATGTTTTTTCCCCCCTCTCTATAAATAAAGCAACGAAATTCAGTGTGAAAGAAATGAACATAAGGAGGCCTGAATCTGAGTCTTGACTCTGCATTGATAGATTATGTAATTCTGAATGAGTAATATAACTTCTCTGTGTCTTATTTTAATTCTGTTCAATATGTGGGTTTGGAACCTAACATAATTACTTTTTCACATGTTAATTATGAAATATTTTAAGAATATAGAAAATGTACCTAATGATATTACAATCATATATCTGCTATACATACTTAATAAATGCTAATATTTTGTCATATAATTTGAACATCACAGAATTGATCAATTTTAACTTGACAATACAAAGATTTTCAGTAAATTTACAGAGTTGCGTAACTGTCACCAGAATCCAAGTTTAGAATGTTTCCGTCACCCTCAAAGGATCCCTTAAATGCCTTTCACAGTCAATCTTCATTCCCCGATGAGAATTTTCTGGATATCTCATATATAGAATCATACAGCAAGTAATCTTTTGCATCTGCCTTTTTCCACTTAGCGCAGAAATCAGCAAACTGCAACTCACAGAACAAACCTCCCTAACTCCCACATTTGTAAATAAAGTTGTATTGCCTACAACCATACCCATTCATTTACATAATGTCTGAGGCTACTTTCCTGCTACATGGTAAAAGTTGAATAGTTGCAACAAATTGTATGGACTGCAAAATCTAAAGACTCTATGATCAGACCCTTTAGAGAAAAAGATTGCCTATCCCAGACTTAGCATGTCTTGAAGATTCATCACATTGTAGCACAATGCGGTTCTTCCCACCTTTATGTTGCTGAATAGCATTCCATCCTATGCATGTAACACATTTCCTTTATTCATTCACCAGCTGATAAGATTGTTTCTAGTTCTTGGCTACTATGAATAACGTTGCTATAAATATTTGATATAAGGCTTTTTGTGGACATAACATTTTCATTTCCATGGATACCTATGGGTGGAATTGATAGTCATATGGTAAATTTACATTTAACTTTTTAAGAAGCTTCCATATTGTCTTCCAAAGTGGCTACACTGTTTTACGTTCCTACTAGGAATATATGAGGGTTTCACTTTCTCCAGATCTTCACCAATACTTGTTGCCTGTCTTTTTGATTTCAGCTGTTCTAGCGGGGATAGAGTATTACATCATTGTAATTGTAATTTTCATTTCCTAATGACAAATAGTGTGGAACACTTTTTTGTGGGCTTATTGGCCTTTTGTCTATCTTACTTTGTGAAGTATTTATTCAGTTGCCTATTAAAATCAAACTCTGAACACAGTTATTTATTAGATTTATAATTTGTAAATATTTTCTCCAAGTCTGGCTTATCTTTTCAAATTCTTTTTTTTTTTTTTTTGTGAGGGGATCAGCCCTGTGCTAACATCTGCCAATCCTCCTCTTTTTTTTTTGCTGAGGAAGACTGGCCCTGGGCTAACATCCATGCCCATCTTCCTCCACTTTATATGGGCCGCTGCCAGAGCATGGCTTGCCAGGTAGTGTGTCAGTGCGCGCCCAGGATCCAAACCGGCCAACCCCGGGCAGCCACAGTGGAGCCCGTGCACTTAACTGCTTGTGCCCCCGGGGCCGGCCCCTTCAATTTCTTAATGATGTGCAGTTTTTAATTTTTATGGAGTTTATCTTTTTTTTTTTTTAATGGATTGTGCTTTAGGTGTTGCAGTTAATAAATTTTTGCCTAACCCAAGGTCGTGAAGATTTTTTCATATGTGTTCTTCGAGGACATTCATAGTGTTAGCTCTTACACTTAATTCTATTATCCACTGTAATTTCTTTTTTGCATATGATGTGAGTTGTGTTTAAATTCATCTTTTAGCATGTGGCTAGCTAATCGACTTAGCAAAACTTGTTGAAAAGATTATCCTTTCTTCATTGAATTGCCTTGGTATACCTCTTTCAACAATCAACTCTTAGTATAAGAGCTAATTTCTAGACTCAATCCTCTGTGTGTCTATATGTATGCCAATGGCACCCGATCATGGTTATGGTACTTTTATAGTAAGTTTTGAAATTGAGAAGTAAAAGTCCTTCAACTTTTTTCTTCTTCAGTATTGTTTTACTATCTTGGGTCCTTTGTATTTACATGTAAATTTTAGGATCAGCTTGTCAGTCTCTGCCAAAAAAATTAAAAAAAAATAAAACACCTGCTAGATTTTTATAAGGATTGCTTGAATCTGTAGATTAATTTTGGAAGAATTGCCATCTTAATAATAGTAAGTCCTCAAATCCATGAATATAGAAAGTCTCTCCACCCATTTAGACTTTAATTTCAATCAGTAATGTTTTATAGTTTTCAGTGTTCAAGTCTTGCACTTCTTTTGCTAAATTTATTCCTAAGTCTTTTATTCTGTTTGATGTTATTGAGAATGGAATAACCTACTTTTGTTTTCTGATTATTAATTGATTAAATATAGAAATACAATTGTTGTATCATGTACTATGCATCCTTGCTGAACTTGTTTACTAGTTCTAATAGTTTGGGTTTTTTGGGGGAGGGTTGTTTTTGTGTATTGCCTAGGATTTTCAACATATTGAATGATCTCATCTGCAAATTACTGTTATGCTCCTTTCTTATCTGAAAGTCTTTTATTTCTTTTTTACTCCTGGCTTTACTGGCTAGAACCTCTAGTACAATGTTAAACAGAAATTGTAAAAGTGAACGTCCTCGCCTTATTCCTTATATTACAAGGAAAACATTCAGTCTTTCGTCATTAACTATGATGCTAGCTATAGGTTTTTTATAAATGTCCTTTATCATGTTGAGAAAGTTCCCGTCTTAGTTCCCTAGTTTCCTAGTTTGCTGAGAGTTTTTATGACTTTGTCAAATGCTTTTCCTGTATCTATTAAGGTGATCCTCTGATTTTTGTTCTATATTCCGTTAACATGATGTATTACATTAAATGATTTCCAAGTGTTAAACCAACTTTGCATTGCTTGAATAAATACCTCTTGGCCATGGTATATAATCCTTTTTGCATGTTGCTGCATTCAGTTTTCTAACATTATGTTGAAGATTTTTGTGTCTATATTGATGAGAGACATTTATCTGTAGGTTCTTTTTTTTAATACTGTCTTTGTCTTTGGTATCAGGTTAATACTGACCTCATAGAATGAAATGTGGAATGTTTTCTCATATTCTATTTTCTGGAAGACTTTAAGAAAGATTACTATTATTTCGTTTTTAAATATTTGGCAGAGTTCATTACTGAAGCCATTTGGGCCTGGGCTTTTATTTGTGAGAATATTTTTAATTACTATTTAATTCCATAACTTATTTTATTTCAGTCAGATTTTCTAATTCTCCTTGTTTCAGTTTTTGTTAATTTGTTTCTTTCTAGGAATTTGTTCATTTCCTCTAACTTGCCTCCTTTGTTGACATAAAGTTGTTCATAATATTTCCTTATAATCCTTTTAGTTTCTGTAGGGTGTGTAGTGATGTCCTCTTTTTCATTCCCAGTTTGGGCCATTTAAATCGTTTTTTTTTTCTGTTTTGTCTAGTTAAGTGATTGCAATTTTGTTTAATCTTCTCAAAGAAACAATATATAAAAGTGCTTCCTTCTTTAAATTCTTGTCAATAGAATGTTTCCCAATCTTTTAGATTTTGGTCTTTTCAATAATATGAAAGTATTATCAATATTATTTAATATGCTTTTTAAAAATTATTTGTGAGGTTTTTTTTTCACATGTTAAAGATTTTTATTTCTTGTTCAGTGAACTTCTTATATGTTTTGTCTACTTTATATCAGATTGTTGTCCATATTTTTACTTGATGTTTAGAAGTTTTGGTATATAAAGACATAAGCCATTTATTTGTACTATAAGTTGCAAATATCTTCTGCTTGTTTGTCTTTTTCTTTTGGACTTTGCATGTGGCGTTTTTGCCATACAAAATTTTCCATTAAAAAAATATAGTCAAATCTCTCTCTTTTTTATTACCTTCCTTTTGAGTCATAACGTTTTCTTCTGCTCCAGATAAAATTCTCTCATATTTTTTCTAAAACTCCTTTATTTTCATTTTTACATTTAGACTTCTGGTTTACTTGAAATTTATATTCGTGTATGATGTGATATTTGGACATGATTTTATGTTATTCCAGATGATTATTCAATTGTCCAATTTTAAAACTGTTGATTTGAGATGGCAATTTTATCATATACCAAATTATTAAATGCACTAAAGTCTATTTCTATGTCTGGATTTATCCCATTTCCCTGGCCTACCTATTGATAGATGCATAAATATTGCACATTTTTATTTTATAGAGGCTCTATAATATACTTTAATTTCCACCTGAACATAGTGCTTTGTTTTTTAAAGCGTTCTCTGGCTATTCTAAGTTTTATATCAATATAGATATAAATAAATATGTACATATAACCTTTAATATCAATTTCTTTAACTGCAAAAGGAAAGTTGGCATTTTTATAGAAATCAAGCCTAACTCAAAAAGTAACTCAAAAAAGAATTCACCTTTTTTTGTTACTGTTGAACTGTGATATACAAAGACGAGCTTTCTTTCCATTTTTTTCAAATATTGTTTTGTTTCAACTGTGTCTTAAAGTTTTCCTTATACAGGTTTTGCACATTTTTTGTTAACTTTTTCCCTAAATATTTTACTAAAATACTTTGGTGCTGAGACATATAAATGTGTTAAATTTTGTGAAGTACTTTGTAAGAATTTATGGTGCTCACTATGATATTTTTCTTCATAGATCTATCAATATAATAGATTATATTATTGGGTTTCCTAATACTGAAAAAGTCTTATAGTCCTGGAATCAATCTCAGTTTTCTAAAATATATTTTTAATGGTTGTTGCATTACCTTTGCTTATATTTTCTTTAATATTTTTGCTACAATATTGATATTTGAGAATTGTCATCAATTTTGTGTTCATTCTCAATAATATTTTTGAATCCATGATGTATTTGATTTATATAGGAATTTGGGAGGTTTTTTTTTCTCTTCTTTGGATTATCTGACATTTATAGAATTGATAGAATTTCCTTGTGAAACTGTTTATGGAACTTATTTGTGACAAATACCTGTTATAGTTTAGTTCCTCAAATTCTTCTCTGGTTATTTACCAGTTTAGATTATTTCCACTGGTGTTAGTTTTGGTCAATTATATTTTCCTAGAAAGTAATCTATTTTATCTAGATTTTCAAATGTATAAGTAGAATTGTGCAAAAGAGTTACTGATAAATTTTTGTAAAGAATTCTCCTTTTGTATTTTATTTAAAATTTCTCTAATTGTTTAATTTGTGTATTCTCTTATTTTTTATTATTTAAACTAGAATTTTGTATTTAGTTGATTTCTAAATGCCATCTTTTTATGTATTTATTAAATTTGAGCTTTGTATTTTTCTACTCAGAATTTCTGCTTTTGTTTTTATTAATATATTTCTTCTGCTTCCTTTTAGTTTGTTATTCTATTGTTTTCCAGATTTTTGAGTTGGATATTTAATTCATTTTTCATTCATTGATACAGATATTTAATGCTAGGAATTTCCTTTAAGCATTACTTTAGCAACATTCCATAGGTTTTTACATGGCTGTTTTATTATCATTTTTTTCTAGAAATTCTGAAATTTTGTTTTTATTTTCCTTTTATGCCCAGAGGGTTTATAGAGATTTTACATAGTTCTAGAAGAAGGGCATTTAAAATTTACTATTAATTACTATTTTTTTCTGACTGCTATTTTTTATTGTTCCCATTTTTAATCCATTGAGATTTTCCTTGTGATCTACTATGTGGAAATATCATTTGTAAATATTTTCATATATACCAAAAAGGAAGTGTATGCCCTATTTTTGGATTCCTAGGTTTGAAATGTATTTTAAAAGATATCAGAGGAGCTAAATTGAATGGAAAATTATTTAACATGAGAAAATGTACTGCTATAATCCAAAACACTAAAAGATTAAAGGCAAATGATCATAAGATGTCTTCAAGAGATACAGAAAACCATTTGATAAAATCCAAATACTTTCCTGTAAAACAACACATATCCCTTGATCGAGCGGGAAACAAAATCTTAACATGGAAAAGAGTATTTACTGTTTTCAAGTATTTTAGATCCAGTTTGTTTAATTACTTTCAAATTTGTCATTGTTACATACATTTTTGTATTCAAATGTATATATTTGATATGATAATGTCTTCAGTAGTATAAACACTTTACTTCACTCTCTTTTGAATGTCGATCATTTAGGTATAGAATTCATAAGTAAGAGGGTCACTCACAATTTTGAAGGTTGATTCTAACTCAAAATATCTTGTCATTTAATTGTTGTCCTTTTGTAAATAATCTCTTTCTGTCTCTGATACATGATACATTTTCACTATTTCTTTTTTGTTTCTTGATTTGTTTTGTTCTGTTTTTTGCCTTTGCAATTCTTATTCTGTAATTTTTATTCTATAATTCTGTAATGAGGCAGAAACACTTTGTATCCAACAAAATCTGTTCTTTCCTGCTTTTACAGCAATAATGCTATAGTCAGGCACATGGATAGTCTCTTCCCAGCCTTCCTTGAAATTAAATGTGGCCGAGGGACAAATTTCTCTACAATGAAACAGCTTTTAAGAAAGTAAGTATGGTAACGTACAGCATAGTGACTATAGTTAATAATACTGTGTTGCATATCTGAAAGTTGCTAAGAGAGTAGATCTTGCTTATCACAAGAAAAAAATAATTTGTAACTATGTATGGCAACAAATGTTCATTAGACTTATTGTGGTGATAGACAAAAAAAGAAAGAAAGTAGGTAGGTTTTCATGACCTTTTCCATTCCACTGGCTAGCTATGGATGGCAACAAGTCTGCATAAAGATAGAGCTATAAAATGGCAGGATTAGGGGTCTATAAATTGTTACATAAAAGAGAGCCACTCGTAAAAGAGAGCACCTGCCCTGAATGGTTTTTTGAGGGAGAAATAAGCTTCAAAGTGTTTGAGCCATTATATTTTAGGATTTATTTATAGAGTAATTTAATCTACCCTAACTAATAAAATATATTTACAAAAGAATTGTTTTTATTTATCTTTCTTACTCAGAATTTAGTGTAATCCTTAATCTGAAAACTCATGTTGTTCTTCAATTCTAAAAAGTTGTAAATTCCACTGTATTTTCAAACACTTCTCCCTCCTTTTCTCTAGTCTCCTCTTCTACAAATTTTTTAAAACATGTTTTCAACTTCCTCTTTTTCTTCTCCAGGTCTTTTAACTACCTACTTTAGCTTGAGACTCCTCAAAAGCAGAGTAAGACAAACGGCAAATTGCAACTGGTTTATTGGGGAGTGATCCCACAGAAACATGAGTAGGAGTGAGGAGAGCACGAGACCAGAAAGAAAAGTGTTATGGACTGAATTGTGTCCCCCACAAAATTTATATGTTGAAGTCCTAACCCCAGTACCTCAGACTGTGATTGTATGTGGAGACACAGCCTTCAAAGAGGTAATTAAGGTAAAATGAGTGTCATATGGGTGGGCCCTAATCCAATATGGAACTGATGTCCTACACAGACCCTGTATTATTTTTTCACTAGAGCTACCATAACAAAATACCACAGACTGGGTGATTTAAACACCAGAAATTTATTTTCTCATAATTCTAAAGGCTAGAAGTCCATGGTTAAGGTGTTGGCAGATTTGGTTTATCCAGAGACCTGTCTTCTTGGCTGGCAGATGACCTCCTTGCTCTGGCCTCGCATGACCTTTCCTCTGTGTGCAAGGAGTCCTGGTATCTTTTTATGTCCAAATTTCCTCTTCTCATAAGCATACCAGTCAGATTGGATTAGGGCCCTTTAATGGACAAATATTAACTTAATCATCTTTTAAAAGCCCTATCTCCAAAATGCATTCACATTCTCAAGTATTAAGGATTAGGGCTTCAACGTATGGATTTTGGGGGGACACAATTTAGCACAAAACAGACATACACAGAGGGAAGACTATGCAAAAACAACAGAAGAAGATGGCCACCTACAAGCCACACAAAGAGGCCTTAGAAGAAACCAACCCTACCGATACCTTGATCTCAGACTTCTAGCCTCCATAATTGTAAGAAAATAAATTTCTGTTATTTTAGCCACCAAGTCTGTGGTACTGTGTTATGGCAGTCACAGTAGTTTGATACAGAAAGGAAGCCAATGATGGGTGAATCATAAGCAGATTACCACCGTGAGCAATTAGAATTCAATACTGTTGGGGACCTCTAGGGAGGTATGGTTGAACATGGCTCAAAACATGGGGCATTTATCCACCAACTCCCATATAACATTTATTCAAGCTGCTCTCATGGACCTTAGTTCCTTGACACTTGCAGCATTTTCTATGTATGGTCTAGGTACACTCTAGCAGCCAGGGCATGCTCTCAGGCAAAAAGCCAGAGGAGATTGCAAAAAAAAAAAAATCATCCGCATGCAAATGAAGAGTGTTTGTGGGGGAGATATGAATGGAGAATTGACAGTGTAGCCTTCACCACTCTCCAAATGTGTCATTAGTTTATCTCTTTGTTGCATTTGGGTAAGTATTTAACTATTGTGTAATCTGTCCTATAATTCTCACTTTAGCTGATTTTTATTTTGTTTATTATAAGAATAATGCAACTGACAAAGAAATTTGATTGTTTTTCTGGCATACAACACAAGAGAGTAAAATCAATTCAAAAAAAAAATTAGACTAAAGATCTATAAATATGATTAACCTTATTTTCATGAAAGAGTGGATAATATATCTACATTTTAAAAATGGATAAATAATTTTTACAGAAAAAAACATTCAAATATAATATAAAATAATCATGAGACATAATATGCCATGAATATATCATGCATACGGTAAGACTATATACCTAGAATATATCAAGAACATCAAGTAAAGAAGCTCATTAAGTCTGCAGTAGGTCCTAAACATTTGTATAATAACAAAATAAAAATAGGTAACTGATGTGAATCCGCAACTGAAAACAAATGACCTAGAAGATGCTAGACTCATATTAAAAAAATAAAGATGTGACTAATAAAATTTTTAAAAATAACTGAAATTGTGACTGATAATTTGTATTGTCATTGTCTAATATCAGGGAAAACAGCACCATGACTAATAAATAGAAACATACCGTGGCCAGTAAGGGCACTGACAAATTTCTAGGAACTTCCCATATAGTCTACAATTTATGAACTATTTATATTAATATCATTTTATCCATATAAGTTTAACCTAGGGAAAGCTAAGCATGTCTTTTAATTTGACAACTCCTCCCATACAATTCATCAATCGGAACATATCTAATAAACCTAATTATTTCTAGCACTTCTCTTTTTACAAGATGAAAAAACAAATTTTTGTAATTTTCCAGGAACCCTCTGCGATATCTAAAGGACAATTTTAGTTGCAAAAGATATCATTTCAGACTTTATTTAGGAAAGGCAAAATATCAAAAGTTATCAGAAGATTTGAACACTTGATTAAGAGAGTATCATGGATTGCTATGAAGTAATGCTTTACTACTTATTTAACCGAAATTACAATAAAATATTAAAAAAAAAAAGTAACATGATTTTTAAAGAACTTTAGTCTTTCCTAAGTGAGAAACCTCTGTTTACTTAAAATAATCAAGGACATAAGAATATAAATATAGACCATAGAAATTTCCTGTGGTAAAACACAAAATCTTTGTTATCTCGGCAGATTACACAGAAGGTAAAGTATATCCTTTTTAGCCTCTTTTAAGGGGAGACCAATAATCCAAAATTATTTATTCATTTTAACAGAGAGAAAACAAAACTCTAGTTTTACATTAGTATAACATTTGATACTATAGGTCTTTTTGAAAGTCTCAGAAATAAGCCGATGAAACCCTAGGCAACTTTGACCATAATAAATAAAATTGCCTTTTCACAAGTCTGTATGGTTTTTTATGTCTATATACATTTCTTATAACTGAACTTTTCAAAGTGGCAAAATGAACATATTCATTATGAGACCCAAATATATATAGACACTCTTCACCAAATAAAACTGAGGCCAAAAATATGTAAACTTAAAATTATGTTTAGCAATTAACGTTTCAGTATTCTATTCCAGCTTATTCTTTTAGATATAAACTAAATATCCACTAACTAACTCAATTTAGTGTCGGTTCAAGGTTTTCAGTTACCTAAATATCTTCAAAATTATCTTCAAGCTAACATATTATAAAACATGATTACTATTGAAATAAAATTTATCATTTGATTTCACAAATTTACATTTTTGATAATCTTAAACATTTAATAGAAGTAATGATAACTTATTTAATTAATAAACCTATGTAAGTTTAGAGAAAGTAAACCAAAGTAAAAAATAAATCTTCTTGTATGTTGTACTTAACACTGAAAAATCAGAGAAAATACAGCTGCTGTTATTGAACTAAACATATTCAACTAGTCTCATTTGCCAAAAATTCACCTAAATGATGTGAACTTGAACTCTTAGAACATTTCTGAGTTATAATAGTAACTAACTTTTATTTTTCACGTTAAAAGTATTAGAGGTTTAATTTCTTCATATTGTGAAAAGTTTAGGAATATTTGATTAACATTAATGCTTGTTTATTTCTACACTAATTAAAATAGAACTCCTTTAAAGGATTGTATAAGTGAATTTGGGAGGTAGGAAAATATTATGCACTCACACAATGAGAGGTAAAGGCCTTTCTGAGTTACACACATGTAAACATACAGAAATACAGAGAGAAAAAGCCTATAACTTCAACTCTAAAATTTAGTCATGGGTCAAACATAAACACACAAATACCAATTTATCCATTCAGATATATACTTCCTAGTAGACATGAAATTCTTAATTTATATGTGCTCAAAATAAACAAATAGACAAACAGAAAACACTAACAAACCAGATTCTCTGTCTTTCTCCCAACAAATGTTAAGATCGCTATAAACCATCAATCTGTCTTTACAGATATTGCCAAATGATCAGACAACGAAGCCAAAACATGCTGGTACCAGAAATCAAGTGAGCAACCAAAGGCATCAAAATCAATTCCTTATCATAAAGCAGATGAAGAAAACTCAGGAACACAGGATAAAGACCTGGGTTGACAGTTGAGTCCCCGGATCACCAGTCAGGGACAGAGCAAAGGGCCTCCAAGATGCCTTATTACCTGGGCTGAGTAAATCGGGATCTGAAGCCAAGGACCAAGCATACATGACTCACGGCACCAAATCAATGAAGGATAAAATGTAATAGACAATTAAGGAGATACTTTTTATTTAGGCTATTACAATAGAGAGAATATTCACTAATGACAAACTTCTCAAAGAAAAGGAAGGGGGTCCTTATGGGTGTCAGGAGGAAGAATAGAGGCAAGTCTTCTCCGAATATGTAAGAGCAGGGCAGTCCTTTGCTGTTAGCCATTTCTTAGAACACAAAAGAAGCAGAAGTACTCCTTGACCATTGCTTTTTTGTAGGAATGAGTCAGTTGAAATTCAACATTATCGGAGTTTTCTTTATTTCTTCAGGTAATATTGCAGTTTTGATTGTGCGCCTTTCTTTGGCATAGTTGTTTATTCTTTGAAAGTCCTGTATGCCATGGTATAGGAAAGTTTCACGGCACAGAATCTTCTTACCTGTATCAACTTGGTTCCAGGGATTTCATTCCTTAAAAACAATTGTAAGATTAATTTATTGGCTTTGGTTTACTCACTGCACAGGTATAAACTCAAACTAAAAGCAAACGCAGGGCAAGGTCCTACGGTTTCAACTTTTTATCCCTATTTTTTTCCTCCTTCTCGCCCTTCTCCCCTTCTCCTCCTCTTCATTTCTTTCTTTAGTATCCAATACCTAAGGCAAAAAATAAAATGCAAACTTGCTTACACCTTTGTGAATATCTTTGTGTAGAGTTCTCCAGTAGAAGTATTCTGTGGGTGGTATTCCCTGGGGAAAGGTTTATTAAGGAATGCTCTTAGAATTAGCACAGTTGGAAGGAAGAAAATGCAGGACTGGGCAGAGGGAGGAGTCAAGCTATGCACTAGCAGCTGAAGACTTGGCTGCCCCTATGAGGACTTCTGGAGGTGGGATGATCCCACAGATTTGTCCTGAGCTGGGTTGAGAAGCCAGGCCTTTATGCCCCTGTGCCCAGCCATTGGACATGGGCCATCTCAGGAAGGGGGCATGAGTTTGGGCAAAGTGACTCTCTTCAGCTGAGGCAATCCCCAAAGGGGACTGATAGGTGAGGATTATGTGTAACTGGAGAAATAAATCTTTTATTCCTAAGAGGATCTCAATAGCCCAGTGCAGTGTCCACAAAGTATGTTCCAAAAATAATGGGGAGAATTTAGAGCCCTGGGATGTATGCAAGAGACTCAGTTCTAATTTAATCACTCTGTTCAGGTTCAAGCTCTTATTTCCTGCCCCTGGTCTCTGAGTATTAGAATCCTAGTCTGTAATTTTGAAGCCCTGAAGTTTATTGTAAATGTTAGGGGCGTCATCTTCTCCTTAAAGACTTTGCCTTGATTTCTCTCTTTGATTTTAGCACCTTGGTATTTCTCTTTCCTTAGAGCTCAGCTCTAAATTTATATTTTATTCATAGTTATTTTATAGTGTCTTTCAGATCATTTTATTACTTTGTGTTCCTAGGGTTCTAAAACTCCAGCTTGCCGTATGGACTCTGCGTCATTGACTGTTTCTCGGCATGGGTTGTATTTGTTGCCTGTGGATCATTTCCTGTATTTTCAGTCACAGAGGGTCCTGTCTACATTAGTTCAGTCCACTGAGGTGATCAGTGTTTCCTTAACATAATAATGTTTACCTCTGATATGTTATGATTTTAATTGTGAAATGCTGCTCAAATTTCCTTTTTTTCAAAGGATTCCTTCAGAAGTAATGTGTCCCATCTAGTTTAGGAGACACAGTATTTTAGAGATTTTACTGATAAAATCAGACTTAGAAACTTGCATTGTTTGACCTTGACACATGCCATTATTACTAAATAGGAAATCTCCATAACATAAACATCAATTTTAAGTACAAAAACAGGGCACTATTTATCTAAAAACCAAGTTAGTCCCAAGCCACAATCACATTTATTATCATTTATTCTTTGTATATACAGTTACGTGTGACACCTGTCTTTGCCAATAAAATCCATAATCCTGGAGAGCAGATAATGTATTTTCAATTTTCTTTGGCCTCACCTACATTATTTGGGACAAAGCCCAAAAATATATAGGCATTTAGTCCTCATGGAGGCACAGAAGGATGTAGAGAGGAGAGAGGGAGAATGCCAGAATGAGAGGTTGCCAGATTCATTGGCAAGCATCTTGGCAACATCTTACGTGGTGAGGCAGCGTGACGCAGTAGCTTCTGAATCAGACAGACCTGGGCTTTCACCCCAGCTCTGTTATGCACTAACTGAGTAACCTTGGGCAAATACTTAAAGCTCTTTAACCGTACTTTTTTTTTCTCACTTGATAAATGCGCTTAATAATAATACCTAACTTACAGAGGTTCTATGAGTATTAAATGTGATAATGAATATAAATCGTCTTATACCATCCTGACAAAATTAGGCATTGCAAAAAAATGTATAAAAAACAAGTTTCCTTCCCTTACAGCAATATTACTCTGTGTGTTCCTAATTGCAGTACTTGAATAGACAAAAATGCTGTTAAAAATGCAGATTCTGGGCCTGCCCGGTGGCCTAGTGGTTAAGTTCGCGCACTCTGCTTCAGCAGCCTGATGTTCACGGTTTGGGATCCCAGGTGTGCATTGATACACTGCTTGTCAAGCCATACTGTGGCGGCATCCCACATAAAGTAGAGGAAGATGGGCACGGATGTTAGCCCAGGGCCAATCTTCCTCAGCAAAAAGAGGAGGATTGGCATCAGACGTTAGCTCAGAGCTAATCTTCCACACACACACACAAAAATATGCAGATTCTTTGACGCTCTCCCCACTTTGTATCAAAATATTTGTGGATTAGGCCTGGGAAACCTGCCACCCCAGCAAAGTGAAACCCTAGCTGCATCAAAAGCAGTGAGAGTTGAAATAAAAGTTTGCCTTTCTGGTTTAAGAAAAAAAAGTTGGAGAGAGAGAGAGAAATGGAGAGATGTGCGGGCAGAGAGCCGCAGGGGTCAGCAGGAGGCTCATGACCAGTGATCATCTCTGCAGGGCCTGAGAGAAGAATTGAATGGCTGAGCCCCTGCTGTTGCTTGGCTCTCATGCTAAACAGCCCTGCCCATGGCTGAAGCCTGGTCTCCAACAATCCCAGGAACAATTTGAAAATTAATATGACTGGTGTTCCAATGGACTTTAATCAATTTGGATCCGTTGTGTTGTTTGGGCTTTTTAAAAAATTTATTTGGTGGAAAAATTCTTATGGATGAAAGACAAGGATAAATGACAGAAACTGCTGCAGAAAGAACGCTGAGTTCTTTTCTGGAATGTGAAAGAAGAAAGTTTTGTTTTTCTCCTTTGCAAATAGTGTGAAACTGTCCAGACCATTCTGTCTGGAAGTGATGCTGCTTTGTGTCTCTGTCCTTTACAATATCCAGTGCAACATTTCCCATCGTAGAATATCATCCTTGCTAAGCACACCTCTTCACAACTACTCTTTTCTAACTGTAGGCTGCAATATATCTAACCTCATGGCTTTCCTTCAAACTATAGTAGTTATAACAATGCAATGCATATATTAGGGTCTAAAGTCAAGCTGAGCCCTAAACTCTGCCTCTAAGACAAAGAATAATGATTCCTGAACACCAAACAAAGGGAGAAACAGATTCAGATACTAAATAATTAAGTAGCAAAGAATCTGATAACTTACTCAACACAAGGTTGTATCTAATGTTATTGCAATTTAGCTGACTTTCTTACTCTGCTCACGACTCAAGACAGATGCAAATGAAGACTCAAAAGGATCACACAGAACCAGCCCTGTTCTTTGGGGCTCTATCTTGCCTGATTAATTGGTGGAGACATGGCCCTCACTGACAATTGCCAAGAACCCGATAGCAGCGCAAATCAGCCCATCGAGATGCAGAACAAGCGACAATCAGACTTAGGAGGCTGATTTCTTCTAAGCCAGTGGGCAGTGACAATAAGGGTGGTGTTGCCATGCTGAGAGGCAAATAATCAGTTGCCCACCACCTACCTTATCTCCAAATGTGTTTAGATCACTAATGAAAATGAGTCCAGAGGCTTCCCACGGGTCAACATTTTGCACATCAGAAAAACACTATACAATTCAGTTTGAGCGACGAGTCTCCTCAGACACCACACGGGGCTGCTGGAATAGGAGTAGAAGCTTGCAGGTCAAGAGAGGCATGAATTCTTAATGCCCCAGGAGTCCAAGGACAAAACAGCAGGGGCAGTTTCATATTCAATTATTTATCAAGTTCACTTATAAAAATAAACCCAATATCTAGACTAGTTCGTGCATATGAGAGAGAAGCATGTATGTCAATAAATAATATGGACAATTCAGCTCTCTACAAAATATTCCTCCCCTTACATCTTAAGGATAAAACCTAACTCATCTGGCAGTATACAATACCTGGTGCCATATATTTTTGTTTTATGAAGAGTGCTCCCAGACACAAATATACATGGATATAAACTTACCACTCGGATATGAAGAAAAATTATTTATCCTTCTAAATTAATTTTTAAATAACAATAACAATGATAGAAGCTGCAATTTAGTGGATGCATGTATACAATTTTTCAAGTAATATAAAGAGAAAATATACCAACTCTCTATGCATATACATACATATCCACTCAAATATACTTTTTAATCCTCATGATAACATGTGAAATAAAACTTAATATCCTCATTTTACAGAAGAGGATTGAGAGATTAAGTATTTTGCCCAAAATTAAACAATAAGTGAGTAGCAAAGCTGAGATTAGATCCTAGTACTTTATATTATTTAACCAGAAACTAGTTTTTAGTATCTTCAGATATATGGGTCCAGAGAAGGGCTCTTATATTTGGGAGGAGGGGTCACTTATCACAGTACCCTAATATCTACCTCGTGGGCAGTCATAATAATATTGATTTATATCTCACCAATTTTATAGTGTATAAAATACTTTCACATTTAGCTTCATTCACTTAAAAGTTATTGAGTATCTATGGTGTGTAAAGTATTATGTCGTTTGCTAGAACAACAGATCAGAAAGAGATACCCCTTCCTTTAAGATTACAATTTAGTGAGGAAAGAAAGTCAATAAGTTTTGTAATAAGGGCTGTGATAACTATGATGAGTACACACAGTACTCAGGAAGTGAAGATGAGTGCCCTCTAAATTAGCTCAGAGGTCAGGAAAATCATCCTAGTACCTTGTGCTAGTTTTGAAACCCAAGTAGGCATTCAATAAACAAAAAGGGGGATGTAGGGAGGAAAGAGAGACATTTTGAGCATAACATATAGTTTGTGCCATGCAGATGTGAATTAGGATCATGTCTTCATTCAATTGCAAGTGGCTGATTTTGACTTGAATAAAGCATACTTATGTGGGAATAGTTAGGAGATAAAACTGCAGAGGCAACCAGAGACCAGAATTTATTTTTTAAAATGGAAGAGTTTTGGAGTTTGAGCTTTACCCTGAGAAGTAGGCTTTGACAAAATGTGAAGAGATCGTGGTACAAGGATAGATCTCTGCTTTAGGAAGATCCTCATGGTGTTATTGTAGGGACAAAATGGGTGAATATGGGAGGACATGGTGGTTGTAAAAGATTTATTTGAAGCAAAGAATCAAGATAGAAAGCTATTGGGGCTGGCCCAGTAGTGTAGCGCTTAAGTTGGCATGCTCGGCTGTGGCTTCCTGGGCATCGCTGGTTTGGATCCAGGGCACGGACCTACTCACGGCTCATCGAGCCATGTTGAGGCGGCATCCCACATAGAACAACTAGAAGGATGTACAATTATGACATACAACTATCCACTGGGCCTTTGGGGAGAAAAAGGGAAAAAGGGAGGAAGATTGACAACAGATGTTAACTCAGGGCCAATCTTCCTCAAAAAAAAAAAAAAAGATAGAAAGCTATTGTTGTAATCCACGGAAGAATACAGGTCTTAGATCTAAGACAATGCTGAGGAATACCAAGGATGGGATGGGTGTGTAAAAGCCTTAGGACTGTACCATCAGAGGTCTGAACTAATGGTTGTAGAGGACTGAACGAGAGAGGGGATTCTGTCATGACCCTCTGGCTTCTGGCCTGGGTAACTGAAAGGATGGCCATGCTCTATATTTATAAGAACATCAGGACAATGATTTTGTGAGGTAGGGAGGCCAGGTAGATATATTACTCTCATTTTTACATCTGAGGAAGCTGAAATCTTGGAAAACTAAAGCTAGGGTGCTCCATTGTGCTATGCTATCTCTATTTAAATTTGATCAAATCATGGCAAGAAGAAAAGATTTATATGACAACACGTCTAAATAGATTCATTTATATTCACAAGTCAGCAGATGGATACCTTCTGATAAAGTCAGCATGATCATATACTTAAATTACTTCTAAGAATCTATACGATACAAAGTGTAGTTCAAAGAAACATTAATCAATTCCAGAATTGGTAATTATATTTAATCATTTGACGTTTGAGGTAAAATACATTGACAAAATCCAGACCTTACCTCTATTATGAGGGAACGAGATGGGAGTGGTACTACAAGCCGTTAATTCCATCAAATATCTCCTTCCTCAGCCTTGGTAGTACGTCTCCTGTTAATTTAATTATTATTATTATTTTTAATTTTAAGGGAACTCAGAGCAAGGATAATTTATTGAGCTAAGATAAACTGATCGTCTGTCTAATTTCCTTCATTGGATAATAAGATGGATTTAAGTGTTCTAGCACGGCAATCTTTATTCCTTGCCTTTACAACTCTTTTGATCTTATTGAGGAGACAGGACATATTCCACTCAGAATGAGACAGCTGGGCAGATTAGAGAGGCAGAGATTCAGGCAATCAATGAGGTTGGCATTGAGTAAAAACGAGTAGGCCAGGGGCCGGCACCGTGGGGTGGCAGTTAAATGCGCGTGCTCCACTGCTGGTGGCATGGGTTCGGATCCTGGGAGCGCATCGACGTACAGGCCATGCTGTGGTGGCATCCCACACACAGTGGAGGAAGATCGGCATGGATGTGAGCCCAAGGCCAGTCTTCCTCAGCAAAAAAAAAAAAAAAAAAAATTAGTAGGCCAGAGGAGCCCTTATAGCTTTCTGGGTGCAGAGCCTCGTCAGGTTGCAAGGAGCCAAGAAAGACTCATGAAGATCTTCCCTGTTTCCACAGCTATTTCTTGGAAGATGCTCTTACCAAGTGCAACTTCTCAGCAAGTAAATGCTATCATTGAGTACATATGTTTTAAAAGGAAAGAAAGACCATTCCCAGATGAAAAAATGTGAAATTCATCTCATATATTTTGATTTTCTGAATCAAATATTGTTATTGTTCATCATCCTTTTTATTTGAAAAAAGGATATGTTACAGAATAATTGTTTTTGGTTGTGCAATTCTGTGAGATTTAACACATGATCAGATTTGTATAACCACTACCACAATCAGGATACAGAACAGTTCCATTACCAAAATAATTTCCTCCTTCTGCCCTTTGTAGTAAAACCCTCCCCTAACCTCTAACCCCTGGCAACCACTGATCTGTTCTTTCTCTCTAGTGTTCTGTCTTTTCCAGAATATTATATACATGCAATCACATAGTATGTAACATTTTGAGACTGGGTTCTCTTAGCCAACATAATGCCTTTGGGATTCACCCATGTTGTTACTTGTATCAATGCCTCATTCTTTTTTTTTTTTTTAGAACAATTTTATTAAGTTTCAAATATCATACAATTCCCTCTTTAACGTGTATAATTCAATGGTTTTCTCTGGACAGGTTTTTGTGTGAACATGAGTTTTCATTTCACTTGGATAAATACCTAAGAGTAGAATCCTGGGTCAGATGGTAAATGCAGGTTAAACTTTATAAGAAACGGCCAAACTCTTTTCCAAAGTGAATACACCATTTTACATTCCCACCAGTAATGTATGAGAATTCCAGTTGCTTCTCATCCTTGTCAACATTTGGTATTGTCAGGGTTTTTTTAAGCCATTCTAAAATTGGTACCACATTGTGGTTTTTATTTGCATTTCCATAATGACAAATGTTTTTGAGCATCTTACCATATGCTCATTTGCCATTTTTATATATTCTTTGGTGAACGTCTTTTCAAGCTTTTTGCCTCATTTCTTTTTTTCTTTTTTTGATGAGGAAGACCGTGCCCATCTTTCTCTATTTTGCATATGGGACTCCGGCACAGCATCACTTTATGAGTGGTGCATAGGTCCGTGCCTGGGATCCTAACCCGTGAACCCTGGGCTGCCAAAGCAGAGTGCATGAACTTAACCACTACACCCCTGGGCCTGCCCTGCCCATTTTTTTTTAATTGAGCTATTTATTTTCTTATTGTTTTATTTTGAAAATAATTTATATATTCTGAATACAATCCTTTGTCTGATATGAGATTTGCAAATGCTTTCATCCAGTCTGTAGGTGGTCTTTTCATTCTTTTAACAAAGCCTTTGGTGGACAAGAATTTGTCTATTTTTAAGTTTGATAAAGTTCAATTTTTCCATTTATTTTCCATGAGTTTTTCTTTCAGTGTCATATAAGAACTATTCATCCCAAGGTCACAAACATTTTCTTGTTTTTGTATAGTTTTATGTTTTATATTTATACATATTATCCATTCTGATCTAGTTTGAGTTTATTTTGTATAAGTTTTGAGTTATAGATTAAGATTCTTTTATTTTTTTTATACGGATTTCTGATTGTCCCAAAACAACAGTCTTGGAAAGTCTTTCCTTCTCCATCGAATTGCCTGTGAATTTGTCAAAAAACAATTAACCACATTTGTGTGGGTCTAATTCTAGACTTTATTCTATTCCATTGATTCATGTGTCTTGTTTTTGCAATGCCACACTGTCTTGATTATAGAAGCTTTATAAAATAAAAATAGGTAGTATGAGTGCTCCTATTTTGTTCTTTTTCAAAAATTATTTAGGCTATTCTAATTCCTTTGCTTTATATAAAAATTTTAGTATCAGCTATCTATATCTGCAAAAAGATTCTTATTATCTTTCTTTTTGTTATCTTCACCTGCACCATCCCTACAGATAACAGAATTTCAAAGTAATGTTTTCTCTTTTTCTTTTAATTATCAGTTATAATATACCAGAAAAGGATAATGTCAACTTTCTCTCTCCCTCACTTAAACTAGATCTAACTACTCTTTCTTTCCTAGACCTAACTACTGTTTTCAATTTTGTGTGCATATTTAGATTATTAATTGCCTATGCATTTACACACAAATGTATGTACCATACATAGTATTTGATGTGTGTGCGTATATATATACATAATCACATATTATTACACACATAGTTGTATAGTGTTCTTCAACTTGCTCTCCACTCTTTCTAACATTTAAATCTGTCTAGATAAATATATGCTTTGATATTGAGCTCTATCAATATGAATACATCCTACCACATGGAGATCAAACCATATGAATATATACATACATACATTATATGCGTGTGTGTATATATGTAGTCTTTCTAAGGATTTTTAATCTCTTCTTTTTTAGTATTCAATACAGAAGATATTCAAAGAGGATATACTGAAGTTTCTATCTTCTGTCCCAGAAAGTAGAGACTGGAAAGATTGACACTCTCACCCTTAATAGCATAATGAAACCAAACTAACTTCAAATTAAGACTTTTTCCAAAACCATTGAAGAATAATCTTTTGTGCACAAAATAAAAGGAAAGGTCCTTCCTGAGGGCACAGAGGAGACTGGAGGACTTCCTCATCTGGAGTAGATGTAGCCTGACCTAGTAAGAAAGTTCTGGCTAACAGATTTGACAACTTTGTGAAGGCACAGTGTGGGCTGGCAGGAGAGTATGAAACCCCTGGGGCACAGAAAGTGGGAGAGTCACATTGTCACACAGGCTCTTTCTCTAGGAACCCCCCTGGGGGCTCAAGGAAAAGATCAGAAAAAGCCCAAAAATGTGGCACAGACATGGGGAAAGAGAACAGCAGTTAGCCTGGAGGAACAAGAAACTCTACTTGGATTATTTTCAATCTCAATCAAAAGTCACCATATGTGGAGGGCAGGGCAACAGGCATTGCTGTGCTTGGGGCATTGGTAAATACTCTTTGCAGTTCAAGAAAGGAAAGAAATAAAAAATCCTTACTCTTGGGAAAGGAAAGTGTTTATGCACTGAGTCCACTAGAAATATTCCTGCTAAAGCAGGCCACATGTTCACAATATCCACTATTGTTTAAAACTCTACTAGATGGATTGATCAAATATATGGATAAAATAAAACAATTATAAACTAATGAGTAGAGAAGGAAGAAATGTAACCAATTGGTGTACAGGAGCCTGCCAATACCTGGCCATACTGATTGGCTAGAGCCAAAGGTTAAATTTTCAAGAATTGCCTGAGCTGATTGTTTGCATGGGTAACATGAAATCACTTGTGGTGGGATTTACATCATGGAATTTGGCAAATCCTACAAATCAAGATTCTGTGTTTTGTTTGTTTTTTTTTCCTGACAGTCAGTTGATGAAAATTTCCCAGCATACCATTGAGTAGAACTATCTCCATTTACAGATAGTATAATAGTATATCTATAAAATCAAAGAAAATAAATGAAAAATATGTACATGAATCAAGTGAGATGGCAAGAAAAATAATTAACCTACAAAAATCAATAACCTTCGGGGCTGGTCCTGTGGCATGGTGGTTAAGCTTGGCATGTTCTGCTTCAGGGCCCAGCTTTATGGGTATGGATCCCAGGCATGGACCTATACCACTCGTCAGCCATGCTGTGGCAGCAACGCACATACAAAATAGAGGAAGGTTGGCACAGATGTTAGCTCAGGGCTAATCTTCCTCAAGCAAAAAAAGAGGAAGATTGGTAACAGATGTCAGCTCAGGATGAATCTTCCTCACCAAAAAAAAAAAAAAAAATCAATAAACTTCATATGTAAGAACAATAATGAACTTAAAAATGTGATGGAAAAAAACTCCAGTTACACTGGAGTTGCACTGACAACAATAAATAAAATACTTAGGAATAATAAAAACTGAAATAAATGAAGTAAAACCTATATTAATAAAACTTCAAAATATTACAGAAAGGTGGAAATGTAGACTTGAATAGAAGAAAGATATGATTTTTCCTTGAATAGATTTTGATTCTCCCTAAGTTAATATCTAAATTTAACAGAAATTTAATAAAAATATCAAAACATTATTGTTTGTATTGGGGTTAGATAAATGAATTCCAAAGTTTAAATCAAAACATAAACCTGGAAGAATATCTAGGAAAACCCTGAAAAAGAAGAGCAATGAAGAGAGACTAACCCTGTTATATACTATTAAGATATATACTAAAAATTCTCTATAATGAAACCAATATGCTCCTGGAACATGAATTGACAGACCAGTGGAACAGAATCAAGAGTCTACAAATAGATTCAAATACATACAAATATTTGGTATATAATAAAGGTAGGATTCCAAATAACTGGGAGAAATATAATATTTTTAAATAACAGTGTTGGGAAAATTCTATAGCCTTTAAAAAAATAATAATAATATCCACAGCTCACACTATACACAAGAATAAACTCCACGTGAATGTACAATTGTTAAAAATAAAATGTATAAATACCAGAAGAAAACATGAGGGAACTGTTTATAACCAGGATGTAGGGAAAGGCCTTCTAATTAAAAATCCAGATTCAATTTTAAAAAATCATGAGTTTAATTACAAATCAATAAAAATAGTTTACACGGAAATAAGACAATGTGAGTAAAGTCAAAAGAAAAAGGACAAACAGAAAATATTTGCAACTTATGTAACAGGTAAAGGGATAATATCTATAATACATAAAGAGATGAAGAATAAGAACATAAGCCCTATAGAATAATGGGTGACAGACATGCATATTCCACTGAAAAAAAGATATAAAAATTACCTTTAAACTCAGGAAAATATGTCACTCGAACTAAGAGAAAGGTACATTAAAACCCATCTTTCATCTGTTGGGTTAGCAAAAATTCAAAAGCTTCACGACATACTCTGTTGATAAGGTTATGAGGAAAGAATCAGGCACTCAAATATTATTGGTAGAAGTACAAAATGGTACAAGTCCTAAGGAGGGAAATTTGTCAATATTTAACCAGTGCAAACTATATTTAGATTTACATATGTATTTGCCATTCGATCCTTCAATCTCACTTCTAGGAATTTACCCTGATTATATAACTTCACAAATACAAAGCAATGTAAGTTCAGTGTTTGGTATTACAAATTATTCCAGACCATAAATGCCCATTGATAGGTGTCCATTTGAATAAACCTTAGTACATCTCATAATGGATACTAAAGAGCTCTAACATAGAATGGGAATGATCTCTATGGTGTGATGTGGAGTGATTTCCAGGTACGTATGAATATATATATAGCATGCTACCTTTTTGTGTAAAAAAGAAAGGGAACTACACCAACAAAAGTTATTTGTAGATAATATTATATATTTGGTCAGTTTTGGAAAAAGAAATGCAAAAAGAATAAAAAGTAGGTATCTATAAGGGGTGGGTAGTAACACAGTGGAAGGGACATGGATAAGAGTGAAATTTTTCTGAATGTACCTTTTTATAAAATTATGACTTTTAAATAATATACCTGTTTTGTATATTTTTTAAATATTACAAAAAGAGTGAAAGAAATTCAAACTTTAAAACTAAATACAAACAGAAACAAATGAACAAAACAGTAAGTCATTTTCATAATATCTCCATACAGATATAAAAATAATTCAATTAATTAGTGAACGTTGTCTTATGACTCTGTTTCCTTTGTGTGATATATATTAAGGACAAAAAAATCTATGAAAAAATCTTGAATTTTACAAAAATGTTTATTCTTGTTGCTGGTACTTAATTGAAAGTTTTGTGAGTACTGGAGAATAGATTAAATGAATAAGTACATTAATGTTATTGGGGACCATGTTCTCACTATGATTGAAAGGAGATAGAAATATGGAAAATGGAAAATGAGGAAGAAATCTGTGCTGGTAGATTTGAATTGGTGATGTAAATACAAACTTATGATTAAAGTGCCTACTAATAGATGCCTACCTCTATTCATTCAAAGAATCTACCATGAGCCCCCTAGCAGCTATATATTCATTTCTAAATGCCATTCTTCACTAGAAGAAACTAGGGCTTCTTGGAGAAATGTCTGCTTCTGTGTAAGGGCTGGAAAAATACCAGAAAGCAAGGAAATGCTCAGAAACTAATTGAGGATATAATAAAAAAGGCAAAAACTTCCTATATTTGTGACATATGAGCATTAAAAGTAACAATGATGGTGATTTTTTACAACACACTAAATGTATTTTTAAAAGCATATATGAGTCCATATGATGTCAAAGAGAGAAAAAGGTAAAAATGAGGAAAAATAAGGAAGGAGAGCTCTAATTTTCAAAAGATTGACAGTCAATAAACGTAAAAGAAATGACAAAATTAGAAAAATCATTGTGCAACATTTACCCTCCTCCCACCCATAAAACAGTTGCTTCAGCCCTGACATATTAATCGATGCTAAAAACCATTTGTTGTTTGGCAAGAGGACTTTAACACAGTCTCAAACTATAACTCTATAGATTCTTTTCAAATTACAAAGAACAATGGTATGATTACTCTGGAGATCTCTGACAAATACCACTATAAAAAAATAATCAATTTACATATCATTGGTAGTAGAAAAAACTGACATTACAGGACTCCTAATGTGATGGAATGGGAAGTACGTAACATCTCTGAGCACTTTATTTTAAAAATGTTTAACCTGGGGCTGGCCGGGGGGCATAGTGATTAAGTTCTTACACTCCGCTGCAGTGGCCCAGAGTTCTCAGGTTCAGATCCCAGGTGTGGACATATGCACCGCTCATCAAGCCATGCTTGGCAGCATCCCACATACAAAGTAGAGAAAGATTGGGACAGACGTTAGCTCAGGGCTAATCTTCCTCAGCAAAAAAAGAGGAAGCTTGGCAACAGATGTTAGCTCAGGCTCGATCTTCCTCACACACAAAAAATAAAAAAATAAATAAATAAATAAAAATGTTTAACCTAAGTGTCAGCATGAAGAAACAATCATTTCAGACAAGCTAAGAATATAGGACATTTTACTAGACAACTGGTCAGAATTCTTCAAAAATAGCAATGCTATGAAAGACAAAAATGATTGGAGTACTGGTAGAGATTAAAGAAATATAAAGAAACTTGATAACCACATACAAATACACAGATTCCAGATCAAAAAGCACCATATAGAGATAAAGGGTAGGTTTTTCAACAATTGAAGAAATATGACTATTCTATATATTAGAATTTGTGAATAATATTAAATGTCTTGCGTATAATAATGTTAGTATGGTTATGCAGAAAATTATACATGTACTTAGGAATAACATAATGAAGTACTTCAAGATGAATGATTTTGTGATTTTTTTTTTTTTTTGGAGGAAGATCAGCCCTGAGCTAACATCCATGCCAATCTCCCTCTTTTTGCTGAGGAAGACTGGCCCTGGGCTAACATCTGTGCCCATCTTCTTCCACTTTGTATGGGATGCCACCACAGCATAGCCTGACAAGTGGTGCATCGGCACGCGCCTGGGATCTGAACCCAGGCCACCAGCAGCAGAGCACATGCACTTAACTGCTACACCACGAGGCCGGCCCCTTGTGATTTATTTTTAAATAAAAGTTCTCATCACAAGAAAAAAATTTGTAACTTTGTGTGGTGATGGATGGTAACTAGACATTGTGGGATTATCTCACAGTGCATACAAATATTGAATCACTATGTTGTACAACTGAAACTAATATAATGTTATATGTCAATTAAATCTCAATTAAAAAGGTCAGCAGGAAGACAGACAGACAGAGGGAGATCACAGAGGTGGTATAACTTTAACGCTTAGTGAATGTAACTAAAATGTGCATAGTTAATAATTGAACTCTTCTTTCAAACTTTTTGTCATTTTGGCATTATTAAAAACAAATGAAATTAAATATTTTAAAATGCAAGTCAATAGCCTTTTCTCAGAAAAAAAAAAAATTGAATGAACAAGTTGAAGAGGCATAACTTATCCCAGGAATAACTGACACAGAATAATTAACAAGTCACATCTTCACAAAATTACTGGATTTCAGGGGTAAAGAAAAGTTCTTTGAGTGTCTTGATAGAAAATAGATAAAGAGAAAACAAAGGCTACTATCAGACAATAATGCTCATCCCTATAAGATAATGGAGTAAAGTCTACAAACTCTGCAGAAAAAAAATAATAACCCAAAGTTTTATGCATAATCAATGAATAGTTCAAATATAAAGGCAAAAAGTAAGCATATTTAGAAATTCAAGAATTCAGACAACATAGTTGCCACAAACCCTTCTGGAAGAAACTACCAGAGGATTAACTTGAATAAGCCAAGAAATAATAGAAACAATGGCAAAAGGAATAGTGCTGAGTACTGAACTCTAGTTAATGTAAAATTAAGACTAAAACAAATGTTGGCATGATGGTTGCACGATATAGTATATATTTTAAGTATCAATAATGTAGAAATTGAAAAATGAATAATAGGAGAGAAAGATGAAAGAAACAGAAAGGTCATATATATAATGTGAGGGTCCAAATATTCAAAATTGATATCAAAATTAAAAATAGATATATTTGAAGATATAAAGAAAACCACAAGAGATAATGTAATCAAATAAAATTGGGTAATGGAGGAGATAGAAGGAATAAAGGATCAAAATCCAAACATTCAAATTTACCATAATAAGCACAAATATACTCAACAATATAAAGAGAACACAGACAACATAATATAAAGAAACAGCACATTTGCACAACAAAAAAATTAATAAAAATAGAATGAAAAAAATACAAAGAGAATTATGATTAAACATTTATTCTGCATCAATAAATATAAATGTTCTAAGCTTAACTATTAAAAGAAAAAGACTTTCAAAATTGATCATAAAGTATTATTCATGTAAGTCATGAATTCAAGAGACTCTGCAAAATTCAGGGCTGTGGAAATGCTAAAAAACAAAAGAATGGGCAAAAGCTCTACTCACAAATGGAAACGAAAGTAGTGAAGAAGTCACTCTACCAGGAAATATAAAATTTAGGTAAAAAATGTTAAAAAGAGATGAAGTATGCTTTACAATGACAAAGAGTACAGAAGACAAATAAGATTGATCAGTTATGATTATGTACATAACAAATAGCATAGTATCTAAATTCATAAAGCAATCAGAGAGAAATAGACAAAACACATTAGATGATTTTAGTTCCTCTCTCTCAGTTCGCAACAGATAGGAAAGAATAAAAATAAGATCAAAATAACTTATTAATGTGGTAGGTATAATTAATTATCTTGAGCAGTGTTTCTTTTTTTTGTGAGGAAGATCAGCCCTGAGCTAACATCGTGCTAATGCTCCGCTTTTTGCTGAGGAAGACTGGCTCTGAGCTAACATCTATTGCGAATCCTGCTCCTTTGTTTTTTCTTCCCTAAAGCCCCAGTAGATAGTTGTACGTCATAGTTGCACATCCTTCTAGTTGCTGTATGTGGGAAGCGACCTCAGCATGGCCGGAGAAGCGGTGCGTTGGTGCACTCCCGGGATACTTGAGCAGTGTTTCTTTAAAATCAGAAAATACAAGTATCAAAAGAACAGTGAAACTGACCCATGTTAAACCACAAAGAAAACTTCAAAAATAGCAATAATACAGAGTTTATTCTATGATCATAACTCAATAAAGCTAGAAGGTAATAACAAACAAAATAACAGCAAAAATAAAAACAAAAAACTATACCATATCAAAATGTTTTTAGAAATATCTTAAAAACTCTTGGAGATAATCAAGAAGTCAAAAATGAATTTCTTAATAGCTAGTAAATAAGAATAATAAACATATTACATAGCAGAATCTACAGGATACAACTAGTGGAAACATATAGCCATGAACGTTTTAACAAAAATTGATTTAAGCACTTATAATGTAAATAAAGTCTTACAAATCCTATTGTATAAGTTATAAATATAAAAAAATTAATGTATACAGAAGGGAGAACTGATCCTATATTAAAGCACAAATTAATGAATTAGAAAACAGAAAGGGAATAGCACTTTGGTGCTTTGGAAGACATGATATGCACCTCTCTACAGGGTTGCTATTGGTGTATTGCGCAGCTATTCATTTCTTGTATGAGGCTGTGTGATGCTAAATGAAGAACATTTCGCATTGCTGGCCTTGGGGAGTAAATATCACCCCTCTCAGTTACTATGGCAATCAAGAAGCTCTCCACATTTTCAATGTTTTCTGAAGGAGAGACTTCCCCTGGATAAATGTTTTGTTGAAATAATAAAGATCAGAGAGAGAGAAAGCTAATACATTAGCAAAATAAATGTAAATTTAGGGAAAGAATCCGAGACACAGATACAAAGATAGGAAAATTAATCTTTGTGTTACTTTGAGTTTGCCCGGAAGCAGATCCTCAGAAACGAATTTTGGTGCAAGTAGTTTATTTGGGAGGCTCACAGCATTTGGTGGCAAAGAGGAAAAGCAAAGAGAAAACAGTTCTTAAAGGATTGTCATCAAGACAGATATCGCCACAGGGAAGTGACTAGAGCTTAATCTGGAAAATAGTTTAAACCACAAGCCTCAGATTTACCTTACACATGGGGTGAGGGAACTGGAATATATACACATCAGCTTCTGCCAATCATTGTTTGAGGCATCTCCCTGCATCAATATTAATTAATTCCTAGGCCTTCCCAGGCTGCCTTCCACAGCTTAGACAAAGCTTCATACAAAGGGAGGCAGATGCTGACTGGAGAGTGTTAAGGGATACAGGCAGGGCACTGACTGTGGCTGCTCAATGGACTGCTTTGCTCAAATCTGTGTGAGAATGTGCAAAAAATGGATTATTTTCAGGACAAACATAAAATTATTAAAGCTGAAGCCAGATCAATCAAAACAGACCAATTGCCATAGAAGTAAAAGAGAAAACAACCAAGTGATTTACTACCCCCATTACCAACTCCTACACTTGAAAACAAAACAAAACAAAACAGAAAAATAGACCCAAGCTTCAGAAAAAGAATTTAACCAAATCTTTAAGAGATAAATAACGCCAACGTGATTTAAAAAGAGGGCAGAGGAAAAGCAAAGACTCAAAAAAGCTTCTGTGTAAAGCAAAAGAAAATAGCAAATGAAAACATACTGTGTTCCTGGTAAATATACTCAACTTCCTAAACATGCCAATTCTCCTTAAGTAAACTATAAATTTAACTTAATCCCAATAAAAAAAATAGAAGGTCAATTATCAGGAAACTAGATGAAAATAAAAGAAAAGTAATGCATAAAATTTTAAAACATTAATAGCCGGGAAAAAATCTGAAAGTAGAGAATAATGATTTGTGACTCTCTCGTGTAATATTAAAACATCTTATAATTAAAATCACTTGGTATTAGCAGAATAGACAGCCAAAGAGATTTGAACACCTGGAAATGTACAGACAATCATACACACACGTATATTCATATACACTTACACACATATATATAAACATACATATACATAACATATAGACAGAAGGACATAACCATGAACATATACGTAATTATAATTGTGTGCTGGTAAATGTTTAACAACAGGTTCACAGAGGAGGAAAAATGCTTGATTTTAGCGTTTGCCAATTCATGTGATGTAAATACTCCCACTATGGTAAATTCCAAGTTATGAACATGATGTTACCAAACATAGAACTGGAAAGAGATGTGCAGTAGCATATCATTATATAGTATTTCTATCATACATATCTACAGATGCAAATAACCCCGAGTATAAATAACAACAAAATAATTAAAAATAAATGTTTTTAATATTTATTACTTTTGTTTTTACTTTAATTTTTTGTTTAATTACTTGTTTAATTTTATGCTGATATTTAATTTTTACTAATCACTGTGTTTGACAACTGACTTCATAAATCTCACAAATTTAACAATTTGCTTTTGGAAACCAGTACAAGCAAGCTCCAGTATATCATGACATATGTAGAAATTTAGAATGGGTTGATTTTGAAAATAAAATGAGCTATTATATGGAAAGTGCTGAGGGTAAGGACTAGCCCATCGTAAGTATTCTTAAGTACTAGCTTTTACATTAGCATTTGGTATATGGTAAAGATGTCATTTCAAGTTAATAGGAAAATGGATAATTCAGTGTATGGTTCAGAGACAGCTGATTAGTCACTGGAAAAAATAATAAGTTCAATTTTTATTTCAAGTTAACACCAAAATAAAGACGAAATGGATTAAAATTTAAATGTAAGAACAGAAAAGTACTAGAATACCATAATAGCTTTTTGAATGCATTCTTGGCATGTGGAAGGACTTTTGAAATACTCTCTCTCAAGAAGCCATAAGAAAATATTGATAAAATCCAGTTACATAAAAATCTAAATTTTGTGATAAACCATAAATACAGTAAAATAATAAAATAAACTATAAAAATATTTGCAGCTCATTGCAAAATAGGAATTAATTTCCTTAACAGATGAATAACTTTTAACATATAAAGTGATTTCTTAAAAATCAATAAGTAAAAAAACCAAGAAACCGATAACAAAAATGGGCAAAGGAAACAGTTCAAATTCACATTAAAACAATGAGATGCTATTTATAACCTACCCTGTTGGAAAAGAGCAAAATGCTTTATTACTCAAAGTGTTGATGAGATTATCAGACAATGGGCATTCTTATAAATTATTTGTTGAGTATAAATTGGTACATTCTTTATGACATGCAATTTGACAACATTTAACCAAATTTAAAAAAAGAAAACGTGCAAACTGTTTGACCTAACAATTGCAGTTCTATTTATTTATCCTACTGATATCTTCACACATGAATAAAATATAATTTATATAACAATTTCCTCTGCACCTTGTTGATCATGGCAAAATATTAGAATCAACTTAACTATTACATTCACATAATAGAATTCTATGTACTTATTAAGGATGAAGCATCTCCCCACATATTGTATAGAAATATCTACAAGATTTATTGCTCAACATAATAATCAAAGTTCCAGATAGTGTACATAACTTGCTACCATTTGTGTAACATATATGTTTATGTATATATACCTTTATATGCACAAACTGTCTATGACCATACACATGTGAAACTGGTAATAGTGATTAAACTAGATGACATGAGAAAAGGATGGGAGAAAGACTTAATTTTCTTTATATTATACAGCTTTTTTCATCTTTTGAATTTGATATTGTGTTTATGTATTAACTATTGAAAAGCAAGTAAAATAATTTTTGAAATAGGTGGGAAACTCCCTCAGATTCATAAAAAATAAAAAACAAAAAACAAAAGTAAATTAATTAAAAGGAAGAAAAAGGAGCGGTTATTTCAGATATTTTCAGAAGTATCTGTATATTGCTTTGTAAATGCATTGAACATCTCTTGAAATAAGAATTTTGCTTGAGAATTCAAGATCTTTTAACATCTTTATGGGTAACAATATTCTCATTATTGTTGAGGATCAAATACAATGATGGTGGTGTCCTAATATTCAGAAGGCATAATTTACTTTGGGAATAGCTCAACTTTTTTCTATGGAATTCTCTATGCAAATCTTATATGAGCAGAACTGGTTTAAACGGAACATTATTGAGAGGAAAGGAAAAGACTTGATTGTCTCCACAATCTTCTTACTGTGTGATGCAATATTTTATAGCATAGATCAAATATTTAGAAGTTTAAATTCAGAGAATAAAATTATTTCAAGACTCCATAATTAGTGGTTAATAGGAAGGAACACGCATCTGGTGAATTGATTGAATGTAAATGCCCCCCTCCTCCAAGATGTAAAAGTTATAGTTGTCTCTATTTTAGCACCCAAGCAGTTATATTCGGAGCTAACATAATTCCCAGATGTGAAGAAAAATTCTCAAAGGTAGTTATTGATATTTATAACATTAATAATACTATTTGATTCTCTTCCTATGCTCATTTTTCTCTATTTTCATAAATGAATTTTGAAAATACCATCTGATTTTCTCAGGCTCCATTCTATCAAAACAACACATTACTTTGTGGAGTTAATGCAAAGCAACAGTTCCAACAGATGAATAGGAAAAGTCCGACAAATGGGAATGGACAAGCTGGTTTAAGCAAAAATAAGAATTGTCCCAATCTCATTTTTATCCTGATGAATCTTAATTAGGCTTATGGTAAGCTGCATTAGTGTTAATAAGGATTAATGTCATAGTGATACGCAGAGTATACAAATCAATAAACGCTGCCGTATCAATATATGAACAAACAGCCATTTTGGTTCTGAGCAGTGAACTCACAATACAGTTAAATATTTGAAATGTAGATTTGAAAAACCTTGAGAAGCAGGGGGAGTCATACTTGCACTAAAGAGCAGTGCAGTGAAACTTCACAGATAAATGTAAACTTGAAATGATTTACAAACTTGCCCACAGGAGTTATTGCACAACTCGGCCACAGTTTGGAGTCTTGTTCTCAGGCATTTCAGGAGAAAAATGATGATTTATCAATCAATCTAGTGAGTTTTTATTGATTATTACTATGGATTAGGTATTGATTTGTGTCTCCTTCTGAGGGGGTACAACAGTCACTTGAGCTTATGGTATTGTTAAGGAGAAAAAATAAATAAAAGAGAACAGGAAACATATAGTCATCAGTTAGGATTAATTTTGCATTCAAGGGAAAAAAAGGAGGAAAAAATTAATGGCTTAAACAGGAGAGAGATTTCTTTTAGAAAGAAAGCAGTCCAGTGGCCAGCCCGGTGCTGCAGCGTTTAAATGCATGCCCTTGGCTTCGGCGGCCCAGGGTTCACAGGTTCGGATCCCAGGCGCACACCTATGCACTGCTTGTCAGGCCATGCTGTGGCGGCGTCCCATATAAAGTAGAGGAAGATGGGCACGGACGTTAGCCCAGGACCGGTTTTCCTCAGCAAAAAAGAGGAGGATTGACATCAGATGTTAGTTCAGGGCTGATCTTGTCACCAAAAAAAAAAAAAAAAAAAACGGAAAGCAATCTGGAGACTATGAGTTCCATGTGGTGGAAAGAACCCGAGAGCCTTCCATTTCTCTGCTCGACCATCCCTTTGATGTGGCCTCCTACTTCATGGTCTGGGATGGGTCCTGTTCCAGACCGTAGGTGGTGGGAGGGAACAGAAGGGTGTGCTGCTTTGTTTTGATGAGGCTCCTTGAAGTCACATACACCATTTCTACTCAAAACTCCTTGAACCACACATAGTCATGTTGTCAGGTAAAGTTTCAAAGAGGCTGAGAAATGTAATTTTCACCTGGTTGACAGCGTAAATGGATAAAAATGGAAGATTTTATTCCTAAGGAACAAGAGGAGAATGCATACCAGGAAACAACTGGCAGCTCTATGTGTATTCATCACTTTTTCCACTGATGTCCGTTTTCTGTTGCAGGGTCCAGTTCAGAATACCACATAGCAAATAACTGTCCTGTCTCTTTAGTCTCCTTGAATCAGTGACGGTTTCTCTGTATTTCCTTCTTTGTCATAAATTTAACACTTTTGAAGAATATTGGCCAGGTATTTTTTTGAATGTTCTTCAGTTGGTCTTTGTCTGATGTTTTCCCTTGATTAGACTGGGGCTGTGGATTTTTGTGAAATATACTGAGAAGTTAGGTGCCCTTCTAGTTGCGCCATATTAGGGAATACGTGATATCAAAATGGATTATTCCTGGTGATGTTAATCTTGACTGCTCAGCTGTAGTGGTATCTGCCAGATTGCTCCACTGTGAAGTTACTATTTTTCGCTTTCCATACTCTATTCTTTGCAAGTGAGACACTAAGCCCAGCCCACAATGAAGGGAGAGAAATTAAGCTCCACCTCCTGGAGGGAAGAATATCAAAGAATTTGTGAACATATGTTAAAACCACTTCAGTTATTAATGCATATTATGGGAAATCACATTAAGGATACGCAAATTCTCTCTCGCTCCTTCTCAAGTTTCACATACTAATTTTAGCTTTCATCAGTCAATCTTGCCTGAAGTAATTATTACTGTGATGTTCTAATGGTGTTTTCTATTTCTCTCATTCTTTCTACATTTATTTATCCAAATTCTTCAGGGAAAACGAATGTCACATAATTATTTAATTTTTATTTAATTATTAATGATAAATATTATTCAACCGTCAATTTATATAATATATATGTTCATGTATAGTTCAGTTGTAATCCAAAACTTTCTGTATTTATTTTGTTGCTCAAATTTTTGTTGTTTTACCCATTGGAAGTTCTTTCCGATTGACTCCTGTGTCCTTTTGTTATAAACTCTCATATTTCATTTGCATTTCCCTTACTTCTGGAACTACTAGATGTTCCAGAATGATCTGGTATTTTTTTCTGCCTCAGCTCTGGAAATGATATTTGGGGAACGGTATTTGGAAACCAAGATCTGAGCACCAGATGTACTCAGATCCAGTGACTTGGGTGTCACCACTTCTAGTCTCTCTCAGTGGACAAAGATAGGACATATATGTATGCCTACAAATACATATATTCACATCTTAACCCAGCAATACAGGGCTCAGTATAGTCTTCTATCCCTGCTTATTTGTAGTTTTTTTTCTTTTATAATTTTATTTATTTATTTATTTTTTCCCCCAAAGCCCCAGTAGATAGTTGTATGTCATAGCTGCACATCCTTCTAGTTGCTGCCTGTGGGACCCGGCCTCAGCATGGCCGGACAAGCGGTGCGTCAGTGTGCGCCCGGGATGCCAACGTGGGCCGCCAGCAGCAGACCGCACACACTTAACCGCTAAGCCACTGGGCCAGCCCTGTAGTTTTTTTCTTGACGCTGAGAAAACTGGCTCCTGTTGTCAGCAAATTGATTATTTATTTGTTCAACCATAGTATACAGGTAAAGTAATATCAGAATTACTAACCTATTCTTCTGTGAAAAACAAATTTACTAGAGTACAGTGTATTTCTACACTTATTTTTTCACTTAGCCTTACAGTATCCAGTCAAAACACTGCTTACCAAACTTATTAAGTTCAGCTCCTTTTTATTCCATCCCTTCAGTAAAGTAATGCCCCATACATTTGCAATCCAAGTTACATTTATTTGTCACAGTTCATATTCTATTCTAGGATTCTCCAACAATCTGATGATTTGTTTTTTATTTGCATATAGTAAACCTCACTGTTTGTGGTGTACAATTGTAAGAGTTTTGACAAATGCATAGAGTATGTACCACTACCACAGTATCAAACAAAACTCTTCCATCATCCTAAAATCCCCTTTATGGCCCAATTGTAGGCCACCCCTACCCTTACCCCAACCCGAGAACCATGGATCTGTGGTCCATCCCTAAAGTTTTGCCATTTTCAGAATGTTATATAAATGGAATCACACAATATGTAGTCTTTTGTGTCTGGCTTCATTCACTTAGAAAAATGCATTTATGATTCGTCTGTTTTTGTATGAATCAGTAGTTTGTTCTGTTTTATTGCTGAGTAGCATTCCATTGTACAGGTGTACCACACCTCGTGTACACATTCTGTCTGTTGAAGCACATTTCCCATTTGGAGAATCATAAACGAAGCTACTGTAAACATTTCCAAACATGTTTGAACTTAAGTTTTCATTTTTCCATGGGAAACACCTAGAAGAGGTTGAAGTGGGTTATATGGCAATCATATGTTTAATTTTACAAGAAACGGCCAAATTGATTTTGAAGGTAGCTGTACCATTTTGTCTTCCTATCAGCAATGAATGAAAGTTTCTGTTATTCCATGCTCGCCAGCATTTGGTATTGACAGAGTATTTAGTATGAACAATACTCACAGGAATGTAGTGGTATCTCATTGTAGTTTGAATTTGCATATTTCTAATAACTAATGACGTTGAGCAATTTTACATGCTTAGTTTTCATTTATATATATTCTGTTGAAAAGTCTGTTCAAATTTTTTGCCTATTTTTTTGTAAATTGGGTTGTTTCCTTATTCTTGAATTATAAGAGTTTTGTATACAAGTCCATTATCAGATACATGATTTACAGTTGTATGTCACTTGATTTTCATTTTCCTAGCAGTGTCTTTAACAGAGCAAATTTTTTTTATTCCTATAAATTTCAATGTATATATATATTTTTCCTTTTATGGATCCTGCTTCTGATGTTATACCTAAAAATTCATCACCAAACCTAATTTCACAAAGTTTTTACTATGCTTATTCTGAATGTTTTACATTTGGAGCTATGACCCATTTTAAGTTAATTATGTATAAGTTGAGACATATGTGTCAAAGTTCTTTTTTTCTTTTTTTTTTTGGCTTATAGATATCTAATTGCAATGGCTAAGACTTCCAGTAGGATGTCTCATATGAGTTGTGACAGAAGGCACATTCTTGCTGTGTTCCCCATACCAGGAGAAGTTGTTTGTAGAGGTTTTTTTAGTTTTCTGAGATGTTTTATCGTAAATATATGTTGAACTTACTTATATGCTTTTTCCACATCTAGCAAGATGTTCATTTGGTTTTCTTTACTTATCCTATTACTATGGTGAATTTTATTATTTGATTTCTGAATATTGATCCAGTCTTGCACTATTGCAAGGAGACTTATTCATAATATATTATCTTTTCATATAGTACTGGATTCAATTTGCTAAAATTTGTTGATGATCTTTGGGTATGTATCCATGAAGCAGATCAGCCCTTGTTTTCTATTCTGGTAATGTCTTTGCCAGGATTTTGTATCAGAGGAATGCTGGCCTCAAATAATGAGTATAGAGAGATTCTCTCTTCAGTTTTCTGGAAGAGTTCATTTAGAATTGGTACTGCAGTAGTACCCCCTTATCCACGGGGAATATGTTCCAAGACTCCCAGTGGATGCTTGAAACTGCAGATAGTACCAAACTCTATATATACTATGTTCTTTTCTTATAAAAACAGACCTATGATAAAGTTTAATTTATAAATTAAGCATAGTAAGAGATTAACAACTAATAATAAATAGAACAATTATAACAATACACTGTATAAAAGTTATATGAATGTGGTCTCTCTCTCAAAGTATCTTATTGTACTGTTCTTACCCTTCTTATGATGATGTGAGATGATATAGTACCTGTGTGATGAGATGAAGCGAGGTGAATGATGTAGGTATTGTGATGTGGCATCTCAGGCAGGGCAGAGTGGCACAGCATGATATTTCATCACGCTACTCAGAACAGTGCCAAATGTAATACTTATGAATTATTTATTTCTGGAATTTTTAGTTTAAAATTTTGGACCCTGCTTGACCTCAGGTAACTGAAGCTGTGTAAAGTGAAACTGCAGATAAGGTTGGACTGTATTTCTTCCTTAAATATTTGGAAGAAATCATCAGAAACCATCTGGATCTTTTCATTTGTTTTTGAATATTTTTAGCTATAAATTCAATATCTTTAATAGACCTATATTATGCAGGTTAGTTATTTCTTCTTGTGTGAGATTTGACAGTTTGCATCTTTCAAAAAGTAGCTCATTTGATCTAAATTGTCAAATTTATGTTCATAAAGTTATGGCAGTATTCTGTCATTATCCTTTTAATGTTTGTGGGATCAGTAATGATGTTTCCTCTTTCTTTCCTGATATTGGTAATCTATATGTTCTCTCATTTTTTCTGATCAAACTGGCAACAGATTTCGTAATTCTTATGATCTTACAAAAAATAAGCTTTTGGATGTCTTAAATTTTCTTTATTGATTTTCTCCTTTCTATTTTGTTGATTTCTGTTCCAATTTGTATGCTTTCCTTCTTTTTGCTTCATCTGTTTGCTTTGCTTTACATTCTCTAGTCTCTTAAGGGGAAAGTATAGGCTGCTGATTTTAGATCTTTCTTTCTTTTTAATATAAGTATTTAATTTTAACAACAGCTTAAATTTTACTCTTGCACCTTTGATGTTAATATGTTTTTCATTGTTTTTGATATTTTATCACTCTAATATCTTCCATCTTTCAATGTTTCTTTTGCTAAGTCAGCTATAAATCTTTCTGCTATACTTTTGACGGTTTTCTCTGTCTTTGTTTAGTATTTTCCCTTTTTTGGATTTCATCAGTTTTACTATGTATATTTATCCTATTTATTTCTCTTGGGATTTGTAGTACTTCTTTAATTCATGACTTGAAGCTGTTTTGTTTTTGAAAATTCTCAGCTATTTTCTCTTCAAAGATTGCTTGTGCTCTCTCTTTTTTCCTTCTCATACTTAAATTAAATATGTATTAGATCTTTACATTGTATATCTTATGCTGTGTTATAGTATTTTTATTTTTTTGATCTCTGTGATTTATTTTGGATATTTATAGGTGACCAATTTTCCACTTCACTAATTCTCTCTTCTATTGCATCTAATGTCCTACTAATCCCATCATTTTGTTCCTACTTTTAGTTTTAGTTAGATTTTTTCAGTTTTAGAATATCCATTTTGATCTTTTCTGTAGTCTCAATTTCTCTGATGAGTTCTGGCTTTAGGCTTTTATTTTCTTGCATATAGTAAGCATGATTGTCTAAAAGTCATTTCTAATAATTCCATCGTTTAGATAACTGTGAATTTCTCTTTTGTTGTCTCTTATTTCTCCTGGATTTGATAATTTTATTTTATCTCCTCTCACACTTGATTATTTTTGACTGACAGACATTATTTATGAAAAATTTTGAGATAATTTCAAGTGTAATATAATAATATCTTCCTCTACACATCTTGAGAGCATTTACATTTTAATTTTTTTTGTCTTGGAGTTGGATAAGGAATTTTGCAGTGCTGGTTATCCTGAATAAAATCAAAGACATTTTTCTAGCCTGGATTTCAATTCCTAAGAGAGATTATTTCTGCTCCTCTCCTGCCAGACATCATGAAATCTTGTTGAAACTGCTTTTCTTTCAGCAATCAACTATTCTTTGGGCCTGGTCAGGCTGACTGCAACCACTACGGGACCCCTACCTCTGCTAATTGACCATCAAGCCCCTCATACTCGTGATTTCTACTGCCTATAGACATGAAATCTGTTGGCTTTGTTCCTGTCGTTATTATTCTTACTCTTTGGAAATGCCTTCAAGTGTCTAGGCTATTCCCTTTAACCAAATCCTGTCTGCTTAGTTTCTGTCCTTCTGATACTTTACTTTCCATCCATTTTGTCTTGTTTCTACACATCATCCTTTCTCTGCTAAAATGCTTTTTGCCTTTTCCAGCATATAGGGGGAGCCTATAGCATGTATTTAGCATGTTGTCTTGCAACTGGACTCATGAATCTATGCTGTTCTCCTATGCATAGCTTTATTCATTCCACATTGTTATAATCAAATTGCACATAAAATCCTGCACCTTCTTGTTTATTATAAAATTGTGCCATTGGGCATATCATATTGTTTTGTAGCAAATATTTGTAAAATGTCTGCTGGGTATTCAATTTAGGGGCTTACCTTAATTAATCTGACAAGTTCTTAATATATTAGTTGACAATTTCATCTTCCAGAAAAGAAAGAAAATGATAGAGGAACTATGGCTCTAGCCCTAATTCTGCATAATATGGAGGGATAAGTTGGTAAAGTGGAAATGACAGGAACCTTGGGAAAAAGTGATTATGACATCTTTTAGAGCCTGATAGCCAGGGAAGAAATATAGATTTACCTTAGACTTACAAAGGCAAATTGCACATTGTTCAAATACATGGCAGGCAGTTTTACATTTCTTTAATTAAGAAAAAAAAAAGAGTAACAAAATTCTCATGAACAGATTTATGACTGCTCTATTAAATAGTTCAGGAGACCTAATTTTAAAATGATACTGATAAGAAGAATGAATTGGGAGTGGCCTATGAGGACAAGGCAGTTCCACTGGCAAAAAGATGTTTTTAAGGAACAGGTGTTCTACAAGGCAATCAGAAAAGCAACAAGATAATTTTATAAGAAGGTAGCACACATCAGAAAGATATGTGCTGATATATGTCTGAATGTTGTCTGAAATGTGCACTGAATGATGCTGAGAAAGATTAAACTCAAAATGAGATAAAGTTTGGGATAAAAATTCTTGGGTCTTCAAAATTTAATCTTAGACATATATTCAGAACAAGCACATTTTAAAAAATGATCAGCAATCAAAAAGACACATTAAAGTGTTAAACCTATCAGAAAAATATATATAAATTTAATTGCATAAGGATGAGATAATCACTTCATTGATTTTTTTTCTAAACAGAACTTTTAAATCACTTTTTTAAGCATAAACTTTATCTATTTTGATTTCTATCCTTGATTGTTTGGGCTTTTTATTTTTCATCTGAATTAAGTTGTTTTTTTTTTTATGGTCCACTATATTTATTGAGAGATGACACATTTACCCCAGGTAGATGTTAATCTATATTTGATTATTCACGAATTATGAATGTTGGTTAAGTTCTTCTTTTGAAAATTTCTTTTATCGGAAAGCTCAGTGCTGAGAGTTAGTGTGCCCCCTTATAGGGCAGGGGTGATTTCCCTCTGCTTGATAGTTCTAATCTAATAGAGCTTTGATACTCGTCTATGGTTCCTCTTAGCATTTTCTATTCCTTTCCATTCTCACCTCCTGCTAATACAACGAATGCTGAGATTTTTAAGGGGCTGTATCTTTATGACTATAACAATGTTTTTGTGGTATCACAAAATTCTATTTGGTCACATTCCTGAGACGTGCTCACAGTGTGGCACCGAAGACAAAATAGATGCATTTGGCTTTTCATTGTATTAGAGAAAGTGAAATGTGCAGAAACCTATTCTATAGCTTTGGTTGACTGGGTTCTCATTATTTAGGATTACTCCAAGAGATGCTTTGCTATTTGTTAGGTGATCTGGCCAGGGGTTAGTTGAGATATCTCTATGAGTAGAATCTTTATCCACTCTTCAACCACATTATGGACATCCATAATGGGAAAGGCAAACTGAAGAAAAGGTCTATTTCATCAATGGTTCCTGCTCATAAACTGTGAAACAAAAAGTCTCCTCCGATGTCATCTTTTACTAAAATTTTTTTCTTGGAACTTCCATAAGTCAAGAATTTGAAGAAAGGCAAGTCAGGCTTCACACATGACAGGATTCTTTCTCTTTTGCTTGATTAAAATGAGAGTAAGAGAGAAACCTGAGGAGTATTTTTAATACATTTTCCCCTGACACTGCATAAATCTAGGAACATTTATATGCTAATCAAATCAAAATAGGAATTATTAGTGACTAGAGAGCCCCAACATGGCTGTTATTTTTCCATCAACATACGATAACAGCTCTGACACTGAATTAAGGAGCTGAATATTATATAAGCCCCAAAAGGTTATAATACATGACAGGTTTAAGCAATATTAAAACCTAGAAACCCTGCCCCACCTACTACATATTTATTTGGTATTACAAATTGTAAATATTTAAAAATACACAAAGATACAGTGTGGGTAAATTCTTAATGTTTGATGAAATTATTCATGATATACAAAGAGTCGAATAACTCAACAAATACCATGAAGGTTAATGCATGCGAATGCCTCTGAAGAGTCCAGCAATGAGAATAACACACTGTGTCCTTTCCTAGGTTGATCATGAAATGGAATTAAAGTAACCTGATTTTCATGGTTAAGGGATATCTCTGGGGATAAAAGGAAGCAACTTTCACTGAAGACCTACTAGCAGCTAATCAAGATCCAATGTCAGGTCTCCATCTCACGGGCTGGAATCCATTGATTCCTTGTACTGTTCTCATTTTAACACCTTTTAAAGATATAAACCTGGTCCCTGTTAAAAATATATATATATTTAGCTTGTCTTTTGGGAGTTTATCTTATCACCTCTTAAGAGGTCAGCTGCTGTTTGGGAAGAGCTATGATATGTAATCTCAGATGAGCAAATAATGAGAAATTCAGGAAAAGGGCAACAAAAGAAGCTGGTATAGTGGGCCCAGTGGGGACATTTTTATGTTGATTTCCAGCGTTTCTGGTGTTCTTATTTATAACAATCACAGATCATAATATAGCAGGTCTAAATTTACACTTCCCATTTTTAATGCTGCAATGCCCACACAAGAAAAACCTTGTCTGCAGTGAATGGGTAAGCAGAATTTCCTTGGCAGACTCAATTTGCATCGACTTTCAAAATGCCATTTTCAAGTTTCTAACTTCAGTAGCAATAGCAGAATTGCTCTGATGTTTACAGAGCCTTAAGGAACTGAGACAGACAAGACAAATGTGAATAAGGTTTCACCTAATGCCCTTTGAAAAGTCCAGTATTTATAACACAAGATGAAAATTATTGGAAAAAGTATCTGTTGATAATAGAATGTTTCAACCATCCCTGGATACCTTAATTGCTAAAGTTTTCATCTTTTCAGTATCTCTCCATCTATCTATCTATCCATCTGTATCTTCTACATACATAGTAGAATTCTTATTTTTTACTGAAAAAGAAAACTAGATATTTATGTGAAACTCCACTTTACTTCTAGAATTAAAACAATTGTGTTGGATTTGCATGTATTGTCATGTTTTCTAAGAAGATATACCCCTTCTTATAATTCTTCAATTAGGTGTTTGCTGTTTTTCAGCATAATAAAATCCATATCTTTGCTCTCAAAAGAAACATTATTGATTAGCAAAATTTTTCACTTAATTAAAGGAATAATTTAATTTTTGAATGTCAATCAGACAGGAATTACTTAGATTTCATTAAAATGGGTAAGATTGTATAAATCTTTTGAGACACAGTTTTCTTGTTAAAAGGAAGACAGAGACTCGATTTTAAATAACTGATTTGATTGGTTTGGCAAAAATTATCTGTCATTTCCTGAAGAAACAATAAAATACCACATCACTTAGATTTCATTTAATCTCTATATTTTTGAGGTGGATTAGTGGGTGTTCAATTCAGATTTAATAATTATTTGATTACTAGTACTTGTGTAGATATAAATGGAAGGACCTATGGCCATACCATTTGATGACTTCTTCAGCTGCCTATGTAACCTATGAACAAATAAATAGATGCAAATAAATATATACTTTGTTAGGGTTTGGTCCTAAGGTCCAGACAAATCTGAGTTTGAATTTACTTGCAGAAATTATCAACTACAAAGAACCCAATTCACTTAATCAGTCACAACCTTGGGTTTTTGAAGTACAAAGTAAAGGTAACAATACTACTTAACTTACAAGGTTGTATTAACCAAATTACTAGTCAATACAGGCCTGGTTTCTAATAGTCATGCAATAAATGGTAGGCAACTATCTGCGCTAATACTTTGGTAATAGTCAATACCTCTATTGACCAATGGATTTTGAAAATTATTCATACTGCTTGCTGATTCAGCAATAGGAACTTGGTCCCACAAATGCCAAGTAGAATGGAGTAGCCAATCATAAAGACCATTTTTAAAAATCCCCAAACTTTTCCTAAATGCTGAAAATTAGAGCCAAAATCATTCTGTATATTTAGATGAACACTCAGGATAAAATATTTTAAATGGTGTAAAGAATAATTTTGTCACATCATAAACCTTGTCTGTAGTGTCCCCCACTCTACTTGATTACCTAGAAGAATCTGAGGTACAGAGTAAGTACTGAAAACTATTTGTAGTATAAATTAATTGAACAGAGAATTTTTATTCAAGAGCTACTCAACCAAGGATATATTCTGTTTATACTTAATATTCAGAATATGAATCAGAAAGAGATTAAAGTCCCAATCCTTTGTAGGGCTCATACATAAACAAGGAGAATGATTAAAAACTTCCAGTGGGGCCAGCAACACCTATTAGATAAATTTCTGAAAAGTTAGCCAGCGTTCAAAGTTCTTCACAATTTATCTTTTACTAAATTTTTAATCCTTGTTCCTACCATTGTACCAAATCCACTGCATATTATTTTATCAGACCAACATTCATTCCCTCTGTGACTTTTAGTCATATTTTACTTAATGCAGAACACTCTTCTTAATTCACATATATAGAAAAATTGCTTTCATAACTCAAAGTCCAGATAAAATATCATTAGTTCTGTGAAGACTTTCTAAGTTCCTGCTGTAAATTAATCACTCCCTCTTCTGTTACCCATAGTTATTTTGTACCAATGTCTAATGTATTTATTATCACATTTTATTAAATAGTTTTATTCATAATTTTCTTTGGACATAGCCATAAACTCCTGTGGGGTAGGACCTTGTTGATATGTTCATGTTTGTATGACCTGTACTTAACATTAGCTGGTATTTAATTTTGGTTAATAAAGTTTGTTGATTTATTGAATTAGATTTATGAAGAGGAGGCAAGTAGAAAAGAACAAAAAATGAGGTAATAGCTTAACATTTCACACTTCTAAGTACTCAACTAAAATTCTAGTGGCTTGCAAGATGATTCAAATTCAGCCTTTTTCAATTAAATTGTGAGAGTTTTGATGGGTAAATAACCACTCTATCATAATTTTCAGGAACAAACTTATGGGATTAAAATGTAAATCAGGGCATCTATCACACTTCCTGCTGCTGATGGCAAAGCATCCTGCACTCTGGATTTCTCTCAGAGTAACAGACATGTCCTCCTGGTCTGTCTCTTTGCTGAAGAAAAGTGTAGCTTTGTTGTGAAGAATATTCTCAGCAGTTGAATGTCATTAAAATTAAAAATAGTGATGAAAGAAATGAGCGGAAATAAACAACGAGCAATTCACACACTAAAAACAGTGACATAAGGTGGAGAATAATGGAAAACGAAAAAAATATATAATGATGACTGGTTGACAGATTGCTGTCATTTTACTCTCTGGGGTTTTGTCACAACCTTCAGTAGGGAGATAACATTGAACATCTGGTGGACAACTAGCGCGGAACCTCTATGAAGCTGAGCGTATGCCGTAGAAGAGGAATGAGCTTGGGGCTGTGACTCATCTCCTCACACATACCTAAGAAAATAAAATGAGCCAAGAACAATATTAAATAATAACAGTTGCCTTCTAGGGAAACATTTGAGTCATAATATACGGGTCTTTCTCTGGCACCAATAGTACGAAAATCAACTGAAAAATGCTACTCTCGATTTTGTCAGATACCAGCTATCTGAACTTGGGCAACATTTAACCTCAATGAGCCTTAGTTTCCTCACCTATAAAATATGGAAAATAATAAATTTCATTATAATAAGTTCTATTGTCATAGCAAGTAAGATGATACTGTTTCCCAAGCTCTGCAAACTGCTATATGAGGATGTACAGTGCAATATAAGGACAACCATTGCTTTTTTTCTTATAACTATGTAATCATCCACCATTTTGCTTGCTTGATTGATTGATTGATTTGTTTATGTTTGAAGAATAGTCTCTTATATTGAACATTCTTTGGGTTACTTATTGGCTGAGCTGTCTTTCCATCAGTGACCTCAATTTTGCTCTAGGCTTTAGACGTTGATGTATCTGATCCCTTCTAGCTTCTGTCACTATCATCAGTTGTGTGCTGGTAAACATTTAATACCTGACTCACTCTCTCGGGGGGAAACACTGATTTGTAGCATTTCCCAATTTCTTTGGTGTAAACACTCCTGCTGTGGCTGCCTTCAAGCTGGCGACATGACATCATGTTGCAGAGTTGGAAGAGTTGTGCACAGTCGTTTCTCAGCAGCTGCTAAGAGTTAGCTCTAGCACACCACGGCCTCAGATTCAATATAAAATAATCTCTAAGAGACAACGAAAAATTGGGAACTTTTCTAAATTCCTTTCTTAACTTGCTGTCTCTGAAAGAAATTCTTTTAGGTTTTGACTAGTAAGTACTGACAAAAAAATTGAAACCGGTGAGAATAATAAATAATTCAATATTACAGGTGTGAAGTTTCAAGAAATTTGAAGATAGTTGTGCTTGAATTTCATTCAAACATAAATTAAACCAGGCTAAAGTTTGATCAAATACCTAGAGCCAGATGACCTGCTGAGCCCCTCAATGGATGAAGACCTTGACTTTGTTTTTGCTGCCTTGACCACTGTATATCGCTACCACTCTTAATTAGAACAACTTGCTCTAATGAGAAATCTGTTTCCAGGAGAAAAAAAGAAACCAAGCCTAGTATTGGCATTGAGTGATCCAAAGGGGACAGAGTTCTGTTTGACACCTCAGCAGTTTTCACTCTGAGAACCTCAGGAGACAGAACCTGGAGAGAGGGGCGGCCTTCTCACAGAGGAACTGCCCTCTGTGATGGAGCAGTAAAGCCTCATCTCCAGGCTGTTCTCTCTTACATGGTTCATTCTATTTTCTACTCATTAACTCCTCAACACAATTAAAGCTGCCTCCCAGGTGAAGAAGAGAGTTTCCTCTACAGTCTCCAAATATTTCTACTCCAGAATTTAGGCAATCTCACCTTTTAGTCGCATCTTTGACCTTTACCACGGCCTCCATTTACTGTAAACTCTGGAATTCTTTCCCTCATTCCTGTTTGATTTCTTTTTGCTCCAATTTCTTTTGAAACTTGAAGAAACATTTTCTCATGAAACATATTCAAAAGCCAATTATTAAGGTTGATTCCAGCCTTGGTATATTCTCCCCAGTGCCTTCTTTGGCAGGCATCATTATTTCTGTGGTTTCTTGGCATCATATCATTTTCCCTGGGGAAAGTGCAACAGGTGCCAGTATCTTAAACTCTTAAAAATATTGACTCTTTTGGAAGCCCCCATTATGATTGTTTTTCCATTATTTTCAGGGTATATACAACTGCTATAACATGTATCCAGTGAGTAGATAGAACTTTCTTGATCTGACTTTTGAGTTCCTTTCCTTTTCCAAGCTGAGCAATTCCAACTCTCCCACCATGTGCTCCTCTTAAAGACTGCTAAGCACCATCACATTAGACAAAACAGAAAACAACACTAACTACGTTTCTCCCCTCAAGAGCAATTGAAAATTTGCTTTATGCAAATAGCATCTTGTGTTCACGACTAACTGGCAAATATATTCCCCAAATGGTAATGTCAGTTCAGACTCTAGAGAGTGGAGCAGAGGAATGGCACACCTTCTCCTGATCCCCAAGACTAAGCAGCAATAGGCTTTACTGAGATAGTTCTCCTCCGTGGAAGCCCTTCAGGCTCACTTCCCAGAGAACAGCAACTGGAGATGAGTCATGACCCAGCTCTGCCAAGAACACAACATACCACATCCTCTTTTATGGTTCTGAAATGAAACCAACAACCTAGGTGTAGGATGCTGAAAATCATAACGGATGTAACTTTCATAGAAAAGTACCAAATATCACATTGAATTTGCCCAGCTCCCATTGAGAGATATGAAAGAAGATTATATTTCATTAAAACAGCCAAGAATAAATGTGACAGTTAAAGCTGCCGACTTTTAACTCCTTGTGTGTCTGCTTCTTAACTTAGATAGGATAAAAAGTTAAGGCAAAGATTTTATACGACTTTTCCTTCCAACTTAAACTTCTATGATTTTGCTTTAATCATTCAATATTTAAACATTGTTCATGTCTAATATATTTTTAAATTCTGGGACTCTGCAGCTTATGTTCACGTATGTTTTCTTATTGGATCCTTGCTATAAATTCTGTGAGCAAACTTGGACTGGCACTAATATGGTCACTGTTGAACACAAAAGGGAGCCTAGAATCAAAATCTACCACCGCTAAATTTAAATTCTAAACTTCTTTCTAGATGTTCAAACTGTAACTTGTTTTCAACTTCTTCTCTCATAACATACTTTTTACTTCTCTTTCTAACATATTGGTTTTGCTGCCCACCCCAATATTGAAGGTTGTTTTTAAGCTATCTAGTTTTGACTTAATTATTCTTCTATATGAAATTTTGCATGTTCATTTTACTTTAACTTTGAGGCAATCCTATTCTCTAAGAGCTGGTAAAATCCACAATATACACATCAAATGAAGAGGGCCCAGGGGCCAGTGAAAGATGATGAGCTTTTAAAGAAACGTGAGAAACTTGTAGTCATGGAAGCAGTGAGTCTTATGGGAGCATGTTTCTCGACCAGATCTATTGAAAACCCAGAGTAAGGGGAAAAACTAGAAAAGGAGAAGGGTGTGTTTTCTCTCCCCCATAGTCATAAAATGTAATGCCTGCACTCTCTATGATGTGGAATGGAGAATATTGATAAATACATTAAAAATATTCATCATCTCAATAATCAAAGAAAGAGAAATTAAAACACCAATAAGATAATATTTGTACCTTTCAAATTGATGATCTTCAGAGAAAAGGACTATTTCCAATGTCCCTCAGGCTGTGAAGAAAATTTACACTACTAAAGAATCATATATTTGTTGGTATAGGTCAGAATTCTGTCAAGAAAACAAGTTCTACCTAGTAATTTCATATAGTAGATTTTCAATAAATATTTTCTGATTACTTATAGTACATTTCTATTTGTTGGCCATTTAGTCATCTCAGAAATATTTGTTGTTTGTTTGTATATGGGGAGATGGTGCATACTTAAAACCATCAAACAAATATACAAGGCAACACATCATGACACATGCACAATATAGGTAATAATATTCTAGGTTTTTAGAAGAGCAAAGGAATTCCATGAGGATAAGTGGCCAGACCAGGCCTCTTAAAGTCGAAGTGACATTTGCTGTGTCTTATATGTGGGTAAAACTTAGGGATATAGAGAGCAATGGAGAGGGAATTCCAGGTGTAACACAGCTATTGGGGAAGAAATGTGGGAATATTTGAGACACAGCACACAGCCAATTTGAGTGAATGGAGCACACAGATACGACAATGGATAGGAGATAAAAAAATCTTTCCTTCCAACTTACTCATGTATCATCACTATCCTACCTCTAATGTGCTTTTGATGAGATTTAAAAAATCCATGATAAAAACATAGAGCATCTAGATTCTTCTAGTTTAGTTGATTTAGATCAGGACCTTGAGTAGTTTCATAAACAGAAACCTGACTCATTTTATTTTCAGTAATTGAATTTTATGTTGCAAATTAACTGAGTTCCTTTTCATTTCATCTATTGTTAAACTAAAAATATACATGGCAAGGATTGCAATGAAAGGCTATCTGAATGGCCTGTTATTCCTAAAAGATCTCAATGAGTTCAAAGTGACTATTGCGATAGCATATCATTTGTGTTTACACTTATTTTTCACATTGGACTTGATTGTATTTAAATGCTTTTCTTATTTAAAGTCTGTTTCTCAGTACTACCTTCAAATATACTTTAGATTATTCGATAAAATAAAATCCAGCTGTCCAAAAGGATGAACTTAAGTACTGAGGAATACATTTCTGCCCCCTGGAAGAATGTGGCTATCAAGAGCCATGCGTTCTTCTCTGAAATTTTACTGTTATAATTAGTAATGAGAAGCTTTTTGTTTCAAAGATTCAGCATTTTTAATGAATATAGTTGTGTTTGTAGAGTGTTTTGTTTTCTTACATTATCTGAATCCTCCAAATGACGTACTTATAAAGAAAAGAATAGCAGAAGCTATATTGTGTATAAAATGTCTATTCTTTAAATTCTCAGGTACAGTACATTTTAAATTGTCCTGGGGTACAGACCCACTCCACTGACGTTTTTCATGAATTTCAAAAGCCTCCAGCTTGTTTACTAGCAGCTTTTATATAATCTCTCCTCCTAGATCATTTTCTTATCATCTGTCTAAGAAAACAGTATTCTTCAAGACAAGAGTGATCTCCTCAAACCAAAGGCTTTTTGACACAAGGATTCTTTATAATATCTTTTCTTCCTAGTATTTTTTTTCCCCCTTCATTTTGGCAAGGATTATACATTCTTACTTCAGAGGCTCCTCTACTTTGCTGCATCCAATATTGATAATATCTATTGTATATAGACACTTCGATCTTCAGGGATATATCAGAACAACTTAATGTAGGAGTTTCAACTTGGCCATAGTAATGCCTTCTATCTCTAATTAACATCATGAAATTTCTGAATCATCTCATATTTATTATATCTTATATGCATGGGTAACTTTCATGTAATCTGCATTAATATCAATGCCACACTTGTTTCTCTTACTTCCTGAATTTCATGTTTGTGTTGTCTGTGAGGAGATCTGCCCATTTTTATGACCTTTTTCTTGCTTTGCCTGCTTATAATCCCGGACATGGTAGATTAATTCTACTCTCTACCTCACAAAACTGTGCAGGTTACATATTGCTATATGACAAACTCAATGGCTTAATATAATGCCAGTATTTAGTTTTGTTTATGAATCTTCAATTTTGGCAGGGTACGATGGGGATGGCTCATCTCTGTTTCACATGACATCAGCTGGGCAGTTTAACTGAGGCTGAATTATCCATTTCTAAATGATTCATACACATGCCTGGAAAGTTGGTGATGGCTGTCAGCTGAGAGCTAGGCTTGGAGGCTTGGTTCTCCTACCAATGAGTTTCTCCATGAGGCTGCTGGAGCTTCCTTGCAACATAGCAGCTATGCTCCAGTGCTATGATCTAAAAACACAAGTTTTCTGACCCTACATACATAGCATATAGCGAGAGATAGGATAACTACAGGAGACCCTCCCATTGAGATAAGGAAGAATTAGGACATACATAAAGGTCATTGGTTCATAGCATTTCTGAAATCTAGCTAGGGACTTGCTGTCAGTTCCTTGATTAGTGCTCAGTCTTTTTCTTTAGAAATGATTCACCACAGATCTTGGCTCTTCACTCTGAATCATCCTTTACTTTCCCTCAGAAATACCTCATCTTTGCAGCTGAGTAGTTTTCTTAAACTTCTTTTGGTGTAGTAAATTAGGGCCCAAAAGATTATTTTCACATTGTACTATCTCTGTACTTTTCAGTCCATGCTAGCTAATTACTTAAAAACTTGGCAGAGAGTCTGTGGATCAAATTCTAACTCACTCCATTAGATAACCTCTATTCAATGTTAATCTCGTCAAGATAATCTCTTCTCTATTTGGGCCCCAATGAGGCCACTGTGGGACAATACCTTGAATATTCTTAGAAACTCTCTTGCTTAACTACAAAGCACATTCTTAAGAATATTCAAAGCCCAATTAGGCATACTCTTAAATCTTTCTGAGGTCTGAAAAAAACAAATGGTCTACAGTCATGTCATGAAAACCTTTAACATTAGGCCATCCTACTCTGGTAGCCCACTGGATTTGGTGTTTGCCCTAAAGCCCTTTCTTATTTTGAGAATTTATTTTCTGGTAGAGATCAGAAATGAGAAACATTCCTTTAAACTCCTTGTTCCTTTATATTTCCTCTAATTCTGCTCAATAACTTAACAGCTCCTTCAATTCTCTCCTCATCTTTTATCCTAGGTGGCTAGAAAAAGTCAGTCAGCAATTTCTATGTTCTGTCCTGAAAAATCTATCCAATGAAATCCATTTGAGTTCATTAGGTCTCTTCTCTATTTCCCATGTTGCCACTGGCAATAGTGTTGACAAAGATTTGACCACTTCATAAAGGGGAACCTCTTTTCTCTAGCCTTCAGTCTACATGTTTTGGATTTTTGTTACAGTGGCGCCCCATTTCCAGGAATCAATTCTGTTCCAGTTGTCTATTGCTGAGTAAGAAACAATCCTAAAACTTGATGACTTCAAGCAACAGCAATTTTATTTTATCTTATCACTCTGTGGCTTGGGAGCTTTCTCAAGGTTCAGCTGATGTTGAGCTGACAGCCAGGCTGATCTGGTGGGTATCTAAGGGCTTCACTCACATGCTTAGCACCAGAGTGAGGATGGCTGGAAGAATGGGCTGATCTGAGCCTCTCTCCTTTTCCATGTAGTCTCAGGGCATCTCTAAGTATTCTCTTTAGCAGGGTAGTTGGACTTCTTACTTGGTGGCTCAAGACTCTTAGACAGTGTTCCAAGAAACAGGAAGTAGAAGCTACCTGTTACTTAAGGACTGGACCCAGAAACTGGCACAACATCACTTTTACTGTATCCTGTTGGTGAAGCAGTCATGCTTCAGATTCAAAGGCAGGGGACATAGACCCCTTCCCCCGTTTCTCAGTGGGAGCAGTATCAAGGAATCATGGCTATCTTGAACTGACCACAGGGAAAGTGCAATTACTAATATAGTTTCTAGCACAGGTATTTCAAACCAGATTGGTTTAGTTTATACAATCAGCCACAAGCCTATAAATAAAAGTGGTGTTCTCGGTTATACATTTGCGTATCTTTTTTATTAGAGAAGATTTAGAATATACATATTTTGATCCTTCAAGTGTTTTCTTTTTTGTTTCAAAAAAAATGACATAGTTTTGAAGAAAAAGCATAACTCTTAGGTGGTAACGCTTGGAAATTTTTATTTTATTCAATTTTTGGACATTTGCCAACAATTTGTCCTTAATACACCTTTGTTCTTTGTCTTTTTCTCTTTGTGGGTTTCCATTAACTATAGAAAAACTTTTCCAATCTTACTACTCTGAAAGTCCATATTCATTTTCTCTGATCATTTCATTTTTTATGCTTTCACCTCCTGTTAGCGTCTGCTAAGGCTGACAAACTTCATATGCTATTCTTTGCTGCAAGCTAAGAGATCTTTCTGTCTCTTCCTGAAACTTTTGATCTGCTATCTCTTGCCTTGAAACCATCAGCCTGCTGTGTTTATATTTTAATTGGTTTTCTTAATTTACCCGTATTTATTCCCTAAAAGATGGCAGGATAAATTTTTCAATTTCCTCCAACTCTTTCAGATTTCACAACATTTGCATTTATAGTATACTAAAAAAGGGCACATTTCTTTTCATTTCTAATATTTTCTAATAAGGCTCCATTAACTTTCACTCTTGGTTTCTCTCTCATACTTGAGTATAACTACATAGCCAAGAAGAAAATTGCAGAGCAGAGAATCATATTTTTTCCTTGTTAAAAAAAAGTAGTTTGCCTGACCAAAGTTTTATTTTCAGATGTTTTTGGTTTCTTTTTTCTCTTGAACCTTAGTTTATCAAATCTAGAAATTGTGTGGGATTCTTGACCCACTATAATCCAGAAATATATTTAGACTGGGCAAAATGCTTCAGGAAGAAAATAAGACTATGACCTCTTCTGAACTCTGTCCTATTTGTAGAATAAAAGCAAAGAGCAGACACAGAAATGCTGAAACACTGACAGAAAGCCTCTGAATTAAACTCTAACTCAAAAAACTTCTCTATAGACATGGAAAGTCCATTTTCTGTTACATTTTTTCGAGTCGTCTATGGGTTACTCCATTGTAATCCAGTACATTGTCAAGGACTAGAATAATCTGTTTTATGATTATTTTTTCCAGGCTATGAGATTAGGACTAGAGGAAGAAAAAAAAAAAGGCTAAACTTGCCCTAAAAATAAGTCAATGTCAAATTCCCCTCCAAGGATTGGTTTCATTGGGCAATAATGGGAATGGATAGAAAAGGTCATGGTTTCACCAGATTATTTTATGTTATCTCTTTTCTCTGATAACACACACACACTTAAAATGCTTAAACTAAAGAATAAGGAATGCTTTTACCATAGTCACCATCATTAGAAATTCATTCAAGCATGCAGAGTCACATTGTTGAATACTTGGGATATGTTGTTGTCAGGATAGAGATTAAGAGACATTTGTTGAGCATTTGTTGAGTGCCCAATCTTGTGTTAGGCATGTTCGTTTGTGTTATCCTCATTACAATGTGGCAATATCAGGCAGAATTTTCCAAATAAATAGTATAGAGTATAAATGACAAAATCAACAGGAATTCAAAAGAAAGTCATCTTGATGAATACTTACTCATAAAATATAGATTTTATGAGAAGGAAACTAAGCAATATGTTCATTTTAGAAAATACCCAACTGAAAGGAATAACATTAGTTTGGACCACAAACAAAAACCCTGCTGGAAATCAAAGGGTATATCTTACCTTTTAAAGCAAGACCAAAGCCAAGAGATGTGCTTTTCACATTATGTCACACAGATTTTCCCTCTCCTGGAACCTAAGGAATACTTTCTTCTCTCCCAGGTGAGCTGCTAAGACAATGAATGGTCTTTGGAAGAAGTCTATGTAAGCCCTGGATAACTGTATTTGTCTGGAGATGAAAGACTGGTTCAGGTAACTACTTCAGGCCCTTAACTATTGTCAAGATTCAGGATTCTTCATTTCAACCTACAAAAGCTACTTTTGTGCATAGGCATACTTCTTCTCTTTCATTATATAATGTACGCAAATTGGCTCTTATTTTTACAGCTGCCATAGATGCTACAGCAAGAAAATTTTAATACACTGCATTGGAACACACGAGGGGTTGGCAAACGATGGCCCACCAGCCAAACCTGCTGACTGTTTTCATATAGCCCATGAGATAAGAATATTTTTTACATTTTTAAATGAAAAAAATCCAAAGAAGAATAATATTTCACAACACTTGAGAATTTCATGCAATTCAAATTTCAGTGCCCATAAATAAAGGTTTCTTTTGGAACAAGGCCATGCTCATTTGTTTACCTATGATCTATGGCTGCCTTTGTGTTACCACAGCAGAGTTGAGAAGTTGGGACTGAGCCATATGGTCCACAAAGCCGTATTTGCATATTTACTATCTGGCCTTTTACAGAAAAGTTTGCTGACCCTTGTAATACATGTTCAAGTGATTCTTTCAGAATTGAAAATTTTCTTACACTAATTTTCATTGTCAATGTTGAACAATGGAAAGCCTTGATGGATTCTTTATTGGACTTGGGACGAGGGTACTTTCAGACACAGAACTAATCCTTGCACTTTGTGGATAGCGTCTGCTGAAAGTGCATTGGAATTGATATATTTGCCAATCAGATGAAAAAGGTGAAAAATTGGTTTGGAATATAGAGCAGACTACCGTGAAGTTTCCATTTGATTCTGTATACACTGACCAAATGAAAGGGATCAATGAGGCTTGTAAATTCAGGGACAGGAGACATTGTCAATAGTTTTACAATAAATTTCCCAGAAACATTGATGTTGGTGAAAAACAATAATATTTACTTCTTTAAAAAAAAGCTTTTCATCTGATGATTTCAAGGCATTGCTCTAGGAAGCTTTAAAACTCTCTTGTTTTGGATGGCATACTTTTATCCAGTGGCATAAAATGGATACTTTCTCTTAGTCCAAAAGTAACTATTTCCATTTCCAGGGGCAGATTGCCTCCTCAAATTGTTCCTGATTCATAAATCCTTGATCTTTAGAATTCTTTTAAATTATTTCCAACAGGACCGAGGTTCTAAAACTAGCTTCCTGAGAAAATTTTCCTATTGGCAAATATGTCCATGAGATGCTCAGCTAGCAAATAGTCACTAAAGTCACTTTGCAATTTTCAACTGACAGCATATCAAACAATTTTAAAGGCACAGGTTGCCAAGATATCTTGGAAAGTAGCACGACCAAGACCCAGATATATTAAGGTGATATTTATAAGTATAGACAAAACAGTGCAATGAGTTGGTATATTAACCTCTTATGAAAAAAGCATTGTGATGTTTTACTTCCAGCCTTGGAATAAATTCAAGAATAGTAATTCAACCCAACTATTCTAAGATAAACCAAATCACTACCATATATCATTATAATATGGAGATAGTGAGGGGTAATAAAAATTATTCCATCATATTTCTATCTTCATTCATCTCAAACCAGGTGGGTTACCTCTCAGTTACATCAATCTATCCCACCATCCATGCATTGGCTCCTGTTGTTTCTTCTGCCAGGAATTATTCACATCTTTCCTTTCTTATTATATCCAACAAAATGACACTCAGACATTTGGGAACAGTTAAGGATTAGAAAAACCAGAACCAAATGTTAAACCAAAGGGGTAATTGTTCAGGTCATATTCCAAGCACAGGTAGAAAGCTCAATAAATACGATCTAGAGTAAAAGTTTTATAGTAAATAGAAATAGAGGTAATAAGACAAGATTAGGCATGAGGAAGGATTGGCATGCCCATAGACTCAGCTCAGAAACAAGTAAGTCATCGAGAAAGCTACAACAGAGACAAATGGTCTTGAAATTTACATATCAAGTGGACAGATTCTCCCTATTTAACTTCCCTATATGAGCCTGTTAAATTCTAGCTAACAAATTTTGTTGAGATTTCTGCCACATACTTATGCTGAGCTACTTGGTAAACACTCAATTTAAATATTTTTTCTAGTAGTCTTAATAACTTTCTTTCCCCCAATATGTCATAAGATGATCTCACATTCCAGATGGCTGACGAACAGTGGTGGGAGAACCTTTACACAGGAAATGCTTTTCAGTTATGCTAAAGAACATAGGCCTGAGGGAAGACCAACCCTGCCACTTGGACCTGGAAAACTATTTTCCATTGGAATATTAAAGTTAAACAGAAATATTTGTCATAATTACCATATTGAACATTACAGTCATTATTTAGTGGACACAATATAATAAAATTCAGAAATTCAACAACATATCTAAGACTTCTGGTAAAAGATGGTGAAGCAAAGGCATTCTATTGTCTCTTTGATAACATCTATCCAAATTAACTATAACAGAAATGTTATTTGAGAACCTCCCTTCTGGTCAAATTATAGTAAAAGCAATTCCATATTCTGTGAAGTTTTCAGAGTCTGACCCTTATTTCTATGACATATAGGCTAGAGGAGGTGCCAGAAGGGTGGCTGTATTTTCAAGGATTCTTCTGATCTTGGGTTACTCTTTCTTATTCTATTTCTGGCCAGCACTGCATTTCCAAAATTTGAAACTCAGCCAACTATACTGGTTTACAAAAACAAACCAAAAGCCAAAATCCACCCACACCAAGCACTCATTACATGACAAGTTTTTTCAGTCAAGGGAAATCATCTTACTGGCTCTTCTCACCCTCTTTTGTTGTCATTTTTCTATCTGTTCTACTGAACAAACCACTCTTGTTAGCTCCTATTCCTGAAGGTACATATCAAAATATATTTGCATAAGAAGAAAATTGTCCAAAAAAGTGACATGATTTGCCTGCTTTAAGACACTTTGAGCTTTGGGTTAAATCATACTACTAGAAAAAAGAAGAGAGAAAGAAGAGAAAAGTGAAAATATATAAGAAAACAATATATATAAGAAACAAAGATATAGTTACAATCTCAAACCACAAATAATGACAATTTGCTTATATAACAATGTCTGAACATGTCAAAGAACATATGTTTCCATTGATTTTTGAGAAAAATTCAGATTTCTCTAGAATTAAAATAGTCCACCTGCCTAGTTTCTACGAACAATACTTTACTCAGGGTGGTGGGGCCTCTTGACTTGAGTGAACTGGGGGAGACCTGAGTAGTACCTTAGAAGGAACTGAGATAGGTGAGATGCCCTGAGCAGTCACACAGCTGATGAGCAGTAGAGCTAGAGCTTAAACCAAGTTCTGTCTACCACTGAGTACACATTCTTTCCACTTAAAAAAAAAAAAATGAAAAATTAGATGTAAGAGTCATCTTTTAGTTTCTCTTTAGGTTATTAATGGCTGAGTTCTCACATATAGAAAATTGACTTTTGTCTGCCTAATGTCTAGCTTTTTAGTTGTCTATCTCTTTAATGTTTAACTCTGTGTAACTCTCTGAAATGATATTAATAATAATGATGATGATGATGGTGGAGATAAGACATGATAATAAGTGAGGACTTAGTTCATCTATATTTTACTAAGATTGCAAAATCTATCTTTTTGTTTGATATACAATCCAAGATATTATGGACGAGGAAAATAAGGCTTATGAAGATTACATATCTTTCCAAGATCACACAACCACAAAATGGCAGAGCCGCTTCTTGATCTCAAGTCAACCTGATACCAAAAGGCATCTTTCTTAACACTATGCTATGCCTCTATCTATAGGTAAACCTTCCTTATTCTGACTCAAATAATAGTTCACCCTTCCGAGTACTATCCATTCAAGGTACCTAAAATTATCTTGTTATCTCACATTTCAAAAGCCTTTAGTAGTTACACAATGTTAGAAGAATTAAGTCCAAATTCCACAGTTGTATTTCCAAGATATTCCACAATCTGTACTTGTGCTAATTTTCTCTTATTCTCTACTCCCCCATTGTATAAATTCTCTGCTATAGTCACAATGGCTCTTTCCTTGTCTCCTTGGGGCATTGTATACATTTTCACCCTGGCTGCTTTTACTTACATCATATTCCATCTGGGATATTCTCTATCTTCTTCTTGTTTTAAAATACTACATAGCCTTGGGGCCCACTCTGTGGTGTAGTGGTTAAATTTGGCACCCTCTGCTTCAGTGGCCCAGGTTTGCAGGTTCAGATCCCAGGTGCAGACCTACACTACTCGTCAGCCATACTGTGGCGGCAACCCACATACAAAGTAGAGGAAGACTGGCACAGATGTTAGCTTATTGACAATCTTCCTCCAGCAGAAAAAGAGGAAGATTGGCAACAGATTGTAACTCAGCGTGAATCTTCCTCAGCAAAAAATAATAATAATAATAATAAAATAAATACTACATAGTCTTGATGATCTAGCTATATAAGCCTCCCCCTTCCAAGGAGTTTAATAGACTATTCCACCCTATTATTCCACCCCTGAAATCACAGCCTCTAATATCTCTGTTATTTTTTTGTTCAATTTACCATGTAGTGCCCTGAGATTTATAAACATCTTATGGCACTATTTAACTTTAAAAATATATAAAAATTGAATTCTCTTCTCAATTATAACTTGATTGAGGGTAGAGACACTGCCTTATGTGTCTAGACTTCGTTATAGCATCTAAGCATTGTGGCTTTTTGCCAGTGAATGCATTATAATAACTTGCTGATTTAATTTTATGTATAGAATACCTGAGTTCAGAGTTTGAACGTAGGGAAAAAACACATAGTTCCAAATTTACATTTGTTACAAAGTAAATATAACATTGCATTTTCTTAACTTTAGCAGCAAATTAATTTTGAAAAGAAAAATATGGCATTAGCATTATATTACATAATTATAATATTTATAGCAGGCAGCTTCTGACACTGTGTCAGAGGATCCTTGACTCTAGGTATTCATGTCCTGTGAGATTCTCCCCCCTTGAGTGTGGGCGAGACATGGTGACTTGCTTCTAATGAATGGGATACGATAAAAGTGATGTGATGTCACTTCTGTGATTCAGTTGTTTAAGACTGTGACTTTCATTTCGCTGGTAGACTTGCTCTCCTGTTGGCTTTGATGAAATAAGCTGTAATGTTGTCGAGGCCCACAGGGCAAGGAGCTGAGGGCAGCCTCTGGCCAATAGCCAGCAATGAACTTATGTCCTCCGTCCAACAGTCAACAGAGAATTGAATCTTCCCAACAACCAGGTCAGTGAGCTTGGAAGCAGATCTTTCCTCACGTGATCTGTCAGATGAGCCCCCAGCCCTTGACTGCAGTCTTGTGAGAGACCCCGAAGCAGAGGATACAGCTAACCTCTTCCTGGAATCCTGACCTACAGAAACAGAAATAATACATGAGTGTTATTTTAAGCCATTAAGTTGTGAGATATTTTGTTCATTAAATAATTTTATTTCTTCCGTATACATTTCCATGTTTTAATTTCCATAAAATCAATAACTGAGACTTTTAAATCTTGATTTGTTACAGCACATATTCTCTGCCTGAGCAAGGCAGTCAGTCATATCCTGATTCTAAGAGTAAAAATGAAAATGGTTTATATCTATTATATCTCTTTTCAAAGTTACAACAGTGTTGTGAAGTAGACTGATAAGGGGTCCAGAGGTCTACATTATTTCCATTTTTTAGAAGATACCAACACTAATAAAGGGTTAAAGAGTGTAGAAAAGAATGAACCATGTGTCTATTGGAGTGTAGGTGAAGGTGAAATTATATTTTAAGTCCTCACATTACATGAGCAGTTGCCTCCTTCACAAATGTTTACCGTTTCTCCTGCTCTTTAATGGAAAAATGTAAAAAAAGAAAATAGATTATGATGATGTGTGTTTGTGTGTTTGTGTAGCTGAAAGAGCATCACCATCGTTTTTTGTGGAGAATATTGCATTTCCCCTAGGTGAAAGCGGCCAGCCTTTCACTTTCCAGAGAGCTGAAAGAATCAAACCATTTGTGGCATGCTAGGCTGGGTGCATTAAGGACCCCACAAATGATTTGTTCTCCTGAGACTACCCCAGTATAGTTGAAGATAAAGGCTGAAATACCTGCCCCATCCTTGGGGGACGTAAAAAATCACAGAGGACTGCCAGGAAAGTCTTTATAGTTTTCCCCATCATCTGCTTTCACATGTTTTTGTGCCACTGAGCAAATGTTTAACACAGAGAGAAATAATAGCGATTTGTTCCATCTGGTCAGAAACTCAACACGTGATGCCAAGTTATAGTAGCTATCTGGACAGCTAAATAGATTCAGTTAATAATGTGTGTATGCATGTGTGTGTGTTCTTGCACACTTCATCAACAAGAGAGCTTGACCCCAATTTAGATATTTATGAGAAATGCCAAAAAGTTTACAATTGAAAGAAATATTATTTGTAGCATGTATGTATATGTATGTAGATAGGCATATATACATAAATATACATAAATGTTTATACCCAATTTATTTTTAATCAATATTTTATTAATCCAGTCATTATACCTTGGGCTAATTATGATCAAACAATGAGAAAGCTCTCTGGTACTATCAAAGACTTCTTCAGTACTAAATAATAAGGAGTTAGTACTAGTGTTGAGCTGGCTGTATGAGATATAGGCAGACATGATGTGCATCTTGGTTCCTACACTAAAAGAGCTCAAACCCACCATTATTATTTCCTTTCAGCATTATTCTTCTGGGAATGGGGAAGCAGCACTCTATCTTGGGAAAACTGTTTCCAGAACAATCACCACCTTCCTATCCCCCTCCCCTCTAAATTGTATATTTCATTCAGATTTTGTGCTTTATTTCTTTGTCTTTTTCTACATTCCTCGGGGGCAAGATCTATATCATCTGTATTTTCTACGTTGGATCTTGCTCCAAACTACTCATTTAGCCACTATCTTCCACCTCTCTCCAGTAGTCAGAGAGCCTTTCAGAGGGGCACTGGAGACAAACTTGGAAGGACAGTTTGCCAGTACTTAGAACAGAAGCCATTATGTTAACTAGAATTTTCTACTTTACACTCTACTCAGAAGATTGTTAAAATAATTAAATTCTGGATTGGACCTTGATTTCTTACTTACTGTCTGAACCATAATAATCTCTACAGCTATGTCTTCTTTTTGTTGAAGACATATTTCCCTCAAACCATCAGTTTTTGTAAATTGGCTAATATTTTGTTGCTCTGTGAAAATTAATTCTTTGGAATAATTTCTTTTGGGAATTCTATCTAATGAACAATTACTTCCAATTTATTTTGTGTTTAATGACCAATGCATTAGTTAGGGGAATCTGGCTATTATACAAACAAACTCCCAACACAACAAAAGACTATCTCTTGCTTAGGAAGGAGACCTACTACTAACAAATATACTTTCCATTTGTATAGTATTTGTAAAGTGTCTTTTACTTTTCAAAGCACTTCCATGGTGTTTATTATATTTAATTTTTAAAATTATCTGGTGATATAAGAAGTTGGGTGTGATTATCTCCAATATAGCACAAAGAAATTTTAGCCCAGTGTGAACGAATCAGTTTCTCATATTAATATAAAATAGTGCTAAGACTAGAACTAGAATGGATGTTTTGAGGTTCACAATCCACTTGTTTTTCACAAAATGCAACAAATTGTAAGCTCTTTGACAGTAGTGAAGCATGTGTTTCAATTTTCATTACCCATTTGTACTTTGAAAACAAATTCTTTTTAATTAAAGAAACTGCATGTGAAGACAGTGGTGTTAGTGATTACCGTTGAGCTTGTCTACCACCTGTTTGATTTTTCACTTTTTCCCCTCATGAGCACATAGTTAAGACATCTCCTATTGTATTGCTTTACCATTTCTCTCGACAGACCATTTCTGCGGTACAGGAAGACATGAATAACACTACCATGAGTATATCCGGTGTTATTTATTACCCAGAATTTCCTTGCTGCACTATAGGAGGGCCCACAGGTTTTTCTTCTTGACCCGAATGCTAAGATCAGAGAGATGTCCTAAATATTTTAGTACCTTTTAGAACCTTATTATGAAAGTATGATCCAAATTCAGAAGTTTTCTCTCTTTTCAAATCACAATGATTTTTGCTTAATGAGTGTCATGTGTTTACTCTTCCTTTGTGGAGTAAGACTTATCTTTAATATTTTAAATTTAAATTGTTTGAGTTTCAAGGGAACTTCGGCTTGTTAATTAGTCTTCCAGGATTTGTTGGTCAAAGTTGTATTCCCTCAAGGTGGTCCCTTCACCATTTTAGAAGCAGTGGCTGTATTCCCCTCTCAGCCTTCATTTTCTAGACTAAGAGTCCCTAATTCTTTAGTCTGTTCCTCTGAGGATACACTACACGCATAAATCAGGCTTCCAAGGAAGCTAAAAGAGGTAATTATTATTTGCATTTTGGGCATTTAAAAACTCAAATCTCAGAGGTGAGGATACTTAATTCTAGCTACTTCACCAGATAATCAATTTCTCCTGGGAACACAGCTCCTTCTGTTTGCTTTATCTACCTCTCCACTCCTTAAGATTCCAGTGATACAACCATACAAATAACCCTGACTCTAGGGCTCTGAATAAGAAAAATACATTAGGATCCATCCATTTACTAGTCCTAATTCTAGTTTCTAGGTTTCTGTCAGCCAAGGAAAGTAGACTTGTGCTATTATTTAAGGGATTATTTTACCAAAAGAAAAAGTCTGTTTAGATCACTGAGGTGAGAAATTTACTATTACCTTCTATATTACGAAAGTATTTCCATCTGAATTATATGGATCTATGTCTACCTCTCTTGAGTGATGTAGGTTAAATCCAGGTGTATGGATAAAAATCATCTCTTCCAACCTGAATAGTTTCCTATGGTTTAGTTGCTACCAAAGGACAAAGCAGAAGTTCTTTACAAGGTCTTTTTTAGAGTTTAAACCAAATTTAAACCTTTTTTTTTTCTTCTATGGCCTCAAAGTTACATTTTAATTACAGTGCAATAATTTGAGGAACATTGGTAATAGGGAAAACTTTTAGACCTTTTGTTCTTTAGTGCAGTCAAGGGAAACCTCATTAGAGAGGATTTTCTTAGTTAGCAGGGCTTCGAGGTTAATGAGCTGTGAGTGATAATATATAGTAGTAATCCCTCCTGGCAGTAACAGGTTGTATTTTATATTTTCCTTAATCTCAATAGGAAAAGAGGTGATAGGAGAGAGTGAGAAGGAAACCAATTTAAGGAGCTTGGGAATGTTCCAAAAATCTCACTCCTGGTATGAATCACAATGGAAAATTTCACATGTTCAAACTTGAGAAGCTGAAAGATGAGTGAGTAAAACCATTTCTCCATAAATGATTTCAGTGACAAAATGGTGACCTGTTGTGATTCCCAAGCTGAATTGAACAAAGTTCCCCAATATGTGGCTTCATCAGGGGCTAGTTTTCTTTTACTGTCACAAGAAGGAGCCAGCAAAGTTTGGAGTCATAAAACTTGGATCAATCTGATGGAGTTGAGGGACAGTAGGAGTGTGAAAGTAGATGAAGGTGGTCTTAATAAGGGGACATCCTGAGCTGAATGCAATTTTGGGGGTACAATTTATATAACTTAACTCCAAAGTGGGTTATCTCTGAAATGGACTGAGACACTTCATCAGATGGCCTTATTTTCAGTGGCAGTACCGTGGTTCTTAAGAATATTTTTTTGCTCATTTCACTTGGCACTTTCTTTGTTGTTGGGGACCCTCTAGAAATCAACTCAGTTCATGCCACTAGTTTAAAGAGACAGAACTACCTTTCTAAGCAAGGTTCAGAGTCCAATTGGCTGAGCCACAATGTCATCTTATGTTATCTTATTTGTGTGACTGACATTAGACATCTTTATGCAAAGAAAGGAAAAGAAGAATGAAGTTCCCTTTCTCTTCCTCTGCCAGTTTTGCTTTTATAGGTTTGCAGCCCAGAATCACTGTTAATAATTTCTACTCTTAACAAAATAAAGTTCAGAATCCTTGCCTTGATAGTCAAGATAATCCATGATTTGGCATTATCTAATTGTTCCATTTTATTTCCTACTTCTTTCCTCCATAAACTCTCTGTTAGAAACAAGTTGGAATATTCACTTTCTCCTAAATATGCAAAGCTTTCTATCTTTGCTCATTAGGTTACTGCTGCCTGGAATGTTTTTCTCCTTCACTTCTAGTTATCTGCCTCCTATTCTTTAGGATCTAGCTTAAAAAAACAATCAAACTAACAAATACACTTACACTCTCCATGAAATAAATCTTCCTTATAACTCTATTTAGAAAAAAGAGAAAAAAATTCTCCCTTTTTTATCTCTTGAAATAGTATTTTTGTGAAAATATTATGAAAAAAATTGAAAGTGCTTTATAATTTAGAAGTATTTCTAAATTTATTGGCATGGTAGTTTCTTTTTCATAAAATAAATGGTATTTTAACACTGAAAACATAGAAAAAATATCATCTCAGAATGAAAGACAATCTTATAAACTCAATAAATTTTACCTTAAGAAAAAGCAAACAATTTTTTAAATTTTACCATAAATGCACAAAAGTTTAATTACTCACCAGTCTCTGGCACCATTCTTGGATGAGTTTGAAAAGTCACCCTTTGAGAGGTAGGTTTATCAAGCTGAGAAGTGTTTCATCCAGGTCACTAAAAACCCAGAGGAAACACCTCTCTCCAAAAGAGGTCTTCTCTCTGAGGCTGGATTACTGAGAACGCTCATCAGTGTTTTCTCTCTCTTGACATGTCCTGGAGAAACCCTGCCAAATGCTTCTTCAAGTATTTGAAGTCCCTTGTTGAGGTTCCCCACTGACAGAAAACTCCCTTTTTGTTTACCTCTAAGAATGTGATAAGACAGGAATCACTCTAACATTTTCTTTTTCCAGCTCATGGCTAGATACCAGAGACACTAAGAACATTCTAGATTGAAATGCACGTCTACTTTGTTTTTCCCAGGGAGACTAATGAGTGTTAGGGCACATCAGGGCCCTCTAGCCCTGCACTCCAGCTACTCTTACTCAAGTCCCTGGGATGCAGAGGCTGGGACTGAGTGTGCTGTGCTTCTTTTAAGATCTGAATTTCAAAAAAAATTACTTGTGTTCTACTGTCTACTTGAAGTACCTCTTCTCTTTCAACCCACACAAATCCTACTTCGTAACACTCAACAATTTATATTAACTCTGATTTCCTGTGTCTGTTTTGTCACACTGTTTTGGGACTTTTGGTGATTTCTAAGATACTAAAGAAACACTCTTAAGTGACTACTTCAGCGGGAGTTAGCTTGATAACTTAATCCTTTAATTTTAGAATCTGTTATTTTTGCTCTCAATATTACTGAGGTCAAGATTTAATTGAGAGAATAAGCATTGATTGGTCCTTTGAAAAGAAAACTATAGGTCAGTGGGAAATATATATAAACCATTTTTCTATGTTTTTTAATGAGATACAGCTTTAGAGATGGAAATCTCAGTGCTTTGGGGCAACTTCTGCCTTTTTCCTCAAAACCATAATTTTGAGCCTTTTGGTGCTTAAGAATGAAATTTCAGGTTGAGTATACTTAAAATAAATGAAATTATCTATATAAATCTTATACTCTTGATTTAGAAGTTTAAGTCCTTAAGAAAAGGACATATTGGCAATGCCATAGAATTTTATCATTGCAGAGATGTCCTTAAAGAATGGTATTATTTCTTCAACTTTTCTTGGGTAAAGCAGTTACCTAGCATTTTGTAAGCAAAATTTTAAAAGTAAGTTCCAGAATTTTCCCTAGTGGTTAATGTTAATACAGTCTCATTCCTTAATGAGATCAATACTAGAATATTTTACTGAGAACTCTAAATCACTGAGCATAGTGAGGGTGACTGTACTGGAAGCCACACTTCACCAGAGTCTGTGAGGCTGGCAAGTACAAAGTGGAAGAGAGGGAGAGAAAACATATGAAGCTGCCACATGACCCTAAAAATTGTGTATGCTCTATTCGCAATCCCTTTCTTGAGATTCCTATTATTCACTCTTACACTTCTCAACATAAATAAAAATTTATAGATAATTTATAAATAATTTTTTTTTTCTTTTAAGCGTTGTTTAAGTTGTAACACTTATCTTGATGTTCACCTTAACCTGCAGTATAAGAACAAATATGATTGGAAAAGGGAAGGATGCAAAGGGCAAGCCTACTGTGTTACTTGCTCTGGGCCAAATGCTTCAGGTTTGTCCTGAGCCTTTTTTTCCCTCCAGTAGAAATGAAATTGTTACCAGAGTGGTTTCCTTGGAGAGAGATAAAATGAAGCTTTAACATTTCCTGAAATTAATCCATTCCCAAACTCCATTCTATTTACTTCCCAAATTACCAACATTAACAATTAATCTGTTCTCAAATTCCATTTAAATTTACTTCATCAAGTTTTCTGCATTAATTCTTATTTAATTTTATTATTTATATTTTAAAATACTGCAAACACTATATATAATGAATTGTTAATGTAGAAATTACTTGAGTTTTGTTTGATTCAATCGTCTTCTTTACTGAGTATCTACGATGTTCTAAACAATCTGCCAGCTACTATGAAGAAGTAAAAGATGTGTTAAATGTAATGATTATCCCTAAAGAAACAGGATGTGGTCACGAGTCTAGGTTTTAGAAAGGATTTCTCCTTCCCATACTCTACTCACACCAATCCATAATCAATTCTTGCCATCCTATTCTCTAGAGTATATTTCAATTCCTGCTATTTCTCTACAACCCGACCAGGGCCATACTCATGCAAACCACTATCATTCTTTGCCAAGACAAAATAAATAGCCTCCTGAAAATAAATAACCTCCTCCTACACCTGCCTACCTTCCACTATAGCATATTTCTCCAAAAACAGCTACAATCATCTTTAGAAATTTCAACTTAGATCACGGCCCTCCGCTGGCTTAAATTTTCCAACGAATTAAAATAAAATCCAAAATCCTTTCTCTTGCTCCTTTCTTGTTCCTCTGATCTCGTATCCTATAGCACTGCACTCAGCTGGAGCAGTGTCACCTGGCAGCTGCATCGCTCCAGGTCAGAATCTCTGAGACGGGCCCCAGAAATTAGTGTATTGGCAAGCCCTCCAGGTGATTGTGATCATGCTAGAATTGGGGATCAGTGTTCCGCAGCCCTTTATCCCTTGCTGGATTTGCCCTAGCCCTACAGGATTTCTTTCTGCTCTTTGAACAAAGTGAATACAATTCTGTTGTCAGGACCCTTAACCCTCTATCTACCTGGAATGTACCTATCCCTGATCTTTGCATGGCTTTCTCCTAGTTAATCAAGTTCCTACTAAATACTATCCCTTAAGAGATTTCCCCTCACCACACCATCTAACGCTGTCCTCCTCATCCCTTTCTTCCACATTAACTTCTCTTTTTCTTAATATTGATTATTATTATTTGAATTTATTTCTTTGCTTATGTATCTATCATGATAGTAGACTGGAACTGAGGTCCTAAGACAATAAATGCTATATTCTAAAGTTGGGTGCAAGGCTATGTACAGTACTTGAAAAAGGAGGTTTGAGAAAACTAGTTTGTATCCTTCTGGGATCATTCAACTCCAGTGTATAAAATAAGTTTGAGAGGCCTAGAAAAGGGCTGTGTAATAGAAAGTTTGAGAGTAGATGTGGCTGATGTGCTCTGAGTCTCACTCCCTTCATCAGGTAAGAACAGGCATGTTTTCCTCACCATCTCAAATTATAGCAGAAGGCCCCGCAGAATCCTCTTTGAGAGTTTCTATGTACCCCTGGCAGTGTGTGGGACATTGGGTTTGTGTCTGAGAGAATCTCAAGGGTGAGAGATGGGCTGGTTCCCTGTTCTGAAAGTGAAGTATAAAAGTTGGCTAGTTGCCTTGGGCTATCTGTGCTCCCAGATTTTGAAGAGGAAAAGGAGGCATGATAAGCACTTCCCTTAGGCTACATGGTGTCTCTTAAATTTCACCCAAAAGTTCTATCAGAAAGGGCAAAAGAACTTGGCAGAAAGAAGCAGGAGACCCTTGCAGATGACTGCAGGCAGAGGAAAATGCTTTAAGCAACCAACTGTAGGAAAGTGAATCAACTACATAAAGGGAACAACAGATCTCGCAAAAGCCCACTTGAGCAAATTTTATCAACCAGTCCGGCTCAGAGACAGTGGAACTATCTTACATTATGAATCAGGTAAGGGCTCCATTCAGCTTTCTGCTCCCCCATTCCTAGCTCTGACCATGGAAGGATCAGCATAAGTTAACCAACTGGGAGAGGAGTAAGCTATTCAAAAGCCAAGTCATGAGGATAACAGCCATGCCGCTCTTCTCCCATTGCACAGGACTTGCCTGCAGCCTCCTGGATTAGGAAAGAGGATAACCACAATGTTGAATAAAATGTAAACTTTTGGTTCTTACTGTGCCTGGACTTATTAATTATCTGAAAGGGTTTTTTAATAGATAAGATAATGTTTTCTATAGACAGAGATAATTTCACTTCTTCTTCTCTGATTGCACGTCTTTTATTTCTTTTTATTGCGTAATTGCTCTGGCTAGTACATCCAGGACTATGTTGAATAGAAGTGGCAAGAGTGGATATCCTTGTCTCGTTCTTGATCTTAAAGGAAAAGCTTTTAACATTTTTACCATTGAGTGTGATGTTAGCTGTGGACTTATCATATATGGCCTTTCTTATTTTGAGGTACAATCTTCCTATATCTAATTTGTTGAGAGGTTTTATCATGAAAAATGTTGAATTTTGTCAAATGCTTTTATAGCATCTATTGAAATGATCGTATAATTTTTATTCTTTGTTATGTTAATGTGGTGTATCACATCTATTGATTTGTGTATGTTGAACTATCCTTGCATTCCGGGGATAAATCCCAGTTGATCATGGTGTATGATCTTTTAAATGTGTTCTTGAATTCAGTTTACTAGTATTTTGTTGAGGATTTTTACATCTGTGTTTATCAGGGAATATTGGCCTGTAATTTTCTTTTCTTGTAGTGTCCATGTTTGGTTCCTGGATATATATTCAAAGTAAACAAAATCAGTATCTCAAAGAGATATCTACACTCCCACATTCATTGCAGTGTTATTCACAATATCCAATATGGAAACAACTTAAATGTCCTTCAATGGATGAATGGACAAAAAGAAAATGTAGTATATAATACAGTGAAATATTATTCAACCATAAAAAAGAAGGAAATTCTGCTATTTGGAACAATAGAGATGAACACGGAAGGCATTATGGTAAGTGAAATAAGCCAGACAGAGAAAGACAAATTCTCTATGGTGTCACTTATATGTGAAATATAAAAAAAATTAAAATGCCAATTTCATAGAAATGGACAATAGCATAGTGGTTGCCAGGGCCTAAGGTGAGGAAGAAATGGGAAGATGTAGGTCAAAGACTATACACTTTCAGTTATAAGATGACTAAGTTCAGAGGCCCTAATGTATAGCATGGTGACTATAGTTAATTATACAGTATTATATACTTACAATGTACTGAGAATAGATCTTAAGCATTCTCATAAAAAAAAAAGTTATGTGAGATGATAGATATGTTAATTAACTTGATCTTGTTAATTATGCCACAATGTATATGTATATCAAATCATCATATTGTACACTTTAAATATATACAATTATATTTGTCAATTTTTCCTCAATAAAGTCAGAAAAAAATTTTTTGAATTATCAACAAGGGGAACTTTCATTACTTGAAAATCACCCCAAAATCATGGAAATTTACATACATTTTATCAGGGATACAAAAATAAATTTACAGGGACACAGAGAGAAAAAGAATAAATGTGCTTTCTGATTACAGTCTGTGAGCAGAACTTGCTGAACATACAGTTTACACTTGCTGCTTAGCTGTAAGCACCAAGAAACAGATCTCGAATATTATTGTTCACTAAGGTATACCTAGCACAAGATCAAGTCTAGTATCAAGACTGATATTCACTTAATGAATATCAGTGAGTGAATGAATCAATGAAAGAACAAATGCTTGAGAACAGAAAGGATTACCATTGGAAGACTGGTGTTTAAATTATGACTCTGCCCTTTACATTACCAGGTAATAATTACTATACCTCAGCTAATTTCTTAGTAAAATGAAAATAAAACCAACTACCTCTGTGGCAATTGTAGGACTAAAATACAATAAAATAATGTGTACAAAATGCTTAGCACAGTGCCTGACCATAATCATTAACATGATTATAATTTTTTTTAGGAAACAAGACATATACATGTGTAATATTACACTACAAAAACAATAAATCTCTTAGTGATTAAAAGGTGATGCAGGATTCAAGTTCCAAACTTTTCAAAGTGGATAGGATTTGTAGAGTTGGAGCAGAGAGGACTGGAGGACAGGAGTATGTTTGCAATGTGGGGAAGGAGACACCAGGAACATCACAGGTGTCTAGGAACTGCTGGGTAAATACAGTCAGCGTTCACACTTTTATCATCCCACACCTAAATTAACTCATCAGCCTCCTAAATCATCTTGACATCAATCTCTATCATTTTATTTTCCTCAAAATACCACTTTGATAATGGCACTCCCATGAGAAAAAAAATTAACCGAAAAGCAAAAACAAAACGAACAAAAGCCAATCAAAACTACCCAACAGAAACTCTCTCTACACAGAATAAATTTCAAAGTCCTTATATTGGTGTTCTAGGCCCATCATTACATGGTGGAATCTGGCTTCGAGCCTTACTACTCCTCATCAAGAACCTTCTTCGAGCCATATTCATCTATTTACTGCCTCTTGACTATATAACAAACATTTATCACTTGAAGTGTCTATTCATTGTATATTTTCTTCAGGGAAAGCCCTCCTCTCCGCTCTCAGCCTGTTCCCAATGCCTCCTTTTTCAGAGTTCAGCTTCAAGTCATTCCCCCTGGTTCACTCTCTCCTCCCTCTGAAAGCCATGCTTCTAATTGGTTATAAAGCCCTTTTGTCCATTTATCACATGTCTTGGGACACCCTGTTCACTGTGCTCACATATAATTATTTCATTCCTATAGTTTATTTATGTATAGATTATTATTACTAATTTTTTACGTATTTATTTTATCTCTACTACTTAGAAGAATATGTGCTTTAATGATAAATACTGTATCTATTACTTCTGTGCATCCTGCCTACTAACTAATACAACATTGTGCACATGATCTGTTTCATAGAATTCGACTGTGATGTGGATGTTGTGTATTCTGATGGCTTAGGGTAGTGCCAGAGTTAAAGTTGTCACTATGTCTTATCAAGGAGACAGTTATAACTCTCTTTTTGAAACTTTGGATCACCTTAAGGAAAACCAAGGGAGATGTATGCTCTATAATAATGCCAGCCACAGTCAGCAGTATCACCTTAAACTATTAGGTCTCATTACACTCAGTCAAGATTGAGAATGTCTATTTCTGGCTAATTGAAAGGAGCCAAGTACTATTTGAAATTTTTTTAATAATTCAATTGGCTTGCTGGTGTAGGGAAAAAACAGAAGTTGGAAGAAAAAAATGAAAAATTTGTCTTGGTCACATAACCCCAAATAGGCTCTAAGAGGTAGACAAAGGTGGGTAAGGAGGGGTTCAGGTCATCTGTGCCATTTAGAATGAGTTATTTAAATATCTTTGATAGAATCAGTTGAAATTAATTTGGAAATAAAGTATAATATTACCACAGAGTTGTATTGCTGGTGACAAGAGAGCTAAAAAAGTAGGGAAAAAATAACTGGTTGGTAATATTTTAAAGGGTAACCAATGCTCACTAGCAGCTGCAGTAAGACATTAAGTAATAGAGCACAGTAATGTTAACTGCTCTCCTGGTAAGAGTGGTAAATGAAATAAACCACAGCATCCGGGGTATCATTAATCTGTAGTGAATAATGGCAGTGGTAGTGTAAGGAGATTAAAAAGGGCATTGTAAACATTTGTGGCTGTATAATATACAAATTAAAAATGTGAGAACGCTTGCAGCTGCATAATCTACAAATTAAAAAGTGTAATAGCATGGCATTAATTACTGGCTGATCAATTCCCCCATAATTGCTGGCATGTAGATGAACAATTATAGGTCCGAAACGTTATTTGAGAGGGAGACATTGACCTTGGAACTGTAAGGAAAGATACTGTGTTATAAGGTAATACAGGATCCTATCAAACTTGGTCCCAGTATTTGTAGCAGCCGCCAGCTCAGCACAGGGCTGTAATCACCACACTATTTCTTTCGATTATGGTGCCAGAGGGGTTACACATTGTTTTCTCTTTTTGAACAGAAACACCCAGTGACCTTCAGCCTTCTGAAAATGGGACCATCAGGCCTCATTTCCAAGTTCAAACAGTTTTAATAAAAATGAAATAGCAGGAGATAATGTACTTTACCCTTCTAGGCCAATGGAACAGTTTGGAAAGTTGGAAAGACAAACTTCGTTCAGATGTGAACATTCCAACTGGGATTGTGGCTGTAGATCTAAATGTTTCCAGACCAACCATTTTCAAGTTGACAGCTGATAGTTAAATAACCAGAGACTCAAATATTTGATGGATATTGGAAGTCAGAACACTTACTTCCATTCTCTAGCCCTCCTTAATAACAGACAGTGCAGCAAAGCTATTCTCTTACCATTTGCTGTTACAGTGACTAACAAGATAAGTGAGTTTAGATTCAGCAGAGCAGTTGCTTCCTCAGATGTGTGGCCTCAGACAAAGGTAGCTCTGTTAGTGCCATTCTTGAGACTGAATTTAACTTGACGTCCAGGAGTTACCAACATTCCCAGTCCCCTTCATTTACTAAATGTGACAATCTGGATTTTGCTCACTGCCTTTCTTTTGAAACTGTTCATCAAAGTCACGCTAACTGTCAGTCCAATGGACACTTTTCACACCTATCCTCATCAGACCTTCTTGTGGAATTAGATTCTCCCTTCATCTGGAAACACTTTTTTTAGGCTTTGTTGACCCTTTTGTAAGGCTGCCTCAGTTTTCTTTACATTATTGTCTTCAGTGATATTGACAGTATCAACCTCATTCCTTTTTCTTTGCTTCCCTCCATTCTTTCCCAGTGCAGATCCATGTACTCCTAGTATATCTCAGAGCTAAATCTCTGGTCCACATCTCTTCTCTTGGCCTCAGTCCACAGCCAAAACCATATTGAGTGTAAAGAAATGGAGGGCCCAGCCTCTTAGACCCTGCATGTGCACCCTCACACTGGCTGTAGAGTTAAAATCACCCCTCCTCCTGCACCCCTGACTGCGACTGACAGCCAGAGTGCCCACTGCATTTTTCAAACTCCCAAACCCCTCATGCCAAGTCAGTTATCATGGCCTGCTTATGTTATCCTCTAATTTTTTTCCCAATCTTTCTTTATCATTCTATTGTTACTCTCTTCTTCATCGTTTTCTAGGCTTTTTGTCATAGCCTCATAATTATTTCCTCCTCCTCCGCTTTAAGTACTGCCCCCACACATCTTTCAGCTCATTCTCTGTAGAGGCATCCACAGTCATCACTGGCCCACTTGCAACTTTTCAATTGCTTTGTGTTAATGCTAAGCCTCTCATCATGTCCTATGACTCCTTCCATAACCTGGTCCCAGGCTAATTCTCCAAATACACCTGCTACTGCTTTCTGATCTTGCGTGTTTTCTCCAACAACAATTAACCACAATAGCAAATGCTTTAAACAAGACCAGCTTTATTAAACCCCCAGGCCTTTGTACATACTGTTCCCCCTACCTGAATTCTACTCCTTCCCTGTCCCGTTAAGGAGTTTCTAATCATCATTTTTCAAGGATCAATATAGATGTCATTTTCCCCCGGAATACCTTCCTTGTCGCCCTCAATAGAGCCAGCCCTCTCTCAATTCCTTATCCTCACAGATACTTCTATCTCACTTTTCAAAATGTGCTCTTTGTCTAAATGGCCATGCCCCCTTTCCTGTCTTTGTAAATGTGGTTCCTATCAGAAAGCCTAACATCTGGTAGGCACTCAGCAATTTTTATTTTATCGATTGTATTGAGGTTGGTAAAACCGAAAGAAGTACTTAAAAATCAGAAATAAAAAGGTCGACGAAGTACTGCTCCATTGGGAGTACTTTGCTTACGCTAAAGCAATTGCAGTGGAGAGAAGAACAACAATAATAATAGTAACATCAAATGCTAACACTAATAATAGTGTAATTAGTAATAATAACACAAATGCTAATCTCTTCCTGTGTACCAGATGCTGTATATATATATATATTTTTTTGGCATGAATTATCCCATTTGATCTTGACAACAGGTAAGGGAACTGAAACTTAGGGAGTTAAAAAAAGCCTGTTCAGAGTCACGCAGAAAGTGATGAAGCTGGGATTCAGTCCATGGCTGTCTGATTCCAGAGTCCATTCTATTAACCATTAATTATCGCATGTCCCTTATCCCCCACATTCCCAGTACTAGTTAAATTATATTTTCATTGAACAGCTCATTTTTTATTTAAAATACTGAATTAACCTGTTATTTTGGATTTGTTTAGACCCAGAACATTTATCTCCATATAGACATACTCTTAGCCTGCAGATTTTCTTTAAAAAAACAAAAACAACTTTGAAAAGAGACGGACCTCAATGAAGCTTTCATTTGAAGCATTTTAAACAATCGCATATCACACATACATACCAAACAAATTTTCAAATAATACCAGCTCCTTGTTCCAAAGTAATATTCATCAATTTCTTCACTTGACTGTTGTGTCTATTCAATACAATTATGGAGATTTGAAATACACAATAGATATTGATCTAGTCTCTCACAAAGAGACCATTTAAAAACAAGAAACTGGGAAGACATTTTGAGTGAAACCATTTACATAAAAAATAAAATCCTGGCATATAGCTTGAGTTTGGTCTTAAAAGAAGCCATAAAACATATAAAATTAAAGAAGCAACTATTTTCAGGAACTTTTAATAGACTCTCCCCTTTGTGCTAATCAAAATAATTAGCATTTCTATTATTCCTTTGGACTCTCACTATAGAACTCTTCTCTAAATAAAGAAATTCAGTGGTTTAAAAAAGTGATTAGCATTTATATTATTACAGGTGCAACACACTAGAACATTATTTCCTACAAATTAGAATTCTCAGTTATGAAGGCTAGCATTTCTACCACTATGCTGGATATTTGTGTAAACTTACCATGGAAAGGTATTCACTATGGAGTTCATGAAACTGGACCTACAGAATAAGAAAAAGAAGAAGAAAAACAAATGAAAAACAGAGAAACGAAAATGAGAGGAGAGTGCTTTTCGAATATCAAAGTGAACTCGCTAGGGCCTGCTCGGTGGCATAGTGATTAAATTCACGCCCTCTATTTAAGCAGCCCGAGGTTCACAGATTCGGATTCCAGGCACATACTTATGCACCACTTATCAACTCCTGCTGTGGCAGGTGTCCCATATATATCCATATATAAAGTGGAGGAAGATGGGCATGGAGGTCAGCCCAGGGCCAATCTTCCTCTGCAAAAAGCGGAGGATTGGCAACAGATTGGCAACACAGGATTGGCTCAGGGCTAATCTTCCTCAGGAAAAAAAAAAAAAAGAACTTGCTCTAAGGTGGTCCTACCCACATAGTAGGCAGTCAGTGACCCCTCAGAATGGCCTCAGAGCATAGCTCCATGGCACCCACCTCATGCTCTTGCTTCTGCCCCGGAGAAATTGAGACTCTCAGCAAATCTAAAAGAGTAGAAGGAAGAACGCCAGACTTCCAGTTCTTTATTGACTTCCCTATGGGAAATATTTTAAAGAGAAGAAAATCTCAAATTTAAAAAAATAATGAGTTGCTTAAAAAATCATCAGATAATCTGGTTATTATTGCAATTAAATAACTTTCACAAAAAAAATCTGTTTCTGTGAATAAACTAACTCAGTTTGAGTGATGCAGTACAGATACAACTTTCATCAACAAAAAGACAGTTCTTCATTTACATGGCATCATTGTTTTGTTTTGTTTTTTAATGTGTTAGAAACACTTACAACCTCTCTATAAGGTTCCTCATTAGCGCTCCATGTCTCTTTACATTATTCAGGTCACTAGGGAAAGCTCCAGTCTGTTCCTCCTACCCTGCCCCTAACCAGCTCAGATGTAAAGAGGAGGTGCACGGACAAGAAAGGATCAGGGTCAAGGTCATTGATTGGAACAAGGTGTCAGAGTCATGGTCTGTCTCTCTTTCAGGGTTCCATCCTCTGGATCCCTCTTTCAACTCTCCCACAGCTGGGCCACATGGCTGATGTCACAGGAATGACATCAATTAAAAGCTCATGGGAATAAACTTTCACCTCCTTTGCCAAGGTGGGGTGGATCCCACCCAAGAAAGATCTGGGAAAGGCAACTTAGAGCTGTTTGTGCTAGGCTCACAACAAATTCTTTTTTTCCAAATCATTCTTTTCCTCACTTCTATATTTTTTAAAAATCACTTTTTATTTTGAAATAAATTTAGACTCACAAGAAGTTGCAAAAGTAGTACAGAGGGTTTCTGTGTATCCTTTATCCAGCTTCCTCCAATGGCAATATCCTACATTACTAGAGTCATTATTGAAACCAGGAAGTTGACATTGGTACAATACTATTAACTAAACTACAGATCTTATTTGGGGTTCACCAGGATTTACATGCACCTATTTGTTTGGGTGGAATGTATAGTTCTATGAAATATTATCACGTGATAGATTTGTATAATCACCACTACTGTCAAGATACTAAAGTGTTCCATTTCCACCACGATAAAGAAACACCCTCTAGTTACTCCTTAATAGTCAAATCCTCCCTCAACCCTACCCTTAGCAACTATTGACAGGATAGAGTTTTTCCTTCTTTCCTCCCTTCATTTCTTCTTTTTTCCTTTATTCTATCCAGACCACTATAATATTTTCCTGGGTTACTAAAATTGCCTCCCCATTGCCTTTCACCTTGTCTTTCGCCAGTCTAATCCCTACATTGCAGCAAGATAGAACTATTTAAAATACGTGTGGTCATGTCATATCACTGTTTTATATCCAATTTAGTGACATCTTCAATACTTTTAGGATAAATTCTGGATTCCATATTTCTTCTTGATTGAGCCCTTCTCTGCACCTCTTCTGTGATCTCTTGTTACCTTATTCCTTTATATGCTAAATTCCAGCCCTATGGAATGTCTTTCATTTTCTCAGTTGGATTACATTCTCTCTGAATCTTCTTGGCTCTTACAAATACCAACCACTCTTCAAGAATATGCTTCTGTCTCTCCACAAATACCAACCACTCTTCAAGAATATGCTTCTGTCTCTCCTTCTTTTACCTGGATGATTCCTAATCTTACTCAAGCTCTACCTCTCAGCTTCAACGTTATTTCCTCAAAGAAATCTTTCTCTTATCCTCCAAGTTTGTATTAGGTGCCCCTTCAATCAACCATCATAAGACATTGTACTTTTCTTGCCATAGCATTAGTCAGATCCCATATTCCAAGTGCCTGTTTATTTGTGTGTATTCTTCATTATGTCATATACCTTAAGGATGAGACCGTGGCTAGCCTGTTCATAATTTCATCCCCAAAGTCTAATTGAGTGACTGAAAAATAGACAACACTTAATAAATGTTGGTTGAATACATTAATGAAGGAGACTTTTTCTCTGGACCACAGATAGAATCAGAGAACACAACAGGGCAGTAAACTGTGGGCAAATACGGGGGGTTAAAGCACTGATAGGGTGGGTAATGGGGGATAAAGTTAACATTTTTCCCACCATTATGTTTTTCTATGTGCTAGTATTAATTACATATGTGGTGAATATCCCTTATAATAAAGATCTCTATTATGTCACGTTCTATATCACCATATCAAAATGTTGAGTAAAATCATACTGTGTACAGTGAAAAATGATCCTTAAACTGGTTGCAACCTATTTCCTATTATGGAGGAACACCCTCAGTAAAGCTTAACTTCTCAATTGCAGATGAAATGACATCACATTTGCACCAGGTTGGAGCAAAATAAAACCCACCCATCCCTAAATTTGTGACGCCAGTCCTCACCCTCAATGTGAGTCAATAAAGTTAGAAAGCCTTTCAGTTCAGAATACAAAAACACCCCATTGCACATTTTATATTCCATATTTCTGGACTAACTTATTAGAGATGCGTACACCATTTGCTGTTGCTTTGTGACATTGGCAAATGCTTTTAAATCTTCTAAATGTTTTTTAAAATGTGTGAAATGTGTTCTTTTCAAGGACGTGAAAGCGAACTGAGGCCAAGTGGCAGTGGGCGTGTTGGCCATAAATCTACTCAATACATAAATATATGCATATTGAATTTTTCATCACTAGGCCGACTATAAAATATCTACCTTGTTGAATGTGTTATTTGTAATGCGCAAAGTTCACACTGCTAAGAGAACCATAACTTTTGCTTTCATATTTTGTTCTGTGACATGCAAAAGTGAGTTTATTTTTCCTAAAACATAAAACTAGACTTTTGTGAATATAATACTGCATCAGGTTAAGAGTTAGATGTATAAAATATTTTCACCATTCAAGAATAGATTTTAATATATTATTTTATGTTAATTGTAAAGATTGCTTTTTTCCCCAACATGCTTAGACAATACCAAATATTATTGTTCCTTTAATCTTCTGAATGAACGTAATAGATATAGTAATTAGTTTTTCAAAATTTTAAGGTAAAAATTATCTATTTGCATGTTATACATTTTATGTACGCTGTCTCTTATACATATATGGATAAAATGCTGAAATTTGTGATGTTTAGACATTTAGTGGATGAACTGGTCTGCCATGGTTATTTGCCACTTGCCTCCTTATAACAAGAAGGGGAAAAAAGGCTCTTATTTCAGTTAAGCAGGTCTAAAAGAAGCTGTCTTCTCTTAAACAAGTGAAAGAATAAAAAATCAGTGAGGGGCCGGCCCTGTGGCTCAGCGGTTAAGTGCGTGCGCTCCGCTACTGGCGGCCCGGGTTTGAATCCCGGCCGCACACGGACGCACCGCTTCTCTGGCCATGCTGAGGCCGCATCCCACATACAGCAACTAGAAGGATGTGCACCTATGACATACAACTATCTACTGGAGCTTTGGGGAAAAAAAGGAGGAGGATTGGCAGTGGATGTTAGCTCAGAGCCGGTCTTCCTCAGCAAAAAGAGGAGGATTAGCATGGATGTTAGCTCAGGGCTAATCTTCCTCACAAAAAAAAAAAAAAAATCAGTGAGGGCACCACTGTCCTTTGGAGAATGCCCCTTGACTTTAGGTTTTTGCAATCTACAACTGATTTAATAAGATTTATTCCTTTTATGATTTATGAAACACTACTTATAGTTGAGAAATAATTCAGCATTATTCTGGACAGGTTATGAAGAATGAATATTTTCAGCTTTAAAAGGAGCTTATTCTGCTATGCTTTTAGGCAAAGAAATAAGACTGCTAATCATAGGCACTATTCCCCTGCAGATGGTACTGGTCAGATCTAGTTCCTTTGGATGAAAATGTGAATTTTATACCTTTATTACAGAGAAAGGATTGAGCTGAAGCTTAAAAAGGAGTAGACCCTCTTAGGTAAATGGCAAACTGTTTGACTTCACTATGGACGGCTGTACTTGCTGGAAGAATTTTTTCATAGTTGGCTGTGAAAAATAAGAAAGACTCAAATGTGTAAATTGTAGCAGATGCTTCCCTAACTCACCCTAACGAAATAATTTTGATGGGTGGTTATGAATTTGTAAGTAATGTTTACTTCTGAAATGCCATAATTGCTTTTGGAACTATTTGAGGCATTTTGAATTGTATCTGTTTTTATTGTAATACGGAATTGTATTGCCATTTTATGAAGTGGCATCTTTTTGATGCATAGAAGTTCTAGATACATTTGTTACCCATCATAAGGAAACCAGATAAGTAAATATTACAACTATAACTGAAATGCTTCTTTTTTACATGAATAAATGAAAACCATTTTGAATCTGAAGGCAGAAACACTCTATCTGCAGACTGACAAATTGCATATTTGTTTAGTTTTAGGAAACTGGTGTCTGGCTTCTACATTGTGGCTGAGGAAATGTCTGTCTCCTGCATGACAGAGCCTCTGAGATAGAGGGGCTGACTCCTCGGTGGAGATAGAAGAGGTCAACTGAATGGACCATAAAGAAAAAAAGCCCTTGTCTATCTAATTACTATTGAATGGAATAAGACTATACAGTCTTTCCATCTGAAATGCTATGACTTATCTATATTACTATATCCCTAAATCCTTCTCAATTTTCTAATTCTTTCCATAAACATTCATTGAGCACATAACTTTGTGCAAAACATTATTGAGAATTAGTTTGTTGTTAAGATCCTTTGAGCACTCACAACTTATAATTATGTGATTAATCTGCCTTTAACATAATCCCCGAACATTGATCATATTGAGTAATATTTTTTCATATGTGGTTTAACCTAAAGATGTATGACCTGGATTTCTAAATGGCTAAAGCAGTGCAACTAGTCCTTGGAGAAATAACTCTCTCATGTAAAACTGGTCAAGCAATTCACAAGAACAACCAAGTCTTTAACTTCTGACATGCACTTGAGGTTAAAAGAGCTTCTCTGGGAGGAAAACACCAAATTAATTAAGGAATAAGGATTATATCCAGTAGAATGACTTGTTCTTGTTGAGGATTGTTTGGGCAATACATGGAACATGTTATACAATGCAGACATTTTTACTGGTCAAATAAAACATGGATCAGGTAGGTGCTTGGTTGTAGGGACACTTAGAGTGAAAGTAACAAGTTTGAAGACAGACTGAGAGACCATCTACACCAGTGCTTCTCAAACTTTAATGTGAATACAAATCTCTCAGGAATCTTGATATAATCTAAATTCTGATTCAGGATTTCTAGGATGGGACCAAAGAGTCTGCATTTCTCAATGATATAATGTCAAATGATGTCAATGGTACTGATCCATTGACCACAAATAGAGAAGGTAAGATAATGTTACAAAGAATTTAGGATCCATGCACAGGATCTTCACCAACTCAGTGAATAGGGCAAAATAATGAGTTAGCAAGTAAATTTGACAAAGTAGAAACTATGTTCCATTTTCTTTGCTACAATTACAACATCTGTCCACAGTCAGAGTTTATCTCTGTATATTGATGACAATATCAAATCCTTATTCTTCAAGTGCAATGGCATTATTATTTTACCTTCTCTTAGGCATGGCTTTATTCATACAAATACAGGAGATGAAAAAAATGTCATTACCATTTTCAAAAGAGAGATCAAAGAAATTATAAAAAACTATAGACCAGTGAGAATAATCTAACTTCCAGACACAATTCTAGAATAATTATTAAAGGACTGGCTTGTAAGTAACTAAGACAAGGCAGTCACAAAAGCAGGACCTCTTGAGCATTTGCTAAACACAAGTCATGTTCCAATAGCCTAGTTTCTTTGGCTTTCTTTGGCAGTAGATGTAACAGGTCTAGATTTCCACGAGACATTTGACAATATCTCTCACATTAAATTTAAGAACAAACTGCAAAAATATAAATTAAATGGAAGGAAATTTGTTTTTACCAATTATTATTTGAAAAACCATATAAAAAAGAGGTTGATTAATTGGTTGAGGTACATTGGGTAGAAGCTTCTAGAATTAGACTAATGACTTATGTCTTTTCCTTTTTATTTAACATTTTATTAATGCATTAGATAATAATTATAATAAAGAAGACATTGGCATCAAAATTATATATATCATTGAGCTGTGTGAGATAGTAAAAATATCAACAGGCTAACACGACAATTGAACTATGTATAAATAACACCAATGAACGCTTTTGTTTAACAGTCCTTATCTTAAGATCAACAATATAGTTTAAATATATTAACTCACAAAGCCAAATGCATAATTTCATGAGAAAAAATCATAATCTTAGAGGGGTCTTTGTCTTCCAAAAAATTAAAAATCATTCTTTATGCAGTCCAAGATATGGAGAGAGAAGAAAGAGTCAAGAAGTATTTTATCAAAGAGGTGGGCTGGGGTTTGTCCATGTACAGGTATTGGTGGACAGATGGACAAAATATACAAGCGATGGTGCTTGTTTAGACTGGTTAAAATTGAAAGGAATATAATAAGGAAAAGTGCAGCATCAAAAATGTGTAGCTTCTGTAGAAACATGCAAGAGAGTAGGCATGAAGAGGTGCAAAGGTTGTGTTGAAGTGAGACAAAACAGGGCAACTTGAAAAATTATAATATTGTCACATTTGAATTTCACTTAATAGATCTCAATTTTTCTCCTCTTCATTGACTATTTTCAAAATGCAGTTAAGCTTTTTAAAAACCCATAATAAAAATCTTTGAAAAAAATGAGAATCTAAGTGAATAAATGACACAAGATATTTTTTGTCTTCTTATAGAGGTACCAGTTACACAGAGGAAGAGGATTCTTGGGTACTTCAGTCTTAGGGACAAGGGCAAGGATGTGAATCCAGGAACCTCTTGCTTCACAGTCCTGCAGACCTGGAGGCCTTAATCCCTCTGGTCACACTTGCCCGACCTCTTTGACTTACTTGCAATTTCTCTCCGTATCCTCAGGGGCCCCATCTTGGTTTTCCTTAGCTGAATGTTTTAATATAACATGAATGAGATTAGCAGGACTGTGAGTGAGTGTGTGTGTGTGCGCATGTATCTGCTGAGTGAAGTACAGCCTCGAAGTCACAGATGGCACATTAGAAAAAAGAAATATAGTAAAATGAGTAAAATATATTCTCATTCACAATTTCCTAGAGGCCCCTTGGTTGTTAATTGAAACTTTTGTCTGCTTTATTGAACAATAAAAGTGGCAGCAAGTACTCCCAGGTGTCCTTCAGTATTAAAAAGAGGATAAAGGGTTCCTGGCAAAGGTGACAGAAATTAATGCGGTGAGCCCAGCTATCAAACATTCTGATATGTGAATTGCCTGATATTTCTATAATGCTGTCTTATGATTGGAAATGTTATCACTTTTATTGAATCAATAGAAAATGTTAAAGCTCCACAGAACCCCAATTACAAACTAAACCTGGAAGGTTAACATCTGGGAGCAGCAGAGATAGAAACAATCTCTATTGTCATACCTTCCTGACAAGTAAATGTCAGAAACATAAGGCCTTTGCCTGGTCTCAGCACGGAGCACATGTAAAAGAGTGATTGTAAGGCTGCCTCAAGTCAAATCGCCTGTCATCTCAGCTTTGACATGGAATTACTTTTGTTTTATGCATCTATTAACCTTGAACTATCAGCATTTGTTTTAATGTTCCAGGCTGAAGTGACCTAAATGTTTTTCTCTCATACAGAGGGGATCTGTGAGAGGAGAGATCATGCCACCCGAGTTGGACTGGTCTTTATGGGATGGCAGAGTGGATGCAAGTGGAAAGACCACTTTTCTCGCAAATAGCAATGCTCTGCTCAAAGTTCAAAAAGAAAAGGCATTCTTTTGTGTTTTAAACAGTTGTCCTTGCCCTAAGAGTCTTCTGTGGAAATGTAAACATGACAAATCCTAGAGAGGATTCCATATGATCTTTGATGATACAGTTATCCCCTAATCTATTTAGAAGAAGTCCTTGACACAGTCAGTAGGGGAAGGGCTGAGGGCAAAGATGACCTCTGTTTCTTATTGTAGAAGATGAGGCAGAGAGAAATTAGGTAACTTGACTTTGACCTGAATCCTGATGTCTCCCCGTTTCACATCTCTTTCACTCTTACCAGACCATATTAAATGCTCTCCATCTCCCACATTATGTAGGCTAGCATCCTTTAAAGAATATCCATCTCAGGTTCCTTTTAACATTACACTAGATAAGGCATGTTGGGCAGTTTTGTGACTGACTCCAGGTCTTCTGTTCTAGTGCATTTTTGGTGTGTTTTTGTTTGTTTGTTTTTGCTAAATCCCAAGGCAACTTCAGTTTTGTCTGACTCATGTTCCCAAATTCTGAAGTAATTATTTTTCTTGTATTTTTTATTCAGCATGATGTATCTGAATCTGGGCTCTAGAAATCATACTTTACCCTTGATCTAGATCTCCAGGTACCCAAAAGCATGTTTTGGGCATATTTTGCTCAAAGTTTATTGTCAGCATTGAATGGGAGGAAGACTATCCTCTACCTACTCTGAGTCCTTTCTGGCTGCGCTACAAATTAAACTGACATGAGACTGAATAGTAGGAGAAAATCAAACAAAGCTTTATAACATGTATACATGGGAGAAACCAGGGAAACTGAGTTTTCTTGACAAATGGCAGAGGTTTTCACCTTAAATCACATATTCAGGTAGACAAAGGAGGATGTTGGGGGTAGGGGAGTCAGCTATGGGAGATTACCAGAAAGCACAGTAAACAAGAGTATGAAGATTTAAGTCCTTGCCTTCGGCACTGATAAGAGTTTCTAGAGAATAAGGTCACTCCCTCTTCTTCCTGGTACAGAGAGAGAGAGATACCTTTATAAATGAAGATTTCCCTTATAAATGTAAAATGTTTGTTCTTAGCAAGGACCCTACCAGTCTATGTATAAAATAACCAAGGTAAAAAGACAAATTTTGTGGTGGCCAATTCTGACCTCCCACAGCATTAAGCTTGATGCTTTGAGGTCCGATTTCTTCACCTGGACTTCCAGGCTGGATGTATCCCAGTCTTCCTAGGCAAAGAATAACTCCATGGAAGGTTTTATCTGAACTGGAACCTATTTTCAATACACAACTTCTTTACAACAATTAGAAAACTTCTGAGCCTTCCTGTTTGTACTCCCATCAGACTTTCATTAAGGCCAATTGTCTGCCTTTGTAAAACCTTGAATTCTCAATTCATTTGCAAAAACAGGTGACTGACATACTTTGCCTTTCCTAGTTCAGGAACCCAACTCTATTCAGTTCCTGAAGTTCTCCTTCATGACTCACTGTGGCACATGCGCATGGCAGCTGTACTGTTCCCATAACCACAAACTGAGCACCAGGGCTCTAGGGCACATAATCATCCTCTTAAATAGTGTGGGAGATCAAGATTTGGCCACCCTGAAATCTATCTCTTTACCTTGGTTGTTTTCTCTGAGGACATTTGACCTCCTCCCCCACTAACTGCCTAAAGAATTTGACATGGTAGCTCCTTCCTGGAACAGATCTATCATGATGGCTGTAAAGATAACGTAGGGTAAATGTTACAATAGGAAAGGCACCAACAAGCCCCTCTTATCAGAAGTTCTGTCTCTCTGGCCACATTCTCTGGATGACCCTGTGAAGAGTTGCCAGACAATCATTTACATTTATAAGGGAAATCTCCATTTGTAAAGGTATCTCCCTCTCTGTTTGGAGAAGAGAGGGGGATGAGCTCATTTCTAGTGACTTATCAATGTGGAAGGTGAGGCCTTGAGCTACATAATAAACCTTACTCTTGTTTACTGTGCTTTAGTGGTAATCTCCTGTAACTGACTCCCCCCACCGCCAAAATCCTCCTTTGTCATTGGCTGAAAAAGATATTTAAGACGAGAATTTCTGCTATTGTGTGGAGAAACGCAGTGTCCCTGCTTTCTCCCATGTATACATGTTATTAAACTTGGTATTATTTTCTCCTGCTAACCTGTCTTGTTGATTATTTGGCCAGCCAGAAGAACTTTAAGGGAAAGGGCAGAGGGAGATTCTCCCTCTTCCCCCGACAATAGTAAACATTTCTATGGCATGTACTATGTGCCAGCCACCACTATCAGCATTTAACAATTATTACCTCATGGGCTTTCAGTAATAATCTTATGACAGAAAGTCTTATGTTTCCCATTTTATAGATGAAAAATTGAAACACTGAGTTGTGAAGCCCAAAGTCTTAGAGTTAATAAGTGGTAGAAGCTAGAATTGAACCCAGTCTGCTGTAGAACCTGTAATTTTAATACTCGGCTACACAACACACTAGTCACCTAAGGAGCCACAGGTTAAAAAAAAAAAAAAAAGAGGCTAAAGCATTTATAGAACACCTAACATAAACTAGTATTTTATATAAATACTTTATTTAATCCTCACTAAGATATTATTTTACAAAGACTCAACAAGGTAAAGTGACTTGCACCAAAGCATATAGTTAGTAAAACTCTGAGTCCAATGTCCAAGGTCTTTTCAATCTAAGTGAAGAGTCAGTACATTAGTAAAGATAAAAAGATAACACTGGATTGTGTACTCATTAGTGATGCTGTGGCATAGAAATTATGTGCTAAAGCAATTTAAGATTTCCATCCTAAAATCTAGAGGAGTAAGCAAAGCCATACAGCCTTTCCCAGTGAGCTGTGTTCCTGGACACCAAGACACAGGTCCCTGCTCACTCTGCAGAACATTTACTTGCAACCCTTTCCTTTTCAAGAATCATTATCCATATCATCACTTCACTTTAACAAGCCTCTATTGCCAGGAGTGACTAATTTATAGCAGAGATGATCATTACATGGACAGATAAAGGAGGTTTTCAGACAATAGCTTCGAAAAATATGGCATCTCAAATTCAAATTATATATGTATTTAGTAAATTCAACTTTGTAAAAACAGATTTCAGTATTCATGGCGTGGGTGTATATATTAGAGTCTTAATTGCCCTATAATCAAACCCCATATTTATATTTCTTTCTTTCCTTTGCAAGAATGCCAGCTTTTGTGAACTGTTTCAGATTAGCTCAATTCTAAAAGCAAGGTGGCTGACACCAACATTTATAGAACCACAGCAACATAAAAATCAGATCGTAGTAAGTAATTTCATTTTTTTCTGTGAGCGACTATAAAAATACTGTCCATCAGTCTGGAAAAGTACTGTCTTGGTGAAATAATGCCTGTGGCCCAGAAATGAATAATTACCATAGCACTCATTCAGCAAAATTCTCTTTGAAGTTAGTAAAAGTGTACATGGGAGGAAAGTGGAGGACTAGATCTGATCATGACAGTATTTCTGTTTCAGACCAGGGGATATTTAGGAAGCTGTGTTCTGCAAGAGTGATTGGGTAAGTGCATCACGAGATAAGGCGGTTTTAGCACACAATGACGGGGATAAATGTAAAAAGACACAGTGTTACTCATATCACAAAGCTTTAATTCACATTTATGCCAGCAGTCCTACACACTAAATTGCATATTTTCTCCATTATATTCGTGGGCCTTAGGATCAAAGAACTCTACTTCTTGCAGGCAAGTTTATGAAAATACAGAATTCCAAACAGTTTGAGAAGAATTGTTTCCCATGGAGGTCACACTGAAATAAGAGCATTGCTCATTTGCTTTCTCTCTTCTATTTTAATTCAAAAAGAGCATTGAGGATTGTGAGGTGAAGTATTGTCAAATGATTGAGTTAAAATTTATCGTTTGTGTTCAAGTTGTGTGTACATATACATAAGTACATATGCACATATGCATGTGTATGTGTGTGTATATGTATATACATACGTATACAGAGAGAGAAACAGAGTCAGAAAAACAGAGAAGGAGACTCAATCAATGACCTTATTACCATATGTTTAGCATTGAGCAAGGCTCAGTGAGGGAGGAGATGTAGGAAAGTTCATCACTTAGACTCAACTCCTCACAAAACTTGCTTTTTAAATAGGAGACAATCTCATACATATAAAACAATCAAAGAATATTGTAAAATAATACATAGCTGCATAATATATTTAGTGGCACTCACTTACTGTTTCAGAAATTCATAAAAAGTGGCTGATCCAAAGCCTTGGAAAATAAGAAAGAGGTACGATATTAAAGCCCAGCCAATTACATACAAGTAATTGGCTCATTTATTTATGAAGACAATATTTATTAGTAACTGCTGCAAAAGGTGAGGGAGATGAAAAAAATGAATATCGCACAATTTCTTCCCTCAAAGAGCTTACAGTTTAGTGGGAGAGAACGATGAGAAAGCGGCATCCAGTGTCCCATACATTTACATTGTCATAAGCACAGACTTCTGTACATATTATTCAATTGATAAAGAAACTTTGTACCAGCTGTATCTGATCTCATCTAGACATTATGTTTACAAGAAAGAAGCAACAATAACAATAGAATAAAATAAAATTAAGACCCAGGAAAATAGAGACTTTGCAGTGTCCCTTCTACTATGAAACTTCTAGCCTTCATGGAACATCCTTATGCAAAAGATTTAGGGAAAATTGAACTGCTGTATTACAAGCAACAACAACAACAAAGAATTCTTTAAGTAATGCTTTGTTCATCTTGATATGGCAAGCTGGGCACAACAATATAATACCCAAGAAATGAGTGATTGGATAAATGAATGAATGAATGAATGAATGAAGCTACAGTGCCTCTCTCCTTAAGACACAACATCATAACAGTTACTGTTACTAAGGTTCATTCCTTAATAGGTTATGCATTGCTTTTTCTTTTTCTTTTCTTTTCAATCTCTCATACTGTAATTTACACATGGTATCTGTTTGTCCTTGCCTCTTGTAGGTAAGCTCTTTGAGGACAAGTTCTGTTTTACACCATTTGGAATCTTATTCCGACCGTAAAATAATACTACACATATAATAACTGCAACCCATTTCCTAAGAAAACACACACCAAAATATCTTGATGTATCAAGGGTTGAGATAGATCTAGGTATGAAACCCACTTTCACCAAGCAAAAAACTGTGACTGTGGCCTAAAGGTGATAGAAACCTCAGTTTTTTCATCTATTAAATGAGGGACATAATATCTACCCAGCAAGAATTTTGTGATGATTATGTAGGATGACATCTGTTAAAAGCCCAGAAAAATGCTTTGCTCAAGAAATGCCAGACCTCTTTCTTTGGCATCCCACACACGCATGCACACACATGTAATGAGAGAGATGTGGCAGTTAGGGTCACCACTGCTGACACACATGCTGTTCAGTGCTCAGTCCAGGAGAGCTGTACACATGGAACACAAGGTGAATGATGCCCTCTGGAACTGTGAAAAGCAATAGCCTTGAATAGTGTCTGCTGGATTCTGAATTATTGAAATTAACAATGCTCATTATTCTATATAAATGGTGGAATTGGGGTTTGGTCCAGTGATATGAATAAACATCAGTTTGGCTCATTTTCATTTCTAAATGGCCCATTGATGGTAAATCATACACCATGTGTAATATCAGTGGTATGTATTACGGTATTTTAAAACTAAATATGCATTTTGATGAGATGCTGCTAGATGGGGTCAACTTGTATCATAAATTCCTTTATGTCCTATCCCTACAGCAATTACAGCTAAACAATTTCTATACACTTTATATTTTACTATCTTCTCATTATTCCTAAACATATGTTATATACATTCTTTTCTCTATACGTTTCCTTATGCCATTCTCCTGACTGGAACATTCTCTCACAGCTTCTCTGCATTTCTGAACTCTTCAAGGCTTTCAAAGACGAGCTCATTTCTCAACACCAATCTCATTGGGGTGCCTTCTTCTTTCTGCCCCCATAAAGTTGATCTTTCCCTGCGTGGGTTCAGAACTCAACATCCATGTCTTATTCAGTTCTTAAACAACAATTCAAGGCAGCCCATTTATTCTATTTTTATATACCTGGCTATCCTATTTTATAACTGCCATGACCTGCTTTACAACATGGAGCACAAATACAGTTAGCGCACTTTAATATTTCTAATTAATATTTTATTTCACTCAAGAGTTCCTAACCGCAATTTATTTCCTTTTTGAGACTCAGTCGCCATGCCTCCCCATAACCCAAACCTGGGGGTGGAGGAGAGAATGAGTCTAATAAGACTACCTCCAACATTGCTTCTTGCTGTCATGCTATGTGATTGTTAAAGAGCCACCCTTCAGAGCTGGATCTTGCAGCAATTATCTCCCTGACTGGTTCAGATTCCTGTGTAGGCAATGGGATTCCTTAAGGAAAAAGGACCTAGTTCCATGAACAATGTACTATGGTTGGACTCCCTGTGTATTACATACCTGTGTATACCCATATTCTGTTCTGTTCTAAGACAATTACAAAATAATGACGCACTCTTAATCACCCTGCTTTACTACATACGTTGAAGGGCCTTGTTTGCAGAAAAGATTGGCTCAGAGATAACTTCCAGTCTCAGTCACTTTCCTGACTCGAACCAGCTCTCCTCTCAGTGCTTCCTACATGTTTTTCTTAAGCCTAAATCTAGCATTAACTTCTCCATTTTCAAGTCAATTTACATCAGAGAGTTTCATTGTCTTTTCCTACTACTGAACTTTGGGGAAGGTCATTCTGCCTACCAGCTAGGTCTACTCCAAATCTTGGGCATTAGAAGTAACAGCTTCACTTCTAGAAGACTTTTAGGAAAATGAAACTCTTGAGGCAAAATGATTCACCTTCTTTTCAGCGGTCAGTTTCATTTACCACGAGACTCAGAGTGGCAACCTTGATATAGTTACAAAATTTTCTATTAAAACATAATCTTTAAATAGTGGAAACCTACTCATCCTACAGTAAAAAAATCTGATTATTCACAAAACCCTTCCTGGAGCAAAGAATATCAGCTTCTGTACATTTAAAAAAATAAGCAAAAAGAGAACTGGAAAATAAAAACAATAAAAGAAGGAAAACATATATCCTGTCTAAGTAGCTAATGGCAAGTATCTTACGCATCTCTTTTATATCTCCAGAAACTAGCACAGAAGTTTGTGCATAATATTCTATTTTAGGATATAAAAGCATATAATCATCAAAATTAGGTATGGGAGGAAACTTAGAGACAGAAAACTTGAAATAAGACTTGAACTGTAACTAGCCCAAGGTCATCATTCTAGTTTGTGTCAACACAGTAAACATATTTCATTGATTATGACAATATATAGTTTATACATTGTTTTGCTAAACTATGAAGACCTCAAGGTTGAGGGACTTGACATCAACTTCTCTTAACTTTCTTATAGGAGTTAATCCAAGTTTGTATACAGTGGACATACAGTAGTTATTTCACAAGTTTATGTTGAAAGAATGAAGGAAAAAATTATGATCTTCTTATACGTTGTTCTATTACTTCCTATACACTTCCTACATATCATCTTGAAGATATGAGTTGAGCTTAATATGAAACATTACAACTTGATTATAGGGATCAGACTCTGTTAAATTATGTCTTACTCTTTGAATATCTAGATAAAGTGATATAACAATAAATATTGTTGTCATATTTATTGCCATTTTCAATGAATGTAATTATTTTTAAATAGCTTACACCATTTCCATATGCATCATTGTTGAATTACAGGAAAAACAGCTAGCATCATTTAAGAATGGCCCCGGGTGTAAATGAAGTAAGAAAAATATGTCTTTGGCCATCTTTCGATCTTCTCTTTCCATGTTCCTTTGCCTGTTTAGTGCTTATTGGCTGCCTGAAAATCAGTTCAGCACTCAGCAATGCCATTCCCCTGGACATGATCTCTTCACTATGGGGCAACTGAGGTGAGGTTCTACAGCGGGATGTGAGTTAACCTCAAGTCAAAACAGAATCACTTGCTCCACTATCCTGCCAAACCAGAAACTGAAACATTCAGAAGTTTTCCTAATTGAGAACTCTCATTATATACATTTGTCTCCAGATTCAAACCTATATCAAGATGAGTATGAAGAATTCTAAAGTAGACAGAAGGCAGCTAAAAATTCTGGAGATTCTATAACCATTTGAAAAAAGAATTTTTGTTGGATTATAGGGATAACTACATCTATATCCCAGTGGTTTTAAACTTTAACAATTACAGAAACTGTGCTCACTCTGAAAACATGAATAATATTCCTATGATTGAAAGCAGCCAAGGTTTATAGTAACTTTAAGGGCTATTAAGCAAGTTCCTATATGAATCCAGAGAGTGAATTGTATAAGCATTTAGAATGTGCTGATGATAAAGGGATTCATAAAAGTTGTTATGCTGATTTTATGTTGATGGATGTTTGAATATAAGGTGACTTATTAACCAGAGGCAAGTGAAACTAATGTTTAAGTGTTATGATATATGCGTAATTGAAAGTGAATTTTCTTGGCAAAATGGGGAGCACAGCAAAAGAGAAAGAATGAGTGTGTTCAAATGAAGATAATAACGCAGATAAATCCATTTGCAATGCCAGTACCAGTAGCCAAGTTTCATGTAAAGCCAGGAATTTTAACCCCTTAAAGAACTCTAGTCCAAAAATATTTGAAGTTTTATGTAGATTTGTAGAGTTTGGTAGATGACACTCAATTCCTCTTCTTAATTAAACCTGTGCAGTGTTCCTTCTTCCTCGTCTTCACCATATGTCTTTTTCCACACTTTGCAGCCTGTTCCCTCCTTGCTTGCTTCCTTTTCCTGCTGTATATTAGTAAAACTGTTGGGTGAGTCATTGACCTTCTCTTTGGACGCTGTCCTAATTACTGAACTCTGCATCTATACCAGGGCAATTTGTTTTGGAGTTTGGACTTAAAGGCTTAGTCTGACAACCCCACAACATAACCTTGAACCTAATAATGATTGGACAGTAGAGACACAAAGAGCCATGGACATATTTCTGATTCTCCTCTTCTGTTTTTTTACCTCATGGTACTGCTCCCTTTTCTGTAAACTTCCATTTTATCACAACACCAGGACAGAAAATAGGGAGGAAATGCCCACTTGACAATAGATATCCAAAGGAGGACCTTTCATTTGGACTTTCTTGTTAACACTGTTCATAGTGGTGCTGTTCCCACTCTCCATTCACATTTCCTAAGCAGTTTTATATTGTTATTCTATTTGCCTAATCTGTGCAAGTAGATATACATGATCTTGCTCCTTCACTCTCCCCTTTATGTTTATGGATAGAAAAATAAACATTAAAGTTGCAGAAGATATTGTTCTTCCTGAGTCATATTTCACACTCAAATAATCTGGTATGAATAAAAGATTATCAAAAGAAGATTGAGGGACTTATTTTGAGCATTTTCAGCAAGGCTTGATAAAATAAGTGTGATAATCAATGAAATCACAAAAATGTTGAGGTGGTGTTGTGTTTATTGCTTGGTTAGTTGTTTGAATCCAAATAAGCCTATACTAGAGGTAAGGGAAAGAAAATCCTAAAGATACTTGCTAATATTTCAAGAAGACAAGGTAACTTCAAAACATGTTAGAGAGAAAGCGGAATCATATGGATTTCTCCCATTAGGGGGTTTTTACTCACATTTTACACTGTAGGAAAAATTTAAAGCCAGGATATAGAAAAACTTTCAGCATCTAATCAGTTTAAACTCTCCAAATTAAAAAATACAGAAAATACTATACCATAGAATCATTGACCAAAATGTTCATTTTATTATATTTTTATTTTGTTTTTTGTGAGGAAGATCAGCCCTGAGCTAACATCCATGCTAATCCTCCTCTTTTTGCTGAGGAAGACCAGCTCTGTGCTAACATCTATTGCCAATCCTCCTCCTTTTTTTCCCCAAAGACCCTGTAGATAGTTGTATGTCATAGTTGCACATCCTTCTAGTTGCTGTATGTGGGACGCAGCCTCAGCATGGCCAGAGAAGCGGTGCGTTGGTGCACAGCTGGGATCCAAACCCCGGCCGCCAGTAGCGGAGCGCCCGCACTTAACCGCTAAGCCACGGGGCTGGCCCTGAGCAAAATGTTTAAAAATCTTGAAGAAAAAGATAATTTTCTCTAAAAAATGATTAACAAATGGCAAACAGAAAATGTCAAACAATAAACGGGATTATATCATTTACTTCCATCTCGACCCACTCTAACTCCTGCCAAAACAAATTATAAACAAACAAAAAGTGGATCCTGGGAATTAGAGGAGGTATTTTGTTGTTTTATTATAATAAAATTCTATATATGATTCAGTTCCGATTTGTCATGCCAAAACTGTCACTGCAAACATTTTAAAAAGTAGTTTGTTAGAACAAGTGAATTCCTTAGATCTAGGTTACGTTGTTTTGTACAACTTCTCTCGAAGTTTCATATAACATCCTTCTTGTTAAATGGAAAAATGCGAGTTATATGATAGTGCAGATACACGGATTCATAATTAGTGGAAAAATTACTCCAGCTGCCCTCCCATTTAAAATGTCATATAACAGCTCTTTATCAACCTAAAATAGTGGTGTTACCACAATTCTGCCTTTGGCCTTGCAAAACACAGAGATGCATCAAAGACTTAAATGACAACATCAAAGGCTTGCTTACCAAAATTGTGATTATGCAAAACTAGGAAAAATAAACAATGCCATAGTAGATTCTAGATTCAAAATTGTTTTCCTGACTGAAATAATACTTTATCATCAATAGGATAAAATAAAATTGGGGTAAATTTTATAGTTTTGAATTTAGCTTCAAAAAGATTAATTTAGGAAATTTGGGGTAGGGAAAACCTGGCTTAAAAGCTACCAGGTAGGGGCCGCCCGTTGGCGCAAGTGTTTGGGTGCGTGCGCTCCGCTGCAGTGGCCCAGGGTTCCCCGGTTTGGATCCTGGGCGTGCGCCGAGGAACCACTTGGCTGGCCATGCTTTGGAGGCGTCCCATGTAGAGTAGAGGAGGATGGGCGTGGGTGTTGGCCCAGGGCCGGTCTTTCTCAGCAAAAAGAGGAGGATTGGCAGATGTTGCCTCGGGCAGATCTTCCTCACAAAAAAAAAAAAAAAAAAGCTACCAGGTAAAAAGATCTGGGATTTCAGCTCATTGCCAATTAACAGGAAGCCATAGTGTAATGTAAATAAACTTAGACCTCATTAATGTATGGATTTTGTTGACACGATGATAAGTCATTGTTCTGCTGCATTTTGCATAGATCTTATCACTTCTGAAGCTCATACCTCACTAATGGTTCTGCATTTTTAGGGAAGCACTAGCAAAATGAGGAGTGGGCGTCAGAGGAAGTTGCTCAATATTGCAAAGTGTCTAGAAACTATATTGCTCTAAGAGCTATCAAAGAAACTAGTTATACTGAGCTGGAAGATAAAACTAAGGGTCATTAATATGAAACACACTGACAAATAGAAAAGTAACAGATTTTATTTCTTCTCTTCCAAATGACTCAACTTAAACCATTGAAAGGAAGTTACAAGGATTCTGGGTTTGACTCAAATGAAAGTTTTTAACAGTTGAAGAGTGTGGGAGATCAAGATTTGGCCACCCTGAAATCTATCTCTTTACCTTGGTTGTTTTCTCTAGGGACATTTGACCTCCCCACTAACTGCCTAAAGAATTTGACATGGTAGCTCCTTCCTGGAACAGATCTATCATGATGGCTGTAAAGATAACGTAGGGTAAATGTTACAATAGGAAAGGCACCAACAAGCCCCTCTTATCAGAAGTTCTGTCTCTCTGGCCACATTCTCTGGATGACCCTGTGAAGAGTTGCCAGACAATCATTTACATTTATAAGGGAAATCTCCATTTGTAAAGGTATCTCCCTCTCTGTTTGGAGAAGAGAGGGGGATGAGCTCATTTCTAGTGACTTATCAATGTGGAAGGTGAGGCCTTGAGCTGCATAATAACCTTACTCTTGTTTACTGTGCTTTAGTGGTAATCTCCTGTAACTGACTCCCCCCACCCCCAAAATCCTCCTTTGTCATTGGCTGAAAATGATATTCAAGACAAGAATTTCTGCTATTGTGTTGAGAAACGCAGTGTCCCTGCTTTCTCCCATGTATACATGTTATTAAACTTGGTATTATTTTCTCCTGCTAACCTGTCTTGTTGATTATTTGGCCAGCCAGAAGAACTTTAAGGGAAAGGGCAGAGGGTGATTCTCCCTCTTCCCCCGACAAGAGCACGTCCTCTGTATTGTACAACAGAGAACTCTTCTAACTGAGATATTCAAGCAAAGATAGATATTTATAAGGGAAAAAAATTATAAAGGAATGTTGCTTTGGGTGAGAGGTTGTATGTGAAGACTTCTACGGTCCTTCTTAGTTCAAAATTGTATGATTCTACCCATGCACTGAACATAAATATAGCGCATGCCTGTTGTGAACAGGTGCTAAGGAAGTACCCCAGATACAAAGAAAAATGGAAAATTGTCCTCTGCCCTCAGTGTTCTCATTCCACTATATATGTACTCTTTCCAACACACTGTGATATACTGACTTTTTAAAAAACTAAAACTGTCTATAGTTAATGATAATTAATTTTAGATAATTATTCATCAACTAAACCATTTTTACATTTACAGAAATCAAGTTGAATGAGTTAATACTCTTTACTTCTTTGAAAAAACTGACCTATCTTCATTTATTAAACTATTAAAAATTTTAAATTAATGTAATGAGACATTGATTATCATTAGCATCACCCACAAAAATAATAATAATTACACACACACATATGAATAGTAGAAGAGAGATTGCCTGTTACAAATATGATTTAAGATCCATCCTTTCAATTGGTTTATCACTCTAGAAATGACCATACTGACAATTCTTAATTGGTGTGGCCTGTTTTTTCCATCCTGAAAAAATTCAGAAGAAACAGAAAAGGGGGCACTAGTAAACCTCTATAATCTGGTGTAAGAAGCTTGGTGATGAATTTGAATTCTATGGCACACAATTTTACATTTTCAAAATACTCTAATGTAAGTATCTAACTAGGTTTTTGGAAGTGTTGTACCTATCAACCCCTGCTGTTTGTGAAGGACTAGAAAAGGACTATTCTTGGCTATTGTAAATCCTGGAAGAGTAGTTAAAATGCAGTTGGTATTTGCAAGGTGTTTGAGAGCAATGCTCCAGGCCTTCCCTGAGGATGAAGGGTAGCATGGTGTGGGACAGGTAGCAGTTTCAGCATCAGAAGAACCAAAGTGATATTCCAACTGTACCACTCAATATTTGCAAGGCTTTGAAAAAATCCTTCAATGAATCTCAGTTTCCTCATCTAAAGGTCTCAGAATAGCTTTTTGTCTCTAACTATCACCCAGAGTTGTTTTGAGAATCAAAGAAAATATTTTTGTTTTGTTTTGTTTTGCCTTATTATTACTATTTTTCTGCTTTATTAAAAGACAGAACAGAAGACATTCTTACTATCAATGCACATATAATTGCTTTATAATATCTTAGATTCATCTGTATGTCTTTTGGTCTCTAAAAAGTTTGAAATATAACTTCAGGTTACAATGGCTCAGGAATTGCTTATTTTCAGGAACTGGAATTTAACCCTTAGAAGTCACAAGAAAATAGAGACGGGATAGGGTAGGAAAAAATGTAGCTAAGCTCTTCTGGCAGCTGGAGAAAAACTGTGCCTTGTGTTGGTATTGTATAAAGATGGTGTATTTTATCATATAAATATGATGAAGCAGTCACTGCAAAGAGAAATCTCTGCTTCATGCTTAAGATATCAGTTTGAGTTGATTAGAGAGAGAAAAGCCTGCTCCAAATTGACAAATGTTCAAAACCTCATCCTGAGTCTTTTCTAATCAACCCAACAACCTCTTGTCCTTAAATAGCTTTATTTCTAGAGTTTAATAGTCACTTCGGGTAAAATTATCTGGTCAAGAACAGAAGCTATGATGACTGTGTCTGGTCTAAAGTAAACAAAGCCTAATGTATATCTTACAAAAACTACTAACAGAAAAGGTGAAAGGGAATCAATAACCCATCACCTTTCTCTCTAAATGACTTTAAGGAGTGACTTTAGAAGGTTTTATTTTTTCTGAATCGGTATTTGCAAAGTAGGTTTCATGAGAAACCCCCGACTCAAGAATGCCCACGGAAAGCCATGTTAACTCTTTAACCTAACCTAGTTAAGAACTATTTGTGGGTGAAGGAGCTGTGACGTAATATGATAGCTAATGTGATAGGGAAATGGCAGAGTGATGGGGAAAGTATACATATATGTTTCAACAAACACTGACTGTAAAAAGACTCTGGCTGCTCTAGTACATTTCAGTGAAGAAGTCCTCTCATTTTCCTACATTTTTGGATCCATCATTATTCATTTTTATTCTATACAGGTCAGAAGACCTTAAATAGAGTGAAAAAAAAAAGGTACCATATTTTTGCTAGCAAAACCAAGAGTAAAAACCCTTTAATTAAAGGAACAGGCTGTGCTGGTAATAAATTTAGCTCAGACTGACTGTCGTTTTCTCTGAGAATCACTGGATTGTCTGTAAGTTTGTAGAGGCACATCTTGGGCTTGAGGGTCATGCCAAAGCTGGTTTCCGTTAGAGACCTTGTTCAAAGATCTCTTCAACATGAGTCTGAAGCAGTGGTAAATTTAAGGTCAATTGCTGTTGGTATAGTTCCAACAAATTCAATGTTTATTGTAATGGCTTCATTTGAAAATAGTAGAATATAGTCAGTCATGGCTTGAAGTAAGTGAGTAGTTGACAGTAGAATTAAATTCTTTTCACTGCAGGTGTTTTATTACTATTAACTTTATCAGCCTCATCACCATCATTATCACCATAATCAACAATTTCTTACTATACACTGATCTAGTGGAGATAGAAAGAAGAGTAAGTCACATCCTTTGCCTCTAAAGAGTCTATAAGTAATACATTTTGATGAGATATCATGTATGCATAGAAGACCCAGTAATAATTCTATATAGAATGGTATAAAACAAAACATACAGAAGTTTGTGGAAGAAACATCATTGGGAGCTAAAACTATCATGAACAAGCCTACGTTTATTCATTCATTCAACAATATTTATTGATTATTTTATCAGTTAGAAATAAATTTGGCTGAAATTAATGGAAAACCTAAGATTAGCAAAAATAAATATATTTTTTGCATTATACTGTGATACGAAGCAATGGTAGGTCTAGCTGTGCCATGAGGGACTCATATCATTTCTGTCAGTCATTGTATTCTTAGCAGGTTGGCTTCAGCCCCATGACTACTACCTCTTCTTCACTCGATATTGCTATAGCTTCAGATGCTACATCTGCAACCAAGGTAGAGTGAGGTAGTAGGAGGCATTAAATAGTAAATCTCCAAAAGTGGGGGAGGAGAATGAAGTAAGAAAGGGATGAAGACAGGAGCAGAAGAGATGAAAAGATAAGAAAGTTAGATAAACAAACAGAATTAAAGAAAATTATTTCAGGCAGATGGGGCAGTATAAGCAAAAGATTAGATGGAGAATGATAATGATGTGTTTTGAATAAAAAATAGCATAACGGGGGTGTCTATTATAGTATATCAACTTAGCTAAAATTATTTATATATTTCACTTTATAAAAGTGGCACATCTGTGATCTCAATTACCAGTTGAAGATGGCTGGGCAAAGATGAAAATAAAAGGAAGGGGCCAACCATGAGAATGAACCACACCCAAGGAGTTGGATTTTACGACAGAGTCCTAAATTTGATTTAAAGGCAGAGTCAGGGGCAGCAGGCAGGCAGACAGAATTAGAAGCACATAGGTTTCAAGATTCAAAGTAAATGGAATCAGAATCTATTCTTACTGATAAGAAATACTAAAGTCCTAGAGGTCAAGCCAAGGCATGTGGATGAGGAGTGATCAGGAATGCAATTGGAGCTTGTCACAACACAAAGAGTTTAAGAATAAGTCACTTTTACCTACTCAAAAACTATAGTTTAAACCCAAAGTCTGTAGGTGAAGGTAAGAGCAGCATGACTGGAACTGTCTCAGTAAGTGCAGTGTGACATGGACAGATTCTATATTACCTATAGCATTTTCTCAGCAAAAGAATGTTCTCTAGGTTTATTTATTCATTTATTTGGAGCCAGACAACATATGTTTGATCTAAATTCATTTTCAAATGGATCTAATTATTCTCCACCCTGTACCTTATCTTATCTTATTTTGGACAAATCTTCTTGGCTCACTTCATGCACTACATTTATAGAATCTGCTAGAAATCCTGCAACATAGGAATATATATTAAGGGTTGTATAAAATCGGTTCTACTCAACCATATCTAATAATTCACCAGGGCCTAGTATTGTTTTTTTCTATTCTTTAGAGATGCACTGACTTTTCATCCAGACATTTCTTGCAATCTGTTAGAAATTGAGGGTGATAAAAATACATATTAATTTTGTTCAGTGGGCTAAGATGTTTTCCTTAGTCATCCCAGTCCTTTTCTGGGTCCAAAAGACACACAAAAAAAATCTCATTGCTACTCTTGCAGTGTAAGCAGGCCATTTTTCATTATCTACTCAAAGTCTTAGACTACTTAACAGTAAAAGTCCACTGCAAGTCGTCCTCTGGACTTCAAAAGAAAAACACTTCATTGCCTCTATAAAAGGACTTTTCCATACCTTATCAGAATACTTTTTATGGTGGCTTCTGAGGTTCAAGCCCATCAGTGAGCACCATTTTATACTGACACATCCAATGGAGGTTATAATTTTTATCACATAGAAATGATCTCCAAGATAGAAAAAAAATCACACAATTTTCTCATTTATTCTAGAATTCTGCCAGTTTTATTATTGTAATTATATTTCTTGTTAGTTACAGTAGCCTAAGTTTATGTGTTTATTTTGTTTTAGTATGGTTCCAGACACTCAAAGAAAATCTCGGAAAAAGAGTTTTCATAAAAGCCATGGGGCTGTCAAGTGTGTTTATGTTTCTCCTACTGTTGATTACCTACAGATGGATGACAAACATAGCTCTCTTGCTGGAAATTAGCTCCCTTTCACATAATAAATTAAACTGGGAAAAATTTTAGAAGATAGAAAAGAAGTAGGTGAAAGTTAAAGATAACAGCATCCTCCACTCTAGTTCCAGAAAACTGGGGATTAGGCACAGTCCATTCAACCTGACATATTTACTGAAGGCCGATTCAGAGTCTGGAATTTCTAATAAATCTAATTTGGATTACAGAGGAGGAAGTTTAGAAGGGGTTTATAAGCCTATCTGTATACTATAAGAGATTCACAATAAGATCTGAGCTCTCTGTTATTATTGCTTTTGTTATTGTTTTGGGAAGAGAGGAAAGTATTTGGTTTTTAACTTCAGAACAGAAGACCAGAGAGCTGGAGCCCCTTTTTCCATGACCATGTGACAGCATGGGGGAACTTGCTTCAGGGTATGGATGTGTTTGCAGATAGTTAAGAGGTAGGATGATTGTAACAGAGCAAACAGTTGTCCTTCCACATTCTGTGTTACATGGACGTGTGATACTCTTCCCTGGGTGCAGGAGAGTGGGGAGTTCTTCCCTAAGGGAAGAAAGAAAGACGGATGGCATCAATTAGTCAATTTGTATTGGCCAGCTACTACGAGGTCAACTGTGTTCCATAGCTCAAGACATAGCTGAGGGGCAAAGGGATGGTAGGGATACGGAGTAATCAGAGGATAAAATAGACAATATAAAATGAAGTATCACAGTGCTTAAACTTAATTAAATCATATAATTGAGTGGAATGAGGACAACCAGCATTTAGCAGTGATCTTTAGAAATTCTATCATGAAATTTAACTTCCAGTCCTGGGCCACTCTAGTTCTTCTATTAAAATCCCACTAAACCAAACTCTAATCAAAGGGGGCTAACAGTATATATATCAACAATCTGCATTTCATTAATGAATGAATGACCCTATGGTTGTTTATCTAATTTGCAGCCTGCATCAAGTATAAATTGTATGTTTCCTAATGAGTATTTTTAATATTGTTTATTACTAATAAAATGGTCATGATTTGAGGGGTACCGGCTCTGGGGTAGGCATTGCGTTCAGTGTTTTATATGTGTTATCTCACTTTTGATCTTTAGGAGGTAATCTTCTTATTACAGTTGAAAAAACTGAGTATTAGGGAGACAAAGTAACATGTCCAAGTTCATGTGGTAAATAAGAGGAAGATGTAGAATCTGAACCGCGACCTCTTTGACTCTAAACAGTGCCTAAATTGCAACAATTCTGCAGCATTCTAAACAATTAAGAGCAGTTTTAATTTTGTAATTGTCCTCGCGGTAGCACTTATGTCTATGAATAAAATCAGTATTAGAATATTTGCCCTCTTCATTTTATTAGTAGTTAAAGCCTAAAGTCTGAAAGTAAAATTTTATTTTCTAGTAGAAATTTCTAGATCTAAAAGATTCATTCAGAAAATAAATGCACATAAATATAGGTCGAGATGAAGAGGGTGTATTATGGTATGATGATAACTATCTTCCAAACTCAGACATTTTCCCATAAACATCTATCTATCTATTTATCTATCTATCCATTTATTTCAATAATCAATTTTATTTCTCATCGTGATCCCGTGTCTTAAATTTTGCGAATAAAGTAACTCCCAGATTTTTCTTCTTAGAAGAACTTTGATCCTAGAAAAAAAAATCTTTCCCTTGAAGCCAAAATGACATGCAAATAGCATACTTCTCTAAAGAAACTGGCTCTGTAGCTTCACAGAGCACAGGGAATTTACATTTTAGGATTATCTGTCATCTCCATATTGGCTAATTACATTGACAAACACCTGAAGTTAAGATCCACACTCTGTTTCTTACCGCCCCTTCCTATACAAACTTAAAGTTAATCCAAATAGAGGTAAATAAGATTTGAAGATTCTGCTCTATTGTCATGTCAACTTCCAGTTTATACTTTTTAGCCAGGAATTTTTCATGAATGGGAATCTGTCCACTAAAGTAGTGTACATATTTTCCTCAATCTTTTTTCTTTTCTTTATTTAATCCCTTCTCTCTCAATAAACAGACTTTCTGCTGTCCTATCACATGCTGCAATGTTCCTAAACAGTTAGAAGAGAGACTTGTCATCATAAAACTTGTTCTCACTGATGATTATGACGATGGTGCACGGACAGCCTAACATGACAGCACACGTTTTCTGAAACCATACATCATAGCAGGTAAGTTGCTCAGAATTATTTTGATGCTTTACTATTAATTGCTTTTCTATCCAGAGCCAATTAAAAAAACCCAAAAACAAAAACAAAAAAACAAAATCTATCTATAATAGAAATAGAGTAATTAGGTGAAATGAAAAATTCTCAAAATATGGTGACTAATAGCTCCTTTCAGCCAACCCAAGAAAAATTACCTTAGTGAGTCATTTTTGACTTGAAATAGTTCCCTTTTCTTGGTCTATAAAGCCATGAATGCAGATTTGTGTTTCTTATGGTCGCCATGAATTTGGAGGCTGTCACTGCATGTGGGAGGGCCAACTGTGACTTTGCAGGACCATATTCAAAAATATAACCAAAGCCAAGAATTCCTGTAGAATTAGTAAGGTATATTTTATGTTCTGACAAAGAGGCGTGCTCTGGGCTTAAACCAGCAACAAAACTTTTCGGGATTACAGTAGCAAAATTACCTTTATTTATTTGTCTAGAAAAGAAGAGGAGAAAGGGGAGAGAAGACTGGAGAAGCTTCTTAACATATTTCACTATGCTGAGAGGGCTCTCAAGAAAAAATTAAATCAAAAATCAATGTTCAAGATAAATCACAATTGTAAATAAAACTTACATTTTTTTATCTCCCTGAATAAATGATACCAGGCCAATGTTTTTGTTCAACCTGTAGTTCTTTTTTTTGTTTCCTGTTACCAGAGAACTTGTTTCCCTTGGGAGGTCGTTCTTTAGCCTATTTCCTACCTGAGACTAGTCAAGTAGGAACAGACATTTCCCAGAGTGATTGAGAGAGTAGACATTAAAAACATTTTATATTTACCTCTAACTTTGGGTTCTAGGTATAAACATGAAATAATTGTTATTTCAGGGATTCCAAGCAGCCTGCTTGGTTAATCAGAGTACCATAGAAAAGGCTGCATTTAAGACCGGGCCCCAAGGTAACTATCCAAAGTTAATGTGCAATTCTGCATATCACTTAAGCTGGCTTCTACAGTTTTCTTATTCTATGGTATCGTTTTTATCATGTGCTTCAGCTTATACCAAGCCCTAATTGCAAAATATCCTGTCACACCTCTCTATCTCCATTTTAATGCATTCTTTAAGTCTCTATTCAATTCTCATTTTTTCAATGTATAAAGGATAGATTCTTTTTCTTTTAAAAAGTCAGCTGGTTTGTCCAAAATAATTTATGGAGGAAAGTTGGGTATACACTTCACAACTTATACCAACATTAAATAAAATAGTTAAACATCCACATATAAAATGAAAGCCATAGAGAGCTAATAAGAAATGTATATAGTTATGTATACAATCTTAGGATGAAGACCTTACAAAAGCAAAGGCACAAAAATAGGTACTGGAAAGGCAGTATTGTACAGTACTTACAAATATACTCTCAGAGGTCAAACCATTCTAATTCTGTCTCTATTATTATCAAACTACGTAACCTTAGGCAGGCTATTTCACCTCTCTACACCATAAACCGCCCGTTGTAAACGGGGGATAATAATAGAACCTTCATCATCGAGGTGTTAGGAAGATGAAAAGAGACAATGAATGTAAAGCACTTAGCACAGGGCTTGGCTCATAGAAAGCACTCAGTAAGTAGCATTACCACAATAGAGATAAAGAAGAAATTGGATAAAGTTGACTATATGCCGTCACAGAGGAAACTAACATGAAAGCAATGCATAGATAGACATGGCTGCCAGTGAGTTAATGTTCTTAAAAACAGAAAACTCTTAGTAATCAATTTGAAATTTTGAACATCAGCTTAAAATGGTTAAAGAAAAATAGTGGACAAGACCCAAAAGAAGGAATATAAACTTTCAATATTCTTGAAAGATTATTCCATGTTTAGGATATTTACTTGTAATCAAAGAAATGTAAATTACATTATGAGAACAAACCATTTTCACTAATTAATTTGACAAATATTTATATTTTTAAGTTACAAAAACAATTTTGGTAAGTGTTTAGACAAATTGTACTTTTAAGTGATATGGATAGACATATAAATTGGTACATACTTTCTGGTGAACAATGATATGTTTTCTTACTTGCACATTTTCTTTTATTAATAGTTTAAATGTTTCTTTAATTGAACATTTAATCTGTTTTAAAAACCAAAATTATCTATGTATATACCTATGTGAAATCTAAATGCGTGGCATATATATACATATATGTAATCTTTGTCAATATAATTAAATATTACTTAAAAGAACATATTTTTAATAGCTGCATAGTATTTCATAATATGAGTATAGTGGAATATGTTTAACCACAATTATTTTGTTGTCCACTTAGTTTGATTCCAATTTCGTCATCATAGTAATACTGCTAACCAAGAAGAAAATAAAATATATTTTTAAAGCGAGGGCATGATTCTAAGCCACTTTCATGGACTGTTTTGTTTATGGAAGGCCAGGCGATGAAGTGGTAAGGAAGGCAGAAAAGTGAAATACAGGGCAGGAAAATTATTCTCAATTATTATTTTTGTCAATTTTTATTTTGTATGTATATATTTATTTATTATCATCACTTTTTAAAATTTGACATGTCCTTCAGCAAGACGCCCTGGAGAGAAGAGGTGATTATGCCTGGAAAGGAAGATTAAGAAGGAACAATTGAACAAACTGACAAGAGGAAAGGCAGTGTTTGAAGTGTGAGCAACATGGCAGAAATGGAGGATCCCCAGAGAAGATGACAAAGGAAGAGATCTGAGGTGGTAGCGGGGTTGAGGCTTTAAAAACAGGATTTGGATAATATAATGTTCTGCTATATACTTTGTTGTTTAGGAATTGAATTCCCTTTCTCTGAGTGCAAACTTTGAGAAAGATTTGGCTGAATATAACTAAATATCTTGTGTCAGTGATGGCTTTGGTTAATCTTAGAAAAGGGTAGAAGCAAAGAGAAGACACTGTCAAGGGAAATGGTGACTTAAGTGAGAAGAATTCATCAAAATAGAGATGGGAAAGACAGAAGACTGTAGGACCACAATCCCCTGTGAGTTTGTGAAATCATCAGAATTTGCACAGTTCACAGGATGGGATTGAAAGATTACTGTGCACCCAGGTAGCCATTACCTAAATTACTCAGGCAGGGTCCACGCATCTTAAGAGGGCTGACAGTGTTGCCAGGCATGTAAACAACTAATCAACTAACAAACAACTGCTAACTTTCTAACAAGGCAGAATGTAGTTTAAGTGCTATGTACTTATGGTGAGATGAGCAGAAGGGGCCCAAATACTTACAAGAACACCCCCTATTTCCTGTCAACTCTAAAGATAGAAAGGAATTTTGATAGGAAAAGAAGCAGACTCAGGAACTGTACCAGCTTAAAGATGCTGTCAGCTAGACATATGGTCTGACAACAGCACTTCAAGGACAGGCTTATGCCTTCAGGAACAACTTTTGTAGGTCCAAATGGATATGGTTTAAAACAGCTTTGTCACCTTTGGTCTGAAGAGTAATTAAAGACTGGAAAGGGGGTATATAGTAAGCCCATCCCTGAGGATCTTTCCAGATAGGGATGGTTTAGGAAATGTGAAGGTTAAAGCTTAAAATTCCAACCAACACAGAGTCTAATTTTCCATTTGACAGTATTAAAACACAAGTAACATTCATAGAGGTAACCACACAATTTATATTCACTGAAATGTACATACTCTGGATCTTTCATCCCTGCCAGAGAGGAGAGTGGAGTTGGGGAGGATAGGAATGGAAGAACATGAGGGCACAAGAAGTATTAAGGGACCACAAAGAGGGCTGGGCTATCTTGTGCAGCATTGACGTGATAGTGGAAAGTTGGTTGCCATTGGATCCAATCTCAGCTCTGCTATAAACTGTTGCTATTTTTTTTGCCTTACTAATTCTCTAAAGTTAAATGAGAATATTATATCTACTGCAGTGCAATGGTAAGAATTAAGTGATACGCAAGGTGTTTGGTACAGACCAGTTTTTCAATTAATGGATGCTAATACATATTGTGGAAAGAATGAATAAGTGAACAGAAAGACAAATGTTAGGGCCTTCCGTGTTGCTTCTGCAGAGGACAGAGTAACATTTTGAGGTTACTTTCAGCTTTGTGCTCCTCTGTTTTTCAGCAAGGCAGTCCAAAAGAAATCTCTTCTTCACTTTGCAAAGACAAGGTAATGAGTACTTTAAAATAGGAATTTTTTATAGCTTTTAAAACATAAAACAACAAAAGAAAATATCTTCATCATTTAAAACCTAGAGCTTTATCCACAAAAGTCAGACCACTGTGCTGTTTCTCCCCCTATTAATCCTGGAAGATTCAGACTTTTAAAAAAAGATTTTACAAAATGAAAGGAAACATCAATACCTCTCTGCTTTGGGTTAGTAATCATTTTGGCCTTTTCCTGAGTTCTCCTCTGCTGCTCCCAGCACTGCTACCTCTTGGCTCTTTCTTGCTTTTTGTTGCAGTTGTTTCTTCTCCACAGGCTGGTGTGTGTCTGAGACCTCCTACAATCTTACTTAGTTTCTTTCTCTTCAATCCACGATTTCTTTTGCACTGCAGACATTCTATTTTTATATTACCTTAAATTCCCTTGGCTGACTTCACTTATTCAATTGCTTAAAGGTACAGGAGCAAAGCCGACTGCTTCAGGAATAGAAATCATATATATATATGTAGATGTATGTATCTGTGGGTGTGTGTGTGTGTGAGAATGAGCAAAATGTTGAAAATTGATGATGTTACGTATTATGTACTATCCCTAGAATCAATGTTAAAAGAAAATTTTGGAATGAAATATTCCCTGAGGTCTTTGGGAGAAAAAAATCTTTTTCTCAGTGTCTATTGAGCAAATATTATTAATGTTTCAATTGTAAAATTTCCCCCTCCATGTACATTATTAATGTGTCTGGCTTTCAAGACCTTCTGTAATCTGTTTTAGTCTGTCATATGCAACCTCACTCTCTCCCTTCTGCATTCCCTCTTTTCTAGTCAGGCCAGCATTCTCAGTGAATCCTCTAGAAGCAAGACTAATTTCTGCTTTATGCTTTTCCTTACCCTATTGCTTTGTCTGAATTGTCCTTATGCCTTTCCATTTACCCAATCTCATGCATTTTAGACAATGTACTTCAGGTCATGCATCCTCCATAAGCCTACTCCAATACAGCCAGCCTACAGGTACTTGTCCCTAACCGACCTCACACAGCACCATATGCTCATGATGATTCCCTTATGCTGGCAGTTATCCACCTTGGCATAAAGATAGACTTTCTACCTGGAAAGAACCTAGAATTGAGTGAATCTAATCTCCCACTCACAGTGGCCATGAGCATGACATTGGCCTCATGTAAAATTGGAATTAAAGTACACCTCAGCCACTGACCGTGCTTTCTTGGATAAGTTATTTCAAACTTTCTGGTTCTTCTCACCTATGAAATGGTGATAATGCCATAATACAGAATTGCTTTGAGATATGGAAATAATATATATTTTATGATGAAGGAGTTGATCAAGAAATGGCAATGTTTTGTGTCAACATACCTGCAGTTGGAGACTCCATGTTGCCTGTAACATTACCCTGAGAAGGACAGCCATTGTATTCACGGTGATGCCGACATAAGCTAACCAAGAAAGAGAGTGAATCCTTTGGGTAAAACCAAATACTCTGGTGCTTCTACCCCTCTGTTTCTGATTATGTTTTGCCCAAATGGAGTTCATGCTTCTGACCTCTCTCAGGAATAGTTCAGGATGCCTCCTCAAATAAACACACAGTTGAGACACTTCTGTTTTTCTATTACCACTGCTTCAGAAATGCCTTATCACTGTTCTACAGCCTGTTTTATCATGCCCTTCAGCCTGGAACAGTGGTCCTCAGCTGGGGTATGTGTAAAGAACTTCCAAGAGACACAAGGACTTGGGTAGATTTAAGAGAATCAATTTCCAGATCCTCAACTGTGGTGTCCAGGTCCTCAACTATTTGTGATGTAGCTTCTTCTTTCCTACCTCCGTTTCACAGTCATAATCTGATTCACTGACCCAAGGGAAAGTCAGCAGGGCACCAAACAAGGGGCAATGAGGCTATGTCTTTAATTAGGTACTGTCATTGCTCTTTTTTTTAATAGTTGTCTGATACCATGTAACAGATTATCCCAAAACCTCGTGGTTTAAAACAGCAATAATTTATTACTTCTCATAATTCTATACACTGTCTTTCTGTCTGTCTTGCTTGGGCTCACTCATGTGGCTACATTCAGCTGATGAGTTGGCGTGGGTGGAGCTCAGTTTAGATGCTGGGAGAGCTGGGCTCGCCCTCTCCATGTGGTCTCAGGGCCTCTCTTTCCCCATAGTCTCCTATAATTCAGTAGTCTAGTCTGAGCTTCCTGACGTGGTGGTGAGAGTATTGGAAGAGGGAAATGATAGGATCTTCAAGTCTTTTCAAGATTTAATCTCGGAAGTTGTATACGCTTGAGCTGCATTTGATGATCAAAGCAAGTCACCAAGCCAGCCCATATCCAAGGGGAGGGAAAGAGACCCCATCTCTGGACAGGAGGAAATACAAAGTCACACTGCAGAGGGGCTCAGGATAGAAGAGAAGATTGTGGTCATCATTTCATACCATCTACCACATACCTCCAACCATCTCATTAAATGATGTATTTCAAATAGTGCTCTACTTTCTTTTTTAATGAATAATCATTTGTCAAAAATTTTGTTACATTTATTCTTTGATCAACGCCTAATAATAAACATTGTAATGATAACATATTCTATAAATATTATTTCAACACTTAGAACTCTTTGGTTAAAGAAATATTTTAAAAATTCAATTTATTCAATTTAAAAATTCAATTAAAGAAATATTTTAAAAATTCAATTTATTTGATACAAAATACAAGTATTTTGTATCAAAGAAATACGCTAAGTTGATCAATAAAATATCAATCTATAATGTCATCTGTATTATGTCTAAAATAAAAGACAATTCTGTGAGGGAAGAAGAACAGAAATATGATTTTGAAAAGATAAAAGTTGGATGTAAAGCTTCCAACTGTGAAAAAAAAAAGAAACCATCCGTATACCTTGTTAAATAGACACTGATGGGTATTAAATCACCTTTGTAATTACTCTATTTCATTGGAAATGTTTCAAGTGTAATTTAATAGTTTTCTTTAAAAATATTATTATTTATAATACACTAGAATTTATACTCTTTTAAACTATATTTATAACGAAAATTTTAGAAGCCAACTTAAAATATCCTTTTAAGGAATACATAACCAAATCAGTGTGAAGATCCCTTTCCCAAAACACATTACCAATTATTGTTGAGTCTATACCTTTGCTTTAAGCTTGCCCTAACACTCAGATAGGTGACCATTGTTGAACATTCAGGAAGTCTTCTTTCCTTCTATAGCTACCTAACATATTCATTTGCATAAGATAACTCAATCATTAGACAATAATCATGTTTCTTTCTTCTCCAACTCATCTCTTTATTCCTGAGATTCTTAACCTTCTCTGTGCCATGAACCCCATTAGCAGTTTGGTGAAGGCTATGATTCCTTCTCAGAATAATGACTTTAAGTGATAAAATAAAATATATAAGATTATACAAGAAACGAATTATATTAAAATACAGTTGCAATATAGTATAAAAGCTAAATTTGTGTTGTAGTACTATGTATGATCGTCGCACATATTACACAATTTAACAGCAGGTCTAACAACTACTATAGTTTTGAATGATATTTCAAAGTATCTGTGACAACAGTAATGTAATGTGAAAATATCTGTGGTGTCTACTGTTGACAGCCTCAGGAACTGTGAATAATACTGTGGTTTGTACATTCGTAATTGAAGGAAATGATAAAATTTAGAGGTTCATGAAGAGAAAGATGCATTTTTTTCCCCCATCCAAATTCATAACCCACTGAAATCTACATATGAATCTTTTGGGAGGTTTTTGGACTCCAGGTTAAGAGTCCCGCAGGGTTAATGTGTTTAGTTTTTATCTCCCCAACTAAATTGGGGCAGTTCTTCAGAAACCCAGTGAGCACGTAGGTGAGAACTGTATTCCTAGGAGATGCTGAATGAATAATTAGAGAAATAGTTAACGGAGTACTAAAGCTCAGAGGACATTTTGGTCATTTGTCCAAATCTAGTTATCACATCTCTATTTGTCTAGGATATAATTTTTTGCTCATCAGTATGCTTTAAATTCTAGAGTTAGGTATTGTAATTTTCTTCTATTATAGTTGGTGGTTGTTAGAACTATTAGTAGTGATAAAAATAAAAATAATAAGAAGAAACAATATAAGCTGAGCATAGCTTACCTGCTGAGTCTTTTCCTAAGCAATATTAATTGAATCCTCAAAAGATAAATATTTTTATCCCCACTTCAGCGATGACGAGAGGGAGGTTTGTAAAGGTCGAGGTTACGTGTCCTAGATTGCAAAAGTAGGAAGCCTCTGAGCTTAAACTCAATTTTTAGGTCCGCCTGACACTAAATTGTGTTTTTACGCATTGTGCTATACTGTCTGATAGTTGATCAATCTACTTATCTAAATATTTATCCATTCTTTTAAAGAATACTAATTATACTCCTGCTACATGCCAAATATATTCTATGTGTTCAGCATCAACATCTATCTATCTACGTATCTTGCTCTCTGTTACCTATAGATATGTTTATACTACTCTCTATGTTGTTATACTGCTTGTTTTTCATGCATCTTACTTCTTGGCACCGACAGAACACATTTTATCTGAAGCTCTCATTGTGTTTCTGGGATATATTCAGGGAATGCCTGGTCCCAGAATGGAGGCATAGACTCTGTTAGTACGTTTAACTACTCCTAGCTCTATAAGTACAAGTTTTCATATTCTATTATTATATATTCACTGCATGAAGAATTAAATAGCCACTCCAAGAAAAGCAATGGAAGATCAAAAATGGAAGGTCAACTAAAGCTGAAAAATAAGATATATTATCTTCAGAACAAAAGAAAGCACCTGTGACTCCACATTCCCAAGAACATGCACTGTGTAATCATTCATTCACTCAAACAAATGGACATTGAGTGCCTACTTACTACTATTTTCTGAAACTGAATATAACTAAATGGCTAATATATGTGGATTTTCATCGCTGAAAGTGACATTCCAAGATAATTTGCCTGTGAACAGGATTTTCCTTTGTGTGGAAGTTAAACTTCATCACATAAAAATAGAAACTACAATCCAGATCTTAGTTAAGTGGTATGGTGGACTGAATCTGCCACTAAAATAATAGTAGATATTCAGATAGACTTTCTCTTTATTTTCAACCCTTGGTTTAGGATTATTTGCAGAATGTCAAAGACATTTGTGTGGTACTTGGGCTTACATATAAACTAATCCACGTCTATTTGTTTCCTGTAAATTCCCTCTTTGAGACCCTAGGTAGAGAGAGAAAAAAGAAGTGCTTAATGACCCTTCTTTAAATATAAATAACAAATACCACATGCTGCTCTTCTTTGAAGAATCAAAATCGATTTTCTCCTTCTGGATGAGAGATGATCTGGCTTGAGTGAGCACATAGTGGCTTCTATCACAAATGATGGTGCAAAATTTGCTCTGAAGAAAACAAAATATGGCTGTGGTTGAGATAGTTTTTCAAGCGTTGAATAAAGTTCAAGTCACAAAAGGGCACAACCTTCTGACAAACAGAAATCATGTTGGAAGGGTTTGCCTTGTGGGTCTCAAAAAAGTTCTTCCAAACTCTTTTGTTCTGAAGCTAAAATTGGCAAGAAGGCCATAGAAAACTTTAGAACAGCATAAGACAAATTTAATGTGGTTACTGAAGTCTACAGTAAAGAAAACATAGCTTACTTTTCGTGGGATGACTCATCTATAGGAACTACAGTTCTCTCTTCTATTCTCACTAGCTTTAGGGGTCCAAGGCTGAGCATCCCTGTGACTAGGAGTAAAGTTGCCAAGGGAAACAAGACACATGGTCAAAGAACCATCTTAGTCTAGAGACTTTGGCTTTGTGGAAGCCCTTTTGAAATGGACTAAGAAATAGAGTCCTATTCCACCAAAGGATAGTGATTGCCCAAGAGACTTCTAGGACCAATAACGTTTCTCAAATTATCAATCCTATGTCCCTTCCTCTTATCTCACAAAGTTCTATAAATCTCTAATTCCACGTGGAGTTAAAAATTGCAATATATTTAACGTTTGGGCACTTAATGAAGACTTGGGCTGTTCTTCAAATACTCTCCCCACTTTTTTTTTTACCTTAGTTCCACAGTAACTGGCCGGTGAAGGGGAATAGCGTTTACATTGTGACCTGAAAAGTACAACCACACCTTGTGCTTTGCCACTGTGCCTTACATTCGGGGAAGGTTTTTATCACTCAGTACAAATATATTTTAATTGTTCACTGAACAAAGACATTCCATCCAAGCTCTTTGTCTGGGTGTGCACTGTTGTTATTTCTGAAGTATGAATTCCTGGCAAACAGTGCACCCATCTGGCACCAAATAAAAATTACATAACAATGAGTGTGCATTTGGCCTCAGAGCTCTGTGCTGCACTTGCCATCTTGCCACTTCATTTTCTGCAGTGCATGATCCGTGGATGACAAATGGTGTCTCTCTCTACCAGACCATGAAGCAAAGGTATCCAAATATTCCTAAGTGTCTTCTTTCTCCTTCTTATTCTCTTTTTTATTTTTCTCTTGTAGTATTAGGAATGATTTCAGAGACCATTACATTCAGTTACCTCATTTTACAGATGAGAAAATTGAGGCTCAGAAAGGCTAAGAAGTGGCAGAAAAGAGTCAGAATTGGAAACCAAGACTTAGACAGCTTTGACCTCAAAATATTAAAGGAGGGTCAGAGCAAATTTTTCTCAGCTCTGTTGCGGTCAATGCTGTTTAGATGAAAAATTCATTCAGTTGATTCTATAATAGACACTAAAGAAATGTAGCAGGTGATTACAAGAAAAGAAAGAGTAACCTCCCTAGATGTTTGGAAAGAAGAATCTTTCTTTAATCTTCAAATGAGATAATATTATTCTCATGGAATTTCCCCCATAAAAAGTGATAATGTATAACAGATCTAAGGGACCCCTTCACACCCTTAGTGACTCTGTAAATATAAGACTAAAGACATTAAAATAAATTTCTCTTGAATTACATTTTCACTGAGATACAACAGTCTCCTATGCATGTCCTTATAGGTAGGTAGGTAGATTGGTAGGTTGGTTGGTAGGTAGATAGGTAGATTGACTTTCCAACTGTCATCAACCTTAATCTCTTATTTTTGCACTGGTCAGTTTTTTTTTTTGTTTTTTTGGATGCACATGTACACACATAAGTATGTGTATATGTATACACACACACATACACACACATATATATGGTGGACTCATTTTGTGTCAGAAATACAAAATGCCATTAAATTTGATTCCAGTTTTTAAATTTTTTCTAAAATTTATATCTTTGGTATAAAAATTACTTTCTTAGTAGACCTCTTCACTGTGGATTCATTTTTGTCACTATCACTAAATATGGCTTTATTTTAGTGTATTTGCTTCATAGAGAGCTTTCTTGGCCAAGATTTATTTTTCGAAACAAGAAGAATGAGAGATTATCTTCCTAACAAAGTCCTTGTGGCTAGACTATAGCAGCTGGTGAGATACCCTCCAGACTTCTTTCATGATGCAGTTCCCCAGCCAGACAGTCTGGCTAAAAGACAAAACATTCTTAAACAACCAATCATTATAGCTATTATGGTATCCTCCAACCTCAAAGGGCATGAGATTGAATGCTGCTTTCAGCTCCAAATTACAGTTAAGATGGGATAAGAACAATTCTCATACATCTCTGAACACACACACACACATACACTCAGAGTCAGGAATAATAAGCAAATTGTGACTACAAGCCATGTAAGGAAGTGAGCAGAGTCAGGGCTATAAACATGGCTTCCTGTTATTCGGAGGACAATCTGAAAGTTCATTCATTTTTGTTATACCAGTAAGTGATGATGCTACAACTGAAAGTCAGGTCATTCTGCTTCCAGAAACTTTCCAGTGCAAGAGGAAATGTCAACAAGTTTGAATAAAAAATACAAGAGGGAAAAAAGGGGCAAGTTTTTAGTATTTTATAAAGCAAAACTGTGAGACCTATCAGAAAATGGTATAAACATGATACAGTCTGCTCTATTTGTCTGCAGTGTTTATTCTTTCCCTGAACTCTTGTCCCTACGCTCACTGTTTCCATTTTAATTTAGACTCCTTCATATCTCCTTAAAATATCCTTTCATTCAAAGATCAAAGTTAATTTTTATTATCAACTTTCCTTTTATTTAATCATCATGTATAAGACAGTGTCAAAAATATTTATTAGTCAACATTCCCAGTGAATTTAAATTTCGTAGCAGGTCTTTATGATTACATGGGTTAGGGATTTGATTCCTTTATCATGTTCTGTTTTTGTTTTTCCTATTCCACACAGTGTTAAAAGCCCACACCTCATGCTAGTCTACCATACGGTCGTAGCCACTGAGGGCATCCAAGGAACTCTCTGGACACCAATAAAGGTTAGGTGAATAGGCACAAAGCTATTGAAAAGGTCAATCCGTATTCATCACACATTTTTGTCTGAGTTCTTTCTTTGGTTGATGTTCAAGAATAAAAGGATAAACAAAACAAACAAAAAAAGCCGGGCAAGGAAAAGCTTTCTTAATATTTCCAACTTTTTCAAGAATAAGTTGTTTTGTTTCACTGTAGTTTGAAAATATGTCATTTTGTGAGATTGATCCAATGCTGGGATAAAGAATATGTTCTGAAAATCTCTTTTAGAAAGATTTATAATATTAACCTCAGGCTATTTTAAGTCCCTGTCGATCTTTATGAAAACAGCCAAGAGATCCATTTGTTTTCCGAACAGTAGAAAGTCTCTGTTACCTTTTGTCAACCATGATTGAACAAATGACTTTGGGTCAAAGTGATTCAGTTGTGAAGTGCCTGGGGTCCTGCCAGCCCCCTGGAATACAGACTCAAAAAGCAGTCACTTTGGACCTGAGTTGCCCATTGCAGCTCGGGGCTAAGTAGTCCTACTCAATTTTTCTGGGACTAAGACCATTACGGACCATCTTAAATCCAGGATTAATAGGAACCAGTGCAGTGGCTGCATGTCGAAACATGGCCAGCATGCCTGGTCAAAAACTGAATGTTCTATCACACTACTCAGTATAGTTTTTCATTATTGCTTTCCTTCTATGTGGTCAATTAATTATGTCATAATTTCAGTGAAACATTCAGTTTCTTGATTGTTCTTTATTCTCCTAAAAGTGCCAGAGATCTGTCCAACGCATTGAACTAGGATGACAGACCCTGCTTAGCTAATAGAAAGTTAGAATCTATTACATATTACCCTAGCTCTATAGTCTTGTTCACGCTCAAGTCATTTATGCTGTCACTATTGCCAAAGAACTTCTGCTGAGCCTTACCACCCATCAGGGAACTCTTCTTTCCTTAAACAGATGTGGTGAGCTTAAAAAATCTTTAATGGGCCACATTTATATAACGACAACCTACTTCCTCCTGATATTTGGTCTAAATCCTTGCTCTCTTCATTACCCCACCATCACCATCACTCCTGTGTGCACACACACATGCACATATACATGTACACACACACACATACCCACTCTGGTTCCAGTCCAGCAGCCTAGTCAATTCAGAACTCTTTATGAATCTGAAATTTCTTTCCCTGACTGGATTCTATCTTCATTTGACCCTTGTGTCTATGGTGTCTGTATGAGTTGGTACCAAGCTTACCTAATGTATGCCAATGATGAAATTATTTTCTTAAGATATGATTGGCTTATTAATTTGATTAATGCATTGTATATTAATTCCTGGCTTCAGGAAGTTCACAATCTGGTTTTGGCATTTGACTTTGGATGCTCTTGAGTATATTTTTCTTTGAGTATGTTACATCTGGATGTCTTGTGCATTTTTGATTATCGGCTCCCAGAGGACAAGGAACTTGTCCACTTATCTTGCTTTGTGGAGAATCATGCACATACTAGTACTTAGCAAGTCTTTTCTCCTGCTGTTACTGATGATGATTAATAGTGTTCTTCCCCAGCATCCTCCAAACCGTTACATAATAATTAATAATTAATATATTTAATTAATTATAAATAATATATTTTTATACATTAATTATTTCCACATGCACCCGGGAAAGAATGAAAGAATCATTACTGACATTTAAGAGATGAGTAAAAGAAGTGCTGTGTGTTTAGATGAGTTGTCCAAAGCTTTACAATTAATAAGCAACAAAATTGAAGAAAAAGAACTTGGCTGTCTCTTCTTCCACTTAAGATTTTCAAGTCAACTCAATTCAATTTAACAATTTAATGAGCCTTTATGAATAGTATTTTGTTAGGTGCTGTGGGAGGAATGAGAAAATATGATCTGATATCCTACCTCAAGGAAGAAAAAGTAAGAAGATAAGACACACAGATAAGTAACAATTAAATAGCAATTTACTTTAATTTAGGGTGGACTTAGGCAATACTATTATGTGAAATATATAGTGTTAGTATATGAGGGATGCAAACAGGAATAAAACATGTTCTTTGCTTGTAGGTACTCAAAATGTGGCAAAAATAGTAGGAAAACTGGACTATTTTTCAGTTTGTGATAGATCTTATTTAAATGCTAAAAAGGGTACACGGAATGTAAGAGTTAGCTCTGTTTATTATGAGTTGGGGATCTGAAAGGCTTTGGAGACAAGGTGGTGATTGTGGACTTTGAGACATTATTTTGGTGACAGACTGCAGAATAGATTGGAAAAGGAAGAGAAATAAAGATAAGTCATTGGGGAAGGGGTGTCAAGTCTAGAGTGGAAAGATATGTTAAGAAGCTATTGTGAAGTCAAGGTGAGAATGATGAGGGCCTAAAATACAGGAGTAGTAATGGGATTAGAGAAAAGAGAATGAATTGGACAGGTAATTCAGAGGTAAATAAATGTGAAGAGAGAGGACAAAGAGAACCAAAAGTCACCAAAGATTTCATGCAGACGATAATGAATTGCCAGGTTAATCGTGCTACATAAGGTCAAGAAGAAGGTAGAGTTGTTGGGAAAGGTCTGAAATGAAGTGAGACTTAAGCTTGATTTTTTTTTTTTTAATTTTATTTATTTATTTTCCCCCAAAGCCCCAGTAGGTAGTTGTATGTCATAGTTGCACATCCTTCTAGTTGCTGTATGTGGGACTCGGCCTCAGCATGGCCGGAGAAGCGGTGTGTCGGTGCGCGCCCGGGATCCGAACCCGGGCTGCCAGCAGCAGAGCGTGCAAACTTAACCGCTAAGCCATGGGGCCGACCCTTAAGCTTGATTTTGAATGATGCCTAAGGGCAGAAGTGTGGGAATTTTCATGATCTTCCTCAGTATTTCCTTGGCACCACAAGTAAAGATTTTTCTTCTCTATTTTCACTGAACCACCGTCTTCTTATGACCAGAAGAGGTTTGCTGATTACCTTCAAATTTAACTCAGTTTGTTAAACATGTTTCTAAGGACTTCCATTTCTTCGTGACTTGACTTTTTAAAAATTCTCTCTTACTCAAAAGTTTTCCCAAGATAATAATCAGATTGCTTTTGATCCCCTCCAATATTTAAAAATCTCCTGAAATTTGGTATCTTTTGTGAGGCTTTTCACAAGTAACAGATAGAAACAGATTTCTGATATTTTATGCATGTTTAATAGGGGTTAGGCACTCTTCCCTCCTCTTTACCAGTATTAACTCTTTTCATCCTCATAATAGCTCATTGATGTGCATAACATTAATAGTCCCAAATGAAAAATAAGAAGGTTAAGTAACTTTCCCAAGGTTTCACAGGTAGTGTGTGACAGAACCTGAACTTTTAAACACTAGAACACAATATCTTTCCAGCAACTGCACAGTCTAAATGAGAAAACTCCTTTTATCATCACACTCAGGTTTGGTTGCAATAACTACAAACCCTTTCTTCCTAAACATGGTGAGAGAGAAATTATTGGTGTGGGAGTCTAGTTCCACAAAATAAGTGGGACGTTGACTGTCCGTTCTTTAAAATGGTCAAGCAGCAGAAAAATCTGAAAGACATTAAGCAAGATCTAGGATGACAAAAAACCAATTAGGACAACTGTTTAACTGGAATAGTACAGTAAGAAAGTAACGACTAAGGATCCTTCAGACATGAATTACCTCCAGCCATTCCCCAATCTTTCCATGAATTTGCTCAGGATTCAAACTCTCTGGCAGGATGACTAGAATTTAGTCACTAAACTGTTCTTTCATTTGATTTCATATAAAGAAAAGCAAAGTAAATCAAATCACACACAATGGAGAATAGGTACTGTCCCAACAACAGGAAAACTGGGATGCTGTTAGGGGAAAGAAATAGATGTTGACAAAGAAAAACTGACACAGCTGCTAAAAAATTCTAGCAATTAAACCTTCTTTCTGCATTCATACTTGCGATACAGAAAAGATTGCCCAAAACATTTTTGATTTTTATGCCAAAATGAACAACCAGAAAGCTCACAAACTATTTTTTCTTATTCAATTTCAAGACAAATTATTCATTTGTTTTCTTCACATTCCTTACATTATTCTTCACATAGTTCACTTATTTCCTTATTTAAATTGATGACTATGGTTTATTTTAGATGTATTAAAATTTTATAGTTTATAATTTTGCTAACTGAATACCCCTTTCCATATCATGGGCCATAAAATGAATCTCAGCATATTTATTTATTTTTTTAATTTTTTTTTTTTGTGAGGAAGATCAGCCCTGAGCTAACATCCATGCCAATCCTCCTCTTTTTGCTGAGGAAGACTGGCCCTGGGCTAACATCTATTGCCAATCCTCCTCCTTTTTTTCCCCTTTTTTCTCCCCATAGCCCCAGTAGATAGTTCTATGTCATAGTTGCACATCCTGCTAGTTGCTGTATGTGGGATGACGCCTCAGCATGGCCAGACAAGCTGTGTGTCGGTGCATGCCAGGGATCTGAACCCAGGCTGCCAGTAGCGGAGCACGCGCACTTAACCACTAAGCCACGGGGTCGGCCCCCATCAGCATATTTAAAATAATCAAAATTGTACAGAGTGTGTTCTCTTACCACAATGAAATCAATAACAGAAAAATAAGAAGAAAATCCCCAAAAACTTGGAAATTAAATAACACACTTCTAAATAATCTGTAAGTCAAAGAGGAAGTCTTAAGTGAAACTAAAATAATATATTGAACTGAATGAAAATGAAAATATAACATGTAGAATCAAAATACATAGAAAGCAGTTAAAACACTACTGAGCCAAACACTTGTAACACAGTACTTAATTTATAAAAGAGGAGAGGTCTCAATAATATAAGATCTTACATTAATAAATTAAAAAAAAAAAATAAGAGCAAAATGAACCCAAAGCAAGCACAAGCAAAGAAATAATAAAAGCACAAATCTATGAAATTGAAAACAAGAAAAGAATAGAGAAAATAAGTAAAACTAAAAGCTTGTTCCTTGAAAAGGTCGATAAAATTAACAAACCTCTAGCAAGACTGACAAAAGAGAGCCAACACAAATTACCAATATCAGCAAGTAAGTAGTGGTCATTACTATAGACCACAAAGGCATAAAAAGGATACCAGAGGAATACTGTGAATAAGACTATACACATAAATTTGACAACGTAAATGAAATAGACCAATTCCAGGAAAAGTACAAACTACAAAAACTCATCTAATATAAAATATGTAATTTGAATAACCCTATAATGGTTAAAGAAGTTGAAATTACAATTAAAAATCTCTTAAAAGGGAAACTCAAAGCTCAGATTGTTTCACTGGAGAAGGCTACAAAACTTTTAAAGAAGAATTAGCAGTAGCTGTACTCAATTTTTCCCAGAAAAGATAAAAGAAGGAAGACTGTCAAACTTAATTTCATGAGAGTGGTGTTACTCTGAGCAAAATGAAAGAAAGAAAATAAAAAATAAGGCAACTATAGCTCAATATCATGAACATAGATGTAAAAATCATCAACTAAATATTAAATTTAACGCAGCGATAAATCACAGCCAAGTGGGGTTTGTTTTAAGGATACAAGACTGATTCAATGTTCCAAAGTTTATAAATCCGATCCACTTTTTTAATAGGCTGAATGAAAAAAAAAAAAAAAAAACAGAAGTCCTAGCCAGTGCAATAAGGCAAGAAAAGGAAATAAAAACCTATAGATTGTAAAGAAAAAATAAACATGTCCTACTTGTAGCTGACATGATGATCTGTATAGAATATCCCAAAATATTTTTTACAAAAAAGGATAGCACCTCTAGAACTAATAAATAAGTTCAGCAAGCTCATAGGACACAAGATTAACATAGAAAAATCAATTTTATTTCCATAACATAGTAATGAACATGTGAAAACCCAAAATGAAACCAAATTCAACTTTTAATTATTTAAAGTAAAATACTTAGATACAGATTTAACAAAACATGATCAGGATTTGTATGCTTTAAACTATAAAACACTGATAAAAGAAATCAAATAAATGGAGATATATTGTGATTGGACAACTAAACAGTAAATATGACAATTCTCCACAAGTTAATCTATGTTTTGTTGTAATTCCTATCAAAGTTCCAGCAAGATTTTTCATGTAGATAACCTTATTCTAAAATTTTTTATGGAAACACAAAGGAACAAGAATAGTTAAAAGAATTTTGAAAATAAAAAGGAATAAAGTGAAGGATTTTTTTTAGACTTACAATACAGCCACAGTATTTAAGACAGGGTGGTATTAGTGGAGAGATAACACGAAGATCAAGGAAACAGAAGATAAAATCCAGAAAAATAGATCCACATAAAAACACCAACTTATCTTTCACAAAGATGCAAAAGTAATTCAATAAAGGAAGGATACTCTTTTCAATAAATGGAGCTGAGGCAATCAGACTTCCACAAGCAAAAATAAATATAAAATAAAATTGAACCCCAAACTAAACATCACACCTTTTACCAAATTTAACTCAAAATGGATAAAAGATTTGTATGTAAAACTATAACCCTTTAAAAGAAAACACAGAAAAAAATTTGGGCACCTAGGGGCTACGTGAAGAGTTCTTAGACATTACATAAGAAGTATGAGCTATAAAAAGATCATAAATTGGACTTCATCAAAATTAAAACTGTTTGATTTGCAAAAGCTCTGGTTAAGAGGATAAAAAATCAAGCTGCAGATTGGGAGAAATATTTGCAAACTTTATAATTGACAAATGACTCATATTTACACTATATAAGGGACTCTCAAAACTCAACAGTAAAAAATCAAAACAAAAATAATCCAGTTGGACAATGGGTAAAAGACATGTAGAGTCATTTTGTCAAAGAGGATATACATATGTTAACAAGCACATTAAAATATGGTAAATGTCATTAGCCATTAGGGAAATACAATTTAAAATCATGAAGACATATCACTACATATTTATTAGGATATCTGAAATTAAAAAAAAAAATAATGACAACACTAATGCTGGTGAGGCTGTCAAAAACTGGATTTCTCATACATTGCTTGTGGAAATGAACACTGGTACGACTCCTTTGGAAAATAGTTTGGCACATTCACACTAAACATGTACTGACTATATGACCCAGCAGTTGCACTCCTGGACGTTTGTTACAGAGAAATGAAAGCTTATATCCACACAAAAACCTGCACGTGAATATTCACAGCTGCTTCATCTGTAACAGCCAAACATTGGAAACTACCCAAGTGTCATTCAATGGGAGAATGATTAAGCAAACTGTGTTACATCCATATCATGGAATAAGACTCAGTAATAAAAAAGGAACAGACTACTGATATACACAACAAATTAAATATGTCTTAAGGGAATTAACACTGAGTGAAAAAACAAAGCAAAACAAAACAATAAGGCCAATCTCAAAAGTTACATACTGCACAATTCCATTTATAAATTATCCAAATGAGAAAATTATAGAAATTGAGAACAGGTTAGTGGTTACTGGAAGTTAAGGATGTTGGGACAGTGGGGTAAGGGTGTATTTGACTACAAAAGGCTAGCACAAGGGAGATCTTGGTGGTTAGGAAACAGTTTTGTGTATTAATGGTGGTCATGGTTAAACAAATCTACATTTGATAAAATTTCATAAAAACACACACATGCACACACACACAAATGAATGCATGTACAATTCATGAAATGAGAATAAATTCTGTGGATTATACTAATGTCAATTTCCTGATTTTGATTTTGTATAATAAACATGTAAAATGTTACCATTAGGTAACAGGTACTTCTCTCTACTATTTTTGCAACTTCCCATGAATCTATAATTATTTATTTATTCTCTAGCACTGGCAAGAACAATGAGTAAAATGTTAAATAGAAGAGGCAAGAGTGGACATTCTTGCATTGTTCCTAATCTTAGAATAAAGCACTCATATTTTCACCATTAAGCGTAAACTTAGCTGAGGTTTTTCATAGATGTCTTTCATTAGTTGAGGATATTCCCTTTTATTTCTAGTTTTTTGAGAATTTTAATCATAAATGGGTGTTGGATTTTTTTCAACTGACTTTTCTGCATCCATTGAGGTGCTTTTTTGAGCTTTTTTGATTAATATCATGTATCACATTGATTTTCAGATATTAAGCCAACCTGGCATTCCTAGTGTATAAATCACATTTGGTCACAGTATATAATCTGTTTTATAAGTTTGCTAATATTTTATTGAACTCTTTGTGTCTATACTCAATTGAGATATTTACCTGCTGTTTTCTTTTCTTTTAAAGTCTTTATATGGCTTCTGTTAGGAGTAACACTGACCTTTTAGAATGTATTGGGAAATTTTCCATCCTTCTCTATTTTCTGGAAGAGTTTGTGAGAAATTGATATTATTTCTTTTTTAATATTTGGTAAAATTTTTTAGGCATTTGGGCCTGGACTTTTCTCTGTGGGGAAATTTTTAATTCCTGATCAAATTTCTTTGTTACAGGTCTATTGCAATTTTCTATTCCTTCTTGAGTCAATGTTGTGATCTGTGCCCATAGTCAGTTGTCCATTTCACGTAAGTTATCTAATTTGTTGACATAAAGTTGTATGTGTTATTTCCTCAAAATCTTTTTATTTTCTGTTGAATCCTTAGTGATGTTCCTTTTTTCATTACTGATTTTTTTTCATTTGTGCCTTTTCTCTTTTTTTTCTTGTTCAGTCTAACAAAAATTTGGTTAATTTTGTCTTTTCATAGAACCAAGTTATGATTCCACAAATTTTCTGTATTTTTTTTCTGTTTTCTATTTCATTGATTTATCCTCTGATCATTATTATTTCTGTACTTCTTTCTTTGGTTTTACTTTGTTCTTCTTTTTTCTGATTTAATAAACTGAAAACTTTTATAATTGATTTGATAACTATCTTTTTTCTATTATAGACATTTAAAGTTTTAAATTTTCTTCTAAGAACTGATTTGGATGCATCCCATAAGTTATAATATAATTTGATTTCATATACACTTACTTCAAATAATTTCTAGTTTCCCTTGTGATTTTTTATTTCACCCATTGGTTACATAGAAGTACTTTATTTATTTTTCCAAATGTTTGGGTACTTCTCGATTTCTTTCTGTTATTGATTTATAATTTGATCCCACTGTGGTAGCAGGACATACTTTGCATGATTTCAATCCTTATATATTTGTTGAGATTTGTTATATGTCTTAAGATATAGTCTATCCTGGAAAATATTCTATGTGCATTGAAAAAAATGTGTATTTTGCTCTTGTTGGGTGGGTTATTCTATAGATGTGAGATGGGCCTACTTGATTGATAATACTGTCAAAGTCTTCTATATCTTTGATAATTTTCTCTATTTTTGTTGTATCAATTATTGATAATATGTATTTAATTCTCCAACTATTATTATTTAATGGCCTATTTCTATTTTCAATTCTATAAGTTTTTCCTTCATATATTTCAAGACTCTATTGTTTATTACGTTTATTTATAATTGTTATATCTTCCTGATGAATTAGTACTTTCATCACTATGAATAGCCTTCTTTGTCATAATAATCTTTGAGTCTTTATCTCATAAAGGCCTTAGCATTGCTACTGGCACTTAGTGGACATTCTACAAAGAGTTAATAAATAAATAAATGTGATGGTACATTTATTTAATAAATATTTATCACTTACTCTACGCACTAGAATATTAACTATTATTCAATATCAGCCATGTTGCTGATATTTTGTGTCCTTATTTATGTACAGGTGCTTTTCTATATCTATTCATTTACTATGGTGAGTATCTCCACTAACACTCTATAAGATTAATTGTTTTTAGAAAGGAAATTTGATGTTCGGTTTAAGGCTTACTCATTTTTTTCAAGTGAATAAAGATATGACAGAAACTGTGACTTGATTAACCAATATCCAATATCCCAACAACCCTATTTTATTGAAGTAGCTATGAACCCTGGTAAAAGGCTTTAACTTCCAGCCTTTCTTATAGCTAAGTGTAGCCATGTGATAAAATTCTGGCTAATGAGGTATAATCAGAAGTCGTGGTGTTGAATTCTAACTTAGGCTTCTTAAAAGGTACATAAACCTCATTGTCTCCTCTTTTTCCTGCTTTCTGCCTAGAGTATGAGTGTGATTAGTTATCTTATGTGTCTCCAAATGGAAAAATATGGATGCCAAGGAATATGGGACATAAAGGTATGAAGAGCTTGGATCCATGGAGGCTTAGTGTTAAGACCTAACTCTAGATTTTCTATTCAGGTCTCTATCACATGCACCCACATACAATTTCTAACTGATACAAATGATGGCTATGATGCTGCTGCTGGTGAACAAGCTCTTGTCCGGGTCTGTCCAAATTGACACACAGTAAAGGAGCAGTGAAAGGTATGATACCCCAGATCTCTCAGGTTCTGGAGCCATCCAAAACAGTGGACCATTTATTTCTCTCTCAAACACTCACCCTCTTGCCAATGGGTCCAGAACAGATTTTAGCATAGCTGCAGAAAACCCATCCTTTCTTATTTAAAGGTTGTGTACTTGGAAATCTGGAAGAGAGTGAAGAGAGTGGACCTATACAGGATTGCCAGAAGAGGTCACCTTTTCCAAGGCATTATTCATGGAATGCAAATTTATAAAGAAACATATTCACTTAAAAAAAAATTCCTAGATATGCTGACCTTCAGTCTTTGTTGAGTACCGATTTTCTCTGAATATTTGCTATTGCCAATGCACTGCATTTTGACAGTGATTCCTGTGACCTTAAAACAGCCTTTACTGTCCTGGAACTGCTGGCTACTCAGCAGATACTGAGCCTGCCCTCGTCTCTAGATGCTTCAATGATACCACATCTGCACATTCAGCTAGCTCCCACTGACTATTTTGTCTTTTCTTTTTTGGCTGGCTGAAAACACGACCAAGTTAAATTTCCCCATAAAAGTCTCAAAAATGGCTAATTCTTTAAATCTATTTGAACTCATCCTTAACTGCTAATTGAACTCTGTGTGCAAGGAGGCCAGAGGTGTGCAGTGAGGTACAGCCTCCTTACAATAGCGTGCAGAATCAGCCTTTTACCACAGTCACTGCTAACATGGAGCGCGCATTACTATTTCAGTGCCTAGTAGTTTGGGGCATTTGAGCTATCCGTCCTCCATTATCTTCCTAATTGCCCTCTCAACCTAATCCCCCCAAAACAGGGGGCATCTGAATAAAAGTTAACTACTACCTTGGCAGATGGAAAACTTGATTAGTTCTAATGAAAGCAGGGGAGTGCTGTTGACATTTCTTACTTTCAGTTCTTGCATGGCAATAAGGCGTAAGGACTGATTTATCAAAGAGAGTGTGCCCATCAAGCATGAGTGAGACAGAGAGAGAAAGTTCACGTTGCACAAAATGAGCTGCTAATTTCTTTTCCATTTCACTGACAATGTGCTCTATGAGTTCAGAGCAGCTGGGATGAGAACAATGGATGTTCCCAACCTGTGCTCCATTTCACTTCTGCAACTCTACAAGGTCAAACAGCAAGAGGGAGAGAAAAAAAATCTCTCTCTCTCTTTCAGGCTTATAGTGTGGCAAAGCGAGGAGACTGAGGGACTATCTGAAAAGTATATCTGGTTTCTTTAAATAAATTCCTGTTTCTAACCAGAGTGTTTATCGGCAAATGTTTGGATGCCATTTTACTGTCATTTCTACCATCAAATTCACATGATTCATGTAGACTGTGGTTCATTGGGTGAGCATGTGTGTTGAGGTGAGGGAAGGTGAGCATGAACACTCATATTTGAAGAGATATGTGCTGTGTCTGTTGTCTAAATCCTCACTGATGAAAAATGAATCCCAAATGATTTACTGTGCATTGGTTCTACTGACACTAATAGGAAATTTAAAACCTCTTTGTTTTTTTTTTTTTGCAGTTAGCAATGTGCACCAGAAAGCCTTATCATTCAATATGCTTCCCTACAACACAGAAGGCCAGAATGGTAGGGTCCTTTGGGACGTAGGCTTCATTTTCTTCTCTTTTGATGAATGTAACAAATCCCCTCTGATCTTCTTCATGTAACTTGGAACTCAATTAGCACTGGTTTGTGGGTCCCTGATATCAGGGAGCGGGTGGTGGAAGAACTAAGAATGTGAACTAATGTTCACCAGAAACATCTTGCCAGGTTTGCAGTTCAGGAACCACCTCCCACGGTTAGAATTCATATTCCACTACGGTACATATGGCGTTAGATTCTGAGAGATTGAGACTAGGGATCTCCTTATAAAAATATAATCATCTCTCAAATATTGGAAATCTACACTCTTTCTAGAATTTAGCATTTTAGGTTCAAGATCAAAAGACAAAATTAATCTGATGGTTTGACTTTAAAAAAAATATTAATAATGATGATAATTTTAAAAACTGGTTTTCAAGAAACCAAATGCATTTCTTGGGAATACATTGATAATTTTTTTCAGTCTTCCATTCTGGTTTATTCAACGGAAAATAAAAAGTTAAGGGGAACAATCTGAATTAATTTGATAATAAGACTAATTCTCTACCATCTATCTTTCTAATATTTTACTGTGAAATAATTATTAAAAAAAATAAACCACGTATTGACCCTTACCCATTTCTCTAAATTTACATTCTACTTTTCTTCCTCAGGCACTTCTGTGTTCTAAGCACACTGAATGACATGCAGTTCTTGATCTTTCTTTTTCATCATAGATTGATTTTTCTCATGTTGTAATCCCACTTGGCTTGAAGCATAGACTTGCTGCTATGCTTCAAGGCACAGCACAAACCTATCCCTATGCACCTTTCCTGGTCCATTTGAGAGGTGTGAATAGGCCTCCTTGAGTTCTTCACTTTGTCCGAGCACAAGTGTATCAATTATAGCCTGTACACACTGGAGAACACAAGTACTTAGGTAGCCCTCTCCTATTTCAGGGGCAAGGAGCAGGGACCATGTATGATCTATCATTGTATCCCCAGGACCAACAACATTCCTGACACAGAACATGGTTTCAAAAATGTTTGCCAATTGAATGTACAGATCTTGCATCTCGGTGTCTTTCCCAGGTTAATCATTTGCTGGTTGCAAAGTTTGCTTTCAGGTGGAGAGAAGGGAACTCTCATACACTGCTGGTGGGAGTGCAAACTGGTGCAGCCACTATGGAAAACAGTATGGAGATTTCTCAAAAAATTAAGGATAGAACTACCATACGATCCAGCTATTCCACTGCTGGGTATGTATCCAAAGAAGATGAAAACACCAATGCGTAAAGATACATGCACCTCTGTGTTCATTGCAGCGTTATTCACAATGCCCAAGACTTGGAACCTAAGTGGCCATCAAGGGACGAATGGATGAAGAAGACGTGGTATACATACATGAAAGAATAATACTCAGCCATAAGAAACGATGAAATTCATTCATTCGTGACAAGTCAGAGGGAGAAGGTCAAATACCGTATTATCTCATTCATAAGTAGAAGATAAAAACAACAACAAATAAACACATAGAGATTGGATTGGTGGTTTCCAGAGGGGAAGTGGGGAGTGAGGAGGGCGAAAGGGAGGATCAGGCACATGTGTGCGATGATGGATTGTAACTAGTCTTTGGGTGGTGAACATGATGTAATCTATACAGAAATAGAAGTATAATGGTGTACTTCTGAAATTTACACAATGTTATAAACCAATGTTACTACAATAAAAAGAAACTTGAAAAAAAATTTGTTTGCAGAAAGGTATATCTACCTATTTAGAAGAGATATTTGTCTTAATCTTAAATTTGTTTTCCATACATTTCTGTAAGATATTCAAGGTAAGAGATTATCCATTATAAAATTATGTTACTCAACTCTGATTAATACATTTGTCAATTGTTGTTTTTTTTTTTCCTGTAGTGGACATTAGTTGTTGTTTAGTGCTTTTTAATATTTATAATATTTAATTTAACAACTGGAATAAAGTGTGAAATTGGACCAGTAATTTTAAATTTTACATCAAACTATAAAAATGTACTTAGAATCATTTATTATTCAAGACTAATGATTGGGGCTTAAATTAAACTGTAAATACATTGAAAAGTTAAAGCACTGTCTTCAAAGAAGTATATTCACTTCTCTTTCTCCATGATTTCAAAAAAGTTGCTTTTGTCTCTATGTGTCCTACTTGAATTGAGGATATACGTTCCTTGAAAACTCTGTCTACCAACATGCAATACAGGAATTGCATATTTAATCTCTTACTTCTTCTTATCTAATGAAACTTCCTAACCTTGAATGTCATGTCCAAACTGATGATCTAAAATTAAAACAAGATCTTATCTATCTATCTATCTATATCTATCTATCTATTTACCTATCTACCTACCTACCTATCATCTCATAGATCTCAGCAATAAGTAAATATATAAGGAGAGAGGATGGAGTTGTTCTGAGAAGATATTGCAAGGAAGAATTGATATTCAAAGTAGAAATTCAAATTCAAAGCTTGATATATCCTAAGTGTAACTTTAAGAATATGACTAGAGGAAAGCAAGAATGGTAGCAGCAATCTAAGAGAAGCAAAGAGAATTCATCGGAGATAATAAACATGGAAGCTCTATAGTGTGAATGAGAATCGTGGTCCAATTCTTCCTCTTTGTGTACGTGATCTCTCATTCTACTTTTGATAATATAAATAATAAGTAATATAACTTCCAATACCTCCAGGAAGTTTCCCAATCCATTCCATCCCACCCTAATCTCTTAATTCACTTAATTATTATAGTGCATGGACATTATTAACCTGGATTGGGTCCCTGTTTGTCACTTACTAACTACATAATTTTTTCTGAGATTCCATTTCCTTATCTACATATATAGACTTGTAGTATATATCTCTGTCAGTTGAGTTTCAGTCAGAGAAACAGAACTACCATTAGGGATACAGAATAAGGGATTTATTGTAGGAATTTAACCTTACACATCTTGGGAGCTGATTACACAGTCTACGTAAGGATGTTATCTGTGCCTATGGTTCTGGCACCTGATGTCAGCAGTTGGGAAGGAAAGATAAAATGGGGAAGAATAAGAAAAAAGAACAAATTGGGACCCACAGGATACAATGGAACCCATGCTGATATCTCACCACTTCCTCCAAGTCTCCGACTTTGATGATGCAGGTTACCTGCAGAAGAAACTGGCACCATTGTTTATTTATTTACTTTTTGCAGGGAAGGATTCGCCCCGAGCTAACATCTGTTGCCAATCTTCCTCTTTTTGCTTCAGGAAGATTGTCCCTGAGCTAACATCTGTGCCCATCTTCCTCTATTTTGTATGTGGGTCACCACCAGAACATGGCTTGATGAGTGGTGCTTAGGTCCGCGCCCGGGACCCAACCTGTGAACCCCAGGCTGCCGAAGCAGAGCCTGCGAACTTAACCACTACGTCACTGGGCCAGTCCCTCTGGCACTCTTTTTAATGGAGCTAAATTACACTAGACCTAGAAGTCAGAAAAGGTGAACGAGGATGACAGTAGTTAAAGGAGCTGTGAGCCTGGTTGATGCCCTGTGCTGGTAAAGTGAGTCAGCAGATAAGTGACATTTGTGAGCTGAAACAGTACTAGAGCCCCTGAACAAACCGTGTGATTGTTAAAGGAATATGGCCACTGCTTCACTCCCACCTGTCAACTTTAATGCAAACTGTCTCTTGGGTCCCACATTAACCTGGAACTACACCAGGAAGGAAAGTTTGGGAAATGCAGACTCGGCTTAGCTAATATGACAATACAAATCTGTCACAACATCTGTCTACTCAGAGTGCTGCTGGGTTGATGAAACAAAAGGCATATGAAATCATTTTTAAAACTTTACAACACAAAAGTGGTACAAAGTGTTATTTCCACAAAGTTTCCTCTTTACAATGAGCTGGTCATTGTTTCACATGCATTGTGGTCTTGTCAACATAATTAGCCATAAGCATAAGTGGTAGACTCCTGTGCAGCGTGATTTGATGAGAATCACTAGGCCTGAGAAATGCAAAATGCCTAACTAAATTATCAACTACAAAAGGATACAGAGAACAGCTTGGGCTAATCAGTATATGTATGCTGATGATATTTAGCACAGAGCCTGACTCATACCAAAAAAGAAAGAAAGAAAGAAGAAAGGAAAGAAGGAAGGAGGTAAGAAAGACAAAAATATCACATTAAGATAGGAAACTGAGGTGGAAATAAGGGGAGCGTGGTATAAAAATAACAACCATTGCATTTTTATTCCATAAATGTCCTGGAGAATAGAACTTACCACAAATCTCCAATTGCAAACTAAAATCCCTAAACAACAAAGAACTTCCTATCTTTCTGGAGCTTTTAGTTGCAGATGAAAGTAGGAACTATAAACTTATTTAAGAATAAAAATACTATTGAGTAATAGTGCACTCCATGTAAATGAACCCAAGCAAAAGTCACTTTATAAGAAAAAGACCAATTTTAATATCAGCTCCTTGACTTTTTTAATAGAACACACAGATTTCTAAGTGTATAGGAAAGACTTACATCATGATATTTCTTTCCAGTTCTTAAATCGTGGAAGTTCTGATCCATTCTTGATAAATGCCAATGTATCAGGAGGATTTTGAGACAATAAGAAAAGGATTTGAGTTCTTTTTAGTCTCCCTGAGATTGAAGCAAGATGAACTGTTAGAGAAGTCACCTTGAAACATCCAACGATTGAGTCAAAATGAGTTTGGGGAGAATTTTCAGCTCTGAATGTCAAGGTCAAAAAGGATTTCAGTCACCGCTTACTTTCCAAGTTATACTCACTCAGCTTTTCCTTCCAGATAGCTTTTCTACAGGAGGATTCCCTTGAACACCAACAACAATTATGTCCCTTTCTTAGCAGCTCCTGAGCCCCAGGGTTTGCCAGAGGTCATAAGTCAAATTGTCTAGTGGGGAGAATTGGAACTGCTATCTTAGTTCAGATGCTGGAGAAAGCTTGCGGACAGGAAAGGTATCACCACCTGTCACTCTCAGCCTTCTCCTGGAACACACACAAACACACACACACGCAGGCAAAGTATTCTGTGATCATCATTGCCTGAGGTTACTCCAGCTCCTCCTTTCTGGAATTCTCAGTTGCAGCTCAAGATAGCTCAAGACAGAAAGTATAAATGTATACGACGAAAGGAAAGATATTGAGGGAAAAGAGCAGTCCATTCACTTGTATGATTTGACAGCATTTAGCAAAGTCTGACATAAGCTTTAAAAAAAAGTTAAATTTTTAAACAAATGAACAGAAAAAGAGATCATATTGTGATATAAAACTGAGGTAGACAAAAGGAGAAGGTATTCTAAAAGCATTAGAAATCATTATTTTCAGAAGCCAATAGAGGAAGTCTGTTTACATTAATACACACAATAATATACCATATGAGAGAAAAGATTACAAAAGAAAATGAATTAATCTGTATTATTTACAATAACTCTCATTGCATATGTTTAAAAATCTATCTTCTACAATCCACTCTAAGTTTCATGAGGGCTTGAACCTTGCCTATCTTGTTCATGAATGAAACCCAGTGCAAATCTCTGTGCCAGACACATAAGAAGTAGCTAATAGGGGCTGGCCTGGTGGCATAGAGGTTAAGTTCACATGCTCTTCTTCAGCAGCCTGGGGTTAGCAGGTTCAGATCCTGGGCACAGACCTACACACTGCTCATTAAGCCATGCTGTGGCAGGCGTCTCACCTATAAAGTAGAGGAAGATGGGCACGGATGTTAGCCCAGGGCCAATCTTCCTCAGCAAAAACAGGAGGATTGGTTACAGATGTTGGCTCATGGCTAATCTTCCTCATCAAAAAAAAAAAAAAAAGGAACTAATAAACATTTTTAAATAAGTAAATTCAGAAAGAAAAAAAATTCCAAACTAGACACAATGGAAAGCTTCATATTGCCATTAAAATATGAACAATTATTTGGAAAAATAATCTGGGAGAGGACTAAAAACACATATTTATTCATTATATTTGTTTATCCTTCTATAAATATATATCTAAACATTCGTTATGCTACAAGCACTGAACTATTTATTGGGTGAACAAGAGATTTAGTTCTTACCACCATGGAACTTATGAGGAAAATACACAAAGCATTGGAACAAGCAAAATGAACTTGAGATTCTAACATATGTAACTAAGTACAATTTTTAAATACTCATCTAGCAAGAACGTATAACCTTTTATAGAAAGCCATTAAACTGCTTATATACGAATTGCTATTTGACTATTAATTTTGACAAGAAGGAGGAAATAGAAATGAGAGTGTATCAGTTAGCTATTGCTATATAACACATGGCCCCCAAACTCAGTGGTGTAAAACAATAAGCATTAATTAGTGCTCACAAATCTATGGGTGGGATGGGTGATTGTTCCTGTTATGAGTGGGCTTATTCATTTATTATCAGCTGTGGGTCAGGTAAACACCTCTCCAAATCTTGACTGAACACTCTTATAGGTCTGGCAGTCAGCTGGCTCTATGCCGGTTCAGGATGGCTCACCTGGAACAACTAGACTCTCCTCTTAGGTCTCTCATCCTCCAGCAGGCTATCTCAGCCTTGTTCAAATAGCAGGAACAGGGTTTGGGGTAGAAAGAGCACAATCACGCCAGGCCTTTTAGTACTTTGCTCAGAACTGGAAGAGTGTCACTTCTGCTGCTTTCTACGGACTAAAACCACACAAGTTCAGCTCAGATTCAAAGCATGGGGAAAGAAAGACCATATCATGATGGAGGGAACTACAAAATCACACATGAAAGAGCAGGTTCAGATGGAAGGGTGGAGAGTTAGGGCAGTCTTGGTAGTAAATCTACCATGTATATCAACTTTGGAAGGAAGAAAAAATGACAGAAACACCAGGAGGAAGTAACCATGCCATCCAAGTGTAATAAAGAGAGAAGCCTAATAATAGTCATGACATGCCTTAGAATTTAGTAAATAAATTGAAGTCCATAAAAAAATATTATGCATCCATTATTCTATTTAACAATGTTTATTGAGCTGGGCCCTATTTTAATCACTGAGTATACAAGGAAAAGGAAAAATAAAGTTTTTCCTCCATTTTTCTTTGGAAAAAGTTATCTTAATAATTATAGATGAGATAATTCTGGAAAGAAAAAATCAAAAAAGGACCATAGAATGGTAAGTTCCAGGTTTGTGGTGAGTGAGGCTACTTTAGCTACAGGAATCAGGACAGTTTTCTTTAAGGAAGTGACACATGAACAAAGACTTACATGACTAGGATGAGGAAGCCTTGTGAAGACACAGAGTAATAGCAGAAATCATCCAGCACCAAGTTACTTAATAAAGAAAGAGCTTGGCTCATTCACAAGAGAGAAAAGGGCTTTTGAGGCTATAGCTGACTAAGCAAGGTAGAGAAAGGGGTAAGGACAGACCAGGCATGGCCTTGTGAATCAGGTAAAGGCTTTTGGGTTTTATTCTGAGTGTTAAAAAAAAATGTTAAAGCATTTTCATCAGGGCAGCAATGTGATCTGATGTAGATTTTAAAAGAATACTTGGTTATTATGAGATTGAATTAATAGAGAGGCAAAAGTAGAAGCAGAAAGACTATTGTATAAGCACAGGATAGGCAAGAAGAGGAAAAGGAAGATCTGTAGGAAGAGAGTTCTAGTAACCCAAGGCGAGAGTTGGTGGTGGCATAGGCTACAATTAGACTCCGTGAGAAGGAGAGAAGTGGTCAGATTCTTGAACTATTTTGAAGGTAGAGCTTGTTAGGTTTGCTGATTGACTGGGCAGGGGATGAGAGGAAAGAAAAGTGTTAAGGATGAAGTATTGAGATTGAGGTGAGATGTAGACAGCCTAATGGTGAGGTTAAATCACCATTGGATACATGACTGATTCTCAGGGAGAGACCAGAAGGAGAGAAATAATTTTAGAGAACCTTCACAGAGATGGGTCTGGATAAAATAAACTTAGGAAGATGTTATATAGAAAAAGTACAAGTCTGATGAAAAAATGTCTGAAATATTCAGAAACTTACACATCAGTAGATAGAGGAAAATATTTTATTCTAAGGGAGACCAATTATATCAAATGCTTCAGAGAAGTTGGGAAAGAAGAAGCTCAAGATGCTGTGTGAACCGGAGTAGCAGGCATGGGCCTCTTGGTGTACAGATGTCCTCTAAAGTCAGTGGACTGTAGCATTTTGTGAGATGGAAAAATCTCACTTGTATCATAAGGTGACGTTAGACTAGGTTAGGCCCTAGGCTGGAGGTGAGGTTCCAATGTGGGGGAGTAACCTAAAAGGGCTGATATATTGAAAGGGATTAAGCGTTTTACAGAGATTAAATTCTGACAAAGCACTTGCAAATCCTCCTGATGAAGAGAAAAGAAGAGTCTCTAAAAACATTCACATGCATCCGAGGATTTTAGCTTTTGTCCAACAAGAAGAAACAGGGACTGGACTTACCCTCCCAAATGAAGCAAGCAAAGAAACAAATAAAATATATGAAACACTGGTTTTAAAGACACTGGATAACAGAGAACAGTGATGCCTAATAAACAGGAACCATATGAGGTGAACTCTATGATAAGCCCCAGCTTACCTCCTTAGGAGGCTTTCCAGGCTGTGGACTCCTCTCCAAAAGGCACTGTTACAAGAATGAAAAGATAAGGAATAGAGATGGAGAGAATATTTACAAATCATATCTGATAATGGACTTGTATCCAAAGTAAATAAAGAATTCTCAAAACTTAACTTCAAAACAACACTATTTTTTTAAATGTGAAAATATTTAAGCAGTTACTTCCCCTTTACTAAAGAAAACATATGGATAGCAAATAAGCACATAAAAAGATAGCCAATATCGTTAGTCATTAGGGAAATTCAAATTATAACGACAATGAGATACCACCGCACACATATTACAAAGGCTAAAATTAAAAGTGTTGGCTAGGATGTGGAGGAACTGGAGCTCTTATGCGCTACTGGTGAGAATGTAACGTGGTACAATTCCTTTGGAAAACACTTTGGCAACTTCTTAAATTTTTAAAGATACATATACTATATAAGCCAGCCATTCCACTCTTAGGTATTTATTCACGATAAACGAAAACACATGTCCATGCAAAGATTTGTATGTGAGCAGCCATAGCAGCTTTATTTGCATTAGTCCAAAACTGGAAATAACACAATCATCCATCGACAGTGAATAGATAAACAAATTGTGGTATATTCATAGAATGGAATAATAATCACCAGTAAAAACAAATAAACTGTTGATACATGCTATAACATGCATGAATTTCAAAATAACGATGTTAAGTAAAAGAATCCAGGAAAAAAGGTACATAGTGTATTATTCCATTCATATAAAACTCTAGAAAATGAAAGCTAATTTATAGTACTAGGAAATAGGTCAGTGTTTGCCTGAGGATGGGATGTAGAGGGAGGAAATTGCAGGAGAGAAGGATAACAAAGGGCCATGAGGAGAAATCTGAGGGTTCATTACCTTGATCTCAGTGATGGTTTCACTGTTGTCTACATAAATCAAAATTATGAAAATGTACACTTTAAACATGTACATTTTATCAATATATTTAAAATATAATTAAAATTAATAATAACAATGATGTCAACGTACAAGGACCTTTCAATGAGCTTGGGTGGGAGAGAGCTTGCTTAGGTGAAAGGAGAGAACTATGGTAGAGAACGAACAAAAAAATTCCTTATGTCTACAAGTTGTGCCTGGAAGGGCAGATAAGTCAAGGTCACAGGAAAATACTAATAAAAAACAAACAAACAAAATAAAATAAAAATATAAGAAATATATGTATATTTCCCTTGCTCACCAAATATGCAAGGAAGTGATTGGTTCACCCCTTGAGGATAATGATTTTATGTTAATAAATAATAAAAAGTAAAATTCTTTATGTTATTTCTGACCTCAGATGAATAAAAAGAAAAAAATTGCCAGAGACATTGGGAAGAGAGAAGTGAACTCCAGCATTGAGAGGCTAATTGCTTCAATGCCATAGCGCAGGTTTATGTTAGTCCAACAGCTGTGGGTAAGAATCCTTACTGCTAGTGCTATTTCATGCAGATCAGATATGCAGCTTCTTCATCCAGGAAATATAATAACACTCTAGTCATTACAAAAGTTAAGCAACATGGTATAAAGTTCTTAGCATGGTGTTTGACACATAGCCTCCATTCAGAGATGCTAACCCCCTTCCCTTTCCTGGCTCTCTTAATATGCTCAAAGGCCGCAAGTCAGAAAACTAGATCCCAGGATCCTGTGTGAAGTTTCTAAAGAGTTCTCAAAGCTGATGAGCTTTAAGAAATCATAAATAATGGCAAATCTCTGGGAAAACAAGAGCAGTAAAGGTAAAATCTCCCAACCATAAAAGGGTAAAGACAACATTAAATTAGATTGTCTTCTAAAAGAGGGTATTAAAATGATGCTATAAAGAAATATCTTTATAGATAAACCTAAGCCATTTTGTGTTGACTAAGTATCCAATTGGTTGTCTTCCTAATGGCTTGAGTGATTATACCTCAAGAGTTGTGATTTATGATCAACATATAGTAGGAAGGGATGCATTACCTTATTGAAAAGCTCTAGTCCAGATGTTGATAAGAACAGCACATGGATTGATGATTTCATTGAGAATATTGGGTGTGATATGGTGTGGCAAGTGCTGAAATTAGGCCAAAGACCTGCATTCTATTCTGACCCATAGAACTAGCTCACCAGTGAGGTATATCAGAAGCCAAAAACCCTGAATTTATAGGCAGGGGTAACTAATACATTAATTGCAGGTATTTATATTATACATATAAAGTGGGAGAAAGAATATTTCTTTGCTAATATCATGGGGAAAATCTAATGATTTTAATGACAAAATGGATGCGAAGACATTTTTATACTAAAGTTTAAATCCTTACCAAAGTATCTTTACATTAAGATCTTTATGCAACTTGAAGATAAACTGAATTTGCAAAAGATAATGGTGGAAGCTCAAGCATCCAAAAATTCTCAGCAGTAAAAATGTCACAATTCCTGCGCTTGGGTTGAACAACTATACTGCCCACTTATTGGGTGGGGAGATATAGTCCTATATTATCAAATGTAGAAGAGAATGCCAAACATGTTCAAACTCTCTCTTGTGCTTTCTAGCATCCTGCCCCTCAACCAGTCTTACTCCACACTGAGAAGCAGCAGAGGGATAAAGAAGAGAACTCAGCCATAATGTGGGGGAAATTTTTGTTTCATCTAAAGAAAGTTTAAAATAGAATGTTTTCTGAAGCCAAACACTGCCCAGTAAGCAGGTAGAATAAGCCACTACATATTGGGTGTAAAATAAACTATCTTCTCCTTCCTGAAAATTATTTCTTCTGCTAACCTACCACAGTGCCTGGAATTTCTCCAATTAGAATTTATCTTTGTATATAACTCATGGCTTGGCTATGGCAATGAATCTCTCAAAGATTCCTATTAAAAGGCAAATTACTCTGAAGATGATATGCTATGTCTTGGATCTGGACATAGATGTGTTTATACGGGGCCAACCCTGGAGAAAATAAGTTGTACTGCAAGAAATTTTTGAGGGAAGGAAACTATAAAGGAGAGGACAGGGACATTAGAAGTTGGCCCAAGGGGGCCGGCCCCGTGGCTTAGTGGTTAAGCGCGCGCACTCCACTACTGGAGGTCTGGGTTCGGATCCCGGGCGCGCACAGACGCACCGATTCTCCGGCCATGCTGAGGCCGCATCCCACATACAGCAACTAGAAGGACGTGCAACTATGACATACAACTATCTCCTGGGGCTTTAGGGGGAAAAAAAAAAGGAAGAGGATTGGCAATAGATTTAACTCAGGGTCGCTCTTCCTCAGCAAAAAGCGGAGGATTGGCATGGATATTAGCTCAGGGCTGATCTTCCTCACAAGAAAAAAAAAAAAGAAGTTGGCCCAAGAGAGCAGTTGGGTAAAAAATAACATTGAGACTCCGGGAGATGGGAAAAGCATGATAACACCAGACCTCTGAAAAAGAGGTTTTAAAGGGAAGGAGCAGAATTCAGAACAATGAAGTGGGAAAACTGAAGAAAAATGTTACTTATATCATAACGCCACTGCGATGCTTCTATTGTTCTCACATAGATCTTTGACATTTACATAATTTCTGAGTCATTTACAACACTCTGCTGGTTTACTCCACAAGGATTTATTGAACACCTACTGTTTTCTAACTAGCTTAAATCAGATACTCTTAAATTTGACTTTATGATAAGGAATTAGGGGCAGATAATTTACTTGGGAGGTGATTCCAGGAACCACAAGTAGGAAAGTGGAGGAAAACAGCAAGGATAGAAATGATATAAAAAACATACATTAATGATCAAATTAACTGAGTTTTAATACCATTAGGGACCCTCTGAGAAACTGTGGATCATGCCTTTGAATCATCCCTCAGATGCCAGGGAAAATGGGCCAAGTTTCTACTGATGACTTTTGCCCTGCACTTCCAGATTATGCCTGCCAGCAATGAAGCAAGCTCCTGTGGTACCAAAGTCCTAGAACAGAGGAAAAAAAAAAGATGCAAACTAAGTGTGCTGGGACTTGTCGAACGTCACTAGATGATCGCCAAGATGGAGTGGGCATCAGTGGTGTCCACTATACGGGAAAGCCCATATTTATAGTCTTGAAGAAATAATGGGAAAATAGTTATAATAAAAGCCCAAACAGATAAAATATATACTGAAAATTCCAGTCCATGGAGAAAAGAGAGGAAGATGTTAATTAAAAGGATGATCAAACAAATTAAAGATGGCTTCCTGAAAGAGATGGGATTTGACCAAATCTTAAAGGTTTTGATATGAATTAACAAAGTCTTAGTTGATTAGTAGAGGTGGAGTGATGAGTATAAATATACTGATCTAGTATATTTCACGCTAATTTGGAAATTGAAGGATAATTTATTGAATGTTAGAATCTTTATAATTACCCCATCCTGGAGTATGAATCCCAACCAACACCTTAACCCAAATGAACAACATTACAAAGTCCCAGAACTGACAAGCATGACAAAACAATAGTCTAAATTTTAAGCACTGAGTCTTTTTGAGTTTTGCTGTACTTTACAACACTTTGCATGGGAAATCCAGATGTTATCTAAAGGTTTTCCAAATCAAAATCAGACAACTTTGAGACCATCAGCCTTGAGGCTAGAAGTGTGTAACTTCAGACTGAAAGCAATTAAAGACTACATTAACTATATGTTCTCACCAGGTTTCCGAATGACTCAGGGTGAATTTGTCTTTGGAAAGGTTGCTTCTTTTATTAAAATGTGATTTGGAGCTCTGAACGTGATATTTTCCCCTAATATTATTGACACTTTCATTCTTATTATATATATATATATATTTTATTAGAGCACACAATGCTTTGTCAAACCTTTTTTGTAACCTATATGAAAATAAGAAAACATGCAAACATTTTCACTTTATGCACTAAATTATGAAGTATTTTTATAATTGCCTGTATTTTAATTTGCCTGTTGTGCAATAGTCCAATAGGTATTTCCGGGTTTAGATGTAAGGTACTGAAATTCACGTACTCAATCTTTACATGAAGTACCTTTCTCCAGCACTCTAGGTAGTATTACTATTTTTATTTTTGTAAGACTAGCAGTGTTTTAATTATAACTAGTGTGCAAAATATTGGAATGGGAATAATATTTTAAAACCCCAATCTAACCTATACCGTTCTAGCCTAATATCAACTTATTCATTTACATAACATTAATTGAGACCTACTATAAGTCAGATTCTAGGCATTAGTCCAGAATTTTAATTAATTAATTTATTTTTTTGGTGAGGAAGACTAGCCCTGAGCTAACATCCAATGCCAATCCTCCACTTTTTGCTGAGGAAGATTGGCCCTGGGCTAACATCCATGCCCATCTTCCTCTACTTTATACGGGACACTGCCACAGCATGGTTTGACAAGCGGTGCATCAGTGCAAGCCTGGGATCCGAACCTGTGAACCCCGGGCCGCCGAAGCAGAGCACGTAAACTTAACCACTGTGCCACCAGGCCAGCCCCCAGAATTTTAATGTTTATCTTAGGATAAAAAGAAATAAGACAATTTATGAACAGATAGTTTTGATACATATGGTGCATACAACATACCATGTACACCATGTGTATTGTAGTGTTATACAGTTTATTTGGAAAGGTAAAGGGCAGTAACCCAGGCTGAGTTTTGGTCATGGGAAATGCCTGAAAATTTCCAACTGTCAAGACAGGTCAGAGTTGCATTTTGTCTGGATATTGCTGGCAGTTTTTCTGATGATATATTGGAGGGTGCAAGGCTGGAGCCAGAGACGGATATGGTATAGACCAAGTATATGTAAGAAATAATAGGAATGACGGCAAGGGGATGAATGAAGTGGATCATAGAAAGTACTTAAAAGAAAAAATTGGCAGGACTTGATTACTGATTGCGGCAAGAGCAGAGGTATTATTAGGGGCCTGAGCAGATTTAGGATAAAGGTTCCAGCCAAGCATGAGTCTTAAATTGGTTAGTATGTATGAGGGGTGGATGGTGATGTATACAACTAAGATAAATAACCACATCCCAAAAGAATATCTTTGGAAGGCATTATTATAAGTTTGGCATTATCTCTGTATTTAGACATTCACATAGAAATATTTAGCATATATATAATATATATTTGTGTATTATTATACTATATAATTATATAATATATATTTATATACATGTTATATAATACTTATTTATATTATATATTATTATTTATTAATATTATATTAATATAATATTAACATATAATTAATATAATATATTATATTATATATAAATATATAATATAATATATTATTATATTTATAATTAAATAAAAATATATGTATATATAACTTTTGGATTTAAATCCATTAGCATAGTGGAGCTCTCCCAAAGTAAAGTTATAGAACAAGTGTCCTCTCTCCACCCTACAGACACTCAGACTCCAGGCACCCCACTGTAGGCACAATTTTCTCTATGTTATTAAAGAATTTTTCCCCTTAGGGAAGGAAGACCATAGAATTCATAAGTTTATGGATTCATCTGTGATTACTTTTTCTCACTCATCTCTCTCATCCAACCCATCAACAAATCTAGGTGATTCTACTTCCATATATATATGCCAAATCTACACACTTCTTTCTATCGTTATTTTCACACCTTTATACGTCAACATGTCTTTTTATCTGTTACAGTAAATGTTATATTTTCTTAGGATAATAGTGAAGAACAACCCAAATGCCCATCAACTGATGAATGGACAAACTGCACACACACACACACACACACACACACACACACACAATGGAATATTAGTCAGCAATAAAAAGGAATAAAGTACTGATACATGCTACAACTTGAATGAACTTTGAAAACATTATGGTAGTGTAAGAAGACAGTCACAAAAGCCAAATATTGTATTATTCCACTTATATAAAATGTCAAGAATATTCAAATCCATAGAGGCAGAAAGTAGATTAGTGAGGGGCTAAGAGACGTGGGGTGGGGGAGCAGAATGAGGAGTAACTACTAATCAGTACTGGATTTCTTTGGGGGGTGATAAAAGTGATCTAGAATTAGATAATGGTGACGGTTGCACAACTTTGTTAATATACTAAAAAACATAAGATTTTACATTTTAAAATGGTGAGTTTTATGGTATATAAATTATATCTCAATAAAGAAATCTAATACATATGTTCTTAATTTGGGGAGGAGGATGAAGAAAACTTTTATTAGGATGAAAGCAGTAAAAAAAAGAGGGGCAATAATAATTATACGGCAACATTTAAAGGAAGAAATGAAACAACTTGGTGACAAATTGGAAATAGAGCAAGGAAAGGAAACCAGCTAGGACAATTGCCTTACTGGAATGAAGTAATTTGAAAATGGAATACAATTGTGGGGAGAAGATTAATTTAGTTTTGAATATGTTGAGATTTGCATGAATATGAGGTTTTTTAAGCGTAAATGCCTTTAGGCGATTGAACATATGGGACACAAGTTCAAGCTGCTGGAGACACAAAAATGAGAGTCATCAACCTAGAGGAAGCAGTAGGAGACATGGGGATAATGCAGAAAGAACTGAAAATTAAGGCTGGAATTCTTGTGGGAGTGTCCTTCACTTAGAGGATGGTCTTGAAAAGGGATCTCAGAAAAGAGAAAGTGAAAAATATGGCGGAAAAATGCCTTAGCACAGAGGATAAGAGACGAGAGTTGCAAGAAGCAATGATGGTAAATACTGAGGAGCTCTCAGAGAGTCTGGGTGAGGGAAAATGAAGTGAAGCAAATGGACTATTTCTTTAAGTCATGCACACTGAAGGGTAAGAGAAAACTAGGATCGTATTAGGATCCAGAGGAGGCAAGGGAGGTTTGAAACAGATTTGAAACTGCAATTTTTAAATGAATGAGGAGAATTTTACCTAAGAGAAGCATTATGTGTGGCCATGGAAAAAGTAAGGGTAGGGGAAAAGTTGCTGAAGCTTTCCTAGAATATCAACAAATTGCATAGGACACCAGGCTGGGGAAAGAATCAGAATAGACATGGCAGGCAAAAGAGAGGCAGAAAAGTGATAGGCGTCAATCCATTCTCAAAAATTGAGTTTAAGGAAGATTATTTTAGCATTTGTATTTGAAACTATCTAGAGACTAGAGCTTGGAGAGAGCAACAGGGGCAGGGCAGGGAGATGAAAGCAGCACATCCAAGGAGCAGGATAGGCATGGGGGCAATATTCTGCAATGCACACCGTAAGAGCAAAGTCAAGATCTCCAGTGCAGAAGCAGATATGATATAATTTTCTCTCTTCATAGACTATGCATATAGTTGGCTGTGCATTAGCAGAACACGGATCTTACAGAAGACATTTCTGCCTCCCTGATGTTAATGGTTTGTGAATGTTTCTGACAGTCCATCTTTTTCCTACTTCCCCTCTTCCCTATTGCCCCACATGAAAAGACAGCCTGTCAAAAAGTGAAAATGATTTTATATTTACAAGGCAAAGAAACCTTTAAATGACCTTAGAGGTTTACATGAGGTAGTCACAGCTCCAAGATGATCAGTAAGGTTGCTGTTGACAGATACCACTTGATGGACTGGAAATCAATTTGATCAGATGTTTTTATGGATTATTGTGGCCTTAGCTAATTACAAAAGATTGCCTTCCTAGATCCCACAGTTTTCAGAGCTGACTTTGAGCAGATGTACACAGGATTAAGCTGCAGGCTTGACAGTTTTCCCTAATTATCTGTTGCAAGGGCAACTCTTGGATCGTCTTGACACTTATGTCAAAAACAGGCTGAAATTTTATTTCTTAGGCCATATGCCTTTTAGTCACTGTTATCTATGTTTAGGTGATGAGGCTGATCACATTATCATCATGTACCTGGGTTTGGAAGTCTGGAATAGACTGCAAATATGAAGAAATGGATATAAAGTTTTTAAAAAATCTACCTAAAGCAGATAATGTGATCATTGACATGAAGGAAAAGAAAATGAATGCTGAGTAGATTCAATCATTCAGATACAACTAGAAAACATGAGTTGTAAGATGTCTTATTAAAAGAAGAGAGAAAGCAAAAAAGATGGTGTTATATGTCTTAACAATATTCTCATAGGCCTGATCACAGGTAGGTCTTATAAAACTTGAGGTTCACTATCAGGGGACAAAATCGGAAGATTTTGGCCAATGTATAGTTGAAGTAAATGTTTTGATTTGCACAAGGTAGCTATTTCAAAAGAGAAAGCATTCCTTTGGAATGTGAATTGTTACACATCTGTTAATACGATATTGCAGCTAAAGTAACTTAAAATTCAGATATGATTTAATATAAGAAAAACGGTCTCTGAAGCAAAAAGCACATGGGTAAGGCAGCCCGCACAGAGACTGTTTTGTGTGGAAACAATACGGTAGAGAGAAGAGAGAAGAAGTGGTGGAGGAGGATAACAAAGAATTCCATCCTTATTTTGGCTTCATGAATGAAGTCTAAGACTTTAGAGAGCAAGGTTTTAGACTGAAGCTGAGGAAATTGAAATCGCAAAGATTTATGTGACACGGGTCCAAATATTTTTACTGCAGCCCATGAGTGGCAAGATGTGTCATTGAATGAGGAAGAAAATTCTTCTTCCTTGTGTCATTGAACGAGGAAGAAAATCCTTCTTCCTTGTCCTGTCCAGAACCCAGCACATGCCTGGCAACATGAGGGGTTTGGGATGTCTATGTGGATTCCTGGGAGCAACTGCTGAGTGAAGTGGAGAGTGAAGGAGACAGTGATAATGCTTGACCAAGAAATGTCATACATAATGGCAGACTCTTTTTATATGCGGATTTATAGGTAAACTTGGATGGCATGGCATCGTGACTTTGTAGAGGGTTAAAAGCTTATGCTATCATTCATTCAACACATATTTATAGTGCATGCTACTTGCACTCTTGATTTAGGTGTTACAAATTCATCAGTGAAAAATAAAACAGATAAAAATTCCATAATATGGTGAAATTTGAGATACTCTGACCTTTTTTATACTAACAATCTTGTGAAGTCTGGAGAATATTAGTTACATTAACAAAATGTTAAGGATGCATAAATTATATTATTACTTCATTGCCTAAAACAATGAGTTAATCTGTACTTTATTTCCAAAAAAAATTACCAGTTCTGAAGAATTTACTCATCGAAGGAAGGAAACTTACATGATCTTCCAAGTTCTTATCAAATTTTAAGGCTCTATAATTTTTGTTCAGATAATGACTTCTAGAATTAGAAATTGAGTTACGACTGAGACCAGCAATAGCAGGAAAAAACCCAAAAATATTTAAAAGATTATGTGTTATAAGATAACCTACTTAGAATGGATAGTGGTTTCATTGAGCCATTTTGGATTGCTCCTTCAGATGCTAGACTGTAAAAACAGATGACGTGTAGAAGAAACGACAACCTGTGGCCCATAAAATGGCTGTAATCCCATCAAACACCAAGAACAATTAGAGTCCAAACTTATATCACTAGACCTATGAAGTTATAATTTGTATATATCTATTTTAGAAACTGCATCATTTAACCTTACTCACAAAGGTGTTAGGAAGATTAACTAGCTAGATAATTTCACAAAGTTCTTAGATAATAAAAGGTAAAGGGATAAATGCCAAGGATTATTGCTTTAGACCCTCTGCCAATGCTAAAAGACAAAAGTTAATATTTTGTTTCATTTTCCACTGTCTAGGTAGCTCAAGTTCAATAGTTCCAAGAATGAGGTGGTGGGAAGTGAGAAGTCTCTCTCCAGGAGGAAAAGAACATAGATTCACATCCCAAGGGGAGTCAAAGTCATGAGATTTATCAGAGCATCTCTCCACTTAAAAAGTGTTGGAGGACAATTTTCTATGGGTGTCTTGTGCTTCTTCATGTCTTGCAAGCAGAGGTGCTGATTGCCTTTGTTTTAGATTATCTTTTCAAGGATGCTTATATACTTAACAGATTTAGATGAAAGAAATTTGTCTCCCTCCAGAACCAAGGGCAGGTTTGCTTGCAGCTTGGAACATAAAAAATATGGTCTCTCTCTGGAACAAAGGGTAGGCATGTTTACTGTCCATTTTAAAAGTGGGTTCTCGGGCCAGCCCCGTGACTTAGCGGTTAAGTGCGCGCGCTCCACTACTGGCGGCCCAGGTTCGGATCCCGGGAGCACACCGACGCACCGCTTCTCCAGCCATGCTGAGGCCGCATCCCACATACAGCAACTAGAAGGATGTGCAACTATGACATACAACTATCTACTGGGGCTTTGGGGATAAAAGGAGGAGGATTGGCAATAGATGTTAGCTCAGAGCCAGCCTTTCTCAGCAAAAAGAGGAGGATTAGCACGGATGTTAGCTCAGGGCTGATCTTCCTCACAAAATAAATAAATAAATAAATAAACAAAAGATTTGGGTTCTCTATGCTTAAAGTTCCTGCCTTGTAATTTAACTCCTCTGGACCTCTTTTTGTCACCTGGCTCTCTGTGTTATGCTATGGGAATTGAGGCTTAGCGAATTGGTGCAAGAAAATGCTGATAATATGGCTACTGCTATTGTCCTAAGTAACAAAATCCTTTGTCTCTGACCCAAGAGTCTCATGTCTTCTGCTAGCATCCATGAAATTGTTAGCCCAGTAGTAAGATAAAATCTCCAACCCTTGATAGTTCTTGAGATATACATATATGTGTATATATATATATGTATATGTATACACACTCACATTTAAAATAAGTATCCTGTGTTGGAAAGTCTCTGAAAGGATTTGAGATTTATTTTCAACATTGTCCTTAGACCCCTATAGAGAAGTAATCATAAGTCAGGGAAAGCAATTTTAGAAGTTGAGCAAAACAACATGTAGCCATGAAGCATTATTCCATTTGATGTGGAGGATTAGCTCATCAAGGTCTGACTCAGTCTTGCTTTCCTCATGCCATTCCATTCATTTTCCTTCTCAATCCTGCACAATTACTCACTGAATGATTGCCACCCTGACCCATTCCTCTTTCACCCTAAGGCCGGTAGACTGTGTTTCCTAAAGCTCATTCTCTGACTCCTGATTTATGACTCTGACAGCACTTCACAGAGTGAGGGTTTGTGGCAATTTGTGTCATTACACAAATTATACAAATTGCCATTAACTGATGTAATGTACTATAAAGAACTGGAAGTATGAAAAAAAATTATTTGAATTTCCCTTGTACGTGTTTGCAATGCTTTATCACTTAATTTTTCAATTCAATTAATAGAAATGTATACCCTTAGAAGAAATAACATTTTGTTTACCACATTTATCTTATTCTCCCTTATTTTAATTATTTTCCTATTTTTTTTTTGTTAAAGTACCTCTTCTTTATTAAGAATTAAAAAAAAATCTACTAAAAATCTTTGAAATATCAAATCTGCCACTAAGTTAGAGGAGGATTAAAGGTTAAATGCCATATGAAAAAAGGACAATTTTATTCAGGTTGATTGGATTTTGAGTGAAAAAAGATCAAGGAATTAAGGAAATCAGGCTGTGTGACTTTATCTGATAAATGCTCTGAGTAAAACTGAAGTTCAAAGTAAGATTTCTCCTCATTTCCATTTCCCTTGCTTCCTCCTTGTATTAGCCCTGACTGTTGACTTCCAGGACAGACATGTAAATTTGGATTCTGGTCTACCTGTTTCATGTTTACTTATGACAGCAATAATTTGGAGAGGTAATCCAATTACAATGTCTCAGAATTGTCCAGGATCACCTTATGCAAATGCAGTCGTTCTTTTGTTGCTAGGTAGCCTAATGTTGAAATGGAGGTGAAACAAGAAGACGTAACCAGCCAATCAAACAAGCCTCACTGAGTTTCTACTTCACATTACAGGTCTAAAAGTCGAGGAGATTTAAGAGAAGAAAGTTGGAAATGGAAGAAAGGGAGAGAAAAGGCTTTTTGAGAGAATATAGCATATAGTAAGGGAACAGAGACAGAAAGTATCTTAACATATGAATGCTCTGACTATGATTTCTTCCTCACTCAATCCAACTTGTCATCTCACCCTTCATCTAATTTCACAACATACTGACCTAGTCATGCCCCTCCCACTTACCTTCAAAGCTTAATTTCCTCTGTCTAGAATGCATACTCTAGTCTTACCATATCTATGAAATCTTCTCTTCCGTTATTCTCCCCAAGCTAACCTCCACCCCAGATGGACTTGTTGACTAAGTCTATAGGTAAGATACACTACCAACTGTTATTCAAAAACACCTTCCTTATGCTTCATACTCATCACTCAAAACACATAGCCTCAGGAAAAATAACAAATCAGACTACACTAATGTTAATGTATAAATACCTCATGAGATATCCTTCCCTAAGGGCAGGATTAGTTATAAGGAGAGAATCAAGAACATTAATGCATCTAAAAGGGATAGGGAGAAGAGATGAAAAGTCAGCAGAGTTTGGGAGTGATGAGGATCAACCTCACAATGCTTATTAAACCAGAGAAGCTGGATCCTTGTTTTGAATCTTCACTTCCTGTTACAAATGTAAACACAGCTACAGGATCTAGTAGTACCAATATCATATAGAGAAAAAAATTTACATAAATTTAATTTGGACCCCTATATCTGACTGTCTGAAGGGACCCAGGACTTGGTTTTATGAACTGTCAGATGTTAGTTTTGTTAAGAGCCCAGAATTGTTGCTTAGGGACAAATGATATTCTCAATAATCAACAACACTGAGATGCTATGGAGGCTGACTATATAAAGGATTGGAAAATTGAACAGGTCGGAATGAAGCCTGAGGCAGGCTTTGATGTTTCCACATAAGCCCTAGATTTTATTGGTGTTTATCAGTGTTTTATGTTAATAGCATAATTCCCTAATATTCTCAAAAGGGTTTCCAGAGCTGAGTTTGCTTATATGCCCAAGATTTCTGAGGGAAAATAGAGTTACGAACAGGATTTGGGGGTTCTTTGAATCTCCTTTAAGTAACAGAATTTGGATACAGCCATGAAGCTCAACCTTGTTCTCCCCGGCAGTAAATCTCATCTTTCCTTTCCATTGCCCCCAATTTAAAAAGTGTGAGAATGAATTGTAGGACAATAGGAGTTGATAGACATGCACCTGGCCATAGATACGGGATAAGGAAGCCTGGAAGTTAAAGAGAGAGATACCCTATACATCACACAGGGTTTTGTTTTTGCTTCTGTTTTTTTTTCCTTTTGTGCAATTATAGCGTTTTTAACCTCAGCGCTGTTGGTATTCTGGACCTTATATTTCTTTATTGAGGGGGCCTGTCCTGTGCACTGTAGGACATTTATGAATATCCTTGGCTTCCATCTACTAGTTGCCAGTAGAACCCTCTCTCAAGTTGTGAAAACTGAAATTGTCTGCAGACATTTCCAACCGTCCACTGATAGGCAAAATCACCCCTGGTTGAAAATCAGTGCTCTAGGGTGACCCAACCAAATCTACACAATTGCCAATAAAACCACAGAGATTTTGAAGGACGAACTATGTGCCCTTGGTCAAATCATTTTCCATTTCTGGGCTATCCTTTACTCTTCTGTAAAATTAAATGTTCCAAACTCTTTTCTAGTTCTAAGACTGGATGAGTTTAAGGGCTCTGTTCCTTGGAGGTGCTCTGCACATTTTCTGGTTGCAATCAGAAGATTCAGTGAGGATTTTGTTATGAGCTACCTGGAATAGATGTAAAACTTGTATTGTGAACCCATCTCTTTTCTGGTGTAACTTGGAGTTACTCGAGAAGGAAACATATAATAAGTGACAATGGTATTTATGGCTATTTGGATATATTATGAACTATAACAATAATGACCCTTTAAACGTAGGAACATAAAATTCATTCAGAATATTAAGAATCACACAAATAGGAAGACATCAACCCAGGGAAGGAGTCTGTAAGCCAAGGAAGGAGAGCTCTGTCAAATACTACCCAACTCGCTCATATATTGTGAGCCACCCATATAGTAAGAGCATACATCATCCTTTTGGTTTTTCAAATACATTTCAGTTTCTATTCGTATTATGTTATTAAGGGTCTTTCATTATCTAAAACATCAGTTAACTCTCTCTTTGGACTAAAAAAATATAAACAAGACCGTTATTCAATTCAGAGAACCAGGAGCTCCTCAGGCCCCTACCTCATCTCCAAGGCCTGACATAGCTACTACGAAGAACACAAAATAAGAAGAAAAATAGAACATAAGCTCTGTCATGAAGAAGCTTAAAATTCGGTTAAAGTGATAGGACTAACCCAAGGTATTCAACAACAAGTGATAATAAGATACTATATATTTAAGTACTAAATTGTACATAAGCATCATAGGAGGGCTTCAGAAAGAAGATGAGAGGCAAAGCCTTTTCAGCCCAGCATTCTATGCTTGAAAAGAGCCCTAAAACATATGGTTGGATAACATCTGAATATCGTTTTGCATTGTATTTGATCATTCATAAAGGTGGCATTTAAAAAATACATCTATGGGTGATGGGGAGCTGCCTGACATACTTTTAAGGACTAGGAATATTGCAGCTTTTCTAGATTTCACTGACAGCAATGAATTCATTGAATTTTTCTAGCCCTTTTGGAATCTGTTAATATTTTCTGACAATTTCACTTTACATGGTATAAGTTACACATGTTATTATGTGCCATTTTAAGTAGGAATTCTTCTTATTTTCCCTATATGTACTTTATTGAACTCCATTTTGTCAGGGTGCGGGGACCTGGCCTAGAGGTCAGAAAGAGGAAGAACTTGTAAATGTAAAAGTCACTGGGAAAAAATGAGTTACAGGAAATGTTTTTTTCTCAGATTTCTCTGTATTTCACATTATAGCTACCTCCTAGTGATCATAACTGCCCATTGGAAAAGGCTCATTCTTATTTTGTCTCTTCCTTGGTAATACACAGCATTAGCTTTGCTAAACATAAAAATATAGAAGTTGGCTTCTAATTCATCTTAATAGTTAGGACATCTATTCTGTAGATCTTCTAATATTTCTACTTTTCATCCCTTCTCCAAAGAGGTTTTGATTAACCGAAGCCACGCAACACCAAACTTTGATATCAAACACTGTGTCCCTCCCTGTCTAAAGCAATCATCAACTTGGAAGTTCCTTTTGAAACTACTAATGGTACCTTTGAACTTTTGTATCTATGGAATATCCCAGCCAAAGGAGGTGACAACAGTTAATATATTTCATTAGGTAGCTTTAAAGATGAATCATTCTTCCTCATACAACACTAAAAACATATTAACCTCTGTTTGTTTAAATGGTTTTAGTGTTCATGTCACAATCAAATGGACAGTTTGAAAAGTAATTTTACCTGGGCAAAAGGGATATATTTATATACTAAAGCTATTAGGAACGAGTTAAGCAGACTTGGAACACATACTCTTCCATCAAATATAATTTGGTGACATTACTTCTATGGATCCTGCTTCTGTGTTTCTTTCATTTAATTGCTCTGATACTTACTAATGGCATGACTTGGACAAATCACATCATATATCTGAGTCTTTATCTCATTTTAAAATGGGAGGGTTAAACTAAATAATCACTACGACCCCTCCCCCCAACTGTCTCTAAGAATTTGTAAGTATAATTTTAACCACTAATCTCGTCAATGTTGTATGCATTAATATACATAGTCATCTTACCATTTCAGATGCAGTGTTTTGAAATGCTGATTAGATTTTTGGAACAGTTATTTGTAAAACTTGTAATTTTTATTTCTATGAACATCTTACTTTTTCAGTTAAATTTTAAGTATTTTAGGGATAGGCTTAATATCATATATCTTTTATATTTTTCAGTGCCCTGATTCATAGATATATCAATAACATTTGATTTATTAGAACACTTGATTCCAAAATAGGGTGTCTCTAGGGTCCAGGGAATGAAAGAAAGGAACCAATATTTATTTAGCATTTACTATGCCAGACACACCTGTAAGGTAGGTAACATGTTCTCTTTCTATAGGGAAGGAAACTGAAAGGTGTAATAAGTGGTGGATCCAGAACGTACCCCCAAGTGTCTGATTCCAATAGCCATACATATTGAATTTTTTTTCAGAAATAACATTTCTTGACCTTACAATTTTTCTTAGGTTGCTTTGTTTTTCCAGTTTGAGTTCCATGCCACAGCTAACTATAAAATTAATATTCCACTGCCTTCCTCATCTTTAACATACACATATACAAAGACATACAGGTGTACACAGAGCATACTCACACACTCACTAGAAACACCTAGATAGAATTTACCCCTTAGGAAAAGAAAAAGGAAATGAGAAACGAGGGTCATTTCACTTGCTCTGCCACTTAATCTCTGTTCGTTTTATTTATCTTTTTATTTTTCTAACAGAAACCACTTGAAACATGACTAAACAAGAAAATTCATAATGTAAAACCTAAACTAAACAGTGTTTATTGATGATAACTGACTAGCCCTTTAAATTCAAAGGGTAGAGGACACGAGAACTCTTACGTTGAAGAGCACAGGGGAAGAAGTAAATTTTGACATCTTTCCAGTTGAAGAAATAATAAGACCAAGACCTTGCTGTAAGCATTGGAAATGGAATTGTGAAGCTGGAGTTTACAACTTGCTATGATGCAGGTAGCTGCTCAAGTATTGACCAAAACAGTCACAAAGGCAACCAGCATCATGGGGTGGGGAAAAATAAGAGTTTAAAGGAATTTGTCCACCTCTCTCTCTGCTGGTTTGGTCCTTCCACTGGTGAAATCCCCTAGGTCTTTACACCATAAGCTATTTTGCTGTGGCCCTCAAATTATTCTCATGTTTTATTGATGTGCCTAATTTCTTTCTCACTTCCACCAGCAACCACATCTGGCCAGTGATTTTCATATCCCATTGTGAAAATAACACTTAGATTCAACTCTTAGATTCCCTAGCCTACAGTTTCTTAGAGCAATCACAGAGTTATATGATATATTTAATGCAAAATTTGCTTTGCAAATACACAAAAGAGCAGGCAAGAATACAGTAGAATTGTGAAGTTCCGAAAGGTTGGGACAAAGTGGTGCGGGCTCTTAGTTTGCACGTGAGCTCTATCCCATCAATGATATCAAAACTTTGAATCAAACTCTGTTCTTGTCTTTTTATCTATTTTTGATAATGCTGAAATTTAAGTATGACCATGTATTTAAGTGTTTTCTCCTAGAAAATACATTGGTCATAGTATCTAGATCTAGTCTCATTTCATGCACTAATAAGCCACATAATCCTGAGTAATTTATCTTACAGCTGTCACTTATTTTATCCATAAAATAAGTGCATTGAAATGCATGTCCCTTTTCCTGTCATTTCTAAAATGCTGAGGACTACCACTCATTCATTCTTGGTTATTACTAATCATTGAGGGCTTTTTGTTTGTTGGTTTTTTTACACAAACCAAGTATTGTCCTTGGCCTTTTAAGGTCTTTGAAGAGACAGGTGCTCACATCATTGAGAACCCACTGCTTAGTAATGTAGACCAAAAGAGGAAAGAAAGGAAGGGGTAGAATATAAATGGAAAAATATACATGCCAGAATGCCATATACAAAAATATACATGCTAATAAGTATGCCCCTCTGAAAACTCGGTTCCAAGCTGCCTGCTCATATAGTTCACCTCTAACCTCAAAGATACCTCAAATCCACTTATGCATCCAAAATCCCAGCTTCTCAGTTCTTTGACCGCCTCACCTTCACTGAGCTTCCCATCCGTATCATATGAGCCATTCACTCCCATGGTTACCATCTTGACCTTACCTTCATCAATCCCTCTGAAGTATTGAATCCTAGTATCTTACTTTCTTACCATCACCTCTCTCATGCCAGATCATTTGCTTTAGTCCTTCACATTCAGTCAGTTGACTCTGCAGCTTTTCCACTCCCTGCCATCCCAATCACATCTTTAGCTCCATTCTTAACCTAGGTAGGTTTTGTGGTCCAGAAATATAAACACACACTTGTAAAGACCCTTCACACTTCTGTCCTCTGCCCTATAAACTCTTCTTGAAAATTCCATGTTAATGGAATCCATGTTAAGTCTAACTGACTGCTTATACTCTATATATATATCTAAAAAGCTGAATATGATTCTAGAAGATCACACAACTCGACTGATTTTGCCTTGAATTTATCAACATGTCAAGATAATCTTACTACATCTTCCTAGTAAATTTCTTTCTCATTGTAGAAAACTGCTATTTTATACATTCTACTTTCCCCTCAAATATCCAAAGCCCCTTCTTCAGTCCTCCAGTCACAGCTCATGACATCATCTCATTTTTCACTAATTAAATAGATTAAAAAAGGATAACCTTGTCTATCCATCAAATGGTCCACCACTTTACGTATACCTCTGCCCAGATTGCTTTGCCTTCTCCTTCGTTATAATGAAGCAAACGTTGCTGCCTCTATTTAAAGCCAGCTCCTCTAGATGGGCCACGAATCCTCATGACCTTCCTAGTACTCAAGGCTCAACACAGACTCTACAATTCTCTTCTGAGCCATTTCTCTTATATTATCAGTTCCTCCCTTAAAACAGGATCTTTTCCTTCATAATAAAAATATATTTTAATATAATGTTTTGTAAAATCCTCTTTTTTTTTGTAAGGAAGACTGGCTCAGAGCTAACATCCATTGCCAATCTGCCTCTTTTTGCTGAGGAAAATTAGCCCTGAGCTAACCACTGTGCCAATCTTCCTCTATTTTGTGTATGGGATGCCACCACAGCACGGCTTGATGAGCGGTGTGTAGGTCCATGCCTGGGATGCGAACCTGCGAACCCCAGGCCACTGAAGCAGAGCGCGCAAACTTAACCACTACACCACTGGGCCGGCCACAGTTATGCTTTCTTTTTGTTCCTAAAACAAACATTTTGGGATCATTTTACTTGCTTCCTCTCCATCCTCACCTGAAACATTCTTCCCCTGGTACTTTGCAGGATGGCCTCCTCCTAACTCTGATTTTGTTTTGAATGCATTATCCTTGATAAAGGCCCTTTCCAACTTGATGATCAAGGTAGTTAGCCCCATCCTAGTTGCTCAACACTCTCCTTATTACTTATCACTAATTGAATTTATCTCCCATATTTTTGTTGGACCATTTTCTGTCTTCTCTCACTAGAATGTAAGTCAGTCCCTTGTGGACACGGAATTGGTCTTTTCTACTACTCTAACTCCAGACTAGAGTTTGATGCATATAGGCTGGATGAATGAATGTATAGCTGGCTCTAAAAATGTATAAGATCAAGAAATCGAGAAGTTCACTAAGTCATCTAAGCTGGGAAAAGAGAAAAAATGGCAGAATGTTACTTTTAAACAGAGGTGACCAGTCAGGGAGATATGAAAGTCTGGTATTCTCCATGAAATAGAAAGTTTCAGTGTGGTCTGAAGAGGAAGTGCATACAATAGAGTGGAGTAGATCAGCCTGGAAAATGTAGACTCAGTTTGAAAATGTCATCATGTGACATATTAAGGTGTTTTCACTTTACTTTCAAATACTGACAAGCAAGCATAGCTTTTTACGTAGAATTGTGACATGATAAATTTTAAGCTTAACAAAGATAACCATGATAGTCATTATGAGAAAGACTAAAATTTCAATATAGGGGACACCAGTTAGGAGGCTTTGGCAGTGGTCCAGAAGGAAGTGGAAAAGGGCCTGAGGTGAGGTATGGATGAAGAGGATGGAGAATCAGCCTCTACTTCGGGGCTTTATTTGAGTTGCAAAATGTTCCCACATGAGTTTAATTTATTATTATCTCCAGACAACAGTAATTCTTCATTTCTGATCCTGTTAGCCTAACAGATGTCCCTGGCTGATGGTGAGTTCATAAATTTGAAGATATCTACAAATCTCATGCTGAAACTATGAACTTAACCCTGCTATTCACCTGATTGCACTTTAGTTTGAAATGTTCCATCAAGAAATGAAAGTGATTCATAATTTTATTTATTTATTTTTCCCCCCAAAGCCCCAGTAGATAGCTGTATGTCATAGCTGCACATCCCTCTAGTTGCTGCATGTGGGACGTGGCCTCAGCATGGCCAGAGAAGCGGCACGTGCCCAGGATCTGAACCCCGGGCCGCCAGCAGCAGAGCGTGCACACTCAACCGCTAAGCTACGGGGCCGGCCCATTTTTCCTTTTTTGTGGGGGGGGAGGAAGATCAGCCCTGAGCTAACATCCATGCTAATCCTCCTCTTTTCACTGAGGAAGACCGGTTCTGAGCTAACATCTATTGCCAATCCTCCTCCTTTTTTTCTTTCCCCCCCAAAGCCCCAGTAGATAGTTGTATGTCATAGTTGCAGATCCTTCTAGTTGCTGTACGTGGGACACGGCCTCAGCGTGGCTGGAGAAGCGGTGCGTTGGTGCGCGCCGGGGATCCGAACTCTGGCTGCCCGTAGCGGAGCGCATACCCTTAACCGCTAAGCCACGGGGCAGGCCCGTAAGTGATTCGATAACTGTATTCTAACTATCTCAAAAGAATAAGTATGCAAACATAGATACATACAATCTATTGTATATACATACATGTGTGTGTAAATAATACCTGAGGATGCACATTACCTATATATCAATTGACATGAATATATTAATCTATATATATATATAATATTTATCCATACACATAGTAGATATATATTGCAGAAAGAATATATAGAGATAGGTCAAATGAAAGTAAATATTAAAGAAAATATTCCTTTCCATCAAAGAATTTTTAAAAACTTGAATTTTGAGTAAAATGAAAAATCTGTTGTTTTTCAAATAGGTGAGGAAGAAGACACTGTAAATCTTAAGTGAACTAGTCTGATGGGAGAACGAGGGTCTGAGACTCGGAAGGTGTGAGGGACAGAGGACTCGGGAGCTGTTGCCTTGCCTTGGATCACAGAAAAAGGTAAACTTCTGCCTCGCGAGTAATCGCGCACGAGAAATCCCTCCCTTCCAGCTTTCTGCAGGTATTTAAATCGCATTTACAGTACAGACATGCCTGTGTTTATTTGCTCACCTAAATACTCACTTGAGATTTGCAGAAACCGTAATCTATAACTGCTAAGGAACAGACTCAGGGGCAACTCATGAGAATGCCTAACTACATATCGGGTAGAATTGTACAGCTATAATAATACTTTAGAGATTAAGAAAATGTATTGAAAATAGTCATGCATCCTCTTCTTAAGCACTCTGTGAAGTGATGCCCATTCTACAGGCACAAGGAAGAGGGAGGCTGGAAATACGCTGCCGATACTGGCGTACGATGAAGAACACTTGCTGTATACATTCAGAGCATGACTTATTTTTCTGGTCATTTTAAATTGTTGTTCAATCCCAACATGGGAATAAACATCTTTAAAGGGTTTCTAAAGTAAGGACACATAAAATGTCTGCTTTTCAGCAGTTGGCAAATAACTCCCCTCTCAGGAAAGCCTTCAGCAAAAGAGCAAGTTAGCATATAGACAGTCTCCCAGTGACCTGCCACTTAGCTCAGGATAGGTTGAGAAAAAGCATTGATGCCAATGAAACCTGCCTCAGATCTAAAACTTCCATGCTATTAATTCTTTTCTTTGGCAAACATAGAAATGAAAGGTGGAGGGAGGACAAGCTAAGAAGGCAGTGAGGTATGAGAAACAAAGAGCATCTCTCTTTATTCCAGGGCTTTGCCACAGCCTCCCTCATTTCCTGGGTATTGTTATCCAAGAAGCCAGGTGGAGTGCTAGGCAGGCAAACACAAGATTGTCTCAGACAACGAGTGCTAGTGCATCGGAGTTAATCTATGTGCAATGGATCAATAGCATGATCCTTGAGATACAGCAGTGACCAAATCAAATGGGCTTTCTGTTTGCTTTGTTATTTAGGCTTTGAAGCTCTATTTTTAAAATTTCACTTTGTCTTGCTTCTTAAAGGTGTTCATGCAAGTAAAAGACCAAGCATTCCAGTCTGGTCTAAATACCCCTGGGCCTATTAAAGGCAAGTCGGTGCTAATTTGTAGCCTGGCTTTTTTAGACACAAAAGCACAGTTTGAGATAGACTGAGTTGTACAGCACTCGTTAAGGATCAAATAGGAACTGTTTTTTTTTATTCTTTGGAGATGTGTTTGGACTTTGAAAATATTTCCATTTTAACTTCTATAATCCTCCTCTCTTTTGGGTACTACCTTGAAAAGAAAAACCGTATTTATATCACGCACTCTCCCTCCAAATGACCGATTAAATTCATCTAGACTAGGAAAATTTAATTTAGACTTCATCCCATGCAGCACTGAGTGAATCCAACTGGAAAAAACATTTGACTCACTTTATGTGTTTCTCTACCTCTCTTTCCTTAGAAGTCCTATCCTTCTCTAGTTCCTTTATGGCTCCATCATGGCAGATCAAACAACTTGTGATCTGTAATCAAATGTTCGCATTCCTAGGATTAAAACCACTTAGAAGAAACCAGGAAATTTTGCATTTCTTTAAAGTATTCTAAATTTTCTTTGAGAGATAGTAATGAGTTCATTTAGGGAGGTAAAGGGAAACAGAGTAGCTACTACATGGACAAAAGAGGTTGCTACCCTTGCAATGAAAGTGGAAGATCTCCAGGAAGGCCTTCTTGGCCTGAAATTCCACCACAAGGGTCTTTTACTTATGAAATCACTGAGTTGGGAGGCAACAAACTCCATTCTGGCCCCAGATCTGCCATATCCCCTGTGTAATCACCAGCGTCATGTTTGAATATCTTTGAAGGAAGAGATTTAGCCATGACTTGTAGTAATCTGTTTAAGCCTTGAAGAAATTTTAGTTATTATAACAGTAGAACATTTCAAACATAGTACTTAGTAATGTTTTTTTCTGGCAACCATAACTACAGCAGTGGTTCTCAAAATGTGATCACCTAAGCAGCATCAGCATCATTTGGGAACCTGGGAGAAATCCAAGTTCCTGGCCTCAACGCAGACACAGTAAATCAAGAACTCCGAGAGTTGGGCCCGGCAAACTGTGTTTTAACAAACTCTCCAAGTGGTACACTTAAGTATGAGAACCACTAGTCTATAGCATAGGGACATTTTTAACCATAGGAGTTGATTTATGTTAGCTTTCATTTTTAAATACATTTCCTGTACTATCTGAGGCATATATTCTCAATGGAAGCAATATTGCCCCCACAGAGCGAAAATTGTTTTGAAGGGGAGGGGCAGATGGAAAAAAAATTTAGCTATTACAATAGTTAGTGCCCTCAAAGGTCAACAATACAGAAACAAACATAGTATATCTGAGGTCTTAAAATTTTATGAGAGAGGGAAGCAAATAATAGAAAAAAAAAGTCTAAAAGTTTCCTTAGGGAGTCAATATTTAAAAAAAAAAAAAAAAAGGATTGCGAATCCCTAATCTAAGGAAACCCTCTAATTTAAAACAAATTCCATCCCTAACCTCTTCTCTCTCTGATTCCATAGACAAGATACTAGATTTAGGATTCCTGCCAAGATGCCATCTAATTTAATGATAGATGATTCATTCCAAAGTAAAGACATATGTATATTACATATATCAAAAACACACACATACATATATGTATAAAAAAATCATCATTTTCCTAATTAGAAAATCAAAGATCTGAAAAATTGAATCCATTTAATTAATTAATCCATTCATTCATTCCAAAAGAATTTATTGAGTGCCTAGTACGTAATAAAAGCTATTTCAGGCACTGATAATTAGCAGTGACAAAATTGACAAAAATCCCTGCCCTTCTAGAGCTCACATCCTAATAGGGAGATATACCATAAACAAGACAAATAATTAAAATGTAGAGATTTTTAAATGGTGACTTGTTAAGGAAAAAAATAAAAGCAAAAGCTCAGTGTTGGATGGGGCATAGAAGATGAGCAAAGAAAGCTCGCTGGGAAGATCATTAAGGTTGTATAGAGTAGAAAGAGAGGACTGCACGGAAGAGGCGCGAGTTTTAGACTCACATCAGTAATGATGAGCTAGTCAATAAGAACTGTGCGAATAAATTACATGTGGCATGTCTGAGGGGCAAGGAATTTACTAGTCCGATGACTGCAGATTTTATAGAAGGAAAAAGAGGTGATTATGTTAGAGAAATATGTTGAGATAAAGCTGTAGAAGGCTTCAAATCCAAGTAATTGCTGACTTCTCTAAAATAGGTAAATATTGAAGGTGTTTAAAGCATGAAAGAAACATGGTTCAAATGGTGTGTTGATTGCATAAACAAGGAAGTAGAAGCAAGATTTATTACAGAGAAGGTAGCCGGAAAGAGGAGTTAAATGTCCATCAGAGTTGATTAGACTATAAGCTCCTTAGAGGGTAGGATCTGTGTCTATACAGCAGTTAATTTTTTACCACACCTAGAACTATGATTATGGATTTTAGCTGTCCAATAAATATTAGCACAAAATTGGTCTGGACACAGAGATATAAGTGCTGGAACTAGCATTCTGGCAATGGGGAAAATATGACTACAAGAGATCTTACAAATCAAGTATTGAAAATTGAAAAGATTCAGTGAATGAATGTGAGAAACAAAGAAAGAAAAGGATATTCCAATGGCTTGAGCCTGATGGGGAATTCTGAAGAGAGCATGATTATAGTAACCGAAATTATGACTCTTAAATGGAGATTGGGGCAAAAAATAAATTTTAGGATATCTTAATTTTGAGATTGTTTTAAGACATCCAAGGTTGAAGCTCCATGAATGCGGTTAGACAGGAAATCCTGGAAGAAGAAAGAGGTCCAGGATTACTTGTCATTATAAATGTAGTGGTTGAAATTCTGAAGTTGAACAATACATGGCCAATTGACAATTACTCTTCTATCACTTTCAAAAATTGATTTCTCCTCCCTGACCTCCATTGCATTTACAAAATAATACTTCCCTAATTTAAAATTTAGGATTAAGACTTTATGGTTTCTCATAAGAATGGAAGACCCAGGACCTGAAACTTGTAGATAAAGCCAGAAATGGAAGACACAAAAGGGAAGAGGAGCTAAAGATGAAAGAACAGAAATCTAAATGTAATATTTCCTTGCCATTAGAGACAAGAAGAGAGTTTATAAAAATGGAAGATGACTGGGAGTATAAATGCCAGAAACAAAAGAGAATGAGGAGCAAAATCAGGCCATAGGCATTTGGTGACTAAGAAGTCACCTGTGATCTTTGTGAAAGCAGCATCAGCTGAGTGGTGGGGGCAAAAGCCAGACCTCAGGGTGCAATGGAGCATACAGCAGGATGTGAGAGACCTCATTAATCATTCTGCTTACCTTGGCATTCATCCACCATCCATCTCTCTGAAATCTTCAAAAGCTGTATCTATATAGCTTAGTCAAGACTAAGAAAGATATAGGATTTCACTTAAAACTCAGGATATCCACCCACCTGCCTTAGTAGTCATTAGAGACCGAGATTGGAGTTCTTAAATTCAAAATAGTATGCTTTTCTTTATTTTGTGTCACCACCTTCCTATGATTTTTACATATTCAATACTTAATATCCCCGCAGTGATGAACAAAGTGTTTGCATTTGACTGACACAAGATGGTAAGTGCTTCGGAAGTCATTATCCTAAATACAAAAAGATTTTGAATAATTCTTCAAAATGTCAAGGCACATATCACATAAGCAATTGTCAAATATTTTTTGTAGGGGAAGAAGTTAATTTAAACTACTTGTGATATTTAATGCCACTCAGGACAGTTGTGAAAAAATTCTAACACTCTGATGCACCTATTAACCCATATTGTCCTTTCTGAGGTCAGAATGAGCCCCAGGCAAAATAATGCTTCGCTGAAGGCTCATTTTTGATAGCCCCAGCTTCCAGTTTGCTGTATTTCCCTTCCTACCTTTGGTGCACCTCTTTCCTTTTTTTTACCCTTAGATGGCTATGCACTCCCAGCTCACTCTTAAGTAATTCCAAGGGATTTTTAGTTGACAAGGGCTTCTAGTATTAACTCATAGACAATATTTGCATTTCAAAAAAGAATTCAGGAAGACTAAACTTTGAGAGCCAAAGTGGAAATGTACAAAGATTTAATCTCAAGCATTGGTGACATTGGGAACAGTGAAGACTTTGGGCACCCCTCAACTCATACCTTATAGATGCCCCAAGTATTCTAGAATAATCTGTTGATAGATTAGAAATTATTAGTATTTGGGGAACAATATTTCACTCTCACCTGACCATGAAAACAATTGAGGCCATTTTTCAATAACGAATTCCAAACAGCTCAGCTGAGTTTACATAAAATGTAATTTCCACTTCTGGAGATATCTACTAAAAACTTTACTTTTTTCTTTCTAATAAAATAAAAGTCCATAGCATTCTCTCCTCAGTCAAAGGTTTAGACTTATTTCAGCACATTAGGCATTGGAATATATTCAATAAAGTCAATGGTACCTCTTGTTTTACCTTTCAAGGAGTTTCTGGCTAATACCAAGGAAATTGATTTCCATCATGAATGTCCTGCTTCATGCGTAAGAGCCAATCATGTTGTGGGGGAAGAGGGAGAATCCCCCTCTGTCCTTTCCCTTAAGGTTCTTATGCCTGGCCAAATAATTAACAAGACAGGTTAGCAGGAGAAAATAATACCAAGTTTAATAACATGTATACATGGGAGAAACCAGGGACACTGCGTTTCTCAACACAATAGCAGAAATTCTCGTCTTAAATACCATCTTCATCTAAAGACAAAGGAGGATGTTGGGGGTGGGGGGAGTCAGTTACAGGAGATTACCACTAAAGCACTGTAAACAAGGGTAAGGTTATTATGCAGATTTAAGGCCTGACCTTCCACATTGATAAGTTTCTAGAAATGAGGTCATTCCCCCTCTTCCCAAGACAGAGAGGGCGATACCTTTACAAATGGCGATTTCCCTTAAAAATGTAAATGTTTGTCTGGCTATTCCTCGCAGGGCCATCCAGAGAATGTGGCCAGAGAGACAGAATTTCTGATAAGATGGGCTTGTTGGTGCCTTTCCTATGGTAACATTTATTTTACATTGTATTACAGCCATCAGATGGAAGATCTGTTCCAGGAAGGAGCCACCATATCAAATTCTTCAGGCGGTTAGTGGGGGAGGTCAAATGTCCCTCAGAGAAAAGAATCAAGGTAAAGAGATATATTTCAGGGGGGCCAAATCTTGATCTCCCACAATGTACAAGGTTGATCCAGCATCAACAGAAAGTTTTACAGCTTTAACATAAAATCCACATGTTGTCCTCACATCTTTAGGAAAAAAAAATTCTGTCCTTAGACTTATTTTAAAGGCAGTGTAGCATAGTGGGATATTTGTTTGAAAAAACTGTTACTAATTTGCTGTCACTATGCAAGTCACTAAGCTTGTCTGGGCCTCAGTTTCTTTATTTATAAATATAAATTTTTCCTAAATATAAAAATAAATGGAGAGTTGGGATAAATGATCTCCAAAATTTCCTTCTGCTAACCTTGATATGTCACTTCTCTGAACTCCAGCAGTTCTAACAATTCTCCCTCTCAAAAACAAAAACAAAAACAAAAACAAAACATTTAACTCCAGTATCATGTGCCATTCTCTTACTTGCTGGTTAATCTTTTGCTCAAATAGTGGCCGTGCCCCAGAGGCAGTTTATGTAATCTAACACTGCTCTAAACCTAGACCAGGAAGAACGAAATAATTTCTGAATCTCCCAGGCCAGGCTAGAGCTGTGAAGTAAGGATACTGTTCCTAATTTAGTTCTGCTTTTGAAGTGGCCTTCCTCTTCTGACACAGACCTTGATGTCTGCAAGAAAGCAGAACAGAACCTGGATATATTGTGACAGGTTAAATATGTTATGTCATGCCTCCCTTTTCCAGTGACCTTTATCTCATTATTATCACCCCTCTCCCAAGTGTCTAGGTTCCTCCCTACATGTCCCTCCAGCCTTCACTCTCGCTCCAGGTGCTCATCCACAGATGGTGCTTCCTCCAGGCCTGCAAGGATATGAGTGATGCTCTTAAGGGGACCAACTCTGTGTTCCATTCTCTCAAGAACCCTGATTAATTATACTAGGTAAATGGAAATATGTTCCCATTATGATATAAATGGTTAATATTAGAATAAGTCATATCTTATTTTCTCACCCTCAAATGCTAAAATGGCAGCCGTGTATCACTTTAGCTCAAATGATTCAGTTGTTGAAAGACCCAACAGTGTGTCAGTGTATTTTCTTCTGAGCCAAGTGCTTATTTGTATGGGTTTTTTGTAATAATATACGTGGCATAGAGCCCTCAAGTTCTGTTCAAAGTTTATCACTTAAACTCTGTATGCTGTCTGTACCCGTTAGTCAAACTAGACTAATCATTGTTCCCAAGAACAGCTTTATCCATTTAAAAAGTTGGTTCTCCAATATACTCAAGTTTAAAAGGCAGCCCGAATGTAACTTTTCTGAATCTTTAGTTTCATAGAATTTTGTTTGTATCTACCTCATAGGATTATGAGAATTCAATGAAATCAGTGCATGTAAAGCACTTAGCACAGTGAAATGGTAACCACTATTATTACTACATTACTCATTATATCTTCTCTTTTCATCCCTTTAGCACTGAAATGTTTTACAATACTATTAGTCAAATTAATAATGAATTGAATTAACCTAGATTAACATTTGCTAATAGGTTAGCTGAAAAATATAGAAAGTACCACTCAGGAGGATGGAAGGAGAAAGAAACAATAGCCCAAATAAACACACACAAAGCCAAGACAAATGTAGCAATTTCAGCAGATCTCTGGCAGATTCTACGGAGAGAGCACCCAAGGAGGTGAGTCTTTCTTATTTCTGGGTCAATTTTCTTTTCCAAAGGAACCTTTAATAACTATAAAAAAGTGTTGTAGACATGGCTGCTTTATTTTTGCAATAATTTTGTGCCTTTACATTTTTACAGAACTCAATCAAGTTTTCAGCTTTTCTCTTAAAATCCTTTCCTTTTCCCATTAGTCTGTTAATAACCATTGCTTTCCTGGCATCCTCATTTTGTCAGGTTATTATGCACTCCTCAGCATTGTGAAAAATGAAAAGTGGAAAAATCACATATTTTTCAGCTGACTTAACACTGCGTAAAGTGCTGAAATTATTAATTGAACATCTTGATTATAAATTAGGTGGAAATAATGTTGAAGAAGCAGCCCCTAGTCATATAGGATTATTATTAGGGCTACACACTGAATGATTTGAATTTCATTCTGGTAGTAGTAAATATAGTTAATACCAGTGAATATGAGTTGATAGATTTTGGCTGAATATCAACCAAAGCAAGCGAGCAATTGCCTCTGCAATTTTGAGGTTTACATGCTAAAACTGTGTGACTGCCACGTCTTTGCCCCTTTAACTGCTTGAGAACTACATCAAGAGTTTAGAGCCAAGCTAATAGGTATCTGCCTTCTGGAAACATTTAATCCAAAAATCACAACATTTTTAAAACCTCAGTAAAATTCACTCCACTAATTTCAAAGAGGTGATAATCCAAAATGAAGCTTGGTAGATATTCACCTTTAAATAGTAGCATGAAAAATGTGTTCATCTTGGACAAATTAAAGCATCACCCACATTTTAACAAGTGTTTAATTTGCAAAAGATAATAAACCAACTTCAATCCAAGAGTAAAATTTACTAGCATATCCACATTTAATGCTTAATTACAAACTACTTTTATCTATTCTTTGAAGTAGACCTGGAAAGATCTCTATCTAGCAATATTTTGTATATTATTTGGGGTAGGTTGGGTCAAGATAAAAGATCTCAAAATTTCAATGGCTTAAAACAATAAATTTTCACTTCTTGCTTACATAACATTTCTGTGTGGGTGCCCATATTATCAAGGGAGCTCACTTCCACATAGTGATGTAGGGACCCTGTGATCGTTTAACGTGTCAACTTGGCTAAGCTATAGATAGTATCCAGTTACTCAAACACTAATCTAGGTTCTGTTGTGAAGGTACTTTGTAGATGTAGTTAACAGCTACAGTCAGTTAAGTAAAGGAGGTTATCTTCCAAAATGTGTGTGGGTTTCATCTAATCAGTGGAAAGGACTTAGGGCAAAACTGAGCTCTCCCTGACTGAGAAGAAATTCTGCCTCAAGACTGCAGCGTCTGCTCCTGCCTGAGTTTCCAGCCTGCAGGACTGCCCTACTAATTTTGGGCTTGCCCGCACAATGGCATGAGCCAATTCCTTGAAATAAAATAGCTTTATATATATTTTTTTCATACATATATATATTCATTCATGTCCTACTGGTTCTGTTTCTCTGAAGAACCCTGACTGACACAGACCCCCCCCCAACTCCTTCCATCTGGTGGCTCTGCCATTGTCATCTTGCTCTTTTCACTGGCAGAAGAGAAAGAGCACAGAAAGTGTGTGCAAAAAGGAATACACCTGAAAGGTTTTATAGATCTGAAAGCGGCACATAGCATTATCTCTTCACATTCCTTGTGAGACCCTTAGCCGCCTGGCTGTATCTGAATGCTAGAGAAGTTGGGAAATGTCACTCAGATTGGTCCCCAAAATATAGAGCAGGTTTCAGTGAACAGCTAGTGGCCTCTACCGAAATTTTCAGTAATATGATTTATAAGACAGTATTTATAAAATTGCATTTATATTAAGTAATTTCTATTTTATCACTCAGCTGAGGATTTTGAGGTGATTCTCACATTTGAATGGAGAGAAAAATAGAGAAGGTCTTCATAGGCTGCAGGAATAGAGAAAGTTTGAAGAAAGGGAGAAGGGTAAGAGGAAGAGGAAAAAAGGACCTGTGAGATGTGAACAAGGGACACACATCTCTAGAAATTGTGATCTGATTTTCTTTGCCTATCCTTCTCTGTGAATCGCTACCTTGGTGAGGCACCATTACATATTCCCTAAGCATGTTTGAACAACAACAACTAAAAATTGGATATACTGATCTGGATCTTAGAGTAAGTGAGGAGATAGAGAGAAACAAAGCTGGAGAGGTATAATTACTTCAAATGTATGTTCAAGAATTTGAATTTTACTCTTCGGACAATGAGACGTTAATGGAAAGCTTTTGCACAAAGATTGATGTGGTCAATGCCAATGTCAGTATTAGACTTAACCAGGATGCTTTTTAAAAATGGATGAGATAGGGGCTGGCCCGGTGGCGTACTGGTTAAGTTCACGTGCTCCACTTTGGAGGCCCCGGGTTGGCAGGTTCAGTTCCTGGGCAAGGACCTATGCACTGCTTATCAAGTCATGCTGTGGTAATGTCCCATGTAGAGTAAAGGAAGATGGGCATGGATGCTAGCCAAGGACCAATCTTCCTCAGCAAAAAAAGGAGGATGGGCCCGGATGTTAGCTCAGGGCTAATCTTCCTCACAAAAAAATAGAATGGATGGGATAAGAGAGAGATATGAATTAGAAAGGCCAGTTAAAAAGAAGATTGCAAAAATGGTATAGGGCAGAACTAAATGCCTGCATTGTGGCAAGTGGCAGTGGAAATTGAAATAAAAGGAAAAAGAGGAGTAATATTATTGCAGTAGAAAGGACACAACTTAACACTTCATTGCGTATAGGGATAAGCTGGAGAAAATATTCAATAATATTGCTTACATTTCAAGTTCTGGTGATGGGAGGCTGGTATAGCCTAACTGAAATTAGGGATAATTTATCTGTTCTGTGGGATACACGAACCTTCCCTGATGAGATGATCAAGGTACGAGGTCCCACTTGTGGTTCACAAAGTGCTATGGGAGCCTAGAACAGGGGGTGAAACTTACAGGAATGCCCAGTTTCCTTTGCCATATTCAGACCTCTTGTATTACTATCCCTTACTTCATCACTACAGAAAAAATTTTAATGTTCATCAAGGAGATATAAATAGGTTACTTCCTTATCAACCCAGCAACTGGGTCAATTTCCCAGTGAGTCATTAAATGTCTTAAGAACCGGTAATCTACCATGTTTTAATGACAACTTTAAAATGGTACTTCAAAACCAAAAGATTTATATCCCATTAAGAGATGATTGTAATATACTAATATAAGACTTGACTCACCCATTGAGGGTTGTGTTTTATGGAGAAAGAGGGGGTGGTAACTACCTTGCAATATTGAAAACAGCTGACCATTTTGGAGATTCAGTTTAAAATCAACATTCACTTAATTTGTGTTTTGGCAGACACATAGCCAATATATGATAACTTTACTAATATTTTGATGGAACATTTTAACCCATAAATGTGAACCCAATGAGACAGATCAAAACCAAGCCAACAAACAAAAAACTGAGCAATATGCCAGTTGTTAAAAAGGTAAATTAAACCCATATATAAACGATGACAAAATAGTTCCATATATATGCTATTCATGGGAAAATATGCATCACAGGATCAGTTCCTGTGTAATCTTTTCTCCTCACTAAGGAATTACAGTGGATGAAGAAAGACATTCTCATTCCTAGCTGTCTCTATTCCCCGCTTGTCTCTGTTCAGCCTTGCTGATAGTCATGGGGGTTATTTTCAGAGATGGTTGTCTTTGATGTATTCTGGAGGTAAGAGTTGTCTAGAATCCCACAATATTTACATAAATTATTTTTATAATAATAAATAAAACTCCCTCTGCCTTAACCGTTCTTGCCACTATTGTTATTATTCTGTAGCTATTATTTTACTTTTTCTATCAAATCTTTAAGATTGCACATCAGTATAATATATCACATTGAGGAATAGATTTATTCTGAGTTTTCAGGAAAATTATGATTCTTCTTTTATCTTTTCACTTGTATTGATTCACTGAATTAATCAATGCTTGATTTAATTTGTCTATGCTATCCAAATTACTGGGTTATTATCCCTCGTGCTAATGTTTGCATCAGTTTCTTGTGTCTGTTGTTTTTGGGTGCCCTACCTCTAAAAGCAGAATAAGGCTTTGAGACTTTGCTTTTTTTTTCTTTTAAGCCTTGATTAATGACTGCTAGTTTTGATGTCTTTAATATCATGTTTTCTAAGAGCCCAACTGTTGGACCATATGGTCAGGCAGTCTGTGATATCCCAGAAGATGGTGCCCTGTTTACCATGGTGTCCGTAGTGCTGTCTCACAGGAGCTACAGTCACTCTAGTGTATTTCAATGCTGGTTTCTCCTGTTCCAGCCTTTTAATTTCATGTATCTTTCTCAGAAAGAAGGGCAGTGGCTAGGATTCAGGGAGTCTTTGGGATCTCCCCTTAAGGGTCCGATTAAAGCTATAAACATATCTTTAATTCTTAGTGTGTTGCTTTATCTATAAAATAAAAGGAATAAGATCTTATATAACTCGAACTACTTATGTTATGTAAATAACTTCTGGACACACAAAAAAATAAGAAATAAAATTCTTTCCCACTTGATATTTCTTTGTTTTGCTGCTCAAGAACTTCTTGCTTTTCCTTTGATTCTGGAGTAATGAATAAAATTATTGTATTTCATCTGTAAAACTTTTGGCTTATATTTAAAATGGATCATATTCCTGCACAAGGGAAGATTTAGCAATTTAGCAATCTTTAACTTTTATTTTCCTCTTGCTTGTATATGAAATTACAGTAAAAAGTAACAAATAAAGTTTCATTAGATATTCTAGGTTGTAGGGACATAGTTGCGATAAATATTTGTAAGTTATAAGTGGAAGAGGACAAGATTTACAATTCAGAAACTAACTTGCAATAGGACTTTAGATGACTAACTTCATTTAAACTTTAATTTCTTCACCTTTAAAATAGTCTGCTCTTAAAATATATTCTAGTTGCAGCATTTAGTAAGTCTATGAATTATCTCTCAGATTAATGATGCCATGTAAAAATTTAATGCCACTTTCATTAAAATGTGTTTCTATATGTTATATTATCTCATTTTCAAACTATGTAGGAAGAGAAGTATTATCCTTTTTTCATACAAAAGTATTGGGCCAGGGAAGTGAAATGAATGGTTTAGGCGCACAACTATCTTATGATTACAGTAGATGTAATTCCCTATCTTTTTCTTCTTGGCATTTTTGTATGATTTATTTTTATATATCAGAAAAGAAAGTTCTGTAAATTTACTTAAGGAAGTGAGCTCTAGTGATTTATATGTAATTCATAGTTCTGATTTAGTAATCAACCAATTTTATGCATCAGAGCTAACTGTAATCTCTGGTATTGAGACTCTAAGTGGAGATGAGAATGAACAAAAGAAAAAAAAAGTGATAAGGCCAAAAAATAAACTTAGCTTCTAATCACCATTGTCTACTTGTAATTGTGTGACTAGAAAGAAAGCACAATTGTTAAACTGCTGAATAGAAAACCATAAAGGATAAGTTTTAATTGTGCACACAGGATTAAGCAAAAACTCTTTATCACTGAAGAACAATGCTTCAGGTAAGTTTTAGAATAACAGCTAATGTGCTCAGCTAACTTTGGCAGTATAAAAACTAATAAAAGTTGTAGAACTAAGACTCTTACTTTTTCTTATAATACCTCGTATTTCTTTACCTCCAGATTAGAAAGTAATGTCAAACATATAAAGAGAGCCTTAAAAATCAATAAAAACGAAAGACAACCCAACAGAAAAATGGGCAAAAGACTTGAATATGCAGTTAACAAGAGGTAAACATAAGGGTGTAACTTTACTAGACATCAGGGAAAAGAGAAACAAAAACCATAATATGATACCTCCAAAAACTTGCCAGAATGCCTAGAATGTAAGGTGGGCCTACCAAATATAGACAAGGATCTGAATCAACTTGCATTCTCATACACTGCTGGTGGAAGTCTAAATTGATATAACTATTTTGGTAACCTCTGGCAAATTTCACTTCTGGGTATATATCCAAAAGAAATATATGCATTTGCTCACCAAATGACATATAAAAAAGTGTTTACAACAGCACTATTTGTAATAGCCAAAAACTAGAAAGAACTCAATTCTCAATTATCCATCAATAGTGGAATAGACAAATTGTGGTATAATTACACAACAGAATTCTATACATACAGTAATAGTACACAAGTACATGTAACATCATAAATTATTTTCACAAACAAAACGTTGAGCAAAGGAAACCAGACACGAAAAGTATATAGTGTATGATTCCATTTATATGAAGTTCAAAAGCAAGCAAGACTAAAATATGGTATTAGAAGTCAGAATAGTGGTTACCTTTGAAAGCAAAAGAGTGAGTAGGAGGGTGCATGAGTTTAAGTGCTGGTTACATGACATCTTCAAATAGAAAAAAATTCATCAAGTGCTGATAAAATTTAGATACTTTCATCCATGTATGTTATACTTCAATATAAAGCATACACTAATTTATATGCATGTGTGTGTGGGTATTTTTTTCCAGGTATTCAAAAGTACACATTATTGGGCACTGCTATCTCCAACATCAACACAGAGCTATTTTGTTTTGGGATGTAATTAAAGTGTGAGCTGAACTATGATTAGATCAACAAGCATGGTTTGCACAGACACTTCCAATGCCAATCCCAGAGTTACTCGTACTCTTTACAGTTGCATATTTATATTTTAAGAGTTAGAATTTGAAATGTCAGTTAATTCCTTCAAGATACTTAATTCTTGGCCTCCCTTATCAGTTTTGCCTCTCTATTCTCCATCATTTACATCTCTTTGGTTATTGCAGAAGAGGACAGCTTTAGCAATACAATTCGTTGTGTAAAATAAGCAGTTAAAGTTTGTCATAGAAATTTTAAAGTTAATTGATGCAATTTAAATAATCTAGGTTTCGGACAAAGTCAATATTGGGGAAGAAAACACAGTATTAAAAGAAAGACAACCGGGTATTATACGCTTCTGGATGGAAGTACGTGATACCATCTTAACAAGTATGATTTTCAAAAAGACCAAACCTAAATCTCATTAAATGTCTTGATCAAAACTTGGTCAATTTTTAGAAAATAAAGGAGATAGAGAATGTGAAACCATACTATGGGAAGCATGACCATCAAAATTCAGACGGTGGGAAAATTTACAGGCCAAAGATTCTGTTTCTTAAATAATTTTCAATGAAAAAAAATAACGAAGGAACAATTTGCAGATTGGAAGAGAACTAAAGACATATCAACTATCTCAGTGAGTAGACCTGTCTTGAATGCAGATTAAATAAATAAAATTTTAAATATTTATTAAGATAATTGATATATATGATAATAGAAAGGACTTACTATTTTTTTTTAGGTAGCATAGCTGCGTGATAATTTTTTATTCATTAAGATTCCTTATCTTTAAATATCCATGCTGAAATACTTACAGATGAAAAGATGTGATATCTAGGACTTGCTTTAAAATAATATGGGATGAGGGAAAGGAGGGAGAGTAGTGTAGATGAAACAGGACTGGAGAAGAGTTGATAAAAGCTGAACATAAGTGAAGTGTTCATGGCTATTAATTATACTATTCTCTGTACTTTTGATTATGTTTGAAACTTTCCATGATAAATTTAAGGAATAATAAATAAGTTAAAACAACGAGGTGGATGCTTGAGTGCATTTGAACTTATATGGCATTATCTAGAGAGATCATTTTAGCAGCAAAAATATGAAGACAGATATTAGACCATAGAACAAGCGCATAGATGTGAATCTTTGATTCAGAAACATCACATTTTAAAAGTAATTATTCATAAAAGCTAAGGGGTGAGACAAGGGCAGGTGAACATCCGCTTGGTTACAAAAGCCAAGAACAAAACATGTTCCTCACTTTATGCCTTTACAAATTAGTCACAGTATCAAGTTGGTGGAGAGGCACTTTAATTTGATACATTCTGTGCTTTGGGGATACTTTTTACTGGGTTAAAATTGCTACTGTTAGAAAAATTAGTGCCAACCATGAAGTTATGTTGACCCTCTGGGCAAAGGTGAGATGAGAGGGTCAGGCTGAGAGATGAAGACGAAAGAGGAAACGTGCAAGGACGGGAGCAAAATGTCAGAGAAAACTTTCTTTGTTTAATGAGCTGCATTTTCTTCCTTGTGCCCAGGAAGGCATGTTATGCTTTGTCTCAGGAGAGGAGTAGAGAAGCGCCTCTTGCAGCCCTCTGCTAGTATCCTGATCATCAGTGTCAACAGATGAGCCCCGCTACACGGTTAGTAGCAACAGAGAATTTGAGAGCAGTTCCAGTTCTGCCCAATTACCGTTTATGGACCTGGCCCCTGAGAAAGCAAAAGATCAGCACTTTCTCTTTTCATAGTCCGAAAAGGTTCACTCTCCTAGATGCCTGGCCCCCTCAAATGGATCCCTTGTAAGATTGTTTTATTGAGAATCAAAAGATTTCAATTTTGGTTCCAGATCTGCCACTTTTCCTCCCGGGTTTGAGTTTCTCATTTTGCAAAAGAGAGACTTGAAACAGATATCTTGGAGGTTTTGTTGAACTCTATCAGTCTTTAAGTTGACATTCTTTGACTACCTCTGGTAAGTGTGGACAAACTTCTTCAAAGCTCTCCTTTTTGAGATTGAGTGAGAGCAGAGGAAAGCGGAGGGATAAACTCTAGGATGATTCTCACATTTTGTTTAAGTTGTGCAAGGTTTGTTTGATTCTGTTCTGTTTGCTCATTGCTTTATTCTTTTTTTTTCTTTAACTATCTTATATGTTAGATGTTACAGAGATAACAGGTGATTTTCTTGATAGGGTAGTAGACTATTGCAAACCATCTTACCTTGTGACTACAGAAATAACCCTCTCCTATTCATTTCAATGCTGGATATTCCCAGATGTCTCGACCCTTGCAAATCCATCCTCTATGCACAGAATTATATACCTCGCAAGCAAGTCCAATCACAACAGTCCTCTGCAGTGTACATCTCTGGATCCCCATTTCCTGGAGGAAAATTTATACTCACCTGTGGCTATTTGTACTTTTATTTTTACAGAAATTTTCACAATTCATACTGAAACTGGTATAATATACTTCACTAATTTGAAATACAAAAACTATCATATCACAACTATTTTTTCACATGCTTTTCTTTGTAGGAATTTTCCCATCTTTCTCTTAAGACCTCTTGTTTCTGAATTAGCCCGATCCCCCAAGGATTAGTCAGTCCACAGGAGTAATTCCAAAGGCCAAGCTTAAAAGGAGAGACAACTAGGATGTCCAAGCAGTACTCTCCCAGCATGAATTTGGTTGTGCGAACTGGTATCTCTGTTAAACGTGAGTCACATACAGAGGGCTACGGTATGTCTTTCTGGTTTAGGTTCCTTTTAGTCCATAATTGAGCAGTAAGATTACATTCATGTTCCCCAAAGCCCAGTTTTTATGACAGTAGGGCGGGGCACACAGCGGCATTAAGCGTCATGTATATGTTCTTTCAGAATTAGTTCAATCTCATGAATTCTGAGCTCGTATTTAGTGACCAGGCTAACAGCTTGGACTCTATTCCCTCACAGTGAGTTCTCCTTTAAGATCTTCCTCTGCTAGTGAATGTTAGCCAGATTCACCCAGTTAACTCTGACAAGTTTCTTGAATTTTAATACCCAAAGAGAAAAGGATGATATTTACTTCCATTCATTCCCATCCGTGTCCTCCATTCCTCAGAAAATATTGTTCCATCCCTTCCCTCAAGCTCTGTATACCAAGATCAGAGATATTTTTAGGGACACACACACACACAGAGTCAAGATCCATTTATACCCTTTTCTCCATGCAAAGGTGTGCCTACTGGCATTGGGTTTATATATTTATGGGAGGTCATATAAGTGTGTGTTTTTATTTTTCCTCCTAGTAAAGAACGTCTATTCTAAGGTAAGTAGATACAGAAGTTGCTGGTATATTGTTTAAAAATTATATTTTACCTAGTGGTTGTTATAAATAGCTAGTTGTGCAATTATTGATTACTGTATGCTTTTCCAGTAGATTAATAGTTGTATGCACGCAGGAATAGTATTATTATTATTCTTGTTCACCAGCAAAATGCTCAGGCATATTATATATGCTCAAAATATGTTTGTTGAATAAATTAATAAAGAGTATATAGATCCCAAAGTGTTCCATGACATATAAGCTATGCATCCAAAGATGAAGAAGAGTTAGTGGGTAAAAGGAATAGAACATACAAAATGTTGGAAGCCTCTGGAGCATAGAGTTGCATGAGGGTGGGCAGGACAGAGGAAGTGTAGAGAGATAAGAAGATTATGAAGATACTTATAAACATCATTATGGAGTTGGACTTTATTCTAAGGTCAATGGGAAAATTCTGCGGAACAAAAGGCAGAGAAGTGCGTTTTAGAAATATCACTCTGGCTTCAATATGGAAGACAAATTGGAAATGACCAAAACTTGAGTCTACTTTAGTAATCTAGGCAAGCAATCACAGAATCCTGAATTAGAATAGTAACAGAAGAGTAGTGGAAGGAGTAAATATATATTTAGAAGGTGGAACTGACAAGATATTATAATTGATTATAGATGGGGATGAGGGGAAAAGAAGAGACAAAGTTAGCGTTGAGGTTTAGGCTTGGACAACTGAAAGGATGGCAGTACCACTAGTGGTGGCACAGGAGGAAACGTAAAAGGAAAGGGTTGGGAGTGAGAGGGGAAAGACTGAATTCAGTTTAAGATGTTAATTTTGGGTGCACAAGCAGTTGGCTCTATGTGTGCGGAGCTCAGGAAAGAGATCTGGTGGAGAGGCAGATTTTGGTTTCATTCAATATCTAGCTCAGGAATGGCAAACAGATTTTATCTAGTTTTTCTACTCTGAAATATTGTAGCATTTTCCTAGAGTGCTGAGCTGAAAAAGGACTTTGAGGCAAAATTCTTTCATGGTGGAAAAAAATGTGTTAATCGATTAGCGGGGTTTGGCATGCATATAGAGAGAAGTGAGAATGGAAGCATATTCATAGCATTCATTTTTCCTAATCCAGATGCTAATTGATGTCATGAGATAAACGGGATTATATACTGCATGTGTACAGAATAAAAGCGAAAAGAAATTAGGGTAGCATTTTAAAGTACCCTAATATTTTAGAAACATAAAGAAGAATGCTGGTTTCTGTTGGTTTAGGGAACAGACTAGGAAGGAGTCTTTTGTTACCAATTTAACATTGCTGCAAGCAGAGTGGGATTACAGCAGGCAAACACCAAAATATTAAGAAAATGTTTTCGTATTTCTTACTTTCAATGCCCTCCTTTTGTGCTAACAACATCCCAACATTCTAACCCTTGGAGGAATTAAAGATTCCCTAACTAAGGCTACATCAATTCTGTATAACCTTTCTTCACTGATTGCCATACACATGCTGCTGCTATCTTGGTCCTGTAACCAAGTGTCTACTCATATGTCCACCCCAATGCCTGGGTATCCATCTTTCTGCTTTGCCCAAGAGCGGCATTGGTAGCTTCCTTGGCATTCTGGTTCTCCCCTGCAGTCCCTTGTTCTCATCACTGGCACTGCCTTGCCAGCCTTGTGAATAAGCCACATTATTGGCTACCATATTTTCCTGTTATAGACCACTGGCTTGCCTACCTTCTTCGCCATGTCTATTAATAAATTAATTCAGCATATCTAGACTGCCTGCTGCATTCCAGGCCCTCTGTCACTTTGTTAGTTTTCTGGGTACACCAATCTTATACAGTAAGTGAGAGAGAGAGACAAATAATCCAATAATCACAATACTTCTGTAGATATTGTCACAGACACGATACGAGAGAACAGAGAAAGGGGCATATTACTTGCTTTCTGGGATCAATGAATGTTTCCCAGAACAGAAGTTACTTGGGTCTAGTTTGAGAAATAAGTAGAGATTATTTCTAGCTTGTTTTCTGATCCCATTGATAGAATGAAATTTGACTATATTTAACTGAAACCTCAACAGTAGTTTAAACAAAAAAGTGTTTATGTTTCTTACAAACAAAAGCAGTTTGGAAGGGTCAGTCTAGGAATGGTATAGAGGCTCCATAGCCACCAATGACTGAGATTCCTTCTCTGTCATTCTCAGTGCTTGGCTTCCATCCTTAAGTTCACTTCACAGTACAGTATGGCTGCTGAATATCCTACCGTCATGACTGTGGTTCAGGCAACAGAAAAGGAAAAGGATAAAAGGGAAAACAGGTGCACCTCCTGGGATAAGCCAATATGGAATACAGAAGAGGAGTGAGTTGATGAGGAGAGGAGAGCATAGAAGGTGTAAGAAAGGAGGGAGAAAAAAAGATAAGATAGTGGCCATAATATTAATGCTGTGATTTTAGAAAGAGCAATATATGCAGAGCAATATATGCAAAGCAATATATTCCTTTGGAGTTAAACAACAACAAAACCAACAAGTACACAACAATATATATATAAAATGGAAGTAAGAATTTTTCATTCATTAGAAGGACAATAATTATATCAGCAATGCCATTTTCAACAGCTGCATTTTTTCAAATTTATTTCCCCCAATTGGAAGTGGTCCAGGAAACCCTCATCCACTTAGAAGGAATTGGACTGTATATTGTTTCTGAACTGAAGAAACTATTTGAAAACTTGGACTGTGTATTTATGGGTTGCTTTGCCAACCTGTAGTGGCAATATCTTTTGAGACACTCAGAGGGGTTGACTTTGTCAAGTGTAACAAAGAATATTTCAAATATTGGGGGCTTGGCAAAATCTTCAGTGCGGTTTGCCAAGTCCTGTTCCATCAATTTTTAACACCCATTTTTTTAAGAGACGTTTAATCCATACTTATTTCTTATTGCTTTACTTCTTAACTCATCAAAATGTTATATTTCAAGAGCTCTTTGATGTGTATGATACCTTTGGGCTTTTTTCCTCCTTCTTCAAAACAAGAAGTTATGTTAGCCAAGGGGATAAAAGAGGGGAGAAAACCCTTGAATTTTGAAAGGGGTGTTGATTCTGGTTGCAAAGCCTTGCAGTTCGAATCAGTGCTGAACATGATTGAAATTATCTTCACAGAAAATAGGAAATTGATTGTGAGTGGATTTTTAAAAATATAATCATAGATGTAGTGTCAGAAAATATCAAAGATTATGTAATCCCATCCTCCACTGAAGGATTGAATCTTCCCAACACGTTATCATCATGGCTCGGTTTGAATACCTCTGATAACAAGATGCTCAGTGGCTGCTGAGGTCAATATATCTTTTTTCCTGAAAAATCAGTGGTTATAGCCTTGGACTCTTTTTCATTGTAACTTTTTTTTTTCATCCCTCTCTCTGATAGGTGTTCTCAACATCCCTCTCTCTTACTGCCTGTTCCCAGGATTCCCCTCTCTGACCATGTGTTCTTGGCAACCTTTCCTCTGAGGATGCTCCTCCTATCCCTTCCTCTGAGAGTGTACCCATATCCCTCTCTCTGACAGCTGTCCCCATCATCCCTCTCTCTGATAGGTGTTCCCAGGGTCCTTTTCTCTTACCTTGTGTCCCCAGCATCTCTCTCTCCAACAGGTGTTCCCAGCATCTCTCTCTCTGATGACCTATTTCCAGAATCCCTCTGATGGGTGTCGCTGGCTTCCCTTCCTCTGAGAATGTTCTCATGCCTTCCTTTGAGGGTGTTCCTGGCATCCCTCTCTGTCTCTGACAGCGTGTTGCCGTCTCTCTTTGACGACTTGTTCCCAGAATCCCCCTTTCTGACAAGTGCTCCCCGCATTCCTTCCTCTGAGAGTGTTCCCGGCATCCGTCTCTGACTGCGTGTTCCCAGCATCCCTCTCTCTGATGGGTGTTCCCGGCATCCCTCTCTCTGTCCACTATGACTTCTATCCTTTGGCTTTAATATGCCTTGCCAGGCCACACAAAATCCGCATTTTTCTTCTGCTACGTGATGGTCTTTCTAATGTTTGAAGACAGCTATGTCGTCTCCCTGATTCTCATGTTCTCAAATATAAAATGCCAAATTCGTTAAAACTATTCATATGGCAAAGTTTTATGCCCATCCAATAACTAAGGGAATCTTTTCCATGCACCAACGTTTGTTAGTATTACTCTTGAATTTTATCATCCAGAATTAAATAAGATAATATAAATGTTGTGCTACCAGCTAATAGAGTTAAAGGAATGCAAGTTTCTTCCTGGACATCATATTTCTATTTCTATTCGTGCAGCCTAAATTCTATCACCCCGCTCATACAGACACACACACATACATGCATACACATACTACATACATCAGGAAAGGGACAAGAACAATTTGCACAGCATATGGCATTAGGGACTGCTGCCAGCAGTTTATTTAGACCTAAAATGGATATTCAATAATTAGAAATTGATGGTGAATGAGGACAACACACACACACACACACACACACACACACATTATATATATGTTCTGAGTCTATGGACTCAGAATCACAGCAGTTAATGTCTCGAATTTGCTGTACAATTATAGCAGGTTCACTGTGTAATACAAAAGCATTTGAAAAATATCAGCCTAAATGTTTTAGAAATTTATAAGGAAAGGGCAGTGAAGTTACAGAGGTCTGTGGTACTTATCAGGCTGGGTTTATTTATCAGATTTTGCAGATGCCACATGGACTCCTAAAACACAACCTTATTCTCTTGATCTAAATGTATGTTAACAGGGTTCTAAAGTTATAATCATTAAAAAAAGTATCTCCTTAGTTTTGATTCACTGATATCCACTGCTGAAATTGTTTTTAGCATCCCAAGTTGTATGCAGGAAGCCTTCTTGAGTTCCCTCAGCTGAAATTCTTCTCTTTCTCCCAGATAGCCCCATAGCACTGTTTGTGTTCTAGTTATCATATAAGTCAAAGGAGGTGCAGTGGCAGAAACCTTATCTTAAACTGAAAATGACAAAACTTTACACCTCAATACCCTGTATTAGTAGCTAAGTAACTGTGTACAAGTTACTTTAATGCCTTGTTGGTTCCATTTCCTGTAAAAAAAGAATAGTATCTACCTCTCAGGAGTGAGTGTGTGCTTGTGTGTGTGTGCGTGTGTGTGTGTGTGTGTGTGTGTGTGTGAAGGGAGAAATTAATAAAGAAAATGCATGTTAACACTTACCTGTCAAATGTTTGATGACAGCTATGTTGTCTACCGTAATGTCTGGCCAGTAGTTACTTTTTGATAAATAGTCGTTTTTATCTTTTCACACCCAATGAGTAGTTTGTGTAGATTTCATAAGGCTTTCTGTTTATGTAGCAAACTGTAGAGTTAATCATCAACCAATATCCCCTTTTGGCTGTTTGCTAAAAGTTCTGAAGAGGAAGAAGCAAAGATTTGATCAAGGATCCCTTCTTATAAAAAAAAAATACAGGCTTATACATATATTCCCATGTCCTGCATTTACTTCCCATACACCCCCACCCCACCCCTAGTGACTCCCAAGGCTTGGAGAAATTAAAATCAGATAACCCTGGTAATTCAGTAATGTGATTAAGAATCACCACTTAGACTTAACCTCCAATATTCCATGTAATTGTAAATCTCTGGAGCCAATTACATTAAAATTTATCATCAAAATAATTATCTACTAGCATCATTTAAAATTTTTTTTTTGGAAATTCTAACATATTTGACAACAATATAACGAGAAAAATATTGACGTATAATAATCAGAGGGCCAGCCATGGTGGTCTAGTGGTTAAGATTTGGTGCTCTCACCTCTGAGTTCCAGGTTTGTTTCCCCGTCAGAGAACCACACCACCTGTTGGTTGTACTGTGGTGGCTGTATGTTGCTGTGATGCTGAAAGTTATGCTACCACTATTTCAAATACCAGCAGGGTCATCCATGATGGACAGGTTTCAGCAGAGCATCCAGACTAAGACTAGGAAGAAGGACCTGGCCATCCACTTCCAAAAAAATTGACTATGAAAATCCTCTGAGTAGCAGCAGAGCATTGTCTGATATAGTGCTGGAAGGTGAGAAGATGGCACAAAAAGACAGGGCAAGTTTCTGCTCTGCTGTACCCAGGGTCGCTAGGAGTCAGAATTGATTTAAGGACACTAACAAAAAAAATAATCAGAGAGGAAAAAGTAGTTGTGTTTTAGATGATACAATTTTCTTTCAAAAAAGCTAAAATAATCTATTGAAAAAGCTTAATAAGATGGACAAATACAGAAGATATATAAAAATAATTTCATTTATATGAATTAGGAATAACCACTTCAAAAATGTAATAAAATTACACTTGCAAGTGCACACAAAAATCATAACTAAGAAAAACTTAAGAAATCAAATAGAAGTTATCTTAAAATACTGAACTTGACTGAGGGGTATAAATATGTCCTAAATAAATTTAAAATGCAATGTTGTAAAGATGTCAATTCTCCCAAATGATTAAGTACAATGAAATTTCAATAAAAATTAAGCAAAGTTATTTTGGAAGTTGATAAGATGATTATGAAATTTATGTGGGAGGATAAATGGTTAAAGATAGCTTGGAAAATAGAAATTTTGACTACTATATATTAAACAATATTATAAAATCACAAAGTTTCACACATTTACATGTGATGTGGAAAAATCACCTGAAAGACCTGGCGTATATATAGTTGGGACAAGGAAGATATGGAATAGGATACTTGCCTCTGGAGAACCTGCTGGGGATACCAGCCTAACACCACCATGGAAAGCAGAGAAAGAGAAAACATTTAAGATTTGAGGTGGTCAAGATAAATTCCAAAAGATAGAGTATTTAAAGCAAAGTGACTAAACCTTAAACTTGTCAATGATTGGGGTGATATTTGAGTTTTGCTGGGGAAAAGAAAAGCATTTCTGGGTCGGAATGAATACCCTGATGGAATGGAATAGAATATGTTGCCTGCTGAGAGACAGGATTAGATAAATTACAGAAAAACAAAGAAAAAATTTTTGCCCATTCTCGTTTATGACAGTCCAATTTATACCTCTTACACGTGTATACTAAATTCTCTATAATAAGCATACGTCTTTCATAAAAAATGTAATAAATGTTACATGAAGGATAATTCTGGAGGATCCAATCAAAAAAGCAAATCTAATTAAGAATTTTAGACTTTTGCAAATAGAGAGATGAGGAAATACCTGTTATGTTCATAAAATAGTATCAAAGGGAGATACATAAGCACTTGTCAAGCTTTTGCAAAACTGTTCGCAGAGTTGTCACATTTGGGTAAATGAATTAGCAAGTGGATAAAAGGAAGAATTCTTCTCTGATACATGCATTTATTTATTAGGCTATCAGAGAGAACTAATCTCAACAGATTCACTCAGTAGTAGAAATTATTGCAGAGCAGAAAGCTTACATAATCCATTATGAGTTAGAATTTTTATCAAACCACCTAATTAAAAATTCTTTTTTTCTTAAACTGCTTAATGAGGAGTTGCATCTTGACTCCTGGAGTGAGTCACGGGTTTTCAAGGATTTAAGGATGAAGTAAGCAAATGCATAACTTGATATATCCTTAACCATCACACAGTTCCATGGCAGTCAAAATAACACTAACATTGTTATTTATTGCAATAAAATGTAGAAACATTGACTACAATCATCACTGTTCTCTTAAAGGAAGCTGCTCCTTTTATTGACGTTTTCCCTCCCTGGATATATATATATTTTTTAATTTACCTTACCCTGTTATTACCATTCCCGCCTCCCACTCCTTTCCCCACGGACAATCACTTTAATAGCTAAAGTACACCTTTCTGGTGGTAAATTTTCCTGCAAAATGTTTATTTCTGATATATGAGCATGAGTGTATATTATATTCTGCTGTGGATCTCAATTTGTTACTTATCTCATCAGAGGTTCATGTTGCTTTGTGAATATCTAGTTTGTTGCATCTAACTGCGTGATCCTTCATCATGTTTTACCCAGTCACTCCTCAGCTGTGGATACTCTCCAACCTCCCACTACCATGTACAATAATATTGTGGTGAGCATCCACTTGCATAACCCCTATTGGAACGTGTGAAAATTCCTTTGGAATATATATCTAGGAGGTAAACTGCTAGCTCATAGAATGTCTCAGCTAATTAATGGATGAATTTCTGCCAGAATACTGTCCAGAACAATTACACCTGTGTACACTTCCACTCTAATATCACCTCATCCTGGTCTCACTGGTTCCCAAAATGGTTGGGAGGGGGACGCTTCGTGATTAGGGGCTCTAGGGTCCCAGCTCCCTGTCTATTCATCACCGGCTGGGTCTATCCCTGGCAGACTCCTCTCCCCCTTTAGGAATTGACTTCAGAAGGGCAGTGGGAGGTGGAGAGGGGAAAGCTCCCAATTCTCTCAGACCCAGGAAGCAGGAGTGACTTGTCCTAGAGAGAAGGCCTAGTCAGCTGAGCTGTCCCCTGTCCAGGATTTAGTTGTTTCTGGCTATGCCATGTTCTTCCTCTGTTTAATTGCAAAAGGCAAAAGCTCTGCTTAGAGCTCAGGCTGCCAGCCATGAGGCCCTCTCTGAGCAGCAGTGCAGCACCTCTGCATCCTCAGTTAAACCTACAACCACACACACACACAAAAACCTATTATCTATACACAGGTGCAAAGCGATATTCTTTGGCCATTTTGATTGTGCTTCTATGGTTAGTTACTAATGAGTTTGAACATTTCTTCATATGCTGCTAGCTTTTAAAATTTCCTCTTCCCAGACTGCATGTTGTAACCTCTGGCCATTTTTCTTTTGAGGTTATTTTATTTTCAGGAAATCCTTTATATTCTGGATATTAGTCCCCTGTTATTTTTAGAAATATAAAATATCTTTCCCAATTTCTTATCCATTTGTAAACTTTGTCCATGGTGTTTTCCACTGAATAAAAACCCAGTTTTTAAATTTTGTAGTTTATGATTTGGGAATTTTTAATAAGTTTTTCCCTACAACAAGATCACAGAGATGTTCTTGTACATTTGCTCCCATTAATTTAAAAGTTTTACCTGTTGTGTATGTCTTTAACCCATCTAGAGTCTATTTGTAAATGGTCTTTATTAGGTATCTAAATTTATCTCCATATAGTGAGGCATGGAAACATCCTTTATTTCCCTATTGATTTGTGTTAATTTTATTATGTTTAAGTTACCAAAGTTCTCATACCTAACTGGTCTGTCTCTAAAATTTCTACTCCATTCCCTTGGTTTGTTAGTCTTTTTTTGTGCGAATACCACCCTAATTTGTGTTGCTATATCATTGTAGTATGTCATAATTTCTGACACCTAGTTGAGTGCCTAATTGGGATAGGCACTCTCCCTACCCCAATTTATACTTTTTCAAAGTTGACTTCATTCTTTTATATAAATTTGAGAGTGACTCTATCAAGCTCCTTAAGAAATCCAATTGAAAATTTGATTGAGATTGCTTTTAATATTTAGATAACTTGTTAGAACCAGCATCTTAAAAAGTTAAATCATCTCATCCAAGAGTATGGAATTAATTTTTATCATCTTTTATTGGGATATTAAATTTTTCTGCAAAGGAATTATTATATATTGTTGATTAGGATAAATTGTAAGTCACTGATGGTTCATGCTTCTTTTATGAAAAATACTTTTTTTGTAGACTGATTTCTGGTTACCCCATCATTATATTATGTTAAACAGTGATGATAGCATCATCTGTATATTGTTCCTAATCTTAGAGAGCATCGACTCTTTTGTCTTTCAACATTTTTTGCTATAAGTTTGTGCTATAGAACCCTTACCAAATTAAGGCATTCATTTCTATTCTTTTTTTTTTTTGGTGAGGAAGATCAGCCCTGAGCTAACATCTGATGCCAATCCTCCTCTTTTGGCTGAAGAAGATTTTCCTTGGGCTAACATCTGTGCCCATCTTCCTCCACTTTATATAGGACGCCGCCACAGCATGGCTTGACAAGCTGTGTGTCGGTGAGTGCCCAGGATCCGAATCTGTGAACCCTGGGCCACCGAACCGGAGCCCTGGCACTTAACCGCTTGTGCCACTGGGCCGGCCCCATTCATTTCTATTCTTGTTTGCAAATAGTTGCTTTTTAAATCAGAAATAGATGTGAATTTTTTAAGTAAACATTTAGTTGAAATATAATATATATTAAGAAAAATGGACAAATCACATGAGCACAGCTCAAGGGTTTTATTTCTGTTTTGTTTTATTTTTAAATAAAATTTGTGCTTGGAATAATTTTAGGTTTACAGAAAAGTTGCAAAGATAGTACAGAGAGTTCCCAAATATTCCTCTAATTTTAAGATCTTAATTGTTATGAAACATTTGCCAAAATTAAGAACCAATATTGCATAACTGTTAACTAGACTCCAACTTCTTTTGGAATATCAGCAGTTTTTCCAGTAATGTCCTTTTTCTGTTCCAGGATCTAATCCAGGATGCTATAATGGATTTAGTTGTCGTATCTCCTTGGTCTCCTCTGGTTATAGTTTTTCAGTCATTCCTTGTTTTTCATGATCTTGGTGGTTTTGAGGAGTACTGGTCAGGTATTTTGAAGAATTTTCCTTAATTTGGGTTTGTCTGATTTATTTTCTCAGGAGTAGACAGCAATTATGGTTTTGAGGAAAGAATATTACAGAGGTGAAATGTCCTTCTCATCACATGGTACAGAGAGTATATAATAACCATAGCTGTTGCTGGTAATACAGACCTTGATCACTTGCTTAAGGTTCTGTTGCCAGGGTTCTCTATTGGAAAGTAACTCCCTCCCTTCTCCTTCACTCCTTTTCCTACTCTATTCTGTGAAAGCAAGACACTAAACCCATCCTACACCCAAGGGAGGCAGGGAGAATTAAGCTCTACCACTGGAGGGGGCCAGTATCTACATATATCATTTGGAATTCTTTTGTAAGAAAAATTTGTCTGTTCTCCATTCATTTATTCAATCATTTGATTATATCAACATGGCCCCATGTATGTTTATTTTATACTTTGGGTTATATACAAACTTGTTTTTTGTGGTTGTTGTTGCTTTAAACTGGGCTTTGAGCATTGGGAGCTCTTTTGGGTTGTCTCTTGGGTCCCTTGGACATTTCTTATCCTTTTATTTACTTATTTTAGTACTTCCTTTCTGGTCCTACAAGCTGTTCCTAGTTCATCTATTTTTCCTGCTTCAGCTTTAAAATCAGCCTTTTCTCCAAGGATTTCTGATTCCTTTAATTGTAGAATCATATTTCAAAGTCAAGATCTGGGTACTGAGAATGCTTGTTACCACTGGGAGATGCTGCATTTTTTCAAAAGCTTCTTCTACACTTATTGAGATAATCACATGACTTTTTAATATTTTATTCTACTATCAAGACAAATTATACTGATAGATTTTCTTTACTGGATCATCCTTGTATTTTTTCTATACACCAAGCTTGATCATGAAATATAATTTTAATACACTTTTGGATTCTTTCTATTTAGTATAATTTCCATTTCCTTCATGAGTAAAATGGGCCTGTGTTTTCATTATGTTGCACTGGCTTTATCTACTTTATCTACTAATCCCACTTATTGCAGGATCAAAATTATATTGGCCGCACAAAAGAGTTGGGCAAATTTTACTCTATTTCTTAGAAATATATATATTTCTCTCTCTATATATATCTATTATGGAAATTACCTGATAGAATATTTCTGTACATATACGATAGAAATTACATGTTAATTAAATTTGGTAGCAATCAGCCATGCCTGAATTCAGGGAAAGGGAGAATTTTGACTAAGATTTTGGTTTCTTTAATCCTTCTTTACTGATTTTTTTTCATCAAGATGAGCATTTTATATTTTTCTATGAATGTATCCATTTCTTTTAGGTTTTCAAATGCAAAGGCGTACAAAGTTTTATAATAGTTCTCTCTGTTATTTTACATCTGACATGTATGTTGTTATTTCATTTATTTTTGTATTTTGTTTACATTGTATCTTTTACCTCTTGTTCAGCCTTACAAGAGTTCTTCCTATTTTGCTAAACTTTTCAAAACATCAGTATTTTATTTTACTAATTTTCCTACTATTTTTTTCTTTATTTTGTTGATTTATGCTTTTAAATCTTTCTTGTTTCCTTTCTATTTATTTTTCTTTTTGTAAGTTAACATTATTGTTTTTTTCAATGTTTGAGTTGAGTGCCTAACTATTTTGTTTTTACTTTTTCTTGTTCCTCATGTTTTTCCATTTAAGTAAAACTTCCAATCCATTCCACAAATTTTGACAGGTTGCCTTTCATTATCTTTTATTTCTATGTATGTCTTAATTCTTTTATGATTTTTTTAATCCAAGAGTTATTTAATGATATGCTATTTAGTTTCCTCAACATATAGGATCTGTTTAGCTATTTTTTGTTATTAATTTTTCATTTTATTAGATTACAATTAAAATACATTATCGTGATATTAACATTTTGAACTTATTGAGGCTTCCTTTACAGCCTATTATCTTGTCTTTATGGTAATTTATACATAGACATTTGTAATGAATATGGATTCTTTCAATTATGTGTGAGTATATTTGTGTAGTTATAGCTTAAGTTTATTGATTGTATCAATATTAGAAAATTAGTTTCAATACTTTCATCCTAAAATATTAGGGTCGAGGGCGGAGTCAAGATGGCGGCGTAGGCAGACTCTGAACTCACCTCCTCCCGCAGACACAGCCAATTTACAACTACTCGTGGAAAAATTACCCCTGAGACAGAACTGAAAACTGGGTGAGAGGAACTCCTGCAACAACGGACAATCCTAACTGGGGTAGAAGAGGCAGAGACTCCCTTCCGGAGAGGAAAAACACCGCCTTCACAAGCCGCCAGCTTCACGGCTGCCGGGAGCAGCTCACAGGTACGCAGCCTCCCTGGAGGCGCGGGGCCCTGAGCCGGGAGCGCCCCCGCTGTGGGCATATTGTGGACCCAGCACAATCGAGACCAGCGGCATAACATCTGACTTTGCCTGCTACTAAAGCATTGGGGAGCACCCCCAGAAAACCCGGTTCACAAAGAAACTAAAACTGGCTCTTAAAGGGCCCGCGCACAAACTCACCCGTTCCAGAAAGCATCCTAAAATCACCAGAAAGAAAGGTGTACAGTGCTTTGGTGACAAGAGACTCACCTAATAGGCCCTGAGTGCATCTCGGTGAGGGGTGAGAGCTCTCCAGGGACTGGGACATTGGCGGCGGCCATTGTTGTGGCCTGGTGTGAGCTTGCTGACACAGACGCCATTGGAGTTCTCCCTGAGACCTGCTAGCCCAGGGTCTGCTCCACCCACTAGAGCACCGATTTAATCCAGCTCAGCCAGGGCAGGCAGCCCACCCTAGAGACTGGCCCCACCCAACAACAAGCCCTCAGGCAACGTGTGGGCCTGCATAGATTGGTGACTGGATTCTCTGCAGCCTGGCAACTAAGCCGACTTGAGCGGGCAGGGTGTGAACAAGGAGCCGGTGGAGAGTATGGGGTGTTGGCGGAGTGTGTGGGGCTCCCGCCGTGGAGAGACTGGGTCCGCTTGGGGAGGTCGGGGTGCTCACACGGGGCAGGACTGTGTTGGCAGTGGTGTGGACCTGTGGGCAACAGGGCTTGTCAGCTGCAGAAGACTTGTGCTTCTCAAAGACCCACTTAGGAGGTTTGCCCCACCTTCCAAAGCCTGAAACAATTGGGTGCTCCTGTGTCTGAGGCCAACCCCACCCAGCTGCAATCCTCAGAGAGCTGACAAGAGACCTAATAGGCTAGAGGCTTACAGCAATTGTAAGGCCCTGAGCCTAACAACCTGCCACACTGGGGGCCTACTCAGTTAAAAGAAATACTGCAACACAAATGTGGTATTAGAACTTACAGCCAACCGTGCTGGGGCTCCCCACACCTGATAAAGAGACGGAAGGACCCACAACAACTACAAGCAGCTGAGCATTACAACAGCTGGCCAGGAGCATAACTCAGCCTCCCTGGGTGCCTATAGGGAGAGCTAACAGGCCACAATAGAAGGACACACATAGCCCACATAGGGGTCACCCCTGGAACATTGAGAACTGAGGGAAGCACACTGGAAGCCTCCTAAGGCATCACTTACATAAGGTCACCTATCCAAGAGCAGGAGACGTAGCTGACCTACCTAATACGTAGAAACAAGCACAGGGAAAGAGGCAAAATGAGGAGGCAAAAGAATACATTCCAAGTAAGGGAACAGGACAAAACCCCAGAAAAGGAACTAAGTGAAACAGAAATGAGCAACCTACCTGACAGAGAGTTCAAACTAAGAGTGTTAAGGATGCTCACTGATCTGGGGAGAAGAATAGATGAACTCAGTGAGAATGTCAACAAAGAAATGGAAGATATAAAAAAGAACCAATCAGAAATGACAAATACAATACTGGAAATGAAAAATTCATTAGAGGGACTCAAAAGCAGAGTAGAGGATACAGAAGAACGGATCTGTGAGCTAGAAGAAAGACTAGAAGAAATTACCCAAGGTGAACAGGTAAAAGAGAAAAGAATTAAAAAGAGTGAGGACAGTCTAAGGGACCTCTGGGACAACATCAAGCGCACTAACATCCGTGTTATAGGTGCCCCAGAAGGAGAAGAGCGAGACAAGGGGGCAGAGAATCTATTTCAAGAAATAATAGATGAAAACTTCCCAAACCTAAGGAAGGAAACAGACATCCAGGTACAGGAAGCACAGAGAGCCCCAAACAAGATAAACCCAAAGAGGCCCACACCAAGACACATCATAATCAAAATGTCCAGAATTAAAGATAAAGAGAGAATCCTAAAAGCCGCAAGAGAATGTCAAGTTACATATAAAGGAAACCCCATAAGGCTATCAGCTGACTTCTCAGCAGAAACCTTACAGGCTAGAAGAGAATGGCACGATATATTTAAAGTGCTAAAAGGAAAAAACTTACAGCCAAGAATACTCTACCCAGCAAGGTTATCATTCAAAATGGAAGGAGAGATCAAAATTTTCCCAGATAAGCAAAAATTAAAGGAGTTTGTCACCAAGAAACCAGTGCTACAAGAAATGTTAAAGGGACTGATTTAAGGGGAAAAGAGAAGACCATAAATAGGAAAAATTATTTATTTCCATGATTAGAACATAATGGATACAAATATACAAAAAAGAGGTTAGATATGATATCAAAAACATAAAAGGAGGGAGGAGGGGAGTTAAAGAGTACAGCTTTCAGACAGAGGTCAAACTAAAGTGACCATCAATTCTGTATAGAAGAAGTAAGGAACAGAGAAGGACTACTAAAACACTGAGAAAAAAAAAAAAAGTTAAAAAATGGCAGTAAGTACATACTTATCAATAGCTACTTTAAACGTCAATGGACTAAATGCTCCAATTAAAAGGCATAGGGTGGCTGACTGGATAAAAAAACAAGATCCATATATATGCTGCATACAAGAGACACACTTCAGACCTAAAGACACTCACAAACTGAAAGTGAAGGGATGGAAAATGATACTCCACGCAAATGGCAATGAAAAGAAAGCTGGGGTAGCAGTACTCATATCAGACAAAATAGACTTTAAAACAAAAACTGTAAAAAGAGACAAAAAAGGGCATTACATAATGATCAAGGGAACAATCTAACAAGAGGATATAACACTTGTAAATATCTATGCACCCAATGTAGGTGCACCTAAATATATAAAGCAATTATTAACAGACATAAAAAGAGAAATAGACAGTAACACAATAATAGTAGAGGACTTTAACACTCCACTTACACCAACGGATAGATCATCCAAACAGAAGATCAATAAGGAAACATTGGCCTTAAAGGACACACTAGAACAGATGGACCTAGTAGATATATACAGAGCATTCCATCCAAAAACCGAAGAATGCACGTTCTTTTCAAATGCACATGGGACATTCTCCAGGATTGATCACATATTAGGCCACAAAACAAGTCTCCATAAATTTAAGAAGATTGAAATAATACCAACCATCTTTTCTGACCACAACGGTATGAAACTAGAAATCAACTATAGGAAGAAAATCAGAAAAGCCACAAATACATGGACATTAAACAAAATGCTACTGAACAACAACTGGGTTAAGGAAGAAATCAAAGAAGAAATCAAAAAATACCTGGAGACAAATGAAAATGAAAATACGACATGCCAGAATTTATGGGATACAGCAAAAGCGGTTCTAAGAGGGAAGTTTATAGCCATACAGGCCTATCTCAACAAACAAGAAAAATCTCAAATAAACAATCTAACAATGCACCTAAAGGAACTGGAAAAAGAAGAAGAAACCAAGCCCAAAATCAGTAGAAGAAGGGAAATAATAAAAATCAGAGCAGAAATAAATGAAATAGAGACCAAAAAAACAATAGAAAATATTAATAAAACCAAGAGCTGGTTCTTTGAAAAGATCAACAAAATAGACAAACCTTTAGCTAGACTCACCAAGAAAAAAAGAGAGAAGGCACAAATAAGTAAAATCAGAAATGAAAGAGGAGAGGTTACAACAGACACCTCAGAAATACAAAAGATTATAAGAGAATACTATGAAAAGCTATATGCCAACCAATTCGACAATCTGGAAGAAATGGATAAATTCTTAGAATCATACAACCTTCCAAAACTGGATCAAGAAGAAGTAGAGAATTTGAATAAACCAATCACCAGTAAGGAGATCGAAACAGTAATCAAAAACCTCCCCCAAAATAAAAGTCCAGGACCAGACGGCTTCCCTGGTGAATTCTACCAAACGTTCAAAGAAGACTTAATACCTATCCTTCTCAAACTCTTCCAAAAAATTGAGGAGGGTGGGAAGCTCCCTAACTCATTCTACGAAGCTGACATTACCCTGATACCAAAACCAGACAAGGACAACAAAAAAAAAGAAAATTACAGGCCAATATCACTGATGAACATCGATGCGAAAATCCTCAACAAAATACTAGCAAATCGCATACAACAATACATTAAAAAGATTATACACCATGATCAAGTGGGATTTATTCCAGGTATGCAGGGATGGTTTAACATTCGTAAATCAATCAACGTAATACACCACATTAATAAAATGAAGAACAAAAATCACATGATCATCTCAATAGATGCAGAGAAAGCATTTGACAAGATACAGCATCCATTTATGATAAAAACTCTGAATAAAATGGGTATAGAAGGAAAATACCTCAACATAATAAAGACCATATTTGAGAAACCCACAGCTAATATCATCCTCAATGGTGAAAAACTGAAAGCTATCCCTCTAAGAACAGGAACCAGACAAGGATGCCCACTGTCACCACTCCTATTTAACACAGTATTGGAAGTCCTAGCCAGAGCAATCAGGCAAGAGAAAGAAATAAAAGGGATCCAAATTGGAAAGAAAGAAGTGAAACTGTCACTATTTGCAGATGACATGATTTTATATATAGAAAACCCTAAAGAATCCACCAGAAAACTTTTAGAAGTAATAAACGAATATGGTAAAGTTGCAGGATACAAAATCAACATACAAAAATCAGTTGCATTTCTGTACACTAACAACGAAGTAGCAGAAAGAGAAATTAAGAATAGCATCCCATTTACAAGTGCAACAAAAAGAATAAAATACCTAGGAATAAACTTAACCAAAGAGGTGAAAGATCTGTACACCGAAAACTATAAAACATTTCTGAAAGAAATTGAAGAAGACACAAAGAAATGGAAAGATATTCCGTGCTCTTGGATTGGAAGAATTAACATAGTTAAGATGTCCATACTTCCTAAAGCCGACTATAGATTCAATGCAATCCCTATGAAAGTTCCAACAACATTTTTCACAGAAATAGAACAAAGAATCCTAAAATTTATATGGAACAACAAAAGACCCTGAATAGCTAAAGGAATCCTGAGAAAAAAGAACAAAGCTGGAGGTATCACACTCCCTGATTTCAAAATATACTACAAAGCTATAGTAACCAAAACAGCATGGTACTGGCACAAAAACAGACACACAGATCAATGGAATAGAATCGAGAGCCCAGAAATAAACCCACACATCTATGGACAGCTAATCTTTGACAAAGGAGCCAAGAACATATAATGGGGAAAAGAAAGTCTCTTCAACAAATGGGGCTGGGAAAACTGGATAGCCACATGCAAAAAAATGAAAGTAGACCCTTACCTTACACCATGCACAAAAATTAACTCCAAATGGATTAAAGACTTGAATGTAAGACCCGAAACCATGAAACTTCTCGAAGAAAACATAGGCAGTATGCTCTTCCACATCGGTCTTAGCAACATCTTCTCAAACACCACGTCTGACCGGGCAAGAGAAACAATAGAAAAAATAAACAAATGGGACTACATCAAACTAAAAAGCTTCTGCACAGCAAAGGAAACCATCAACAAAACGAAAAGACAACCTAACAATTGGGAGAAGATATTTGCAAACCATACTTCTGCTAAGGGCTTAATCTCCAAAATATATAAAGAACTCATGCATCTCAACAACAAAAAAACTACCAACCCAATTAAAAAATGGGCAAAAGACCTGAACAGACATTTCTCCAAAGAAGATATACAGATGGCCAACAGACACATGAAAAGATGTTCAAAATCACTAACTATCAGGGAAATGCAAATCAAAACTACAATGAGATATCACGTCACGCCCGTCAGAATGGCTATAATTAACAAGACAGGAAACAATATGTGTTGGAGAGGATGTGGAGAAAAGGGAACTCTCATACACTGCTGGTGGGAGTGTAAACTGGTGCAGCCACTATGGAAAACAGTATGGAGATTCCTCAAAAAATCAAGGATAGAACTACCATATGATCCAGCTATTCCACTGTTGGGTATTTATCCAAAGAACTTGAAAACACCAATTTGCAAAGGTACATGCACCCCTGTGTTCATTGCAGCATTATTCACAATAGCCAAGACTTGGAAGCAACCTAAGTGCCCATCAAGGGACGAATGGATAAAGAAGATGTGGTATATATACACAATGGAATACTACTCAGCCATAAGAAACGATGAAATCCAGGCATTTGTGACAACATGGATGGACATTGAGGGTATAATGCAAAGTGAAATAAGTCAGAGGGAGAAGGTCAAATACCGTATGATTTCCTTCATTAAGTAGTAGATAATAACAACAATAAACAAACACATAGGGACAGAGATTGGATTAGTGGTTACCAGAGGGGAAGGGGGAAGGGAGGAGGGTGAAAGGGATAATTTGGTACATGTGTGTGGTGATGGGTTGTAATTAGTATTTTGGTGGTGAACATGATGTAGTCCATGCAGAAATAGAAGTACAATGATGTACACCTGAAATTTTTACAATGTTATAAACCAATAAAAAAAAAATATTAGGGTCAATATCCTACATTAGATTCTTTAGCTGGTCTACTCTGAAATCGTATTCACTATGCATCAAGTACGTTTTTTTTCTGAAAGCCGTTCTTTCCAGAGTCCTGACATTCTGTTCGAATGTGTACCAATTATGTTTGGGGAATATGTCAGTTTTACAAAATTTCTTTTCATTGTACTTTTGATGCAGTCTATAATTTTTGGGATTTCTATGTCACTCTCTTTCTTGAATTCTTTTTTTACATTTTTTTCTGCAAACACTAATAGTTTTTAAGCAAGTCCACGAGAAACAAATCTTCTCAGCTCTTACACGTCTAACAATATATTTTCTAAATATTATATTTTGTTGATATTTTGGTTGAGTATAAAATTCTTGGTTCATGAAGTGGTTCATTTAGAATATTGAAAGCACTGTTTGATTGACATTTCACACATTCTGTTAAGGATGAGATGTCTGACTTAAAAAATTCCTTCTAGTATATGAGAGCTATTGGTTGTGGTTGGCTGAAAAACGGCCCCCAAAGATGTCCACGGTTGAATCCCTGAAACCTATGAACATGTTGCCTTATATGACAAAGGGACTTTGCAGATGTGATTAAGTTAAGGATCTTTCTTTTTTTCTGCTTTTCTGAGGCTTTATTTGCTCTTTTCTTCTGGTTTCTTAAGGTGGAAGTTGAGGTTTTCATTTGAGATTTTCCTCTTTTCTAAGTCATTCATTGCTATAAATGTCGCTCTAAGTATCTCTTTAGTTGTATACCACAAATTTTGATATATTGAGTTTTTGTTGCTCATCAGTTCAAAATACATTCTAATGTTCCTTTTGATTTCATTTTTGACTCTTGGGTTGTTTATAAATGTGCTAGGTAGTTTAAACATATTTTATATTTCCCCATTATCTTTCTGTTATTCCTGTCTCATTTAATTGCATTGTGGTCAGAGAATATACTCTGAAAGACTTGAATCATTTTCAAGTGATTGAGAGTTGTTTTATGGCAAAGTATATGGACTCTTAGCAAACATTGCGTGTGGACTTGAGATTCCTGTTGTTTTGGAGTGAAGTTTTCTATAAATGTCAATTAGGTCAAGTTGATTGATTAATGCTGTTCAAATTTTCTATATTCCTACTGATTTTCTGGCTACTTGTTCTTCCACAGCTCACCATTGCTTTTTTTCTTTTTCAATTCTTTTCCTTTCTTTTCATTTTTCATAGTTTCTATTGCTATGTTTTCAAGTTCACCACTTTTTTTCTGCCTTATCTAATCTGCTGATTAATCCTATCCATTGTATTTTTGATTTCAAACATTGTAATTTTCAGCTCTTGGCGTTTGATTTGTGTCTTTTTATATCTCCCATGTCTCTAAATGATATGTTCAGCTTTTCCTCTATCTTCTTTAACTTATAGAATATGGTTATAATAACCATTTTAATGTCATTGTCTATCAATTTTATCATCTGTATAATTTCTGGCTCAGTTTTGATGGATCATGTTTTTCCTCCTCATGGACTACATTTTTGTGCTTCTTTGCAGACTCAGTAATTTTTTTATTCAATGTCAAACTTTGTGAATTTTACCTTATTGGGTGTTGGATATTTTTGTACTTTTATAAATATTTTTGTGTGTGTTGATGCAGTTATTTAAAATCAGTTTGATACTTTTTGGTCATGCTTTTTAAGCTTTGTTGGGAAGTACCAAAGCAGCATGTAGTCTAGTCTAGCTGCATTTAGCCACTTGTAAGGCAGTAACTTCTTAGTACGCTAAGAGGTCCCATGAATTATGAGGTTTACTGCTCTGGGTACAGAGAACAGATGCTATGCCAGCCCTGTGTGCACCTTGATGATTGTTACCTCTTATCTTGTTGGCGGTTCCTTTTCTGGCCTTGTGTAATTTCCTCATACACATGCTCTGACAAGTACTCTGTTGAATACTCAAGGTAAATACTCTTCAGATTTCTAGATTTCTCTTTCTGTGCCACTTTCTCCCCTCTGGTAATATACCCCTCACACTCTGGCCATGTTGGCCTCTCTGAATTCCCAGGTCTGTGTCTTCAACTCAGGGAGACAATTCACCATTGCCTGGGTTCCTCCTGCATCCATTGCAGCCTAGAAATTTTCTCCTGGCAGTAAAGTGGAGTAATCATATGGCTCAACTTCCCACCACCCCCCACCCGCCATCTCCCAAAGATCACTGTTCTTTATTGCCTGATGTCTAATATCTTGAGAACTGTGGTTTCTTTCTTTTCTCTTCTTTCATTTTGTTACTTCTGGTGGGAAGGTAAGTCAAGTCCCTATAATTCCATCGTGTTGGGAAGGAATGATTTTGAGTTCAATGTTGATAGAAAAGCATTTTAATTACTGATGTGCCAAATCCAGGTTTTATTGGGGGTCATAAAGTCTGTTATCTACATCATGTTTCCTACCAATATAATTATCACTCAAATCAAGATGATATCTCATCACTCTTACCTGACTAATGGAGACAAGGATGAGGATGTTATAGTTAATTGGCCTTAAATTATCTTTCATCTATAGCATTCAGCAATAATAACCTTATGTTGATCGTGGACTACCCTTCCTTTTGACTTATTTGGTCACTAGAGAAAGCAGATTCATTCTATTATGGCCAGTTAGGAAGTTTTCCATTATGTTATAGACAATTAATTGAGTTGGCTAAACACAATGTGTTTTTTCTTGTCCATTTCCCACATTTAAGGAACAATAAATTTTCCTCATTGCTTCTTTTTCTTTGTCTTCCACCTAATTGTGTATTTCCTGGATAGAGTGTAGTGTGGCCTTCAGGCTGACCGTAAAATGATTCTCTAATTACATTTTATTCTTTGCTCTCCCGAAAAATAAAACCCTTGAGACATGTTAATGGTCTTGACTGTAGATAGGAGCTCACCTCTTACAGGAGGGCCAAGCACAGAGACTTGTCACTCTCAGCATTGGCCTATGTGAGGCAAGAAATGCAGGCAGCACGCTGGAGTGAATCTCTCTTCAGGCAGAGGGCAAGGCAGGCTTGTGGGAAAGAGGTGAGATCATCCATATTTGATTTTTATTGCCTACTTTCCTCGTAATGATGACATGATACTCATCTGAGATGTGAGACATCTCCCATTTCAGCACTTAATGTGCTGCCCCTTCTGCACAGGGGCAGAGCGGGCACTCCTGCAAGGAAGAGAGTTGAGAGGGGGCATGGATGACCTGAATACAAATGTCCCACCAGGAACTCAACAAAGAGAGGAAAATGCACTTTTGCAGAGCTTTACATTTTCTTTTCCTTTTGTTCTTTTTATCTGTTATTTTTGAGGAGGTTGGTAATAAAGATTAAGTTCTGAAACGAGATAGTTAAAGAGTATAAAAATGGGCATCTAAATCCTGATGTGACCCATACACTGCTTTATAAGACAGGATAAAGGCAAAAAGGAGGCAAAGCCTTCATTGTTAAATGTTCCCCTTCACCTCTTTTTGTCTTTTTCTAAAAGTATAAGGAGCTCAGCTTCTCTCAGCTTTCCTTGGTTGAGTTGGACCATACTCTCAATTCCTAAAGCATTTGGTGTCTGCTTCATACCCCAAAGAAAAACAGAGTTGTTTTCATAGTTACTTAAATTAATGAGTTGTTTTAGAAACATTCAGAGTACTTTAAAATACACTAATTTGTTTAATCTATTATGGCTACAGCTATGCGTTGCCCTTTCCACTACTTACTTCAAAGGGTGAATCTTCAGTATAAATCAATGCCAAAACTTGTCTAACTTATTTGGCTAAAATTAATGATTATTTTATTAAATATTAATAGCTTGGTTTGTTCTATAATATAGTTATATAGTTCTGATATCCCTAGATAAAAATATAATAATTAAAGAAAATAGTTATTTTTTAAAATTTTCTACAAAAAAATTATTTACTCTTTCTTAACCATTAACCATCCTCTAATATCTTTAACTATATACTGCTAAAAAAGAGTAACTCAAAGTAATGATGAAAAAAGCTCTTATTACCTTTCCTTTGAGGAGATCCTGAGGATATCCACTGGTACTACATTTTATTTTTTGAATACCCTCTAAGAGCTTTGGTTGCCCATGTATATCCCTCTTCTGATTTCCAGAACTTACTGATTAATACATTCCTTCCAACATACTTCTGATTTAGCCTCCTATGATTCTGTAAGGGCTTAATATATTTAAGCTTTTTCTCCCCAGCAAGAATGTAGACTCTTAGCAATGAGTAGCTATTAGGCATGGTCCTCTTCCTTATCACATTAATGGAAGAAGGTTCTGCAGTGAAACTCACATTGGGAGGTAGATAAATTTAATTTTTTTTAATGTGAAGTCAAAATTAAGGGTAGGAATAATAATTTCCTATGAAGGCACTATATGAGTTTTAAGCAGCAAATTAATCCTATTTCTTTGAAAAAGTATCTGAAAGTTAAGTTACCTGGCATGAAGGGCCTCTCTGGCACTTGTCCTGACTCAACCAGGAGCCAAAAGTTGGCCCACCACTTTTCCTGGTAGCAGAGAACATGGAGTTTATAAGACCCACAGGAGCCTAAAAAGCTAATTAATCCTGAGGAAAAGGAAGCATCCTCAAACGACTAGAAAGAGAAGAAAGGTTTTTCTGGGAGTTGGAGTGGTTATAAAGAATGAAAATGCAGGATGCCCAGAGGAAAGGGGTAGCTGTAGAAAAGGAGGGAGCTTTCATGTGGAACCCTCTCTGGAGGCCTAGAGTCTGCAGGTCTATGTCATGTGGGCTTCAGAGTGGGAAAAATGCACCCCAGAGAATGTACCAGACATTTAAGAAAAACTTTTATTTACTTCTTAGATAAAACATTAGAAATAAATTAAGTTTTAATAGACTTATTGACTTTGGTGCTCTGTCTTGATACCTATGTAAGCAGGTAATGTCACATGTCACAGGTGAGGTAAGTGGGGGAATCAAAATATCCTAAAGCAGTAGTTCTCCGAGTGTGGTCCCCAGACCAGCTTTGGGGGTGAGGCCCAGCAATCTGTATTTTAACAACCCTTCCAATTGACTCTGATGCATATTATTGTTATTACTATTATTATTATCATCATCATACTATTATTACTCTAGGTTTATTAAAGATATATACTCAGTATTCAAAAAAAAAATGAACAGAAGGCATCTGGGCTTACTAGGCTCTTCTGAAAAGGGATTTAAGAATTCAGTGAAATTTTTTGACATCTGTAAATTTCCAACATTTGTAATTATGCTTTATTTACTGTAAAACCTTTTAAACAAAAAGATTTGGGGCATTTTAAGTAGATAGACAGGGATTATCCAGAAATTATAAGGTAAGAAGACCCTAGAATCTCTTTGGAGAGGAAAAGAATCCTAGAATATAGAATAGATGGGGAGGAAAATGTAGGCAGAAGATAGATATTGCTATGGAGATGCTAGTAACCATTATGATAGTTGGCTCAGTATGGTTCCTTGCCATTTTTATGATTAACTTTATTTTACATATTTCAAATATATTTTCTCTTACTTATATTCAAATTATGTCTGTGTGAATAAACAGTTTGAACATTTTTAATTGAATTTGCCCTCACTCTGTTGTAGGTTGAATTCTCCAGGAAGCAAAATTTGGGACAGAATTTAGAATGCAGAATATTTATTGAGAGGTGTCCTCGTAATCAATACTACTCGAGGAAGGTGCAGGAAGGAAGCAGAGGTGAAAATTTCACCCATGATGCAGGCCCAGTACAATCCCATGGTAGGATCTGAAACCAAAATAGTCCTTCAGAGGGGCCACTAGTTTGGCTGAGGGACCAGGCTTTACAGTCCTGCATCAATCCATCATCAGATGCAGACTACTTCCTGAAAGGTGACTCTCTGCAGCTGAGTCAATCCTTGAGGCATTGCCAGCAGTGGGGACAACAAAGACCTTACTGAAGATACAGCTGGGCAGTGCATCCCAGGGTGGACCACATTACTGACATTTTGTGTTTATATACTGCCTCAGTTCTTTAGAATCAGATTCGTATAACTTGGAGCATTAGTTATGCTTTCTTTGTAATCACTCTGACTCCCTGAAAATGCTTCCCTCTCTCTCTAGTCATTTGAGGATGCTTCCCTCTCTTCAGGATTAATTAGCTTTCCAGGCTCCTGTGGATCTTATAAAATCCATATTCTACTTTTTCTCATAGCTTGAGCTCAGACAAGTTATTTGACTTCTCTAGGTCTCATTCACCTTGTCAGGAAAATGGGAATAATTATATCATTTTATTAAGATTGGTGTTAAGATTAAATAGGATTTTTTTTTAGTAGTTAACATTACATCTATATACTTATGATAAACACTTAAAAAAAATATTTCCTTACTCCCCTTTCTAGAATCTGAAAAAGCGTGAGATTCATTGGGGTAATGCTGAGCTCGAGGAGACATATAAAAGAAAAAATATGAAATCCTTGTGTGACCTATGCTGTATAAGTTGGAATAGCTTCAACATTATGGACTACTAAAGACAACTGTCTATCGTCCGCCTGCAGAATGGCTGTCATAGTTGAGCTACTAATTAAGCTCATAGTGACACATCATAAGGAATAGATGATGCTTTTGGCCTTGGGGATACTTCATTTCATGTGGTAGTTGGACATTAAAGTAATTTTCCTTAAATAAAAGAAATGGAATATTGCAGATAAAGTTGAAATTCCTTTCCTTACTTTTTTCTCAGGAGAAATCACTATCATAAATTTGCTGTGCACTCTTCCAGTCTGTTTTAAGTCTTTTAATATGTGAATATATACATAAACACTATATTTTATTGTTTTGTGTGTTTTAAAAATTATATAATTTCTATCATACTATATGCATTATTTAGCAAGTTGAATTTTCACTTAATATTTAGAGATCTATCCTATTTATCTGAGGTGTATATTTAGTGTTTATTAAAAAACCTGTCATATAGAATTTTGGGCTTTTGCTCCAAGGTTGTGGAAATGAAAAAAGATTCACTCTAACCCTTTCAAGGAAAAAGAGCCAGACTAACTTCAAATTTATGTATTTTTTGAACCCTTGAGAGAGCCAAAGTTGGAGAGCAAACAACTGGCCCCAAACCTAAAAAGACCTGATGCCCGTGGGGGTAGAAGTGATTCAAGTGTGTTCTTATGCTGTGAAGAAGCAATAGACACTGGTAAAGAGTTAAGCTAGAAGAGTTAATAATTTGGTGAAGGCCAAGTGTGAGTTAACAGGACAGCGTGAGACCCTGAGAGTGACCGAAATTGGGAGGTCCACATCCTGTTACAGGCTGTTTCTCCATAAACACTACCAGATAGAAAGTTTGTAAAGATCTTAAAAAGTATCCTTTGTGGTGCAGAGCTAGGATAAGTGAATAGCAGCCATTCAACAGGGGCAAGAAATTCTTTCTAGATCCTTCTTCCCTATCTCCGCAGTGGAATGAAAGCCTTAAACTGTGAGGGAAAAGATAACAAGTACTGCTGCCATAAGAATGTTGCTGAAAAATCATTGTAACTGGGAGAAAAGAACGGGAAAGAAAAAAGAGAGGGGCAGGATTGTGACATGCACCCACAACTACAGCTGAGGGAAGGGCAGGAGAACTGAGAAGGCCACACCCCCAAGATCCAAGGATTCAATGCTTCCCTGTCAGAGGCTTAATCAGAAAAACAGAGAACACACTCCCTCATGGTCTTTGCCACCAATCTAACAGGCTTCAAAAGCAATAAAATACTGCTGGAAGAGAGACAAGAGAGGAAAAACAATGAACAAGGAGACTCACTCTGAGGCACAGTACAAATCGAAGACCTAAAATTCAAAATTGAATAGACGTTGTTCTAATAAACCAACACCTACACTAATTGAAGTCTGTGGTATTACGGAAAGGTGAACTATAGCAACAACAAATCTCAAACCTAGCCCAATTCCTGTCTACACTAACTCAAAGCCTGCATCAAAATCCTAGCAGAACTTGTGCTCATTTCCAGGCATAAAAATGATTTTATCTCTGTATCTATTCTTTTATACATGTCTAACAAAAAATTACAGGGCATAGAAAGGGCAAGAAAAACATACTCAGAAAAGACAAAACAATTATCAGAACTAAACTCAGATACAAAGGTGTTGGAACTACCTGACAAGAAATTTAAAATAACTGTGATTAATGTGTTAAGGAGTCTAATGGAAATGCTGAACAACATGCAAATCAGAGGGGTGATCTCAGTAGAAGAGTTAGAAACTATGAGAAAGAGACAAATGTTAAGTATTAGAATTGAAAAATATAGTATCAGAGATAAAGAATGTCTTCTATGGACTCATCGATAGATTTAACACAATGGAAGAAAAGATCAAGGAACTTGAAGAGAGTAATGGAAATTATCCAAACTGAAATATAGAGAGAAAAATAAGCGATCAATTGTTTTTAAAAAAGTCAAAAAGAGCATCCAAGATTTGTGGGACAAAATCAAATACTCTAATAGACATGTGATTATATTCTCAGAAGAAAAAGAGAGAAAATAGGTCAAAAAGGTATGTCTAAGAATTTTCCAAAATTAATGATAGATACCAAATCACAAAACCTGGAAGCTCAAAGAACACCAAACAGCATAAGAAAACTATCACCCCAGCCTCCAAAAAACCTCTGAGGCATATCTTACTTATTGTTGAAAACAAAAGACAAAGAGAGTGTCTTGTAGACAATCAAAGGGAAAAAAGGAACTATATTCAGAGGGACAAGGCAAGATTTATAGCTAAACTTCTTGTTGGAAACCAAGCAAGCCAGAAGACAATGAAGAAATATTTCATTATCAATTTATTTTCTCCCAGTTCCAAATTGACCCTTAATTTCTTGATCTATGAAACTTGAACTGGGCCCTTTATTTTTCCTTTCCTAGTTGGTATGATGCTAAGTTCGTCAGTAGAAGGCACAGAGAGACACTACAGGAGGAAATAATTTTGGAACTTCAATGAGTTCTTCTTAGCAGATTCCTGCAGTGCCCATGGCTTTTCCTGTGCTCATCTCCTCAAGTGTGGGTGGCTTCTCCAGCATATGGCTACTGATATGCATAGTGATCAGCAACACCCAGCAGCCTGGAGCTTCCCCCAGAAACTCCCTTGGGTGGTTTTATAGCAAAGTGCATTCAGTGACATACATCGCTGTGAACAGCCTTTCCTTGCACCCTAGAGGCCATATTTATGGCCAGGTTCAAGTAGTGGATTTCCATCACATTCTACCAGGGAAGCACCGTAGCAACTTCTCTGACATTGAGTGAGCCAAAGTCATGACATCTGCAATACTTCTAGATCTTAGTCCTAGGAGGAAATCTCTTCCTTGGGTGTTCTATTTCAGCCCTAGGGATAGAGGCTACTCCTTATATTTGCTATTCCTAAATTCTTTATAATTCTCGTAATTCTTTCTAGCCAAACTCTTTTTTCTCTGATTCTCTAAGTTAATAATTCTTTATATTAACTTTTACCTGTTCATAATACGGTGTGGCTTCTATTTTGTTCGTGATCCTGACTGATGTAATATAACATAGATTCGGGTGGCCTTTCTGAGGATCTGTCCTCCATGAGGGCCCCTTCCATAGTTTGTCTTTTCCATATTGAGTCTTTCCCTTCCAGGTGTTCAGAAGAGAGACAAAGAAACAGAGACACAAAGATAGACATCTCAGAAGTGGCTTACTTCACTTCTTCTCATGTTTTATGGTCCCAATCTAGACACCAAAGAGGCTGAATAATATAATATTCCTACATTCCTAGGAAGAAGGGATGGGCTTGTTGAGCATGTAGCTGGTCTCTGCAACAACATGTGAAACTTCCTATTTTTTAAACTGAACTATATAATATCTCACAGCACCACCTACAAATCTTCCCCATCCTTCATCTCTGTCTCAGTAAATGTTACAGTCATTTACGTATTTATCAAGCAAAAACCTTGTGGTCATCCATAATGTCTGCCTTTCTTACATTTCAAATCTATCAGTGAGTTCTGTTGCAAATATAACTACCTTTATCTTGTCTAAGTCATATGAATCTCTGCCCTGAGCTACTGCAATGAACTCCTAATTCCTAGCTGGCTTCTCTTCTGCCACGCTTTTCCTTACAGTATATTCACCTTAGAGAAGCCAGAGGCATCTTCCAAAACCCAAAAATGTCAGGTGATGATCCCGCTCTCATCCAATCAGTGGTTTCTCATCACACTTAAGACTAAAAGTTAAAGTCCTTTCCATAGCCTACCAGTTCCTACACAGTCTGATCCCCAGCTGGGTTCCCTAATCATTCTTGTCTGTGTTCATTCGACTCTGACCACACAGCAATTCTTGCAGTTTTCGTCTCTAGGTCTCTTCTCTTGTTGTTGCCTATTTCAGGAATGCTTATTTCTCTGTTATTTTAATTGGTATGTTTTGTACTTTCAGACTTAAATGTTATCACCTCACAAAATCCATCATCTCGGTCATCAATCTAAAATATCACCTTCTATTTTAATTGATTTAGATTTTATCATATCACTAATCACTATGAGACATTATTACATTAATTCTCTTATTATATTAATCTCTTAATCACTAGAATATAAGCTCTATGAAACAATAACTTTGCTTTCTGGTCCCCACTGTAAAACCAGGACCTCTAACAGTTCTAGGAAATGAGAGGCTTAATTAATATTAGTTGAATGCATGCATGAATGTTAGACTTGAAGAGGAAGGATCAGTCAACCACATTTGGAGGGTGGATGTGAGATGGAAAAAGGAAGCAGCATTGACAAAACCTTGAATCTTTTGTGAACAAGGAAACAACGTACGGCACGGTTAGAAAAATGTAAGAGTTGCATTAAGGCAGGAAAATACAGTGAGACAGTACTAATGATAAATGACGAGGACCAGGAAGTAGACAGGGATCAGTTACAAAACTGAAGAGTTGGATTTTATTACAAGCACAGTAGGAAGCCATTGGAAGTTTGGTTTTTGTAGGGAAGTCGCCTAATCAGATTTACGGTTTAGGAAGATCATATTGACTGCAATATAAGAGTAACTTAGAGAGAAGGGAGACAGAAGAAAAAGACACTAATTTTAACCAGTAGCGTAGGTTAGATATGACTGGCTTGGACCAAGATGATGGCAGTTGGAATAAAGGGGGATGGAAAGTTCGAAAGACACTTCAAAAATGAAATCAACAGAATATAATTTTTGTTGTTCTTTTTTAATGTGGTGATGAGAAACACTTTCTGTCGATCTTCAGATAAAAAAAGGTAAATTCCAACTCTCCTTCTTAAAAAAATATCAGTTTCTAGTCTTTGCCCTCATTCATAGAGAAAAATGTTAATTGGTTTCTTTAAATTTGATAAAAACAGTCCAGGTTGACAATGAAGGTGGTTTTCTTAGAGTCAGGAAAATAAAGACAGTCATTCCATTTGTTATTTTAAATGAACAAAGTCTGATAGGTTTAGCATGTCAAGGAACCACCCTTCCCAAGGACTCCCCAACATTCCCACATCTTGCTACCTGAAGTGTTCTTAAGCAGAACAACATTCATGAACTCTTGAAAATAAAACAGATAAATGCCTGCCAAACACTGGGAGCTATTTAAATATTATTATAACATGCAATGTAATTATAACAATTCAATCTCCTGGAAAATGCAATAACCAGTTTCCCTGCTTGGTACAAGGAATGTGAATATAAACTGTCCAGGTAGTGTAACTTTATCTCTGGTATTCTGCCAAACAAAGAACTGCTGCTATATAAAGTTTAAAGGGAAGATTTTAAGGAAATTTTACATTTGTAATTTCTGTTTAGTTTTTCCCTTCACGCATGAATCAGAAGAACGTAGCAAAAATAAGCCCAGGGAGTTATCGTTATAAGCGTATTTAAGTGGACAGGCCTGGGAAGGAGTGGTATAGATTTTGAAATTGACTCAACCGTTTTAGAAACTGTAATTTGAAATTAAACTTGGCTTCAATATCAGCATCCTCTTTTCCTACACTTGCAATAGCTCCCCTCTGCAAAACTGACTATGAAATTCATGGGGCCCAGTGCAAAATGAAAATGTGGAATCCTTTGTTCAAAAAATGTTAAGAATTTCAAAGTGGCAACAGCAGAACATTAAATCAAGTGTGAGGCCCTTCTGAGTGTGGGGTCCTGTGCAAGCCCACAAAACCAGTCCTGCTCCCATGTTTGAACAAAAAAAAATTCCTGACTTGGATCATTATTTGTAAATGACTGACAGCTCAGATGAATTTCCTCTCAATTTTGATAGTTCATCCTATAACTCTGCTTCTCTGTCAGACTGTCTCTGGGAACACAATCTGAACTAACGTGGTTGATGGAAACCTGAGCATTTCTCCATCTTACTCGAAAAGTAAATTTTAATAGATTCTTATGAATTGAGTCATGTAAAAATACTCTCATCTCTTTAACAAGACTTATTTGTGGTACAAATTTGTCATACTGAGATATCCATAACCTCTTTCCAGTCATTGGAAAAATTTGACCATCACTGCTGATGCAGCAATTTTAATGGGCATGACCAGTCACTCTAGCTAAAACATTGGTCAGTTGAAGGGGGATGGGGATAGGTGTTAAAAGTCAGATAAGCCAGTGTTGTATTGAATTTGCTGATCAATGCAATCAAAATGGCTAATCTAGCAATCCTTTGTTATGCCAGAGTTGGTGAGGTCATTGGCTGCTGCAGCAGCTCAACATGAGGAAGGGGGCTTGGTTAACATATCCTTAGTGGTGGCACCAAGGTGGCACTTCCCACTGCCCTTTCTCTTTGAGTTCCTCTTTCTCTCTTCCCTCTTTCTTCTTGTACTTTCACAGGAGACTTGGAGGGCTCTGCTTCTGTCTATATCCCAAGCTACAGAGTCTCTTTACCCTCGTTTCCCTTTCTATTTTTCTTCTTGTCATGTCATACCTCTCCATCCAACCCAACACATACACACACACACACACACACTCACACTAGTCCTGCACTGAATTGTCCAGTCTAACCAGAATTAAGTATGCGACTGGTTTAAGAGCAAGGACTCATGATGAAATTCAGCTATAATTTCTACATAGCCACAAAGGACAGCAGATGGGTATAGCTTTTATTCAGTGTGAGATAGAGTAGAGAAAATCAGCCTATGAATTACGTTTCAGCTCCTTTATTGTTGAAACCCCAAATAGCAGCTTTGACCACTGTTATTTTCCTATAACAAGCTTCATTTAAACAATGTAGTATTGCCTTTGTAGCCAGGCCTATTCACTGTGAGATGAAGTATAGATGTGTCAGTTACTTAGTGTCTTTGAGTATCATGCATAAGACATCATACTTTTCTTGAGTAAAATTATTCAACAGCTTCTACTATGCAGATCTAACTTACAATACTCCTCTGTCTTCTCTTTTTTTTTAAATAAAGTTTTGTTAACTTTACTCTATCTCTGAGCCATTCTGCCCTTCAATCACAAAAGTCAATCTCTGTGGTCCATAATTGAAATTTATTATTTTTCAAACTACTAAACATTCTAAAATAATCACTTTCAATCTATGTTTATTTTTCCCTCATTTAAAAATAAGTTTCAACATCATTCTAACTTTAAGATAAATCAATCACTAATAATTCATAGTAGAATCATGATCCCTGTTAGTGTGCAGACCAATTCCTTATAAGTAAATCGTTTATTTAATTTTAACTTGCATCATAATTGCTTAAATAGATTTGCTTAACTCAGTTACTATAATTTTCTTTTACCCTTATTAATATGAAATATCTTTGTTATATATTTACGTGTATCTAGCAGGTAAAATCCTTTGAAAATGCTAAACCTCAAATCTAATTATGTCGTTATTTCTGTAGTCAAGCAGATATACACATACACTCTCAAAACCAAGTGGAGAATTAATTCAATCTCATGTTTATTTCAGTTAAATCTGAGCATAAAATGTAACATATCTTTTATATCACAAGTTCTGCTGAATTCCTCAATTTTGACAGTCAAGGGGACGGTTCTACTTCTTTATTTCTAGAAACAAAATATAGAGGATGGGGGGGGAAGATGTGGTAGAATTTATTATGATCTCTGTTTCTCAAAATCACTAGGTAGATAAAAATATTCATTTAGAAATTAATCAAATAATGAAAAATTGAAAAAAGCCTCAAATCCATTTCTTTAGGGTCAATATTATGTTCTTAGTTGAAAATCTTCTGGGTATGGTCACAGATGAAGATGTTATCATACAATAAATACTAATTCGTCTTGTCAGCTGAGAAGGTGTGCATAAAAGTGTTCTGTTGCTTGCTTATCAAACATTCACGGAAGTGGCCTTCTGCTTATATTTTGGTAGCTAGGCCTGCAGATTTTGCTGATGACAGTCTCAGCAAAATTTTCTTCACTTAATCCTGTAAACTTATTACCACCACATTATTATAATTTGAGTCAATTAATCAATTGAAATAGTTCATACTTCAATTCATTATTGTATCAATCTTCTTTTGTGAATAAAAAACTTATGGTCTTGTTTGAGACCTGTCCTCATTTTATGGCTAAATATTTGGGGCTGAGCTAAGTAAAAAACATTAAATTTTACCTACAACATTTGCCTCTCATTTAATTATTATTTTTGTGCTCTGTCAGTTTTCAATTAGGATATTTCCCAGATTTTACGTTCTTCATATGATATGGCAGAAAGAGCCTGTCTTAGTCCATTTGGACTGCTCTAACAAAATACCATGGACTGGGCGGCTTATGAACAATAGAAATTTATTGCTTATAGTTTTGGAGGCTAGCAAGTCCAAGATCAAGGTGCTGGTGAGGTCTGGTGTCTGGTGAGAGCCCCCTTCCTAGACAGCCATCTTTTTGTTATAACTTCACATAGTGGAAGGGGCAAGAGATTGCTTTCAACCCTCCTTTGAACGGCACTAAATTTCATTCATGAAGACTCCACCTTCATGATCTAATCACCTCCCAAAAACCCCGTCTCCAAATTCCATCACCTTGGGTATTAGGATTTCAACATATGAATTGTGGGGGTACAAATATTCAGACCATAGCCAAGCCTTAGAATAATAACAACAAAAAAAAATATGGTCTGATTCTGGGCTACAGCACAGACCAACTCTGTGATCAAGTGTAAGATGTAAACTTTCTGATATTTAGGCCCCATTTCTGACACAGAGGGGCATGGTATCCACCTCACTAGCAGGTTGTGAGAAGGATTCAAACGAGGAAATTGCACTAAGGTGCTTTTACCAACTCTGAACCTAATATAAATTGTCTCCAAGAAGCCATTATTAAAATACAAAGAGGGGAGAAATGGTTGTTCAGGAGAAGGGGACTGGCCATAACCAAGATTCTCCATTAAATATATTGGCACGTATCAATCCAACTGACTGCCTGTCCCCTTAGAATAGGAAGGAGGATGATCACAAGGTCAACCAATGCATTAGTAAGGGAATGAATTTATTCATAAAAACTAACCTAAAGCCACAAAGCTTGAGTTTGAATGTTGGCTCTCTCATTAGCTGTGTGACTATATGCAAGTTTTTTAGGCTCTCTTTGCCTCATTTTCCCCATCTGTAAAATGGTGGTCATAACCCTACCTCATAAGGTTATTGGAAGAATTTAATGAATTAATATATTGAAAATGCTCATACTAGGGCTTGACACGTAGTAAGTCCTCCATGCTAGTCATTATTATTATTATCAATCAATTAGCACACATTATGGAGCATATGCCATCTGGTTGAGACCATGATTGTGAGAATCAGGCCACAGCTAATGGGACAGTCAAATATAGAGTTTGTACAGTCCACGCTACTCATTTTCCAACGCTATGAATAATTTACTAATTGCTATGGGCAAACCTAAGTGATACTGTCATGCACTGGAGTGGGTATTTTAAGCCTGGGAGTAAAAATAAGAATTCAAGAGTTGAAATCAAGATGATTCATCTTCAGACTTTAAAATCTTTGTCTCTCTATGGACGATAGGTAAGATACAGAGAAGGTATGTTGGGGATAGAGAGGACTCACACTCCTTAACTCTGTGCTCTGAACATTTCCCTCAGATTGACAGAACCTTAAAGACAATATGGATCTAGACATTAATGAGAAAATTACAGAAGCTATTAATGAGGTAATGACTACAAAGGGCTGAAAACTTTAATGACACTTTGTCCTTACAGTTGTGTGGATGGTCATTATCATTTGTACCTCAAATTCCATAAGGTCAGGAACTATGTCTCTTTTGTTCAGTGCTATTAGATCTATACGGTGATGCAGTCATAAAACATAAAGTATGACTTCCAAAAACATACTGAAACACGATGGAAATTTTGTGGAATTCCTTTAGAGGCATATCAAAGGAAGAGTTAAATTCTTCGACATATGACAAATGTCCCAAAGATCCTTTTCAACTTTCTCCTTACGCTTTCTCAGTCTACTTCCTCCAAATCTGTTATTTCTCTTCTTCAATTCTAGTCCAAGCTGGCTTTTCCTCCTCCCTATTCTTTCTAATCTAAACCAACATATCTTTTCTCAGCATTTTACATTTTCTCTTCCAGAATTCCCCTTAGAAGATGGAAAAGGAAAAGCTGTGAAAATACAGGCCTATATGGAACAAACTGTGAAATGAATGAAAGTTTAGGAGCATCAATTCCATTCAGCAAAGACATATTTTGTTATTTTGGCCTGAATGCTTGGAAGTGAATTAAAACCCAATGCCTGTCCCAGAGAAGAAGAGAATGCACAAGTGGATTAGGCAGGAACTCAGCAGATTATTTCATATTGCAAAAAATCTGAAACCAAGAACCAAAGACTTATTAGCAGGGTTTATTATTTTAACTTGGGTTCAGATTCAAGTGACTTTTTCATAGCTCCTTTCAGTCTTCTGGACTCTGTTCTCCAGGTCTCTTATCTCTTTCCCTCAGATATTTTCTTGGAGAAAGTCCTCACCTCTTCCTTTGAAAAGCTCAAAAATCCCAAACTGCTCTTTAATGTTTCAACTGTGATTGGTTATTTTTCTTTTCCTTTTGGGTGTGTTATTATGAGGAAATCATTCTAAAGCTCTCCTTCTCATCGGATGCTTTTCTTTTTAAATACAATCACCACAGATTACTTATTATTGCAGCTTTTGGTGCACCTGAAAACCCGTACTGCTTACTTAAGACTCCATGAAAAGTACATTTTATGTTAAATAACTAAATTGTTACAGAATTTAGTAAAAAAATTAATCCAAGTTTTAATTTTTTGCATTATAAGGCATTGTAAGTTTCCTCCCTGGAAGAATATATTACATCGCCCTTGGTAAACTTAACTGAAATTTGAGAGAAAGGAGGGAGGAGAAGTGTGAAGAGAGAGCTTTAAGGTATCACAAAAAAACCAATAGGTAGAGAAACACTTTTTGGAAAACTTAAGATCTCTCACCTCATGCACAAAACATTAGGGCCAGCACTGGAGAGGAAGACTATCTCAGCTTCCTAATTACTAGCTCTTGGGCCTTTCCTAACAAAGAAAAATAGACTCTACTCGGTTCCTTACATCTGGTCCTTTGATCAAGTTTAGTTACGGAAACCTGCATGCTTACTACATCCTGAATATTTGTTTTCATTTAATTTTCAGCCAAGACACTGGACATTGATTTCCTCATACGTTGTATTTAAAGTGAATTCACGATGGGGGATGGGAAAACTAGAGCCAGAAATCTTTGCCCTGAGCACAAACCAAAGTAAAATCAAAGCATTTCTGAGAGTGTGAGTTGTTCAGTTAAATTTTCTTAAAAAAAATCATCAAGCAAGTGCACTGCTGAAATGGATCAGACATGGAGGCAGAAATTAGACGAGAAACTCGCAGTGTGCCAACTTGCGCGGTATAATTTTCACATCAAAGAACTTCAAAATAGGATTTTTACAAGTATTTTAACTTTTAGCCAGCTGACTCAAATCCTTTCTGGAAGTAAGCAGGTTATAAATTATAACTACATAAATAAATAAATTTCATGGTAGTATCCATATATCAACTGGTTCAAGATTGGCCCACCCCATCCCCATCCCATCCTGCACAGTGAGGGTCAGAGCTTTCTTCACATCACGGCTCTTTTCCTTCATAAAACTGGCTGGCTATATGTGAATATCTGTGCAAAAGAAGAACTTCCCAGAAGAAGGACAGCATGTGCAATGGCTTGAAGGTTTTGAAAAGAGGCCTGGGTAGTTCAGTAACACTGAGTTCATTGTGAGAAGAGGGTGGAGTGTGCTGAGGGGAGAAGAGACCAGAAATGTAAATTCGGATGAATTTGAGAAGAGCTTCTATGCCACTTCAGGGACTTTTTCCTGTGCACAATGCCATCCAAGGCTGGATAATTCACACTTGGTTTATAGCCTATTTTTGTTGCTAACTACCTGTATAGCTTTGTATGAATCTCTTAATTATTCTGACATCAGTTTACCCATCTATAAGTGATAGAATTCAGACTAAAACTCTTTCTTTTTATGTTTTCATATGTATGTATGTGTGTATAAAATATAACATATTTACCTACATACATACATACAAACACACACACATATATATACACACACACACAGATATACAGAAATATGTACATATATTCTGAAGGAAAATAATCAGTAAATTCTAAGATGACTATAAATATCAATTCCTAATAATTGTCTTGAATATAAACATCTCTATAATTTCTGAGCTTTCCAGGTGGATCTATGACCATACAGTCTCACATGATCTATTTATGCAATATGTTCTAGGCTTTCTTGATCCCTTGCTTTTCCTCACTTTGTGCCTTCTCTCTGCAACTATTCTGACCTCATAACATCTACTAAAGTTACAGCTATCCCTCAGATTACAGTTTAAACTCTTTCTCCTACAAGAAATCTTCCATGTCTCCTCACAATGAATTTAGAATCATCTTTCCTCGAATCCCCAGAGTACATTTATGCTGTCTGTCTTCACTTAGAGCTCCCTGTAAGTCAGTATTCCTTACTAGATTATCAACTACTATAGGAGGGGATAGCTCCATGCTCATATTTATTACTTTCCCATACATTTTCTCTAGTAACTCCAACATATTTTGTACATAGAATTTGTTCGATAATACTTGGTGAAATTATATCGAATGTATAATTTGCATCACTTAGTGGAGAAAGCTATAGTGCTACTTATCAGTTCTTAAATATACGAAGGGCTTCACTAAAATTAATTTTTATGCCATAAATAAGAAAATATGAATAAACAGTGGCTATGTGGGAAAGGAAGAAATTCTCGGCAGATTGCAATAGGAAGAGGGGTACGTATTCTTCTCTAGAGAGTTCTCAAAAATCTGTTTCCATTTTATGAACTAATCATCCTGCATTTCTTTATCATAGTCCACCTTTTTCTTGAAATATAAATTTGTACAGGGTGGTGTGTACACAGAGTACTAAATGGAAAATCTGAAGGTCACTCTTCTAGGACTAGGTCTTCCTCTCCATTATAGTTTAATTTGGGCAGGTAACTAAGCCTCTTGAACTCTCACGTCTTCTTCCATAAAATGGGGAAAAGAATGCCTGTGCTTTCCATTTGATAGAGCTCTTTCAAAAATCAAAAGAGATTAAATGGGGCCGGCCCCGTGGCTTAGTGGTTAAGTGCGCGCACTCCGCTGCTGGCGGCCCGGGTTCGGATCCCAGGCACTCACCAACGCACTGCTTCTCCGGCCATGCTGAAGCCACGTCCCACATACAGCAACTAGAAGGATATGCAGCTATGACATACAACTATCTACTGGGGCTTTGGGGGAAAAAATAAATAAATAAAATTAAAATTATAAAAAAAAGAGATTAAATGTTTAAAAACAGGTCACAGATTTTATTCTATCCAAATTTTTTAGTTTCCTAAATATGTGTGGAGATCATGCCTCCATAACGGCAGTCATGGGTTGCATAACGATGTTTCGGTCAACAGCAAACTGCATATAGGACGGTGGTCCCGTAAGATTAGTACAGTATAGCCAAGGTGTGTAGTAGGCTATACTCTTTCTGTAAGTACACTCTGTGATGTTCACACAATGATGAAATGGCCTAACGACACAGTTCTCAGAACATATCCCTGTCGTTAAGCTATGCTTGACAGTATGTGTATGTTGTTTTCTGTGTGTAAAAACCTGTTCTCCTCTTTTATATGATTAACTCTAATTTTCATAATAAAATACAGCTCAGTGATCGTCTTCATAGAAGACTTCATAGATGCCCCACTTGCTATATGCTCTACCACAGCCTTTCTTGTGCTGAATCATAATTCTTGATTTAATTTTCAGTCTCCATCATGATGATGCAAAATCCTATGTAAAACTTGTATAACCATTAAATCTTCAACACACTGGTGTTCAGTACATGTTTATTGGCTGAATAAACTTTGAATGACATCTCAGACTTCGACTCAATTTCCTATGAGTTGGGTACAGTGGTCTCCTAGTTTGTAATTTTGTGAAAATTGTGATCCAGTTTCATAAGATTGACAGTAGCAGGCCTTGAATCGGAGGTCTGGTAGAGAGCCCAATGCATATTTATGAGGGCAACTTACCACCAGAAGGCTTTTCTTTCTCTATTTTGTTCTACAGACACTTCACAAAATATTTCTCAGGAATGATAAGGAAAATCAGAAGCTTGGACACAGGGCCTGCTTTGTATAAATGCATGCTTCACTTGGTAATTTATTTTTCTTAAATTTCTCCCTAATCCTGTTTCAATATGCTAATCTCCCTCGTTTCTTCATCAAGCCTGCTTTGGAATTGTTTTATATACAATAACCTCTCACTCTGGAGAGGTGACTAAACTTTAACGGTGCCTAAGGTCCCCCTGCATCAATCTATTCAAAGACACAAAAATATGGGAATGAAATAGGCCCTAAAGCTAAAATACATTATTAAATGGCATTATTGTCATTGTTATTATTCTCCCATCGAACAAAGAGATGAAGAGCTGAATTGCACACCATATGGTAATTGCTTGGAAGATAACCACAACTTACGGTTACACCTTCAGCATCCAAACATTGTTTGCTGCATTTCAGGTGCCAGTGTGGCAGAGGGCCAGCCCAGGAAAGATGAACTGGCAGAGAGAGAATGACAGACATTAGGAATAAGTACTTTTCATGTCAAGCCTTTGGCATGTTCATTGTCGAAAAAATCTGTTCTCAGAAATGCCTTCCAAAATATGCAAGTTATGCTATGAAGGTATATGATAACTTCTGCCATCCAGGGATGTGTTAATATGGACCATCCTAGGAGATGCCAAATCATAGCCAAGATAATGGGTGATTCCAGATGTCTGTCCAATCCCATATCTACTGCCCAATGGAAATTCAGAAGTTAAAAAAAATCAAAGTTTATATGGAATTTTTCCATGCACAATGGCTTTCTCCACCAGTAGTCTCTTTTGAAAGAGAAAAAAAAACTTGAACCTTTACATTTTAGTATGTACAAACTTCCATTTTTAGAATCTGTATTTAAAACATAGATTTGAATTATTTCCCTTCCCAAAAGTAACAGGGTGAATTTTTTCAAGGATATTGAAGGTGAGATTCCTACTTCAGATGATTTTTAAAATATCTTAGTTTGAATAGTGTTGTTTAGTTTCTTAAATGTTATTTCACACATTACCTTATTTTATCACTTTACATTTTCTTTCCAGATAAAACATCTCAAGGAAACATAAATGACTTTCCCAAAGTCACTCAACTGGATTTTAATCTATTTCCTGTTTTCAAGTCGAATGATATCTAGCAACTTTGGCTATGTTAATAAACTGTTGTTTATTATCATTTTCTTCTGGGAACTAGGTTGGTAGCTCCAATATCGCTAGATTTGGGAATCTGACAAACGGTTTGCTCTTTATAAATTATAAAATATATTTATGGGCTCATGCCATGTCTGTTTGATTTCTAGAAAAAGTAAATGATAAGAATGATTCTTCCGTATTTCAAAAGTGAAAAGATTTAGCTCTGTAAAAATGCTCAAAGGCCTAAAACACGCTTATAACACAACTATTTCTCCAGCTGATATCTTTGACTTAGCTCATATGCCTGCCTTAAAAGAACCAGGAAATAGTTGCCAGCCCGGTGGCATAGCAGTTAAGTGCCCGTGCTCTGCTGCAGCAGCCCAGGGTTGGGATCCCTGGCGCACACCAACGCACTGCTTGTCAAGCCATGCTGTGGCAGCGTCCCATATAAAGTAGGGGAAGATGGGCACAGATGTTAGCCCAGGGCCAATCTTCCTCAGCAAAAAAAGAGGAGGATTGGCAATGGATGTTAGCTCAGGGCTGGTTTTCCTCAGCAAAAAAAAAAAAAAAAAAAAAAAACGGGAATTCAAACTCTTTTCTCTACAGTGAACTAGTCTTTCAAGATGTATTAGAACCTTAGATGTAGAAATAGTCTTGGAATTTATTCAGAACAGTAGAAATCTCAATCCAAAAGCACAGCTGAATATAATGGAGCGTTTTTGTTTATCCAAACTTATCCTTGGAAAACACAGTTTTAGAATGATCACCATAATATCTTGGGCAGCAAAATTACCATATATATATATATTTGCTTCTGTCATAACTGTTGTTGTGTTATATGTACACACAAATGTACATGAGAATATGCATATATGAGATTAAAAACACATTTAGAGCTCTAATTGTATTTTATGACTCTTTTACTATATCTTGGCTATAAAAGCTTTCCTAATGAAAAAAAAAACAATAAAACATCCCTGTACTGAAGGCATTTATTTACTTTCCACTGTGAACTCAGCCCTAGCCTGGGCACTGCGGTTGTTAGGAAAAAGCCAAAAGATGTTTTCTAAGGTTTGTGCACTTCAGCAGGGAGAATCAAGGCATACTTATAAGAAATACAACATGTGAGTACATGCTAGATAGGGTACGAAAGGTGTTTTAATAAGTAACAGAGAGTAGCAGATTCACTAGTGAATATGAACACGTGTTAGTGAACATGCATATGTACAAATAGCTCCTGATAAATCACTGAGGCCAGACACAAATTGCCCTCCAGCTCCCTAGCCTTGGGGCTGCAGGAGCCATGGGGTAGCTATTTGCCCAGTGCACAGTGATGTTCAGAGGAATAACGCTTCAGGGTCTCTCAGAGTGGCCTTGCACTTCTCTTTTGGATTTTGCTATAAACTGAATTGTATCTCCCCCAAATTAGTATGTTGAAGCTCTAACCTCCATTGTGACTGTATGTGGAGATAGGGCCTATAAGTTGGTATTTAGTTAAATAAAGTCATAAGGGTGGGGCTCTGATATGATAGGATTGGTGGCATTATAAGGAGAGATGCCAGAGAGCTCTCACGGGCTCGATCTCTCTCTGCCACGTAAGAATACAGTGAGAAGGCAGCTGTCTGCAAACCAGGAAGGGAGCCCTCACCAGGATCTGAACCTGCCAGCACCTTGGTTTGGACTTGCCAGCCTCCAGAACTTTGAGAAAATAAATCTCTGCTGTTTAAAACACTCAATCTATGGTATCATGTTATGGCAGTCCTAGCCAACCAAAACAGGCTTTATTACTGAGAAGACCATAAGGGCATGATTGACTCACTGACTAAACTCTCCTTTGTTTACTCCACTCCAGCCATATTGACCCTTTAGTTTTTCTCATATGTGCCTGGAAGATTCATGCCACAGGACTTTGGGTTTGCTGTATCCCCCATAACCAGCATCGCTCATTTCCTCACCTTCTTCAAGCCAATTTGTAAACAGCACCTTCTTAGTGAAGACTTCACCTACTGCCTTAAATTGCAATCCCCTTCTATACACTCTCTCCGTTTTTCCTGTTTTTCTCTTTTACATTTATATCCAACTTATATACTGTATATTTTACTTGTTAACTTCATTTTTTTTCTCTTTCCTCACTGGAATGAAAGTATCAAGAAAGCAGAGATCATTATGTGTTTTGTTAATTGATATATCCTCAGTACCAGGCACAGTATATGTGCCCAATAAATATAAATCATGTTGAATATAAGTTTATCATAGGGCTTATAAAATTCAGAAGGTAAGAGAAGAGGTTAATAAGGGTTAGAAACCAGTGACAAAGGGGTCAATGGGGTGTTACAGTTTATAATTCATTCCTTGATTCAGCAATCAGTTCTTGAGCACATACTATATACCTGGTCCTGGGGTTAGTGACCTTTAGAAGCTCATAGTCACAAAAGAGAGAGAGGAAAAGGGGATGAGGAAGAAAAGTAGAAGAGAGAAAGAACAGAAAACTAATGAAATGAGAATAAATGTAAGATAATATTATTCTCTCTTCTCATTCACTAGAGTTATAAAACTCAATTAAGGGGCCCACCCAGTTGTATAGCGGTTAAGTTCATGTGCCCCACTTCGGTGGCCTGGGGTTCGTGGGTTCAGATCCTGGGTAGGGACCTACACACCACTCATCATCAAACCATGCTGTGGCAGCGTCCCACATAAAAAATAGAGAAAGAGGGGCCGGCCCGGTGGCGCAAGCGGTTAAGTGCGTGCGCTCCGCTGCAGCGGCCCGGGGTTCGCTGGTTCGGATCCCGGGCGCGCACCGAAGTACTGCTTGGTAAGCCATGCTGTGGCGGCGTCCCATATAAAGTGGAGGAAGATAGGCACCGATGTTAGCCCAGGGCCGTCTTCCTCAGCAAAAAAAGAGGAGGATTGGCGGATGTTAGCTCAGGGCTGATCTCCTCACAAAAAAAAAAAAAAAGAGAAAGATTGGCACAAATGTTAGTTCAGGGACAACGTTCCTGAAGGAAAAAGAGGAAGATTGGCAATAGATGTTAGGTTAGGGCCAATCTTTCTCATCCCTCCCCAAAAAAATACCTCAATTAAAAGATTATCCCTTACTATTATTGTTTTCTTTTTACAATTGTGTTAAAGAATACACATTGTGTGTGAACAGAATGGCAAAGGAAAGGGAAAAGGGGAAAGGATGAAAAAAGAAAATTATTTTTGAATCACTTACCAAGTTTAGATTTACTTCTTGATACATATGCAAAATACTAGCTAAAATTGCAGCAAACAAGGTTGGGAGAAGGGGGAAAGAAGAGAAAACCCTAAATTAAGTACATTAGGAAACAGTGAAAACGACTAGTCAAAATTAATATAAAAAGACCATAGAAACCGAGAGCAAGTTGACTATCTGGTGTATCAAGTCAATAACTGTGGTTTCCTCCAAATGCATCTCAGGAAAGACAACTTTCAGAGCGGGAAGTAAGGTCATGAAGGAGAAGTGGATGCTCTCAGAATTTAATTTTATTCACTTTGGAGGATATAAATTAGGATTAGCGTAAACAGATCTAACATACCATGTACTCTCCTTCTTGATATATATTTGTTGTTATTCTTTCAATCTTTGTCCTTCTGGGAATAGAAAGCTTTATGGAGATGTAGTAGGAAGAAAAGCTGCTTAATGGGGCACACTACAGCAAACATTATTGATCAATTTTGTTTTACTTGTAAGAATGATTGAATGTGCAAGTAATTGAGATGTCATTTTGTAGCTTGAACATTTTATTTTCTAGAATGTGTGTTTTCTCCGAGAGAATTTATTTGAGAGAAAATAGAGAACCAGAGATGATGTATTGAACAGGAAAAACATACCATTTGACAAGAAGATTTGTCTAGGTCACCCTCTTGATTTCACGGCACCATTTTGTACTATCAGTGGTGAAATTTTGCCAGCTCAAGGCTAAAGCAAAGATTCTCTTCCAGTGTCTCCCATTTTTCCCTTCCGTACTAAATTTTTTATTCTATTCTATCAGACTATTTCTTTCTGCCTCTGCTGGTACTTTGTAACTTCTTCAAAACTTACTATAATAAAAATACCTAATAAACTCATTTGTATTATGGTATAAATAATCGGTAAGCTTTATTTAAAGTGTGGACATTCTCTGCCTACATCTTATTCATCTGCAAATACACATGCAAGCATCCCCAAATAGTCATGTATTTTGAGAGAGGACAATAAGGAAAATGAAAGAATGATGCTCTGGTAGTAAGCAAAGTTGAGAAGGGAGAAAAGTACACCTCTCCTCTGCAGATGTAGGGTTAGTGGAGACTCACTGACTGCTGTTGCTGAAATGAAACTATACAACAACGTCCTAACCCATCTAAGAATATAACCAGCCTATTTCTTTCCTCAAGCTTTTAAAATTCCAGCTACTTTATCTTTGTGCACAATATGGAGACAATTGTTTTAAAACAGAAAAGAAAAAATTAACATTGAAACCATGTCTGACTTGAGATTGAGGCCGAATAGGCAATCACTATGAATGTAGTTAAAAGGAGTCTCACTCAAAAACATCTCCCAACTTTTTACCAAATTATCTGGCATCACTCTATTAGAAATTGTTCCCTCTAGGTTACAGGACTGTTTCTAGTTAAATTGAAAACTTTCCCAAAAAGTAAAATACAGTAAGCCCAATCAGCGATTAACACTTTACACGACCGTGGTTCAGTTCCTTTCCAGTATAACTAGCTAAGATCAGCCTCTTCGAAAAGGAAGTCCACAGGTGAGATGTGGCTGGAAGGAAGAAGGTAATGAGAGGTTTAAGATAAGTGGCATCTAGGTTCAGCATTACAATCCAGGATGTTTAAGAAAAGGCATTAAGACCCAGGGAAGACGTGGCACCAAGGTAAGGATTCTAATAGAGAACAGCTGGAAATGTTTGCTGACACTATGGTAGTGTTTGAGCATATAATGATTAAGTCATGATCATTGGCCTCAAAGATTGTTTTCATACAAAATAGCGAGTTCTTTGGCACATCTATGGACTGTTACCATGAAAGCCCTGAATTTACATGTCAGGAGATTTGGGCTCAAGTGTTGGCTCTGCTTTACTAGCTGTGAATCCTTGGGCAAACCAAGGGTTTGTAACTTCTCTGAAGCTCAGTTTCTTCATCTAACAATGGGGTAACAGTGTATTCCCATAAGGTCAAGTGTATTATTCAAATAAAATCTATATTTTGGTAATCTATAAAGCAGTATGTAGTTGGGAGCTGTTATTACATAAAATAAACATTAACTTCTTGTTTTGTCATGTGTCAATGCTCAAAACCCATCATCAGCCTTATGTCCAGAAGTGATACTGGATATCAATTATTTCCTGTAGATCAACAATGTGAGGCTAGAGGAAGAGAGAATCACTGCCATAAGAACTCAAGAGATGGAATTAGTTTCCCTGGATGAAGTTCCTTATAAATGAGGACTTCACTTATTAATGGAAAAAGACTTCAATTTGCAGAAAGAGAGAATTGAGAATATTTTCATAAAAAATAAGAGTATCTGGGTTTCTTTAGGGGTGGGAAAGAGATTTGTATAAGAATCATTTTGGAAAATGTGGAGAGCAATAATGCACCTTAGAAGAATTTGAATCCAATTTATAGATTTTAATTTTATCTTATAAGCAAGAGAATCATCTTGACAAGACTAATGACATAAGGTACATAAGCTGGTTTGAAATAGAGACTAAAAAGAACTAGGGAATCCAGTGTGGAAGCTAATGTAATTTCCCAAGGATGGGATAATAATAGTTTCAATTTTAATAGGAGGTGGAATCATGGGGAGTCAGGGTTGTAGGCAGAGAACAGAAACAATGAGAATGGAAGAGACTTGATTCGATATACATTGAACTAAAAAAAATAAGAGATCTGAATGAGAGTGATGAAGGAATAGTAATTATAGAATCAAAAATTTAGCTCTCTACGTAGCCATGGTACAAGTCTTTATTTCAAATATTCATTATGTAGATAACAACAGGGAAGTTCAAAAAGTCTAAACAATTTGCCTTGGTAGCAGGACAACAATTTTAAGCAGGGTTTCTACTTTTCAGTTTATGATTTTTCTACATTTCCAAAACAATAAAAAATTCAATCCTGGAATAGTAGGAATAGAGAACCACTTTTAACAGAAGTAGGATCATACAAGGGAATTGTTAATGAATTTATATTACACAAGCTTATTTTGATGTGAAAGAATATTTAAGTGGAAATTGCCCACAAGCAGACAGAAATAAGAGATTAAAACTCAGAAGAGAGATTAGCAATAAGAATACGTAGGGTTGGCCCCGTGGCTTAGCGGTTAAGTGCGCACGCTCCACTACTGGCGGCCCTGGTTCGGATCCCGGGCGCGCACTGACACACCGCTTCTCCGGCCATGCTGAGGCCAAGTCCCACATACAGCAACTAGAAGCATGTGCAACTATGACATACAACTACCTACTGGGGCTTTGGGGGAAAAAAGGAGGAGGATTGGCAATAGATGTTAGCTCAGGGCTGGTCTTCCTCAGCAAAAAGAGGAGGATTAGCACAGATGTTAGCTCAGGGCTGATCTTCCTCACAAAAAAAAAAAAAAAAGAATATGTAATTGACCTTAATTTAAACAGCCTTTGGATTCCAACCCTCAAAATATTCTCACTAGCATTTAAGCAAATTATGAAATTGAGCATGACCATGTAAGAGGAGGGTGGAGTACAATGGCTGGACACGTTCCTGTCTTGCTTAAAACTACTCGGTGTCTTCCCATTACTCACATGATAGAGTTCAAATTTGTTAAAATAACTAAAAGGCTATCCATTATCTAGCCCCTTCCTGTCATTCTAGGCTTATCTCTTATCACTCTCTTGTCCCCACTCTGTGATCCAAACATAGGAAACTATTATACATGTACCCAGCATGGGTGGATAAAGGAAAAATTTCTGGAGGCGCTGTCTGAGTTTTGACTGATATGTGGAGTGAGCTGAGAAGAAGAGTTGGGAGCCTGATGAAGATAAGGAAAATAAGTTCCATACAAAAGAAGGAGCAGAGGCAAAATCATGGGACATGAGAGAGAATGTCCTGTTCAAAGAAATTCTAGAGACTCAATATGACTGCTATTCTCAAGTGAAAGTGATGGGTGGTGATAGGCAGAAATATGATCATGAAGAGCTTGGTACCCCATGAACCATTTTCAAATGACTATCTGTATTTCTCCCAAAAAACAACAAACCCAGATTATGTCATGTGTTTCTTTGGGTTGTATTCCAAACCTAACATTTTGCTGTCCACAAAATATGTCTTATTAAATGTTTACTGTCAATTTTGAGTGGAAAAACATTATTTTAAGGGTCCCACAATTTCCAATCTTTTTAACAACTTAAAGAATCACATATTCAAAACACCATGATTTTGATGATTTTATGATATATTGTGCTTGGAGTCTGGTATAGATACCATTGTCTTTACCAATTATGTATTCCATTTTCTAGGTATTCTACTACTAAGAGAACCACTCCACATTGATTTCTACCACATTTTTAATGGGCAGTTTTTATATTTGTCTCCAGGAATTCAACACTGTGTTCCTAGGTAATATTTATATGTTTTATCTCTTCACTAGGCTGTGAACTTCCTGAAGTCTTTCTCTGACTCTTATGTTTTTTACATCCAGATAATTGCACAGTGCTTGGAATACAGTAGAAATTCAATAAATGTGTGTTGAATAAGAGAACTTAAGAAACTATGTGATCTCATTCTGGAATAAATAATAGAAACAATAAGTGGCATATGAGAGAACATAAGGATCAACTAAATAAAATTAAAGAAACATCTATTGATGACACAAGTACTCAGTATTGTACAAGTTACCAAGCTCATTAAAACACAATATCACAGGCTTCCATTAGCTTAACATCTAGTGAAAATTAATGAAGACATTTAGGAATGCTGTGATGATATTGGCCAGATGTAAGTTACCATAAATTACAGTGGAAACTAAGTGAAAAAAATAAATAATAATCAAACAGTGAAAACATTAAGAGGAATAGCACTGCTTAGCCTGAGAAAGAGGTTGTGCTCTTGGGAATTTATGTGGGAACAGTTTTTTGATAGAGGATTAAACAAGAAGAAACTATCTAAAATTTAACAATTTCACATACTTTGAATCAAACTGAAAGAAAAATATTCATATAGTTATCAGGAGGCGTGATCGATTATTTTCAAAAATAAATTCTTGGAAGTCCCTGAACTCCAATTTTTCTCCCATGACTTTGCAGAAATACTATTTAGCTTCCTTGACCACTTAGCTGTAGCTTTAGGAATAAGAAAATAATGGGAGAGAAAAGGCAATGCCAGAAGCTGGGCTCACCTTTCTAGGTTTTACTTTTCTCCGAGATATTGGCTCCCCAAATTGTTGCTACTTTGAATCTTCCCTATGTTTTCCTACAGATTTATTCTTAATATTTTGTTGAACATTTCTAGTTGTTCTGAACTAGCAATCTTACAAATCGTAGTCCAAACCATCTAGTATGCTCTTGCTGGACAGGTACTTCTCAATGACGTTTTTAAGCCCTTCAATTTTATAGAATTCTGGTGCCAATAGTTCCAGGGACCAGACCCAATGCCTTAAGATAAGGGTATCCCACCTTTGGGATAACAGAGTTAGTAAGTGACACTAAGAGAAAACTAATTATCTGCAAGCAGGGACTTCCCCAAGAGTTTATTCAGGATTGTAATTTACTTTCATAGCCATTGTCAGTAAGTAGTAATTCTGCTCAGATTTCACACAGTCTCTAACTCTAATTCTGTTTTTGCCAGAAAAACCTTTTGAAATCTAAACTCCTAACACCTCTCTAAATTCTAGGAAGCAAAACCAGCCTAGAGCAAATGTTTTGTCTTCAATGTCCTTATAGCTCAGCCCTTCTAGTCCCATGCCTTTTGCTCCATCTTTATATGCTCAGACACACTTGTTCTGTCTCCTGAGTGTTCAAGACATTTAAGTGCCCATGCTTTTCTCCCATAGATTCCCTGTTCTGGAATTTCTTGAATTTCTTCCTTTCTTTCTTTCAAAAACCCTTTTCCATCACCTAGTAATTTGTTTTTTTTTTTTTAATTTTTTTTCATATGAGTGACTATTGTACAAATTGCAGGGTGACTAGTGTCCTTGATACCAGTAGCAATCCTCAGACATTCCTTATAGTAGATATTTTGAAACTGTCTACACTTCTAACCTGAAATGCAGGTGTATTTTAGGATGGTGTAGTGTTGAAGGTGGGGATTAGATACATTTAATTAGACTTTCTAAAATGCCTATCTTTTTAACTGGGATTGCAGATTTGCTTAAGTTTCTCAAAATAATAGTATTTCTAAACAACAAAACAAAAAGGGAAAATAAAAATCTCAAAGTTCTTTTTCAGTATTACAGTTATATTGTACACTATTATTCCCAGCACTGTGCAACAGCTTTTAGACAATCTCAAGTATAAAATGGCCTTTCTTAATAGGAAGAAAAGGTGACACACCATTGCTAAGGCCAACTTCTTGAAGCATGGATGACTAGTGGTCCATGCTAGCAAAATATGCTGGGCTTGCAAAGATTGTTCTTGCCTTTCTTTTTTCTTTTACATTTCCATTTATAAATGTATAAAATTTGCTTGGTAAAGCAGACCAAAGAGTGTTTCTTGGCCAAATTCACATTAGTTTAGAAATACATCCAGTTCCCCAGGAGTTTAGTGGAGGTCAGAAAAAGTACTAGATTGGTTTAATTTAGTGATCAAAATAAATAAATAAATATAACAACTAAGTGGATCCATTCAGCTTGATGTTCAATTGGTTATACATCATGGTTATATGAACGGAAAAGTAATAATTTAAAGACTCCAATATGTGCTACTGGCCAAAACGGATAAAAGACTCAGCAGAAAAAGAGATTTGCTCTATCAGCTATATTTTGTTTCCTTTCTCTGTACTGAAAACAGCTCAGTGCTAGTTGGTATAAGGTGAAAAAAGTCCTTGAAAAATATATTCCAACTTCAAGAATAAAGATTTAAAATATAGCCACATAGTAAATAGAAAATAAATTGTTTTATTAAAACCAAGAAAGAAACATGGATTTAAAAGGATTAGTTACTATTGGCAGTGTAAGAAGGTAATTGGGGAAAGGAAAGGATACTCTTTTTTTCAATGGCAATCATAAAAGAAGTTGCTTATATAGGTGGGTATAATTGAAATTTGCCAATCTACACTTAGAAATTAATAATGAAATTTATACTAAATTCATCACAAACCTCACTACCTTTTTAAGGTAGAGCTCACTAAACAACATTTGGCATTTTTATGCAGAGTATGGAAACATTATTATAAACATTCGTGATTGCATATTAATGCTCTTAGACGGTATGGAGGTAGGAGGGATTGTTTATCCTTTCATTGTTATACTATTTTGAATTTTGACTATTATTTTGAATTTTGACTAACTCTTCCTTGACAACCATTACTTCAAGCTGCCATTAGTATATTTACCTCTAGCAAAGTCACTCTACTTTTCATTCCCCTATTGAATTTGTTGCTCTGCTGTTTCATAGACTAGAGAACTAGATTGCAAATTTGTTACACACGTGTGTATTATTAGGATAAGTGGTTTTTGAATCATATCATGGTCTGAGGTTAACCTATTATGAAAAGAAATGAGTGTGCACACTTTGTGATATTTTCCCTGGATGTTTATAGACTTTAAATTGAGTTTCTGATTTTTAAAGAGAGTAGTTGTTCATATAACAGACATTTGGACAAGTGGGGAAGGGAGATTTTCCTTTCTAGTGTTAGTAGACTAGTAAGTCAGACCAATATTCCAACTGACTACAACTAGTAATACTGGACAAAATTCAAAATTCAAATGTATAGGATGTGTGTATGTGGATGGCGTGTGTGAGTGTGTGTGTGTAAGGCGAAAAGCACCACAGAGCTAAGAAAATTGTGAGAAATTCCCAAATTGGTACCAGAGGAGAACGGAAGCAGTGGAGAAATTTGATTTCAGCATTTGTGTCTGCTTTGCCTGTAGGGAAGTGTAGGTTCCAGAGATGGAATCTGGGAGGTGGAAGAGAACTTTTGACAACCCAGAGATGCTAGGGATATAAATATTGATATCTAGGGCACTCCAAGGAGGTGTGATGACCCCTCTTTAGGACTGAGATTCCACAAAAGAACAGCATCAAAAAAAAAAAAAATAAAATAAGCATAAACCCCAAAATTAGAAAGTCTTTTTCAAATACTGCAGCTTGGCTTCATCTACCTCACCTCCTCAAATTGGACAAAGATGGCCCTGAATGTCTAGTGCCCCAAGCGCCTAGCAGTAGGAAAGGTAATTCATGTTTGGAGAAAAATATCATCCTAAGTATCAAATATATCTGTAAATGCTTTCCTAATGCCATCTCCAGTGCACAATTAACAATAGCAAGACTCATTTGGAGATTTGTAAACTTTTTATTCAGAAAAAAAATATATAATAAAACACTTTCAAATGCTCTAGATATTGTAGTGATTAGTTGTGCCTTTTAAAATATCTGTCCCTACTCTGATAAAGATGGAGAATTTTTTCCAAAGAACTGAAAATGTAACAAAAAATTTTTAATCTTAGAACTAAAAAATGCAATAACTGAAAACAGAAACACAAGGAATGAGTTTCACAGATTAGGCACAGTTGAAGAGATAATTAGTGAAGTATAAGGTAATGTCTAAAATAAAGAATATAGGAAAAATAGATTAAAAGTATTGTACAAAGTGGATAGAAACTGCATCAAGAAAGTCTTACTTATTCTACTCGGGGTCCTAGAAGAAGAGGAGGGACAATGAAGCAAAAGTAATGTCATAATATATAAAAGTAATATAAACATAGGATATAATGGCTAATAATTTCCAAAACTGATAAAAGATAGCAAACCACACACAAGAAGCCCTAGTAATCTTAACCAAGATATGAATCCACATCTAAGCTCATCATTTGTAATTGCTAAAAACTAAAAACAAATAGAAAATCTTAAAATCAGCAGGAAAATGAAAGAGACTCTCCAAACATCATCAACCAAGCTGGAATCAGACTTCAATATAGAAACAATAGAAGCCAAAATATAAGAAAATACCTTTTTTTATTTTAAATTTCAATTTTATTTTAAATTCAAAAGAAAATAACTTACAACCTAGATTTTTAAATCCAGCAAAGCTTATTCTTCCAGAGTGAAGGAAATTAAAATATGGAGGAAAAAAAAAGATCAGAATTGCACTAATGGAAATACTAAAGAGTTTTCTTTAGGCAGAAGAAAAATCATTCCAATTGGATGGCTGAAAATGCACAAAGAGTAAGGAAACTGGTAAACTGTGCTAAATATTGACCTTAAAACAAAAATAATAATTACTTTTGAGTTTAAAATATAGTAATAATTTAAATTTTCTATCTACAACTGTAGAATATGCATTGTTATGTACAAGTGGAATTATTCTAAAATTAAAACACATTAAACATATATATATTAAAACATACATAATTCACAAATTATATGTGGGCTATAAAGCCAATCCCATCAAAATTCAAATGATTGAGATAGTGCAGATTCATTCTGTGAACGCAATGCAATTTAGCTAGAAATCAGCAATAAAAAATAGCTATAGAATCACTCTATGTTTGGAAATTAAGAAATGTCCTTTTTGTGGGCCGGCCCCGTGGTGTAGTGGTTAAGTGCCTGCACTCCGCTGCTGGCAGGAGGGTTCGGATCCCAGGTGTGCATTGATGCACCACTTCTCAGGCCATGCTGTGTCAGCATCCCATATAAAGTGGAGGAATATGGGCACAGATATTAGCCCAGGGCCAGTCTTCCTCAACAAAAAGAGGAGTATTGGCATGGATGTTAGCTCAGGGCTGATCTTCCTCACAAAAAAAAAAAAAAAAATATATATATATATATATATATATACTTCTTACTAATCCATAGTTCTATTGAGGAAATCAAAATGAAACTTAGAATACATTTGTATCTAAATGATAATGAAAACTCTACAACTCAAAAATTATGAAATGCAGCTACAAATGTGCTTAGAGGGAAATTTATAGCCATAAGTTTATGGTTGTAATCAATAACCTATAATACTTTTAAAATTCTTGGTTCACATGTAGCTAACATGAATCAGAACATAAGTTTCAAAAGTTAAAAATATGACTCTAATACAAACAGAATGAATATATGTCAAAGATTTCTTAAGTCACTAATGTGGACACCAGCAAGTTGATAAAGCTGATCCTAAGAGCATTTGAGAAACTGGATATTATAGGTAATTTTTTAAACAAATACTAGAATAAAAACTGCTAGATTAAATACCAAACTGGTTAATGTCCTACAAGGCAATAATCTTTAAAGTTCTGTTTTCTATCAGACAGAACCTACAAGTAAATATATAACTTCAAAATGTTTAGGCTTTAGTTAAATGGTAAAAAGCAAAATCAAAGGCAGGTGCATTTTCCCAGAGAATTAAATAATCCTTATGTTAGCATGATAAATCAAGCCCCAGAATGATATTAAAAGCACAAGTTCTTTTCTTTTTTATTTTATATTCGAGCTTTGGATGACTTTTCTTGACACAGTATTTACAAAATTTAAAGTGCTATGGCAGATGCAACAAAGAGAGCGTAATCCCGCCTCCAGGCATGTTTCAATGTAGTTTGTAAAATAAGACAAGAATCAAGCACAGAACAACACAGACTGTTTTAATTAGTGCAATGCACATTTAATATTTAAATTTTTCAGCTGCAGGGAAAAGAACCAGGGGACTCGAGCAGTCATCAATAAGAGAGAATTTTCAATTTGTCACAATTCTATACGGATGAATCAATGAGATCTCAAATCAAATCTAAAATCACCTTCCCCTGCAACCTTCTCTCACTTTTCCACAATAGAGTCTGTCTCTTGAGATTGAAACTTCTGAACCTTAATAGGTAGGGAAACTAATTAATTTTTATATTCCTAGCACAGTTCCTGGATTAGAGCAGGTGCTTCATATATATTGACATAATTATTAATCTTTTACATATGACACTCTTGTATTCTTATCTAATGACCTCCACACGCCTTAATATATGACTATTCTCTCTTACTGTGGGTCAGGCACTATTCTAACTGACTTACATGTGTGAGCTTATCTAATCTTCCCCACAACCCTATGAGGTTGACATTACTTTTCACTCCATATTGCAGACAATGAAGCCTAGGCTCACTACAGTTAAGAAATTTGATCAAAGTTATCTACCTTGTAAGGGGCAAAACCATAATTTATCTCAGGTATTCCTACTCCTATGCTTTTAATCATTTTTTTATATGATCTTGAATTTCATTACATGGCAAATGGAATGAAGTGGGTAGAGATCGGAATTTATTTGTTTTTTGCTTGTTTGTTTCAAGTATTCTAGGTAGAAAATATAAATAAAGCTTAAACCAGGATGGCGGGTGTGTGCAAAAACAAAGTAAAAGGAACAGGGAAATCTTAAACATGTCTTCAAGAAGATGAAAGTCAGAAGACAGAAGACAGACTCTGGGAACCTTTGACTAGTGGAAGTCCCTCTGTCCATCTCAGCTCCAGGTTTCAGAGGAATTTATGTCAGAAAAGATACTCCAGATAAATTAAACTTTCTCCAGGCCGGTCCGGTGGCACAAGCGGTTAAGTGCGCGCGCTCTGCTGCAGCGGCCCGGAGTTCATTGGTTCGGATCCGGGTGCACACTGACGCATTGCTTGGCAAGCCGTGCTGTGGCGGCGTCCCATATAAAGTGGAGGAAAATGGGCATGGATGTTAGCCCAGGGCCAGTCTTCCTCAGCAGCAAAAGAGGAGGATTGGCGGATGTTAGCTCACGGCCAATCTACCTCAAAAAAACAAAAAAAGAAAAAGAAACATTCTCATCTTAGCCTAAATATTTGTTATGGACTGAATGTTTGTGCCACCCCCCCCAACCAAATTCGTATGTTGAAATCCTAATCCTGATTATGATGGTATTAGGAAGTGGGGCCTTTGGGAAGTAATTAGGTCACGAGAGTGGAGTCCTCATGAAGAGGATTGGTGCCCTTATAAGGAGACTCCAGAGATCTCTCTTACCCTCTTTCTGCCATGTGAGGGTACAAGGAGAAGACAGCCACCTTCAATCCAGAAAAAAGTTCAGAACCTGATCATGCTGGCACCCCAATCTCTGACTTTCAGCCTCGCAAACTCTGAGAATTAGATTTTTGTTATTTATAAGCCACCTACTCTATGGGACTTTTTTATACCAGTCCACACTAAGACAATATTGGCTGATGATTATGTTTTAAACTCCAAGCAAGTTAACTGTAGTTGCCTCACTATCAAAAAGCTAACTTTAGCGATAAACCATTTTTATGGTAAATGGAGAGCAAGAAAAAGAAAAATAATTCCAAGGATACCCAGCCTTTCCCCTAAAACCAAGTTGACTTAAGATATCAAATCCATGCCTCTTTCTACTGGTCCCCAACATGGGCCTGCTAGAACTTCCAAAGTGGAACTTGGCTCTAGGTCTACATTAACATAGTAGCTACACAGAAAAGACTCCAAAGAAGAGGAAAATAAAAATATTAAAGAAGAGCAAAATCTTAGACGTGGAAATTTCCCAGAACTACCTTTCTTACTAAAATCACTATCATCAGCCTTTGGGCCCATGGTGTTTTCCTTAGGAGTCTTATGGCTTTGATCTGTTTGAAGGAAGACAGTGAATTCAGCGACCACCATTAAAGTCAAGTGTTGTTACTATCATTACATAACAAAGAGGTCCAAAAATAACTAATGTAAAACTACCATTTTGTTATACTCACAGATTCTGTAAAGAATTCAGGCAGAGCTTGGTGCAGCTAGCTTATCTCTGCTCTATTATAGTGCTGGGATGACTCAATGGCTGGGGGCTGGAACCATTTGGCAGTATCCTTACTCACAAATCTGGCAGTTGATGCTGGCTGTTAACAGGGATCTCAGCTGGGCTGAAAGCTGGAACTCCTACTTGTGGCCTCTCTATATAACTTCTCAACAGGCCTGTTAACAGCAATGGAGGCTGGGCTCCAAGAGTGAGAATCCCAAGAGTAAAGGAGAAGTGTGTTCCATTTACTCATGTGCTAAGGCCATGCTTTGACACAAATAAATATAGGTGTTTGATTGATTTAATGTCACAGAGCATCACTTTCACTTCCTCCATACTCTATTGGTTAAAGCAGTCACAGAACTCCGCTGAGGGTCAATGAAATGAGTCATAGACCCCCGTCACTGAATGGGAAGAATGTCAAGGTCACATAGTAAGGAGAGCATTTGAGATATCAGATATTGTTGTAGGCAACTTGCTCCAAGTATGTAGGTATTGAGAACAAGGAATCAGGCAATGCACTCTAATGTTATGAGTCCTTATGTCTATTTATCCTTCCAAGGAGAGAGAAAGCTGCCAAATCAGTTCTCTCTCTAAAATATTGAGCAACCTGCAAACAGCGATGATTAATTTAACTCAAGCTATAAAAACTTTTAGCGTTGCCATTGGCTTTAATATTTGGCCCAAAGTTAGCATATGGCTTAGCGGCTGTTTGTTCTTCTTCTTCATAGTCAAAGTGTTCTGAATTTGAAGGAGGCTCAGGAGTAGACCAGGCAGAGATGGACCAAATCCAGGGAGAAAGAGCAGCCAGTGTAGAATCTTGGGGTAAGAGACAGAGAGGAGAGCAGGGAAGAGTCAAGGAAAGAAGGCCAGTGAGAGTGAGCAAAAAGAGTGAGAAGTTATGCCTAGGGCAGCTGAATCCAGAAAGGTACTCAGGAGCCAGTGTTATAGCCTTGATTAATGATATACGCCTTTATCCTAAAGGCACTGGAAAGCCACTAGAATATGAGTACAGGCTGGATGACATAGTTTGAAATGATCAATTTGGGAAAAGAATAGATAACAGATGAGAGGGAGAAAAGACAGTGTGGAAACAGTCCAGTTAAGGGGTGTTTGTAATGGTCTAGGTGAGAAATTTATGGCAATGGGGACTAGGGCAGTTGCTAGGAAGGTCAAGGGAGGTGGAGAGATTAAAAGCTACTTTAGATAAATTGATCATTCTGGGCTTACGAGGTCAGAGGAAGTTTCTAAGTGGAAATTGAGTTGAATCTTCGGAAACAGGCAAAAATCAAGTGTATAGTTGGAAGTCGGTAAGAAAATCTAGTGTAAGCCAAACAGCTTATGGAAACAAATGCACATTAGAGTGTGCTAAGTCCACATTCTGGAGCTAATAAATAGAAGTGTTTGGTTGTGTTCATGTGACTTGAAAGGCCTTGAACATTCGCCTAAATAGAATAAGACAGGCTGTGAATAACAGCCTAAAAATATTCTGACACAAACTTGGTTAAAAGTCTCCAATGATATTTGATGATATATTTGTATAATACCATAACAATTAACATTTAGTTTCTAGAATTAAATAGAACAGGCTTTAATTCCCAGCTCTATTATTTACAAGATCTGCAACCTCAGAGAGATTACATAATCTCCCAAATATATATATATATATATATATATATATCTCTCTCTCTTAAATGTAAGCTTTTTTAATCTTTAAAAATAAAGAAAATAATAAGGGCACTCCATAGAATTGTTGGGAAGATTAAATGAGATAATGCATACTTAACACAGTATCTGGTATGTAGTCCATGCTCATAAATGTTAATTATTGCTATCATTACTATGAGCACACTTACTGCTGTTGCTTATCTTAAACCGTTTACTTTGGGAGTTCATAAAAGGCAGAAATAATAGCTCATTAGTGTCATCAGACATGGTTTTTGCAGGAGGTGGAGCTTGAACTGGGCACAATGTAATGAGCATGGTGGGCGCATTGCTACCTAACAGGCATCAAAACTACTGCAGGCAGCAGCAGATGATCTGTACCTTCTGACGGTACCCCAATGCCCCCTACCATACATAGCAGCCACACTAATACAACTTTACTTCTTGCCATTTCCCTTCGCTCCCCTAGGTTTTCTCAGTGTACCATACGGGTCTAGCAAGTCTCATGATCATTAATTCAATTCCACAAATACTAATTAAATATCAGTGCCCCTGGCACCATGGAGAAATAAAAACTAAAATCTTGATTCCTGTCTTCCAGGAACTATGATCACATTTGTTCATGTTCGAAAAGAAACCACTAGAAAATGATAAAATACAGACGAGTAGGGGTGATATTCAGTGGAGTACCATGAAGAGAAATGCAGTGATGTGAAAATACCAGGAATGTCCAGTGAATGGATACCAGTTTTGTACACCTGAATCTTGAGATTCATATAGGAAAATAGAGGGAGGTTAGTTAAAAAGGGAAAGCAGTGGCACAGAATACAATTCCTACTCTCAGCAGGCCATTAGGACTCATTGCAGAAGCAAGTGAGATGGGACCAAAGCTGACTCACACTATCGCCTTCAATGAACCTTGAACAGCACATCATGACAAGAGCATGGACAAAGTTAACATAAAAGTCTAAAATAATCCCTTTCCTGCTCAATTTAGGATATGTTTGGGGAAATAATTTTGCTGTTGCTGCCTTTGGCAGTCATCTTCCTTATGGAAGACAACTGAGATCCAAGAAAAGAGGCTGCAAATGACTTTCTAGACTAATAGCTTAACAATTTAAAAAACACTCTGATGTTTGTCAATATTCCAAAAAATATATGTATCAAAACAGCAAAAGTCTTTGGGTGTTGTTAATTTTTTTTTTTACTAATTTTTTTTAGGGCTTTCTAAGCAGTGCAGCACAGACATGATCCCTTTTCCACAAAGATGGCTGCCTCTAGCACATCACACAGAAAAGTGCAATTAAATGAAAATCTAATTTTCAAGTACATCTTGCAGTTTATTCAAAGTGGAGAATAACTCACATTATGAGCTTTCAGACTCCAGGCAGAGCACATTAGTGCTGCTTTCCTTTAACAATCCATTTCTTAAACTTGATTTTTATTTTATTTTTTGAGAAAGGCTTGGGGATGGAAAGAAGCCTATAACTAATATGATCAGGTTTAGCTCCTCTTTAGAAAATTTGACGAGACCAGCAGATCCAAAACACAATACTAGAGAGGGCTAATCTCCCCTCACTTTCTGTTCATAGCTTTCACCCTGATAGGATAGAATCTGACTTAAACTCTGCCACTTTAAATCAGCTTTAAATCTCGCTTCTAACTCTTCTCCTGGGTTTTAGTGCCATATTGCAATGGTAAAGTGTAAAACTCTGCATCTGCCGAGGCATTTGGCTGGAAAAGCAAGTATGTCAATGGCCGTCCCTCGCTGCCATCACACATATGGAATTTCTGTGCTCAGCTCTGCCATCTGGTCGTTAGGCCTAGATTCACTCTTCATTGAATAAGGACCATCTACCATATAAGCGTCTCTTATAATATGCTATCCTTTTCATGGTGTTATTTTGCAGTTCTTTTCTGATGACATTTTCTCTTCCCCACACCCTTTTCTTCCCCCTACAAATGTCCCGCAAAGAGCAACCTTTAATGCCATTTGGAAAAAAAAAAGAAAAAAGCATGCACAATGCAATGCAATGGATGTAACTGGAACAAGGGCAATCAAAATTTTGAGCAATTGCAAACACAATGCTAAGAATTTCATAATTACAATTGCTGTAGATTGTACTTTCAAAGTGTGCAAGATAGCCTATGCACATAAAGCAACCTTAACCAAGAAGAACCACTTAACATTATGAAGAGAATGTGAGTTAATTGTCCCTGCCATTCTATTTCCCTTATTTATGACAGTAGTGATCATGGGACTGGATGACATTTTCTTTTCTATCACAAGGACATGGGCCCAGGATGGTATACAACTCTTACAATATTCACTCTGTTACCACTGAACCATCCCCACCTTAAGGAGATACAAATACTTGACTAGTTCATTTCCTTCTCAAACAGTTCAACTTGGGGGAAAAAAACCAAGTCCTAGCCAGAAAATAAACACTAACATAATTCAAAAGTTTGAAGGAAAACCCTCAGCAACCAGTCAACGTGATCCATTGAACAGTCACAGATAGAATTGGGCTGGAATATCATTAACTTGATGGTAATAAGAAAAGGAATTTAAAACCTGTTGCCAAGTTCTGTGAAAAGGAAGATTGTAGCTTGGGGCTGGCTTGAAGGAGAATTGTATATAATTGAGGCTTAAATTTTATGTTCTAAAATCTTTTGAAACTCTCTCCCTAACTCTGCCACACACCCAACCACCAACCTCCCCATATGTCCCATCAAAATTTAACTGACATGTATTTCATTCTATCACAGATTTGCTAGGACACCTGCTTAGATTTTATTGCACGTACAAACCACCTGGGACTCTTGTTGAACGACAAAATCTGGGGTGGAGCTCAAGTCTGCGTTTCTAACAATCTCTTAGGTGATACCAGTGCTGCTGGTCTGAAGGGATGCTTAAGTTTATCCAAATGTATGTTCTTCCTGTGTTCCAATCTCCCAAACACCTGAGAGAAAGCAATTTCGTAAAAGAAGAATTGGTACCATATTAATTTAGTTTAGGAAGCATCTTCTTTATGCCAGGCATGATGCATTAGCTATTTTTCATCATTTTAATCTCACAGAAATCCTGGGCAATGGTTATTATTTTCTCATTTTATAGGTGAAGAAATCAGAAGGATAGGCAACGACAGGATTCAGCCAGTTTCAGCCTGACTCCAAATCCTGAGCTATTTCCTCCATTCTTCCTTGCTGAGTCACAATGTGGTATTAGACCTTTAATATACCACCCAACCCAGGGCTCTTCCTAATTGAAGAGAAGCTCCTAGGACTTCTGAAGTCTTTGTGCATGTTATTTTGTTCTTTTGATTTTTGCATGTCTGAAATCTAGTATAATATCCGTTATAATCAAGGTATGTTTGTTAAAATTAATAAATCAGCCCACAAAAGTCAGGATTCGCACACATGGAGTGAGAAGAGATGGAGTGTAATTGCTAAGAACAAAGGTCCTGGAGTTGCACAGCCTAAGTTTGAACATTTGTTTTTCCAGTTATTGGTTGTATGAATTGGGCCAAGGTAATTCTTTGCCCTGAGTCTCATTTCCTCATCTGTATTGTGTAAAAATATCATAAATTTCAGGGAATTATTGTGATAATTATATTTAATGCAAAGTTTGTAGCACTGTGCTAGCACACATTATGGCTTCAATAAGAGATAGTTTTATTATTATAAGAGAATAGTCTTGTTATGAAATAGTGCATTGTGAGGTGTAGAGGAACCCAGAGCACTGGCTCTCAAACTTGCTGCACATTGTAATCACCTGGGGAGTTTTTAAAACTACTGATGCTGAGGGGCTGGCCCGGTGGTGTAGTGGTTAAGTTCGCCCCCTCTGCTTCGGCAGCCTGGGGTTCACAGGCCCAGATCCCAGACACGAATCTATGCGCTGCTTGTCAAGCCATGCTGTGGCAGGCGTCCCACATATAAAGTAGAGGAAGATGGTAATGGATGTTAGCCCAGGGCCAATCTTCCTCAGCAAAAAAAGGAGGATTGGCAACAGATGTTAGCTCAGGGCTAGTCTTCCTCACCAAAAAACCAACCAAACAAACAAAAAAACTACTGATGCTGGATCCATTTCTGGAGTTCTGTAGAGTTTATTTAGGATAGGGAGGGGCCTGAACTGGGCATCGGTAGGTTTGAAAATTCTCCAGGTGATTATAATATTTTTAAATTATGATGCTCACGCTGCATTCCAAATTAATTACGTTAGAATCTCTGTGGGTGAGACTCAGGCATTAGTATTTTTTAAAGCTCCCTAGATGATTACAATGTGGAGCCAAGTTTGAGAACCACTGCCTCAGATAAAATCCTCCAGTGCTTTTAAACCCTGGCTGCACATTAGAATCATTTTAGGAAGAAAAAAATATTGATGATGAGGCCCCATCCAATAATAATTTCTATCTAATCTCTGGGGATGAGACTCAGGAATTGGTAGTTTTTAAAGGTTCCTGCAGGTAATTTTTAATACACAGCCAGGATTGAGATCCATTATTCCAGTGATTCTTAAACTTTTGCGTGCATCACAACCACCTAGAGGGACAGCTAAAACACAGATTGCTGGGCCCCACCACCAGAGTTCCTGATTAGGTAAATCTAAAATGAGGCCTGGGAATTCACATTTCTAACACGATCTCAGGTGATGCTGATGATGACGGTCCCCTTAAACAGAATAATAAACCATGAGTGCATATAGATATAAATAAAAGATAGATGTGAAAGCTTGATGAGGAATAGCATATTTATATTGTTACAACGTACCATCTCACAAAATATTTATTAGTTAAAAAAGGGAAAAAAGTAACTTTACTTGGAGAAGTCTGGATGACACCACTTTAATAAAAAGATCAAAATGAATATCATCAAAAAATCATGCACCATGTGATAGGGTGCAATGAGAGGTTGGCAACATTATGTGATTCTCCTGCTAGCGAAGAAGAGCCTGAATCCAATCACAGGAAAACATCATACAAATCTAAATTGAGGACCATTTTACAAAACAATTTCAAAAATAATCCGCAAAAGCATTAAGATGCTAAAAGCGAAAAAGGAAAAAAAGACTAAAGAACTCTTCTAGACTGAAGCAGAGATATGACAATTAATGAGTTCATGTTTCCAAATGGACCATTTTACCAGGCAAGACATTACTGAGGCAATGGGCAAAATTTGAATGAGTCGGAAGAGTAGGCAGTAGAAATGTATCAATGCTAATGCCTGATTTTAAATGCAGTATTGGAGGATGTCCTCCAATATTTGGTATATTTGGTGGCGATATACACCAAAATATTGGGGGATGGAGTATCAGGAGGGCAACTTACTATCAAAACATTTAGGAAAATACAAATCTTTTTGTCTTGTACTGTAACTCAAACTTTTCTGTAAGTTGTGATTTTTTGGAACAAAAATTATTTCTAAAAAGTTAAACCAATTTTCACTCTACAGAGGACTTTCTTGGAAACAGGAACGCCAACCAAGGCTAGAAATGGGTTTGCATCTCAGTAGAGACATAGAACAAATTACTCTGAAAAATCCTAATCACAATTGGTCTATGTTGCTTTTTAAAATGCCTCAACTTAAACTCCTGTAACTCAGGTATCCTCTCTTAACGCTATGTCTTCCCTCACCCCGCACTCAAGTTTCAAAAAGTTTTAAAAAAGTCTTAAGGTAGTTGTGGTATTTTTCTGTCTCCCTTGTATGTTTCTTTGCAATTTCATCATGCCTGTAACTTGGCATTTTCTTCACATTCCCTTTCTCTTTCTCTAGTCTCACATTTTGCCTCTTTCCAATTTCCAGTTGTAATTTCTGCCTACATGTCACATGCTATAACCTTTCTGGGTGATCAACCCCCACCATTCTGTTTTCTCTCACCTGGTAAAAGCATTAAATTCTTTCTGGACTATTTGCTTTTATTTTGGTCTTGATTTTCACCACTGATAGGCATTTCCTCATGTAATGAATCTCATTTTTGCTACTCTCATTATTTTCTCTATTCCTTTTATCCAAGTAATATTTAAATTTATTCCTGATTCTATGATTATGGTCATCTATATTCATTCATTTTTCCATTCATATATTCATTCATTCCACAAACACGGGTTACATACTTTTAAAATGATAAAACACTGTGCTATGCATTATAAAAGTACAAATAGGATATGACATGGTCCTTGGCTTTAAACAGCCCATGAGCTAATGGTAATTCTATAGTGCTATGAGTGTTGGTTGTTCCTTTCTCTATGACTCCATGGCAGTCTGCACATACTCTGATGAGGGAAAGAGTTCCACAGTAGAAGTCACATTTGAGTTGTTCTTGAAATATGACTGTGAGTTTGCCTGTAGAATGAAAGCATATATGTGTATCCAGAAAGGAATGAATGGGCATGAGGGTTCTGGTAGTATTGGGCCTCCAGCGTGGTTTAAGTGAAGAGAACAATGGAAGACAGGAGAGTCAGAATCCAAGGCTGGACTATGAGACAAAGCTTGTCCAAACTAAGGTGCTTGGACTTGAACCCACTTAAAATAAGAAACCATTAAATAAAATTTTAAACTGAGAGTTGATGTAACCAAATTATGTATTAGAAAGACTGTCATAGGGAATAGATTGGAAATAGGATAATTGGATCCAGTATATATACTGGATGACTCTGGCAAGAGTCCTGGAGGAAGAAGATCAAGCCTACTCAAAGGCAGTGACATCAAGGAGAGGGAGGAGGGGGCTCCTCAAGGATGTTCAGGAGATACTCTGGTGATCTGCTGTGTCTACATATCCCTCTACTGCCTCTGATATATCTTGGACTACTCTCTGGATTCCTTTTGCTTGAGCTTTGTTTCCAAAGTTGAGCTTGAAACCTCAAAAGCCTTTTTTTTTTTTTTTTAATTTTTTGTTTATTGCAGTAACATTGGTTTATAACATTGTAAAAATTTCAGGTGTACATCATTATGCTTCTATTTCTGCATAGATTACATCATGTTCACCACCAAAATACTAATTACAACCCATCACCACACACATGTACCAAATTATCCCTTTCACCCTCCTCCGTTCCCCCCTTCCCCTCTGGTAACCACCAATCCTTTTGAAGGATATGATTGAGAAGGGCGAGTCTAGATGCAACGGAACAAGAGTAAAGTATGAATGCTACTGAGACCAAAGAGAGCCGATGAGTGTCTGAACTAGAGCTGTTACAGTAGGGTTGCAGACATGCAGAAAGATTCAAGAAGAGTTTAGGAGAAACAGTAGACTTCATGATTTATTAGACATGGTGAGAGATTGAAGTCCAAATGAATTTCATGTTTGGGTTTAGATTGACAATTCCTATTTCAGTTTCCTGAAATTGTGACAGAAAATAAATGAGAAAGAGTCAGTCTAAGAATGATGAAAGAATTAATTCTCTTCTGGACATTTGAATTTTAGCCATACATGGATATTCAAATGAATATGTTCAGGTGAAAAGCAGATGCATATAACAGAAGCTAGGAGGATGTCTGTCTAAGAGATATAGATTTAGAAATCATTATGCTATCAGTGTGTGCTAAAACCATGACACTAGGTGGGGTTTTCAAGGCATAATGCATGAAGAGAGAAAAACAACATTGGCTTGAAAACAAAACAGAGAAACCCGTGTGTAACAGTCAGATGGAAGGAATCAACAAAGCAGCCAGAGATGTGATCAGAGACCAGAGAGGGGTGCCATGAGACCACCATGCTTTTCTCCTTCCTATCAGTGCTTCCCACAACAGCCAGAGTAATCTGTAAAAAACAGACACTGGATAAAGTTATTCCTCTGCTTAATGCTGTTCAAGACTTTCCATGACCTTTGCAATAAAACATACTCGTTTCCCCAAGCCCACAAGGCTCTGCATAATCTGGCCCTTGTTTATTTCTCCAGCCTCATCTTATGCCAACTCTTGGGTCCTTTCTCACAGCCCACAACTGGGTCCTTTTTTGGTTCTGCATCCTCAGTACTTGTAGCTACCCTATACCCTCTGCCATATGAGCTTGGCTCCATGTTCTTCCTCGGGTGGGATCATCATAGTAGCGTATGTTTTATATCATCCTTCTCTTTTCAGAGAGCACTTCCGCAGCTGCCAGATCTAAGCTAGTCCGTTCCTGTCAATCTCTCCTTCAATACCTTGTTTGCCTCTTTCACAGAATTTACCACAAACAAGAGTTAGTTACCAATTCATCTACTTATTTATGTTGTGTCTTTTCCATCCATTTGAATATGAGTTCCATGTGGAAGGAACCTGTATTTCTTTTTCATCTCAGTATTCCCGTCACTTAGCACAGTGCTTAGGACTTGGTTGTAGCCCAATAAAGCTGTGTCAGACAAACGAAGTGTATCACTGAAGAAAAAGGTATAGAGTTCTTCACAGATAAAGGAATAATTGTAAATATTATTATAGATATTATAAAAGTCCAGCAGAAAATATTTAAAAATTTGGGAAATTTCCACTGCATTTTATTATATTAAGTCATTACTGATATTTGCCCCAAGCGTTTCAGTGGAGTCGAGTAGACATAAACTGAATTGCAATGGATTTACGGTTCTATGAGGGTGGGAGTGGGATACATTGGAAACATAAAATTTAGATGATCTGTCCAGACACTTAGTAGAAAAACGCCTTTTCCTTTCAGATCCTCATTGGCCATTCATCTGTTCCTCTGTACACACACACACATAAACATACACATAATTTTTGTTTTCAGTAGACATGTATTGAGAGCGTAAAGGAGTGAATATGATTCAGTCCTGTCATGAAGAGGGCTACAACCCAAATAGAGAAAGTAAAAGTATACAGAAAGGACTAAATTAAAATCTAAAAAAAAAATTGTGGATCATTATAGAAGCACCAAGTTTCAGAAGAAGTGATATTTATTAGTGGAATGTCAGGAAACTTTTGTTATGTCTGAACTTCTTTACTCACTGTATGTGTATTCTTGGACAAATTATTCTGACAGTGAATATTGACTCAGGGGTGAGAACAAAGAAGAGAAACAATTACAAAAGAAAATTTAAAAGCAATTCTTTGCTATGTTTTTTAGGAAAGTTGAGATGTTTCCTGGAGTTTAAACCTTAATGAGTCTCCTTCATAATCTTAAAAATAATGGGGCGAGGAATCAGAATCTGTAAGGACTGGTCAGGTATTACTTTATACCGACAAGTTGAGTGGACTTAGACCTCTTTTTAGCCACATACCAAATAGTAGAATTCTTATAATAATACCATTAAAAACAATAGACGTGAAAGCAGTTTTAAAAGTGTGATTGTTTTTAACTCAAAAAAGCCATTTCACTCCACTAATTATTTAATTAAAAATCAACACACATTTATTTGATACTATGTGACTGCCAAGTTATATGGTAGGTTTTGGAAGAGATAGAAAAGAATAGACAAGGACCTTAAATTCAAGGAATTATAATTCATTCAATACTGAACAAATATTTTTTCATTAAACATTCAGAAAATACTTAAAACTCAGTTGGAGATAAGATATATAAATGGAATTGCTAGAGAACGTGAAATAATATAGTCCAGCATATATTTTAACACTCATATTTTAATTGTTTCAGGAATTCAGAAGGGGCAATTTCTTTGGCCTGAGTTTTCTGGGAGAGCTCCATGGAACAAGACCTGAGAGATTTTAAAGAATTCATAGAATTTTTATTGACAAAAGAGAAAGTGGCGCACATTCTAAATAAAATGAGTAACACAAATGAAAGCTTTAAAATAACATGCATATCATCCCATACACTGAGCTGCACATAGTGAGTATTTAACAACTATTGCTCAGTAAGATCAAAGAATGAATGTTGGGTCAGTTAAGGAAAAACCCCAATGTGAGGTTAAGGAGTTTGAACTTGATCCAAAAGACAATGTGAAATGTATACAATATTGTATCACCCTAAACTTAAATATCTTTAAATCTAAAAGTTTTGGAGTATAGCTTGTACTTCTTGCCTATTACAAGAATTGTCTATTATAGTAATGCCACTTTCAGCACACTTCAAACCTATTTTTTTCTTTATTCTGGGGTATATCCTTTGGTCTCTCATAAATTCAAAAAAAAAATCTATAAATTAAATTTTAAATGGTTTATTTAAAAAACAACCAAGTTTTATTGTTTATATAAAAATGATGTCAGATGGAATTACACAGGCATAAATTTCCACAAGTACGTAATCAAATATATTTCAAAAGATCCTTCCAATGAACTAAATTTAACTTTTCTTTATGTTATTATTAAATTGATTTAAATGAGTCTATATCTCAACAATTTTTAAATTATTCCTTTTCAGTGACTATTCTCATTTGTTAGAAGACCTATTTTTCTACAATATTTTTTCTTCAGTATACATTTGCAAAATCCATTTAACATTTTTCACCTTTATTCCCCTTTTATTAGCATTATCTCACACTGTTCATTTTTCTACATGGTTGTTCCTACATTTGATTTTATGACATATGCCATTAATATAGTAGGTTGAATTTTCAAAGCATAATCTCTAGACCCACAATTTTCTAATTATTTTTTTTAGCCAAGAAAGCATTTATTTGAACAAAATAGTATGCCTATGTTTAAAATACAAAACAAGTAAATGGAGCTGTTTTGTTATAGTAGAAGTCAGATGCTCAGCATCCTGCACATCTCTCTGCTCTATTTGCCCCCTACTGCTGTCCCCAAGAAAGCTCCTAAGCGTTCCTGAAATTTTCTTGACCACAGCTTGAAAGCAACTATTATAGATGCTAATTCCTATTAGTGATTTTCCTTCAATTTTAGTATCTATTACTGAGCAAGTGGTAATATCTTTGGTTATGGAAGAAATCTATGTGTTTTCATTTTCCCCAGAAATAAAGGACAGAAAATTGAGAAATGTACTCTCCCCAGACTACCCCCCACCAAAACACACACACACATATTATAGGCATTTTGTTTGGCTTTGTTCTATAAAATAAACATTAAGATATTGACATGTAGTAGAATTTCTCTTATTCAACATATTTAAGACCTACACTAGGTCAAATAATAGAAAAAGTTGAAATAAGCTGGGAATTACGGAAAAGATACTTGTATTCCTTGCACATTTTAACTTTAAGCATATACGTTGCTTATTTATTTGACAATTTCTCAATGTAGAACCAGTGCCTTTTCTTAGTTTGTGAGTATTCTGCTGAAGTTCTGTCTCTTGTTATATATACCTCACTCATTATTCATTGTTGACAATTATCAATGCTAATTCCTTTAAAATGGAGAGAAAACTTATAAGGTGCCTAGATTCTTTTCTTTTCTTATGCAGTGTCTCCCCTACAATTAGGGGGATAGTATGTTTTTAAGACTTGCAGTTATTGAGTACAACTGGTGTACACAGGACTTAGTACAAACTCAAGTGACTCTGGGTTAGTGATATAGTGCTCATCCAGCAGGAAAGATATGTTTTGGCACCTACTGGTCACTAGCAGTACTGACACAAGTCCCCTCCTCAACCCCTGGCAACCACTGATCTTTTTACTGTCTCCATGGTTTTGTTTTTTCCAGAATAACACATAGTTTGAATCATACAGTATGTAGCCTTTTCACACTGGCTTCTTACACTTAACAATATGAATTTAAGTTTTCTCCATGTTTTTTCATGGCTTGATAGCTTATTTCTTGTTATTGCTGACTAAAATTCCATTGTATAGATGTACCACAGTTTGCTTATTCATACACCTGTTGAAGGGCATCTTGGACCTCCCTTTTCTTTAACTTTCAAATATACTTTGGATACCAAAAAATATTTTCAATAAGAACTTTAAACTAATCATTATCATAAATAACAGTAATGTTTGAGCCCATTCTTCATCGTCCCTGAGAATAGTGAAGACACAATGCATCTCACAATAAAATTAAATCATTTATTCATGCAAATAGTAGTAATTGAGTAATTGCTACATTCCTGTCTCTGAGCTAATAGAGATATATTGGCAAAAAAAAATAAACATATTTTTCAATCCTCATGCTCAGGAATTTGTGCTATTAGAATGGAGATGATAAGGATATCAACGTTTATTTTAATTAAAGAAGTAAGTTCTTTTCCCTTGTATATTTTTACTCTTGGTTTGAGTTTATATTATTTGAAATATGATTTTATGGAAAGATGTGTAGAGCCACATGATTTAACTTGTTCACCCATCACTTTTCTTAAAGCAGAAACCAACAGTTTGCTGATCTCTTTTCAGACATTTCACTGTTTTGTATGTTTCATAACTATAAATATTTCTGAATTCCTATATCATTGTCAATTCCTCATTTCCTTCATTTTTTAAAAGAAGTCATTATTAAGATTTCTACTTTTCCTGTTTGATTTTGTGAGCCACTAAATCTTTATCTTATAATTCAGAATTGTTAAACCTGTTTATATGGCTTTTCTTCATAAGTTGGCCTTTAGAATCATAAAAAAGGAAGAAAGAAACATCACTTCCACTTCCAATGTGTGATGACCTCTTTATTTTCTCCCATATCCTAACGCAGACAATTTCCTAGACTGTGGGAAAATTAAATCTGCTCAACCACTTTCTTCTCTCATTGTATGCCTTAGATGTCAGATGTAAGTGGCAGGATCGACACTAACAACTTATGTCTTCCGCACCCCATACCAATCCTCCTGGCACATCTTACTAATTCATCACAATCCAACCAATAATGTCACCTGCTGAGAGGGGGTGAGAGAAGGATGCCTTTCTTTTCCCGTAAATATTTGAAATAGACCTAAGTATAATGTCCCGTGCTTGGATGCAGTGACAATAGCCTTCCATTTAGATGAGCAGAGAGATACACAGGTGGAGAAGTACCTAGTTAGGCAGATTAAATAGAAATGTTCCATTGAAGTGTGTAACTGCAGAAGCCATCATTGGCCTATATTCCAACTGTATAACAATGAGTCCTATTAAAGAAAGGTGATGTCAGACAGAAATCAACTATACAGAACTTTGCTGCCTTTCCACTAGCACGTGTGCAGTCGCCTTCCTCTCAGTCTTCTTTTCTACCCTTCTGCCTTACTATCTGCATTCCTATTTTCTTCTCATAGAAACCTCCTTGCTATCCTCTCATCTTTCTCTTTATTTCCTTCCTTCTTCTTCTACCTTCTTTTCTCCTTTATCTTCTTTTCTTTATCTTTCCTCTTGGATTTAGATGTAACATAACCAGGATAGTGACCTGTGATGAACAATCAGCACTAAGAAGCACTAAGAAGCATGAACTTCAAGGGGATTAGCCTGTATGCATGGAAATGATTAGAAAAATATTACAATTTTCCAGGCAAGAGATGACGGGGTTCTGAAATGGTGGTCATGGGAAAGGTAAAGAGAGGATATATGTGAGAGGTGTCATAAAGATAGAATTGACAGCTTCATAATTATAGGGGAGACCAGAGCACACCTCCAGAACACTCAGAGAATCATTTGCACATCATAACCGTGAATTTTTCAACTGCTAATTCGGTCTTTGCAATGTGAACTTCAGCAATCTGCCCTTTATATGCATAACAATATCATAAATAAATCAAGGGAAAGCTAATGAGAAAATATATATCAAAGAGCCAAGTAAGCTCCATGCAGAAAATTAACAACGGTTTGTAATTCAGTACAATCATGTGCTGGGTAATTGCATATTATGCAATCCAAAAGCGTGTGTACTTTCTATTGTAAAATCAGATTGAGTCTTGAATGTAGGCTATCTGTGAACGCAGGCTTTTACATAGGGACTGTGGTGGGTTTGGATGTTTAGATGAGCTGAAATACACACTTGAAGGAAAAAAAACTCTTGTCTCCCATGACGTCTCTGGAAAAATAATACCATTGGGCATCACGCCTTGGAAACCCACATGGCACGGTTAATGAAAAGCCGGGAGTTTGGAGAGAATATTGAATTTGAAAGTCTCTGAGAGTGTTCCCCAAATGGGTTGTTAAGTCCCTGTGACAGAGAACATTAGTGCTAGATGATGACAGTCATTCGATTCTAAACACAAACCATATTGTCTGTGATTAAAGGCAGATGCCAGAGGAGGGCACCCAGGGCATTGTGGCCAGAGCTGCATTAGAACAATCCCTTGGCAATGGCAAAGTTGTGACCAGAAGTAATAATAATAATCATAATAAAACAAAATTTGCCCTCTTCTCCGTATTGAAGGGTAGATGTCCATGACTTTTCTGAAAGCGTAAAGTCCAAATTTTCTCCTCGTTTAGGAAAAGACACCAAAACTCTTCTTTATATTTTTTTATTTCACAGATAGAAAGACCACAAAATAAACAAACTGCAGGGCGCAACCAGATATCCACAGCAACCATTTAGAGCACATATGTGAGTGAGGGTCTGCTTGCCTGTAAATCTGTGTTATGTCTATTTGTCTATGTGGCTTGTTAATTTGGGGTGGAGAAAGGGCAGATGATTAATCTGCTTTTGTCTCTATAATATTTTATTACAGAAAAACATAACTACTTTTCTACATTGATGGATTTTTTTTTCCATGTGTCGGTATTTTTGGTGAAATTTCCTTTTTTTAAAACTCTCATAATAGCTTCTTTGTATCACTTATGGAGCATATCACATTAGATTTATTAGAATTATTTATGTACATCTTGCAACTCTCCTGCTAGACCATAAATCACTGTAGGTGAAAGGCTATATCTATCTATCGTTAATTAAATACTTATTTATATGTCCAGAATTTTCTATAAGCTTTACATGTGTTATCACACTTAATGTAACAACCGCATCCAATAGATACCCTGTTTCCTCAATATTATAGTTGAGGTACTGAAAGGTTAACTTGCCCAAGGACATGTGGTTTGATTTCTTTTTTGACCCAATTATTAATTGGGATTGTATTAGTTTCCAAATACTTAGAGATTGTCCACATATCTTTTTGCTATTGACCTTAGTTTAATTCTGTTGTGATCAGGAAACTTACATTGTATAATTTCATTTCTTTCAAATCTATTGAGACAGGTTTGAGGACACAGTATGTAGTCTATCTTGGTAAACGTTCTTCAAGCACTTGAAAAGAATATGCATTCTGCACATCTTTGGTATATTGTTCTATAAGTATCATTTAAATAACTTTGTTTAATTGTGCTGTTCAAATCACCTTCTTTACTGATTATTTTTCCCAATCATTCTATCAAGTGCTAAGAGATGTTAAAATTTGCAATGATGATTGCAAATTTGCCTTTTCCTCTTTTGGATTCTCTCAGTTTTGGTTTATATATATTGAAGTTCTGTTATTGGATATACAAATATTATGTTTATGATTATTATGTCATTCTATTGAATTGACTCATCGTTGTAAAAAATCCCCCTTTGTCTCTCCTAACACCCTTTGTCTTGATGCCTCTTTTATTTAACATTAATATAGCAACTCCAAACTCGTGTCTTCCATTTCTCCCTCATTTTGTTAAACCTTTCAGCATTTTTATAATAGCTGTTTTAAAGTATTTCCTGCTAATCCTATCATTTCTGTAATTTTGGATGTGTTTCTACTGACTGATTTTTCTTCTGGCTACGAATCACTTTCTGTGCTTCTTTGCATATGTAGTAATTTTTCATTAGATTGTTGTTCATTGCAAATATTATGTTTTTGAATCCCTTAAATGTATCATATTTCTTTAGATGATGTTGATGTTTGTTTTGGCAGACAGTTGAGTTACTTAGGGATAAGTTTGTTCTTTTCGAAGCTTATTTCTAAGATTTGTTAGGGTGAGATTACAGTAGATTGTACGCGAGGGCTAATTTAGCCCTAACCTTAAGGAATAAGCTTTTTTTTTTTTAATTTCTTTTTTTTTTTTTGTGAGGAAGATCAGCCTTGAGCTAACATCCATGCTAATCTTCCTCTTTTTTGCTGAGGAAGACCTGCTCTGAGCTAACATCTATTGCCAATCCTCTTCCTTTTTCCCCCAAAGCCCCAGTAGATAGTCATATGTCATAGTTGCACATCCTTCTAGTTGCTGTATGTGGGACGCAGCCTCAGTATGGCCGGAGAAGCAGTGTGTCGGTGCGCACCGGGGATCCGAACCCGGGCCGCCAGCAGCGGAGCGAGCGCACCTAACCGCTAAGCTACAGGGCCGGCCCCAGGAATAAGTTTTTTTAATACATATTTCTACCAAAATTTCTACCCTAGATGTTCGCCGAGGTCTGTCTACTCTGGCTGGTGGAAACTCAAATATCCCCCAACTCTCTGTGAGCCATTGAAATTGTTCAGCTTATAGATCTTTAATAGTAGTCGTTTTATATTTTTTTCCTTTTTCTTTTCAGCCAGTATCTTAAGGGACCCTTATCCAGATAGGATTTCAGAGATTTTCTTTGCATACTTCTTTCCTTTCCAATATTCTGTCCCATAAATTCAAGCCAACTCCACCTTTCTGAGCTCTGACCTTTGTATATTCAACTCAGTGAGACAGCCATTATTTTCTTGGGATTCTGCTCCTTGCACCAATGTCTTGAAAGTGTCTCCAAGCAGAAAGCCAGGATAAACGTAAGGAACCCATCTTACTTGTTTTGCTTCTCTAAAAAAAAGCAAAGTCCTTTGCTGACTGGTATCCAGTGTCTGAAAGAAGTTGTTTCATATATTGTACTCAGCTCTCTAGTTTAAGATGAGATGACAAATATGGTACCAGTTCTGCTTTCATGGCCAGAGCAGAATATTTTTTGTAGTGTTTTTATCTTCATAACTTATTTAATACACTTTTTTTGAAATTGAAGTATACTTGACATACAATATCATGTTAGTTTCAGATGTACAACATAGTGATTTGACATTTATATATATTACAAAATGACCACCACAATCAGTCTAGTTAACTGTCACCATACAAAAAGTTATTACAATATTATTGGCTATAATCCCTATGCTGTATATTACTCATTTATTTTATAAATTGACTTATTTATTTTATAACTGGAAGTTTATACCTCTTAATCCCCTTTCCCTATTTCGCTCAACCTCCCACCCCTTCCCCTCTGGCAATAACTACTTTGTTCTCCGTATCTATGAGTCTGTTTCTGTCCTTTTTTGTTTGTTTATTTGTTTTGTTTTTTAGATTCCATATATGAGTGAAATCATATGGTGTTTGTCTTTCTGTATCTGACTTATTTTACCTAGCATAATATCCTTTAGGTCCATCCATGTTGTCACAAATGGCAAGATTTCATTATTTTTTTATGGCTGAGTAATATTCTGTTGTACATGCATACTACATCTGCTTTATCCATTCATCTATTGATGGATACTTAGGTTACTTCCATATCTTGCTGCAATGTAAATTGTACGTAATGCTGTAATGAACCTAGAGGTGCATATATCTTTTTGAATTAGCGTTTTTGTTTTCTTTGGGTAAATATTCAGAAGTAGAATTGCTGGATCATATGGTAGCTCTATTTGTAATTTTTTGAGGAACGTCCATACTATTTCCCACAGTGGCTACACCAATTTACATGCCAACCAACAGCACAGAGGGTTCCCTTTTCTCCACATCCTCACCAATACTTATTTCTTGTCTTTTTGTTGATAGCCATTCTAACAGGTATGAGATATCTCATTGTGGTTTTCATTTACATTTCCCTGATTATTAGTGACATAGAGCATCTTTTCATGTGTTTGTTGGCCAACTGCATGTCTTCTTTGCAAAAATGTCTATTTAGGTCCTCTGCCCAGTTTTTTAACCAGATTGTTTTGTTTTCTTGATATTGAGCTGTATGAGTTCTTTATATATTTCAGATGTTAACCTCCTATCTTACATATTATTTGCAAATATCATCTCCCATTCAGTAGGTCGCCTGTTCATTTCATTGATGGTTTCCTCCACTGTTGAAAACTTTTTAGTTTCATGAAGTCTCATTTGTTTATTTTTGCTCTTGTTGCCTTTCCTGAGGAGACAGATCCAAAAAGATATTGCTAAGACTGACTTCAAAGAGTTTACTACTTAAATTTTTTTTCAGGAGTTTGATAGTTTCAAGTCTTACATTTAAGTCTTTAATCTATTTTGAATCTATTTTTGTATATGTTGTAAGAAAGTGGTCCATTTTCATTCTTTTTCATGTAGCTGTCTGGTTTTCCCACCACCATTTATTGAAGACACTCTCTTTTCTTCATCATATATTTTTGCCTCCTTTGTGGTAGATTAATAGACCACATAAGTGTGGGTTTACTTCTGGGCTTTCCAATCTGTTCCGTTGATCTACGTGTCTGTTTTCGTGCCTGTACCATACTGTTTTGATTACTCTAGATTTAGCATAGTTTGAAATCAGGGAACATGATACCTCCAACCTTCTTTTTTCTCAAGATTGCTTTGGCTATTCAAGGTTTGATTTTATTTTTTATAATCATCTTTCATACTATATCTAACTATACAGAGAACTAAGAACTAAGTAAATATTAATAAACAAGGTATTAAGTAAATACATGTCTTATAAAACACACTTTTCCCAATGACCATAATAACTATAATTTATTCAATTATTATACTATGTGCAAGGCATTGTGCTAAGCATTTTTCAGTTATTACTCCATTTACTTCATATGACTAATTCATAAAATATTTATTGTTATACACCAGGGGTCAACAAATTACAGCCCATCAGCCAAATCTGACCAATCACTTGCTTTTGTAATTAAAGTTTTATTGGAACACAGCCACACCCAGTTGTTTACACATTGTCTGTGACTGCTTTCACATTATAATGCCAGAGCTGATTGGCAACAGAGACCATATGGTCTGGAAAGTGTTTATACGATTTACTAAAAAGTAAATAGCCTATTTGCTTTCTGGCCCTTTACCGAAAAAGGTTGCCAAGCCCTGTTATACACTCTTTCCCACAAAAGGGAAATGAGCTTTAAGAGATTATTTAATTTGAACAAAATCAAATTAAACACAGATCTGTCATTCAATGAGAGTCCTATTATTAAGTCATACACGAAAAGACTTAAAATAATTCTATTTAGACTCTGGTTCAACCTACAACATTGTGGAAATGTTGAACTCAAAGAAGTGCACGCTGTTGAAATAATAGATAAATTCCTTCTCCTCCCTAAAGAATGTTTTAAAAGTTTTTCTTGTATTCCACTTCTTTTGGTCTTTCTAGATTCATCTCTTATCTTTTCTGAGAAGACTTCTTTGATGATCCCAGCACGAATTCACTTAATTCCTAAAGTTTTGAAAATAATGTAACTCAATCTAAACCTTAATCCAAACCTAGTTAGGTTGTATGTATGTAACCTCACCTCAAGGAGTTAAAACCCTTTCCCTAATTCATCCATGTTCCCACAGTATATACTGAGGCTCGTGATTATAGCTCATTAAGTAACTTAGAAATATGCACACAGGTAGTTAACCATCAATCAAGAAACGTTGACCAAGCACCTCCAATAACTCAACACTTGATAGGTGCTAGTAATATAGCGTTGAGGAGGATAAGCATTGTTTCTCCATTCATGTAACTTCATAGTTAAGTGGAAAGCAGAGATATTAAACAAGTAAGTAAATTAGGATACAAAACTAAGCCACCTGTTTTATTCTCAATAACTCACATATATGGCAGATGCTCCAAAATCTCTTTTTTCCCATTTCAAACTGCCCCAAAACTCTATCTATAACCCAATAGCCTGCCTTGAAATATGCCTCCCTTGCTTTCAGTGGCAATAAATTTCACTTCCTTTTCCAAGAGTAAGTCTGCCCTCTGCAATATAAATCAAGCTACTTCACCTACTTCCCCAATTCTTCACCAAATTCTACCAGCAGCATAATACAAGTTTAGAAGCTGATGAGCAAGCAAAAATGGAAGTTGCTTTGGTGTCTGAAAGGAGATGAGAAGGTTATGAATAACCATAAATTAATTAATTATTTTACTCTGTTTTTAAATAATTAAATTATCTTGAATATGTTGATTGCTACAATGGAAAAGAAGAAAATATTTGTAAATGAATAACAGGTAGATTCTAATCTAGTTCTATGGTCAGAAAATACTTATTGCAGGAAATGGTATTAGATGAATAGAAATGGAAAAGTTTAAATGCTGAGTAGACAGTTAGGTTTAAGATTTGAGGCCAGATGTAAGAACATGAGTATCATCAACATAATAAGTGGTAATATAAGCCAGGACAATGCATTTTATAATCTAAGAAGAGGGTGTATAATGAGAAGAAAATAGGACTGAGGGGAAGAAATAAGAAATTCCAGTATGTAGTATTTGGGCAGAAGAGAAGAAAAGAGCAACCAAAACAAAGAAGCACAGTCAGAGATGTATGAACAAATGAGTATAAGCCCATGGAAACCAAATGGGGAGTAGTTCAGTAAGGGAGGAGCCAATCGTGCAAGTGCAATTGTGTTTGTGGGAAGATGCTCATGGACACACCCAATACCATCACCCACACATGCACGTGCACTCTCTCTACTTCTTTTTACTTGGTTCCATACTTTCTTTATCCAAAAATACAGGATTTTAGGGAAAATTGGGAAAGACACTTTTGGTGAGTATTGTTTTTATGCACTGCTATTTTCAAACAAAACAAAACAAACAAAAAACTACAGATGAGACACCTGACAGAGAACAGAAAACACCATTCAAGAGAGTCACACCAAAAGAAAAGTGAAATAGAAGTTTGAGGCCATCCATATTAGAGCAAGACTAGCTATTCTATATGATAGACATAGTATGTGGTCAAATGAATTTTTGTTTTGGTTAATAATTAATAGTCATTATGATATTGAAGAATTTTGGCAGTATAGGGGCTAGAGAGCAGAAACTGATATTGGCTAAAATTTTATCTACACACAAGCACATTCACAAACTATTCTGGTCTCTCCTACTAAATAATGCTTAGCTAATGGAAACATCTCAATTACATATACTTAAAGATTCTGGGCATTAATTTTCAAATTTGCTTATCTGGGAAAGTCTATGGCACTCCTCTTGGTGAGTACTATTCTATCTTATGAACCACCAATCAGACACTGATCATATTACATTTGCTCATTAAATTACATCAATCTAAGTATAATCAGCTATTTTCAATTCTTGCCTCTTACTCTTTCTTTTTTTTTTTTTTTTGCTAGTAGGCCAAGTTATGATCAACATCAGATATTTAATTAAGCTTTATAGGAGAAAAAGTGAAACTTGAGAAAATGCTATCTATTAATTTATTTGCTTCTGAAAATTAACAAAACCTGCTCATATTGAATTTGTTGAGGGAACGTCTGGGTCTAAATTATACAACGTGAGATTTTTTTTAAGGAAGCTGTGTTTCCTTAAATGCCATTGCATCGACCAAATAAATAGTATTGACCAAACATATTGGTGTTTTTAGTTTAGTATTCAGAGAGCTGGAGATACTGTCTTCTGTGTATCCAAAGATAGGACCTCCTTCTTACAGACAGAGAAGAAAGGCATAGCCTCATTTTCACTGATGTTTTAGTAGGTGGTCTTCTGCAGGTAGAGTTACCAACTCGGTACCATGAACAGTGTACAATTTCAAAGAATTGTCCCAAAGCTGTACTTAACTGGAAGTGGGGAGTACCATGTATTGAGCTCTTGGCCCAACCTTCAGGAACTTTTTGCACTTCACCAAGTGGAAATGCATCCCACTCTCTTATCCTTCTCTTCCAGCAGTCTTCAGATTTGCTCCATCCAGTGTACCTGCCCCTTTCTTTTCCAGGTATGCAGATCCTTCCCTACAAAATAATCAACAGAGATGTTCATCTGACTTCAATGACAGGACCCATTGTCTTAGTCCCTTTGTGTGTTTTGTGAAGTCTATATCTTCAGGTGTCAACTGTTCATTTTGATTAGCTTCTGCTGGCTCCAGGGAAGAGCTCTATTGTCTCTGTTCTCTGCAGTCTCTCCTAGGACTGCACGGAAATGGCGGTGAGTTTTAGTTCCTGTGAGAAGTTTTGTTCAGTGATTTTGAAGATGTCTTACCTTTTGTTCTAGAGGAATAAAATATAAAAATAGCCTAAAAAATGGACAGGTCATAATTGTTGATGACTGCCTTGTAAAAGAAAAGGACTGAGATCTTCTCATTTAATCCTTTTCTATTCATAAGCAGTCCAGAGAGCATCTGGTGAATTAGGACAAACATATTAATTGTACAGTCCTAGCTGACCTTAATCTTTTCCTTACTGGTTCCCAACTTCCCCACCCATTGCATTCCAATTCTGTGATGTAATGCCAATGACAATAACATATGCTAAAGGTTTTCAGAGAAGGAAGGAGTAATAAGACAAAGTAAGTTTTAAGCAAGCAGCGTACTTGAGTTCATTCTTAGGAAATTAAGATAAGCATAGAGCAGGAAGAAGGTCATTCTAGGGGAAAGCAGGAGCACAAAGATTCTCAGGTAGTTACCCATGGGGTGTGATTTCACGACAATGGCGTTGAACTGAGGTTTCATTTTCGAGTACCTGAAGATTTGAGGTTGGGGGCCAGACAACAGAAGACTTGCAAAGTCAGGTGTGTTTTCAATTTGATGTCAAATAAGGTAACTATAGCCTTGTAAGAAATGGAATGACAATAAAAGTTGTGCTTAAAGAAGAATAGCTTCCCTCTATTTCCCCCTTTGAGGCTAAAGGTTTATTTACTTTGTTTCGTGTTTTATTTATTTATGTATTTACTTATTTTGTAACTGATTTTATAATTGTCTCAGATACCCACTTTATTCCATTGTGTGAATGCCCATAAAATTCTGCAGTGTCGATTGGTGGGGTTTCCTTGATGGAGCTACTGAAGTGACCATTTACAGATGCCTCCCAGCAGCCTAAACGATTGTTGCCAAGAAAAGCTCAGCCACCCCCAATAACAGCCACAGGGCAAAGCCAGAGAGGTGAGCTGTGCAGGTACAGAGGACTAGTTTTCTCAGAATCTGCCTTACTAGCAAAGCAAAAACTTCTCCTGTGCCCATTCTGAAATGAATTAATTAGTTGAAGACCAATTTTGGTGAACTTTTCTATCCCTCCTCCTCTATCATTTTTTTCTCACAATAGTGCACGTGGTGAGACCCTCAGGGAGCAATAAGACACTTGGATAAGCCAGTTGTAGATTAAATATAGACTCCCTGTGGCAACTGTTATCTGCTGCCTTCCCTCCTGCTTGCAAAGATGCAGAGACGGGATTATTGCCACAGCTGCGCTTCCTAGAAGACTAATCAATGCAGCTATAAGAAGGTCTGAAATGCAGCAGGATTTTCAATTCTAAGGATAAAATTTTTAAAAAGGAAGGAAGAAAACTGTTCTGAAAGTTATAATGCTGTTAAATCCAAGCACGCTTTAAAGACAGAAAATAAGTCTACAAAAGTTGGCCCATTGTCCTATTTTGGGTGTATATGAAGCTGAGATTGAAAAAACCTGTCTATAGGAGACAGAAAAATGAAGCCAAGTTCCTAGAGAACATCAATTCTTTACCAGAACCTTGTTCATTTCAGTAAAATTGGAGTTGGGGCATGGTCACTGACAAAGTCATGATACACCACTAGAGATGTCAAATTCACCTTTGCTGCCTCTTCCTGAACATTTGGTTAGGCCCTGGTGTCATAGAAGGTTTAGGACAAATCCCAAACCAGTTGAGGTATAAAATAATAAAGACAAGTACAGAAAATCTAAAGGGAGCTCTGAGGAGGATGCTGTCTAAACCTCTGACAGAGCAGGAGTTAGGATTATGCCCCCATATGGGATGTCTGTCACTGACCATATTTAGGGTTTGGAGGTTGGATCCCATTATCTGATAGCATTCCCCACTCCTTGGCAAGGTGGGATGAGGCCATCCTGGAGTGATGGCAGTGCAAACCAACCTTGACTTTGGGTATATTATGTAGGTGGACAACAAGTTACTCAGTTTGCTCTTCTAGTCCATGTCAGTCAGTCAACATATATGTATTGAGATTCTCAGATACTATGCCAAGCAAACAAGACTTGACCCTGTCTTCTTGGAGCTTACCCTGTAGTTGAGAATGTAAATATTATATACATAATTGTAATTGTAATAACTCCAATCCAAGAGAAGTAGAGGACGCCAAGATCTAGGGCTAGCAGAAGTCCTGGCCTATTGAGATGGTTGTTAGGCTCCCTGTCTACCCACTTTTGGAAAGGGAAAGGGGGCAGGTGCCAGGTGATTTAGGCCAAAACCAAACAGGAGGTGACCTCTGATAAACTCATGATGGATCAGTGCACCTTCCTGTGTGGAAATACATGGAATGAGGCAGCCTGCTGTAAAATTCCCTTCCAGTAGTGTTTTTGCACCAGACCTCTGCTTACTAGAAGATATAGAGGAGGGAATTTGGGATCCTCAGAGCTCAGTTCCCAAACAGTTCTTTTTCCCCTTTGCACAATTTATTTTGATGTTGTCAAGTGAAACTATTTCTACCTTGCTATGATTACAGTACACTGATAAAAATATACAGCATATATCTTAGCAAAAGTTTTTTAGTGAATTTAGAATCCCATTGGTTTTAATAGACATACATGCATTCGGGTTGTTTTTTTTTTTTTAATTTAATGAACAACATTAATGAGAAGTAAAATGTTTTATACATTTAGTGAAAGACATTAATGGGAAGGAAGAGATTCATTATGACACTGCTTTGTACCCAGAGGATGCATGTGAAGGTTGTTCTCTGGGTGACTAAACAAGGAGTGTACTTATGTTAATGGCCATATTAAAATAGCACAAGTGTAAAATATTGCATAGAGGATCCTTAGAAGATAAATTGTTTGTTTAAGTTCTCACTTGCTGTTTACAAAATGTTGGTTTGTTTTTTTTGTCTCCTTCTCTCTTGTTTAGGACAGTGAGTTTTTACTCTTCACATAGCCTAGCCTTCCAAACATGAATCCATCCAGAAAACAAATCTAAAGAAGAGTGTGAACTAAACTGATTCTCTTTGACATTTTAGATCAAATCTGAGAGCCTGACAAGAAATTTGGATTTGCATTCTAAATATCCCTGATCCAATTTGTTGGTTGGTTGTTTGGTTGGTTTATGATATACTAACACCAAAATTGGAAGACCCAGAGACTCATTACTAAATTAGAGAACTCTTCTGAATTCCAGTTTAAAGAACAAGTAGATAGGGCTAAAACATATAAAATACAATGAAATTTATTCCCAAATGCTAATGAACTTTTGTTATTTTAAAACACTGTGTTTCCTGGGTCAAATCAATCTCCAATGTGCATTAGTATAAGACTGTTAAGTGTAGATCCCTCTAAAGACAAGGGAGCCATTTGAAACACAGATAGTTCTATCTATAGACGAGAGATACGTAACTCAAGAAAAATTAAGGGATTATCTTTAAGGTCCCGTGAATCAGCTTCTCCAGCTCTAAAAGAGATTGTCTACATATATATATCACCAGGAGCAGCATATTGCAAAGAGTCTGGATGCCAGAAAGGGCAGCTCCTACTAAACTCAAACTCAATTCTCACTTATTGAGACTTAGCAAAAAGAGGAAATACTATTTTTTCCTTTAATGAACACATGTTGACAAGAATCGCTGAAAATACTTAGAATTATTACATTGCAGGTTTGATATATACTTTTAGGGGAAGTAGAGGCCATCAAATGGGTGACCCCTCAACATATCTGCTCTTTTATATATATACTTATATATTTATCAGCTGTACTGAAATATAATTCCTATATCATAAGATTTACCCTTTTAAAGTATTCAGGGATGTTAAAAATTCAGTGATTTCTAACATATTTACAGAGTTATGCAACAATTACCACTATCTAATTTTAAAAACATATTCCCGCCCAAAAAAGCCTGCACCCATCATCAGTCACTCCCTAATCCCTCTGCCTCTAGCTCCGGAAAGTATTAATCTACTTTCTGTCTGGGTGGATTTGCCTATTCTATACATTTCATAAAAATGGAATCATATAATATGCCATCTTTTGAGGGCAGCTTCTTTTACTTAGCATAATGTTTTCAAGGTTCATCCATGTTCATCCTTGAATCAGGACTTCATTCCTTTTCATGGATGAAGAACATTTAATTGTATGCACATACCACATTCTTTAATCCTTTCATCAGCTGATGGACATTTGGATTGTTTTCATTTTGTGGCTATCACGAATAGTGTGACTACAAAAATTTTTGTAAAGTTATTGTGTGGACGTATGTTTTTATTTCCTTGGATATATACTTAGAAGTAGAATTCCTTGGTCATATGGAAGCTCTATGTTTAACTTTTTAAGGAAATGCCAACATGTTTTCCAAAGAGGCTGCACCATTTTACATTCCAATTAGCAATACATGAATACTTTTGATTCCCCACAACTTATCAAACTCTTTACATTCTTTATCTTTAGCTGAGATGATATTTAAGGTGGCAACTTTGGCCATTGTGGCAAGTTGCTCAGTTTTCCTGGTTTTCTCCCGTGTATACATATTATTAAACTTAGTTTTATTTTCTCCTGCTAACCTGCCTTTTTAATTATTTGACCAGCCATAAGAACCTTAAGGGAAAGCGCGGTAGGGGGGAGATTCTCCCTCTTCCCCTACACAACTCTGTACCAAGCCTTGTGCCAGGCACTGGGGATATGCCAGTAAGTAGATCAAATAAAGCTCCTCCCTCACAGAGCTAACATTGTAATAGAGCAGAGAGATAATGAACAAATGAATAAAAGAGATCATTTTAAATGCTGAAGAAATAATAAAATGGACTGAAATAGAAAACAAATAATAAGTAATAGTTCTAGAGATGATGATTGAGGAAGATCGCATAATGAATGACATTTATGCTGAATGAAGCCTCAAGGGTTACAAAAAATGAATCACACGGGGCCAGCCCGTTGGCGTAGTGGTTGAGTTTGTGCACTCTGCTTCGGCGGCTTGGGGTTCGCAGGTTCGGATCCCAGATCTACTCACCGCTTATCAAGCCATGCTGTGGCAGGTGTCCCACATATAAATTAGAGGAAGATGGGCACAGATATTAGTTCAGAGCCAATCTTCCTCAGTAAAAAGAGGAGGATTGGCAACAGATGTGAGCTCAGGGCCAATCTTCCTCACCAAAAAAAAAAAAAAAAGAATCACATACTAAGTGTGACTGTGCTGGGCATTGGGTAGGCCATCAAATAGAAAGAAAAACATGTGCAAAGACTTTAAAGGCAGCAAAGGAGCTTGTTCATGCAATCAAGAAAAGACCAGTGGAACAGAGGAAAGAGAGGAGTAGAGTCATAGGAGCTGTGTGGGAGAAGCAGGCAGGCACCAGATGTGCAGGGCATTATAGGTCATTGTGAGGGGTTTCACTTAAGGCAAACGGAAGTTATTTTATGATATTAAACATAAGATCTGCCTTATCTAATTAACATTTAAAAATCACTATTTCTGCCACATGGAGGAAAGTTAGTAGGGTATAAGTAGAAGAATGGAGACCATTGAGGAAGCTGCTGTAAAAGTCCTATGTGAAAATGAATAGTAGGCTGGGTAGTTGGTGGAGTGTCAAGTTTTGGGATAAGAATCAAGAGTTTCAGTTAAACCTAAGTTCAGGAATCATGTGAGAAATGCATAGGGAGATATCAAAAAATGCAATTCTGTATGCAAATCTAGGCTGAATATTATATGAGAAAACTGGGCTGAATAAATACATTCAGAAGTCACTAGCATATAGATAGTATTAAATATTATAAGAATGGATAAGGTTGCTTTGGATTACCTTCCTTTAGAGCAATGCTTCCTTAATTTTTGTATGAAATGACACCTATACAAAATAACAAATTCTGAAAAGCACATTGCAGTAAGCTTGGGTAAATTGGGGCTACATGCAGCCTAGTAAAAATAAGTTCACTACTTTGGCTTTGCAGTATGTAATTATGCAAAGAGTCATATGTTGGGTTCCCTAGGAAACAGACATTGAGGTGGAGATTTGCATCCAGTAGGTTTACTGGGGCATGTTCTCAGGATCAATACCTGCAAGGCACTTAGGGAAGCAGAAATGGGCAGAGGGAAAAGTTAGACGATGGTGTGGTTTAGCAGAGGCCTTGACCTATTCTACCTGTAGAGAGCTCTGGAGCTGGAGAAACCCCTCAGAGTTTTCCCAAATTATGACAAGGGGGCTAGGCTTCTATGCCCCCACATCAACTAGTTATTGGATGTAAACTCTCTCTGGGAAGAGAATGTAACCTTGGCCAAGGCAACTTTTTTTGGAAAAGGACAATTTTTAAGGAAGGACTCAGCTAAGAGCCATCAGGAGGCAACACATCTGGGCAGGGGTGGTGGTGAGGGTCCTAAGGAGAGAAATAATACATCCACTAAAATAAAAGAATTAAATGCAAAGCATAAGGAAAGATACTAAATATTGAATTTGTATAAGAGTTCCATACAAAGTTTTTTCACATTTTTAATGAGAAGCTTGAGTGTGCTTCTGGGGATGTAACTTTTTATATTAAGTTACATACTTATAATTGTTATATGTAATTGCTTTTTAATGATGATTTCTCCAAATTATTCACAGTCACTCCTGATGAGAAACTTTGCACAACTAGTGATAAAAATGGTAAATCATATTTTTTATAACTACAGAAAAATTTTCAAGAGTTGATATTATATTTATATATATTTAAATGGTCATTTTTCTCATTGACAAATGTAGTGTTGCATTTTCTTGTGAAAACATGAATGGATTTCAAATACAACTGCACTTTTACCATAAAAACAATTTCAAAATAATAGCGACGCTCTAATTTGCCAAAAATATATCTATTGTTAGTAGTCACCTGGCGGCTGGTTTGGTCATCTCTGAAAGCAGATGCTGAAGCAGGTACCCGTGTGGTAGAGCACATCTTTGGTTGTGCTCAATGTAGTGAGCCCAACACCTGAGGGATGGCGGGACATACATTCTGAGCCCCACTCCATTGAAGTCACCTTCCCCAAAGCCCTAAATATGGCTGCTCACTGCAGGAAATGACCAAACATAAGGTCCATGACACCCATGCCCTGAACAAATACTTGAGGGCTAAAGGAATTGTTGTCTCATGGTATGGTTAAAAAGTCGCTAAGAACTGAAAGCAACATCATTTTCTGTCCCTGTATTAAACAATACTGGGACGAGACATTAAAAAAAAAAACGCTTAACAAAAAATAAAGTTGATTCTCATTATTTTCAATAGTTATATTCTATAAAGTCTCTAAAACCACTGAATTAGTAAATACTGAACCATTGATTCTATGGAAAGAAAATATAAGGTTAGATTCCTGTGAGTCTCTGTTCACTACATTTTGGAAACCTGGTCAATATATAACCTTGTTTCATGCATATTTCTGTTTCAAAACATCATATTACACACATATACATATATATATAGATAGATAGATAGTTGATTCCTTAACAGTGAACTCATAGCCAATAGCACTGTACCTCATGCCTGAACAAAGTTTCTCTAAAACGTATTTTCTTGGTAAGTGTTATCACAGCCTTGTTGCATTTAGGAACACCAAACAGCACTGCAGCATCATACTTGGGGGCCATTTTAAACTGTCAACTCACCAACAAAAAGCACAAAATTGTGAAAAATGTGGCACTAAATAGACCACAAAAAAGATACTTGCCTACAGTATGAGAGCTGAAACATGAAGGCAGAGTGTCATCTGGTTCAACCTCAACAGGGAACATGCACATTGAGCAAATCAAATTTATTGTCACTCTGCGCATGTCCACAAATGACCATGAAAGCACTAGAAGTATTGATTTGGAGCTTACAAAAAAATTTTAGCTAGTAGGCAAATTCGCAAATTCTGAGTCTGTGAATAATAAGGTCAACTGTACTTACTCCTGGAAAATAAAACTTCAAGATAACTAAAACAGCTTCTCATCCAGGCTCACTTGAAGACATTCACCTTGCTGGGCCCACCAATCAGAAACCATTATGTCATAATCTTCGCCCAATCCTCGCCAGTTCACCTTGCAAGACCACCTTCAAAATCACCCAGTCAAGGCTCTCTACCTCTCCCTAATTTTTCCATTTTGAGACACTACTAAGGTGGTGTTTTCCCTTTCTGCAGTAAGTATAATAAACTTAGCTCTCCTTGGTGAACTGTTTATTTCTTTCTGATGATCTTTTGGAGAGCCGGTAGCCAGCAACATTTTCAGCACAACAGTGTTCCAGGAATGTGTGGTCATAGCAAGCTTTTCTGCAGTAGATGGGAATAGGAACCTCTAATAGCATCTTTAAAATTATTTAAATCTAATTTGAATTGAAAACTATGACATGTAAGTGTCAATTTTTCTCTCTCTCTCTCTCTGAAAAGTCATTCACCGGAATAAGCTACTGGCTCCCTTATTTTCTCCTTTCTCCTTTGGTCTGAGGATAGAGACAATTAAAAATACCTGTGGTGGAAAATTGACGTAGTGCTAAGCAATGGAGGAAATGTGCTTAATTACTGTGAGATGCGAAATAGGTGGTAAATGATTCTTGTGTCAATTTGAAGACATCAGCACTCATATTTCTCACGTGGTATGGACTGTGACCTAATCTCACATTTATTCAATTAAACCAGAGAGTGAAATTCCAAAATATTTTTTTCTTCTCACATCCACCGAATCAGCAAGACTTTTTGATTTATTGCAATATTTATTACTATTACCAGCCCAGATACCAAGGGTCAAGTAAAAGAAGATGATCTAAAAATCCTGTATAAAGAAATTACAATGAGAATGTGAACAAAAACTAGACAGCAAAGGCTCTAGTCCTATTCTGGCACTAACACGAGGGAAGTCACTTGCATTCTTGAGACCTTGGTTACTATATCCACACGATAAAGAAATAGGATTACATATCTTGAAATTTCCTTCATCTCAGACTTTCTATCACTCTTATTGACTAATTCTACATCTTTCCTTGTATCCATGGAGGTTGATTTTTATGCATATTCATCCTCCGGAGAAAAGGGCTGGGTCTGCTACAGCCCTGTTTCCTTATATTCTAGGAATACGAGAGCTAAGACATCTGTCAAACATAGGTGTTGATAACTAATCATTATCAGTGGGGACCATGGGCATGTTCCAGAAATAACTCGATAATTTTAAGTTTCATGAGTTTTCCGATATCTTCAAGCTCAGTGGAATTTCAAGAGATGTCTGATTTTTTCTGCCCTCTGCTGCAATTTACACATGAGGAAACTGAGGCCAAAACGAGGCAGCCTGAGACCAGTTGTTATTATTAACATTACTACCACACAAAGAATTAGTTTTTAGAAGGAAAATCACTTTAAGAGCTAAACAATGTGATAATGATCTGGTTGGTCTGGTTATCAGTTTGAGGAGAAAGGTAACAAGATTTCTGGCTGGAGGTAACAAACATATTTTATTTCAGAGTACAACTTTTTGGACAAATAGAGAGTAACTGATAATGTGACCTTTTGGGGTGTGGAAATATGCATCTTCAAATCTCTCCTACTTGAGTAGGTTGTAAATGAAGAACTAGCCATGAGAGGAAGAGCATAAACAAGTCATAGGACCACGTCCAAAGCCAGTGTTCACGCCTACCCCTTCTCACAAGCTCCTTGTGATTTAGCTAATTTTGGAGGCCTGACATCTGATCTCTGTGGCACCCTTCCACTCAAATATAGAAGATCGCTGTATTCTGGATGACACAGTTAATTTGAGGCCTAAGAGCAATTTCTCTGCTCTAAATGGAACTCTGTCTTTGGACTAAAGTTCTCAATAAAAGACTCTATTAACTTGCAACTGTGCCCAATTTGTGAGTGTTTAGTGCCAGTTTAAACAAACAATTAGAGAAAATCAAAGGAAAATGCCACCCAAAAAAGAGATTCCTGCTCACAGTGCCAATAGACCATCTAAAATAGATGTGGAAGGCTAAATGCCAGGTACAAGTTGCAGATATTCAGCAGCAGCTTTAAGGGCCCCTGGTGTTCAGTTAAACTATGCCATGCAGTGAAATGCAATCATTTTCCATAAGCAGACCTGTGTTTCACCAAAGCTTGATCCTTACTTTCAGGGTTAGACGTGGAAGAGGAACTTTTACCCTCAGGGCGTTTACCTGCAACATTTGGCTGCTTCCCATGCAGTGGAGAGTCTATTTTAACCAATTACCAAGTATGTTTCCCCTCTTTCCATCTTGTATCTACGTCCTGGATTCTGAGACAGACATTACTTTATTCAGCTAAATTACTCTGGGTTATTAATAACGGTCCTAGTGTTTTCATGTTTTTTCTTTTGTTTTGTTTTCTTCTTCCTTCCCATTTATTCTACACAGTCATTTGCATCTCACTTCCCCATTAGACAATCACAGGGAAGCTGGAGAGATCCCATCTGTGCGTTTCAGGGGGTGAAATCAAACAGCCCTGGGACAGGTGGAGCAGGCAGCAGGAAGGTGACCCCAGGCGCGCAGCAGGTGGGGTGAGCAGCACAGGAAATCAGCAGGCGGCAGGCAGTTTGAAGGGCAGAAAGGCCCGTGCTGCCTGCGCCGAGGCAGCAAATCAAGCAGAGGTTAGCAAGTAAGAAGGGTGACGGGAGGGCAGACCAGGCACGTGACCAATGGGGAGAGAGAAACAGAAGGCAATTAGCCAGGGGGAGAGGGCAGATGGAGGGCATCCACCAACAATTATCAGGGGAAAGGGTAGCAGGAGGGTAATAATAGGAGGCAGTTCTGAGAGGCGAGAGGACAGCAGGCAGGTGACATGCCACAGCAGTGAGAACACCGGGCATGCCTTACCTGGGAAAAAGCATTGACCATGAGGCTCATTCTCACCGACTAGGGGCCTCAAGAAACTCAAATGTGGGTTTGGAAGCAATTAACTGTTTTTCCAGGTTGTTTCTTTTTCTTTTGTGCCATTAAGCAGATGTAACCAGCAGCCATCCTGAAACTGACCAAGCCAGGATGTAACCACCAGCCGTCCTGCAAGTGATCAGGTCTCACCAGAAGAGCTATGCCCATGACCTTTGCCTTATCTTTAATGCAAAGATCTCTCCAGGAGGAGCTCAGGCCTCATTATGTGGAAGCATGTTCTCCAACTGAGCCTGTGCAAGCGAATACCCGCCTCTCCCTTTTGAATATTCATTCCCCAACCAAATAAAAGTTCCTGCTTTCCTTCGTTCCGGGATGCCATGACTTTGAAAATGATTCCTCATGGCCTCCTATTTGCTGCAAATACACTTTACTTTGTGAGACAACTTCCACTGGTGTAGAGTCTTATTTAACTCACCCAGGAGGCAAGCCCACCTGGTTCGGTATCATCACTACCCTTGGAGCAGGACCAAGGAGATTGTGGGGCTGTTGGCAACCAAGAGGTGCAACCCCAAGAATGTGTGGCCTCTGGGGTCTGGGTGCCTGCTACAAATCGCCACCTTAGGAAATATTTGCACTGCATGCAATGATTATTTCCCTAAGGGACCTCACAAAGTGCCATCTGGTGACAATAACAGAGAAAGTGGAGGGCAACTGCAAGGCAGGCTACTGCCTTCTAGTTGAAATTCTAAGGAAAGGGGCAAATGCAGAGAAATTCAATTTTGTAGGTGTTTTCCACGCATCAGGCTCTGCCAGACACTTTATATATATCTTATCCAATCCTATGGCAACACTTGCATGATACTGTTATTGTCTTTGTTTTTAAGTCGAGAAAATTGAGTTTGAGACAATACGGAAGTGGCCCAAGATCACATAGCTGGTAAGTGAGAGTTGTGATTTCAACTTGAGCCGCTCTGACACTCAGACTCTTCCATCTTCAATAGCACAGTGGGTCTCAAGTTCGGAAAGGCCTCTTTTAACTACTGACAGATGGTGGATCTTCATCCTTGAAGATAAAGGCTTTGGATTCTGTTAAACATAAATTTCTTCAAGAAGGCACATAATACAAGACAGTGTTTCTCAGATTTGAATAATTATTTGAATAATTTGAATCTTTCCATTATTCAAATGTATCCCCATTAAAGATACAAACAGCCTGACATATTCTCAAGTCCCACAAAGCTTAGTTTGGGTGGCAGCACCAGAAACTGTAAATAGGATCTTCAGCAGCTCAATATGAAAAGAAGACTCTTTGAAAGAGTCTTCACTGGTGAAGTCTTCACTACTTCACTGGTGATCTCTGCATCACCCATCTCTCTATTCTGCATGCTCGTTGGACCTTTGTATCAGGACGCTTTTACCTGCAATGCATAGAAAGCTCTGATCCAGACTGACATGACCATTAGGAAATTTATTTCATATCACAAGAACTTCAGAGGTGGGAAAGAATCCAGCATCCCTCCCAAGGTTCTCTTGCTCTGCTCTCTTCTGTGATGACTTCTCTTCAGCCCAGCAGCAGGATGACATGAGCAGCTCCAGGTGTTACATTCAGTAGTGGTCTGTGCTGGGAAACGATGAAGGACTGTTACATCTTGTGTCTCTTTCTTAGGAGTAAAGAAAGGGATTCAGAAGCCCCTTAATCCAAACACACTTCTCCACACAACTCATTGGCCAAAAATAATCATATATGAGTTCCAAACCACTTACCTGGAAGGGGAATGGGATTATCATGATGGATAATTTTATCAGGATCCACTCTTCCTCTGAGCTATGTCTTGAAAAAGGTAGACACCTGAACATAATGAAGATTCATTTAGAAATGAGGGAAAAGATGGATGCTGGATGGGCAGCTGAGAGTCTTTGCTCCAGTCCTCAATTAATGATTATTGAAAAAATGAATGACTGAATGTGAACGATTTTTGAGCAAGTTTGATAGGGAAAAGGAATAAAAGCACTGGATATGAAATTGTTTTCGGGATCATTATTCACCCCACAGTAGCAATGTGACCTTGAACAAATCGATTCATTTTCTCAGCCTTGGTTTCCTCATTTGTAAAGTGGAGAATGTAACACCTACCCCATTTAACTCACAGGCTTGTTAGGAGAATTAAATATATATGTGTAAATGCTTTGTGTATGACAAAGAGTTATGTAAATGTGAGACATTATGATTATTAATATTCAGAATTTAATCAACCTGGTTATTCTGTCAGTGAGAAAATATGTATTATTTTCTATGAGCCAAGTACAACTTAAGTGTGAGCTGTGGAGACCTTGGAAAATCGTAACATCTAGGAAGTACATAAAACTCACTGAGGAATCAAAATATTGTTGTCTAAGATTATATAATATGTCATTGAAAGCACAACACAAAACAAATGGTGTCAGGAAAATTGGATGTACATTAGAAAAAACACAGGTAGTTCCCCACATCATATTTAAAAATGAATTTTGAATAGAATAAATATCTAAATACGGAAATCTATAAAAATATTAGACAAAATATTAGAAAACATTTATTTTGAGTCTTAGGATGGGAAAGTCCCTCCTAATCAAGTTTCAAAATCCTGAGGCAATAAGAGAAAAAAGATTAATGTATTTTAATGCATAAAACTTTAAGCGTCTTGTAATATAATATATCATAAGCAAAAATAAAAGACAAATGACAATCTAGGATAAAATGTTTGTAACATTTATAACAGACAAACTATTAATATCCATGAAATACTTTTTTATCTTTTGGTGAGGAAGATTGGCCCTGAGCTAACATCCATGCCCATTCTATTCTATTTTGCATGTGGGATGCCACCACAGCATGGCTTGATGAGTGGCGCATAGGTCTGCACCCAGGATCCAAACCTGCGAACTCCAGGCCACCGAAGAAGAGCAAGCAAAATTAACCACTACGCCACCAGGCCGGCCCCTCTGTGAAATAGTTTTGAAGTAAATTGAAAAGCAATCAGGGTGGCCCCGTGGCTTAGGGGTTAAGTGCGCACGCACCGCTGCTGGCGGCCGGGGTTCAGATCCCAGGGGCACACTGAGGCACTGCTTCTCCGGCCATGCTGAGGCTGCGTCCCACATACAGCAACTAGAAGGATGTGCAACTATGACATACAACTATCTACTGGGGCTTTGGGGGAAAAATAAATAAATAAAATTATAAAAAAAAGAAAAGCAATCAAATGTAAAACTGAACGATTTTCAATAAAAGAGTATTAATTTTCAGTACAAATATAAAAAGACTTGTTCATCCTAAGAAATAGTACAAAAACTTTAAAAATTAAAACAAAACCATAAGATAATACCATTTTTGCCCACTAGGTTGTTTAAAGGTTGATAATCCCTGGTACAGATACGGTATAGGCAAATGGACTTATGCTGCCACGTGGGTGGGGTATAAATTTGTTTAACTATTTTGGAAGGAAATTTGCCATAGTCTTTGAATCCGCAGCTTATGTTTTAAGGATCTATTCTGCATGACATGTTCACAATGTGCACAAAAATGTATATGGCCACGATCCACTTAGTTGTGGGAACCTCAAAATAACTTAAATATCTATTGATAGAATATTGGGTAAATACACAGCAGAAAAGATATATCATTTAAGGTTACGATTAAAAAGTGGAAGTGGATTTCGATGTAGTAATATAGAAAAATGTATAACACATATGGCCAAGGGACAAAAGCAAATTAGGGAACTATAGGTAATCTATGAGCCTATTTTTTCTTTAAAAATGCTATGAACATACGTTTGCCTATGAACACACACGCACTCTCTCTCTCTCTCACACACACACATACACACACACAGATGTACAGTATAATCAAAGGATTCTAGAATTCAGAGTGAGAAGTATGATGCAATATTCTGAAAGAATAAATGTAGATTTTATACTTCAATTTGATAGCTATCTTTCAGGTCTTACCAGCTCCATGGACATGGACTGATTCCACATCTTCTGGCACTAAATCTAACTGTAACTCCAGAATGACTCATTATCTTCACATTTTCTGATGATCTGTTTCGCGACCCTGCTCTCATAAACCCCATCTTTTAGATGCCTGCTTTCCAGGATGGTGAGACACTCTCTAGGCCTTCCACCCCTTCTATACAGTAGCTACTAGCCAGAGGTGGCTCTTGAGCACTTGAAATATGACTAGTGGAAACTGACATATGTTGTAAGTACAAAATAATGGCCATATTTCAAAGACTTAGTACGAAGCAAATAATTTCAAATAACTCATGAATAATTATATAGTGACTACATGTAGAAAGGATATTTTGAATATATTAGATTAAATGAAATATATATTAAAATTAATTTTACTTGTTTCTTTTTGAATTTTCTTTTTAATGTGGCTACTAGAAAATTTAAAATTACACATGCAGCTTATATTTGTGACTCACATTATATTTCTATTGGACAGTGCTGCTGTAGGTCGTGAAATAATCTCTTTTTTCCCAAGAACGTCTACCTGGGAATGTGCCAGTGTCTGGAGACTGTGCTCTCTGTTCCTGCTCAGATTCCTACATTTCTCCCCTCTACAGTTTCTATTGCTTAAAACTAAGACCCAAGTAATAGAGAAACAATCTTAGAATCTATGAGTTGGGGCATGGAGCACAAGTCCACAATGAATATGATGTTTCAATGCTAAGTGATTGAGTTATGCCAGTGCCATTAACAAACAGCAAAATAGGAGCAGAAGAGGGTTTGAGGATAAAGGCCACCTTCTTGCTTTTAAACGGGATGCATTTGGAAAACTGGCTGTGCCCAGCAGCCATTTGGAATGTGAAATCAAACTGCACATAAAAGTTTCAAATGGCGATTCAGGATAGGGAGACATTCGTAGTCAGTACATGTTAGAAAACCACATAATCAAATTGATTTTAAAATATTCTTCTATTAAAGCTTGCCAGAACTCATTTTGATTAAACCGTATTTAAAACAAAAATGCTATATAATGCCATGTTTATATTTATCTTAACACATCAGTGATTATATAGATTCTTAATAAGCAGCGAAATAAACAATAAACAAGTAAAATATATTCCCAGACGTGCCCATGATACTTGTTATTATAAAAAAAAAAAAAAGTATGGGGCGCAACCCAGCGGTGTAGTGGCTAAGTTTGCACAATCTCCTTCGTCGGCTCAGGGTTCGCGGGTTTGGATCCCCGGCACAGACTTACACACCACTCATCAAGCCATGCTGCAGGGGCATCCCACATACAAAAAAATAGAGGAATATTTGCACAGATGTTAGCTCAGCAACAATCTTCCTCAAGCAAAAAGGGGATTGGCAACAGATGTTAGCTCAGGTCCACTCTTCCTCACCAAAAAAAAAAACAAAAAGAAGTATGATTTTGCATCTTCATAGCCAAACACAATGTTTTTCCTTCATTTTTTGCTTAACTAATCAGAGTTAATTTTGCATGTATTTAGTGACTGATACTGTACTGGGGTGGAGATGGTCAGAAAATATATCCAAAGTATCGATCACGGAACATCATATATATCAGGTTCTTAATAATTTATTATTGAGTAAATAAATTAATTCCTTAATTCAGAATGGGAAAATTATAGACTTCAGATCATGAGGAATGTGTTATCTAAGTATAGAATCATTTGCCCCAATCTCACAGCATTGCATATTCGGTCGAGGATACACTAAAATAACCCAGTGTTTTCTTTCATCCCAGAGGAGAACAATTCCTATTGGGACAGATGTGAATGTTAATGAAGAAGAGGGTAATCCATATGGTTCCTAGGAATAACAAAAAATAAATGCCAACAAAGAGGGCCCAGAGATGAAATAATAATAACATATAAAACAGCAGAGACTTCCAGTTTCCAACGTGGCATATAAGGAGCTTAGAAGTGACTATTATTTTCTAACAAGTAAAAAGATGAACAAACTGAAAAATCAACAATTTTACTTAGATCTGTCAAAGACGTGAGATCACTGGGCACATCACTTCCCTCAAAATTGGAAAGATAGACAGGCAGATACATAAAATCACATTTACCAGAGCAGAAACGCAGGAACAGAACCTCCTCAGGAACCAGTGCCATGGCAGGAAAACTTCAAGTGTAATTGGCGAATGGTTGGTGGCTCAGTGTGGACAATCCGAGAGGTAAAAACACCATGGCAACCCAGTAATAGAGGATCCCCATACATTTGTGAGTTATGTCTCCACAAGCTCTACCAGACTCGGACATAGAAGATTAGAAAAAAAATCCCTTCTGGCTTCTGGCAGGGGCAGGGAAAAAGGAAACATTTTGAAATACACCAGAGCACCCTGTTCCTCCTAACAAGGCCTTTGCTCAGGAGAAAAAATTTTGCCAGAGTGTAACTTATTGGGGTTTTACCAGAGTCTAACCTACCTAAGAGAAAGGAAATACCCACCTCCAGCCTTCTCTAGCCTTTGACGTGGAATATAGAAAATACCCAACTCCAGCTCTCTCTATCCTTCCACATAAAGGAAGGGAAATACCAAACTCCAGCCCCCTCTAGCCATCCTGTCCCACCCAAGGGGGAAGGGTGCTGAGAAGTACTGGTCAAGTTCACAGTCGAGGAACATAGTTTATCAAAAGACTGAGATCTAATCACAGGACTATAGAACACTTCCCCTCCCACAATACTTTACCACTACTTTATTAAAAGTCTCTTTACTGCAATTCATTTTAACCCAGTACATCACAATCACCTTGCAACAAAAATTACAAAGCATATTAAAAAGCAAAAACACAATTTGAAGAGACCAATCAAGTGTCAGAGCCAAAGTCAGATATGGCAGGAATGTTGGAATTATCAGACCAGGAATTTTACAAAACTATGATTGATATGCTAAGAGTTTTAATGGAAAAAGTAGGCCAAGGACATGCAAGAACACAGCGATAATATAAGCAGAGAGATGGAAATTCTAAGAAAGAATCTAAAATAAATATTGAGGAGCAAAAACACTGTAACAGAAATGAAGAATGCCTTTGAGCGATTCATTAGTAGACTGGATACGGCTGAGAAAAGAATCTCTAAGTTTGAGGCTGTGACAATAGAAACTTCCAAAACTGAAAAACAAAAAAGAAAAAAGACTGAAAAAAGTAATAGAATATCCAAGATCTGTGGGACAACTACAAAGGATATAACATACACGTAGTAGAAATACCAGAAGGAGAAAAAAGAAAAAGAACAGAAGCAATGAAGTCTATTTCCCCAATTAATGTCAGACTTCAAATCACAGATCCAGGAAGCTCAAAGTACACCAAGCAGGATAAATGACAAGAAACCCAAATAAACAAACAAAACCACCACCTAGGCATATCATATTCAAACTTCAGAAAATCAAAGTTAAGAAAACATCATGAAAGGAGGCAGAGGGGAAAAATATCTGACCTGGAATCATATTGGTATTATTCTAAAGTAGATTGTGATCAGTTGAGATGCATATAGTAATCCTTAGAGCAACCACTAAGAAAATAACTTGAAATAATAATAACACAATCAACAGAGGAATTAAAATAGTATACTAGAAAAATATTTATTTAACACAAAAGATGGTAGTAAAAGAGAAACAGAGGACCATTAAAAAATAAACAAGAAAAATAGAAAGCAAAGAACAAAATGGCAGGCATAAATGGAACCACAGAAATATTTATATGAACTGTGAATGGACTAAACACAACAAGCAAAAGCAGAGATTGTTAGATTGAATAAAAACAAGACCCAGCTATATGTTATCTATAAAAGACAAATCTTATATTCTAAGACACAAATAAATAAAAAGTAAAACAATGTAAAAAAATAAAACATGAAATCAGTAACTCTATGAGAGCTGGAGTGGCTGTATTAATATAATAGAAAGTATACTTTATTACAAGAAATATTACTGGAGAAGAAAATACATATTTTATAATGATAAAAAGTATCAATTCATCAGGAAATATAACAGTTATAAACATATACACACATAACCATAGTGCCCCAAAATACATGAAGCAAAAGTTTGCAGAATTGAAAGTGGAATTAGATAATTCAAGAACAATAGTTTGAAATTCAAATAACCTGCTCTCAATAATGACTAGAACAATTACACAGAAGATTAACAAACATAAAGAGGACTTGAATAACGCTATAAACTAAGACTTTGATATATGTAGAACAGTCTGCCTAACAACAATATAATACACATTCTTCTTGAGTGAACGTGGAACAGTCTCCAGGATAAACTATATTTTATGTCATAAAACAACCTCAATAAATTTAAAAGGATTGAAATCGTACAAAGGATATTCTCCAACTACCATAGAATTAAATTAGACATCAATAACAGGAGGAAATTTAGAAAATTTACACATATATAGAAATTAATCAATACCCTCTTAAACCACTAATTGGTCAAAAAGAAATCACCAAAGAAATTAGATTGGGGGAAAAAAAAAAACTAAACACAACAGGTCTAAATTTACAAGATGCAGCTATAGCAGTGCTTAGAGGAAATTTTTATCTTTTCATCCCTATATCAGAAAAGAAGAAGAGTCTCAGATCAATAGCTTAAATGTCCACCTTGAGAAACCAGACAATGAGGACAAATTAAAACCAAAGCAAACAGAAGAAGACATAATAAGGAAATTATAAAAATTGGAATGAAAAATCATGAAATCAATAAAGAAAATAAACAAAAACAAAAGTATATTCTCAAAAAAATCAACAGAGTTGACAAACATTAAGCTAGACTAAATAAGGAAATAAGAGAAGATAAAATTACCAGAATTAGGGGGGCTGGCCTGGTGGTGTGGTGGTTAAGTGCGTGCGCTCCACCTCCGTGGTGGCCCAGGGTTTGCAGGTTCAGATCTCCAGCGCGTACTGACACACTGCTTGTCAAGCCATGCTGTGATGGCGTCCTATATAAAGTAGAGGAAGATGGGCATGGATGTTAGCCCAGGGCCAATCTTCCTCAGCAAAAAAGAGGAGGAGTGGTAACAGATATTAGCTGAGGGCTGAGCTTCCTCACACACACACAAAAAAAATTATCAAAATTAGAAAAGAGGGAACATTACTATCAAAGCCTTCAGAATTAAATATATTTTAAGCAAAAATTATGAACAACTCAATGGCAAGAATCTAGATGATGTAGATAAAATGTACACCTATGCTATATTCCCTAAAGCAACCACTAAGAAAATAACTCAAAAGTTAAAAAAAAAAAAAAAAAAAAATCAACAGAAGAATTAAAACAGTACAGTAAACATTTATTTAACACAAAGTAAGGTAGTAAAGGAGGAGAAACAGAAGAACATTTTTAAAGTAAGAAAAATAGAAAGTAAATTGCAAAATTACCGAAACTGGCTCAAGAAGAAGTAAAATTTCTCTCTCTCTTTTTTTTTTTTTTGTGAGGAAGATCAGCCCTGAGCTAACATCTGATGCCAATCCTCCTCTTTTTGCTGAGGAAGACTGGCCCTGAGCTAAAATCCATGCCCATCTTCCTCCACTATATATGGGACGCCGCCACAGCATGGCCTGACAAACAGTGCGTCAGTGCACGCCAGGATCCAAACTGGCTAACCGGGCGGGAAGCGGAGCGTGCGCACTTAACCGTTTGCGCCACTGGGCCAGCCCCGCAAAATTCTCGTTTTTAAAAAAAATTATTTTATTGAGGTCACATTGGTTTATAACATTGTGTAAATTTCAGATGTCCATCATTATATTTCGGCTTCTGTATAGAAATTCTTAATAGAACTATAATAACAACAAAGTTGAAATAGCAAGTAAAATTTCCCCACCATAAAAAAGCTTAGGCTTGGGGCCAGCCCGGTGGCACAGGGGTTAAGTTTGTGCACTTCGCTATGGTGGCCCACGGTTCACTGGTTTGGATCCTGGGCACAGACCTACACACTGCTCATCAAGCCATGCTGTGGAAAATAGAGGAAGATTGGCACAGATGTTAGCTCAGGGCCAATCTTCCTCACCAAAAAAATAAACAAATAAAATTAACAAAAACAATATAAGAAAAGCTCAGGCTCATATGGCTTCACTGGTAGATTTTAACAAACTCTTTCAGAAACTAGAGGAAAAAGAAACACTTCCCAGCTCATCCTATGAAGCTAGCATTACCCAGAAATGTAAACCAGACAAAGACGTTAGAAGAAAGTGAAATGACAGACCAATTTAGAGATGAAATACTCTCAACAAAATATTAGCAAACCAAGTCCTGCAAAATATGAAAAGAATTATACACTATGACCTAGTCAGACTTATCTTGGAATGCACAGTAGTTTAACATGCAAAAACCAATTAATGCAATACACTATATTAGTAGAATAAAGAACAAAAATCCACATGATCAACTTCATAGACACACACACACACACAAACTGACAAAATCCAACACCCATTTATGATAAAAACTTTAAACAAAATAGGAAAAGAATGGAACTTCCACAACCTGATAAAATGGACCTTTCAAAAATCTACAGTTAACATTCTATTATTGGTGGAAGACAATTCTTTCCCACTGAGATCAGAAACAAGACCCAGGATACCTGTTCTCAATACTTCCATCCAAAATTGTTCTGGAATTTCTAGCAAGAGGAATAAAATCAGACAAAATGAAATATAAGGCATCTGGATCGAAAAGGGAGAAATAAAATTACCATTATTTTCTGTTGAGATGATTGTCTATGTAGAAATTCCACAGAACCTACTAAAAAAATTCTACCATTACTAATAAATGAATTTGTCAACATTGTAGGATAAAAGAACAATAAACAAAACCAATTTTATTTTTATATGATAGCAATGAACAACTGGAAATTGAAATTTTTAAAAAATGCTATTTAAAATAACATCAAAAATATATAAACCTAGGAGAAAATCTGACACATGTGAAAGACCTATAAACTAATGACCACAATATATTGCTGAAATAAATTAAAAAAGACCTAAATAAATGGAAAAATATACAATTTTCATGGATTGAAAAATTCAATATTGTTAAGATGTTAATTCTTCCTAAATTGGTCTATAGATTCAGTGCTATCCCAATCAAAATCCTAGCAGCCTTTATTTTAGAAATTAACACATTGATTCTAAAATTTATATGTGAATGCAAAGATCCTAGAATAATCAAAAAACTTTAAAATGGAAGAAAAAAATTGGAGGACTTACACTATCTGACTTCAAGATTTAATAAAAAGCTACAGTATTTAAGACAGTAAGGTATGGGCAAGACAGAAAAAATAAATCAATGGAAAAGAATAGAGTTGAGAAATATACATATATATGTGTTTGTGTGTATATATATACATCAGTTAAATATGTATGTATAATTTTTTGAAAATTGATTTTCAAAAAGGATGCAAAGGCAATTCAGTGGAGAAATGAGAGTGTTTAAAAAAATGGTGCTGGATCAATTGGATATCCATACATAAAAATACAAACTTTTATCCATACCTTGATCTATATATAAAATAAAAACTTCATAATAGATCCAAATGTAAAAGCTGAAATCTAAAACTGTAAAATTTTAGAAGAACATATAGGAGAAAAATCTTTGTGACCTTGATATAGGCAGAGTTCTTAGATACAAGACCCAAAGCATGATTCATAAAATAGTAATAATAATCGTCAATTGGACTTCAGTAATATTAAGATCTTTTGTTCTTTGAAAGGCAATGTCAAGAAAATAAAAAGACAAGACTTTAGAAAATATTTGCAAATCAAATATCTGATGAAAGACTTGTATCCAGAATATATAAATAACTTTAAAAATTCATTAATAAGAAAACAGACAACCCACTGAAAAATTCAGAATACACTTTAACACTCGTCAAAGAAAATATACAAATAAGCATATAAAATATTCTCAACATCTTTATTCATTAGAGACATGTAAATTGAAATCACAGTTAGATACTACTTCACACATTGGAAGGTCTAAAATTGAAAAGACTGACCATATTAAGTGTTGCAAAGAATTGAATCAACTGGAACTCTCATAAATTATTGTATGTAAGATGTTATAACCACTTTGGAAAACAGTTCTGCAATTTCTTAAAAAGTTAAATGTATACCTACCACACAATTCAGCTATTCTACTCCTAAGTATTTATGGCAAAGAAATGAAAACACATGTTTATAGAAAGACTTTAGGTTCATAGCAGCATTATTTGTAATAAACACATGAATGTTCATAGTAGGTGTATTTGTAATAGCCCTAAACTAAATCAACCCAAATGTCCATCTACAGGTGAATAGATAACAAAATTGTGATATGTATATACACTGAAATACTATTCAGAAAAAAAAGAAATGAAGTATTGATACATCTAAAGATGTTGGTGAATATCAAAATAATGATGCTAGGTGAAAGAACCCAAAAATAAAAGCACTACTGCATGATTCTATTTATATAAAATTCTATAAAATATAAACTAATCTATAGCGAGAGAGAGGAGATCAGTTGTTGCCTAGGGGTGGAGGATTAGGGAGGGGCAGTAGGGAGGGAATATAGAGGTTCACAGGGAAACTTTTGGGGGTGATGGGTGTTTGTTATCTTGATTTTGTTGATGTTTTCACAGGTATACGCATATGTCAGAACTTATCAAACTGTATACTTTAAATATGTGCAGTTTAATATATGTGGATGATAGCACCGTATAAGTGTAAAACACACACACACACACACACACACACACACACACTGAGGAGAGAGAAGAGAAGTGTATATTTAGTTCACAGGATCATCATGGACAAATCTATGCTTCAAAGGTAGGAAAATCATAAGGACCAAACGAAAAATACTGCATGTCTGAGAGGAAGATAGAGAGAGAGACAGAAAGAGAGAGAGGATATGTGTATTTGGTGTTTGATGTAGTGCAAATTATTGTAGTCTTTCTGTGCTTTCTTTGAGGTCCCTTAACTGTCATTGGAATAGGTCCAGTTAACTGGAAAACCTTAAATTCAGTGAGATTCTCCAAACAGCTATGGGAAGTTTTTTGCAGTGATCCGGAGTTAATATAAACAGCTGCCCTGTACCTTAGGTAAACCTGGATTTACCTTAAAGTTAGGTTAAATATGAGATGTAAATCAATATCTATTCCCAATGTATCAGAATATTTGGATGTAAAATATATTACTATAATTAACATAATGAGTAATTGCCTCCAATTTATCTTACTGTAAATTTTTTACTTGCTGCAAGGGGAGGGACAACTGTCATCAGATATTTTTCATTTGTCCTTGGGATTTTGATGACTTTTGAGGGTGTTCATTACACCTTTGGATCTCAGTTTCTCCATTTGCAAAATCAGGTCATGAAGATATTTCCATGCAGCCAGGATGTTGTAGGATAATGAATTGCTTGATGACTCATTGTGATCTTTGGCACAAGCACAAAGCATTATTATTGTTATTAAATATTATTAGCTAGGGTATGGTGCTGGACTGATAATTACTTCAAGGAACACTAGATAAAATGCTCACTATAAAGTGTACATAAATTTATATATCCATTAATATCAAACCTGCTATGAACAAATATTTTGGAAGACTGTCAACATTATTCCTTTTGCAGTGTTAGTAAATTTCAATTTATATTCAAACCCATCCCCTCAGTTCCTCACATGTAACTCTCTTCAATACCAATTTAAGTTCTTTAGGTTGAATAAAACTAATTTATTTTACCTCTTCTATTAGAAGAAGGACAGCTTATGATACAGTATTATGAGGAGAACGCTCACTCCCACAGTTTAGTTGTGGTAACTTTATGTTGTAATGTTTGGTAAGAAAAAAATGATTGTAAAAATTAGAGAAGTTGGGAGTTAGAACTAGAGAAAGTAAAAAAATTAAATAAATATTGCTATGTTAACAGAACTGGTCATACACGTATTGCTGAACTTACCAAAAGCACTCTGTTCATTAGAAATCAATTTTTTTTAGTTTATTATTTTTTTTTTTGAGGAAGATTGGCCCTGCACTAACATCTGTTGCCAATCTTCCTCTTTTTCTTTTTTTTTCTGCCCAAAGCCCCAGTACATAGTTGTGTCATGGTTATAGAGTTATAGCTCTTCTATGTGGGACGCCGCCTCAGTGTGGCTTGATGAGCAGTACGTAGGTCCGCTCCCAGGATCTGAACCGGCGAACCCTGGGCTGCTGAAGCAGAACTCACAAACTTAACTGCTACACCACCGGACCAGGCCCAGAAATCAATTTTATTGTGATTTCAGAATACATGTCACCAACTCTCCAATCAGAACTGTGAGGGATCAACAAGAGGCAGGAGACGCCATCCCTGCTATCAACCCGTACAGATGTTATCATACACATATCCCTTTGTATGATCCAGAGGTAATGTCTCATTTGTCAACCATTTAAGTAAGCCCTGGTGCCTACTGGGCCATTCTAGTCCTAAGGCTGCTTCCCCTACCATCACCCCCTTTTTCTTTTGAAGACTTCCAATTCTACAGAAAAATTAAAAGACTAATATAATTGAATACTTATGTAACCATCACCTGAACCCACTAATTGTTAACATCTTGCAACATTTGTATGCACTCTCTTGCTTTCTCTCCCCCCCATATTTACAGAACCATTTGAAAATAAGGTATATATATTTCTAAGGTTTCTTACATGTTCTGAACAAGAGGAGTTAATTTTGGCCATTGATACCAAATTTCATCATCCCCCAAAAGAAATGAGCATAGTTTATGCTTTTGTATAGGCTAATTATGTATGGACACACCTTAAGAAGCTCACATAAAGAGACTTCTGTCTAGGCATGTGCGAAGTTTCCTTCTCAAGCTTTGCTCTTCAAATGGGCACCTAGAATAGGGGTGATCACATAATTTATTTCCCAAACCAGGACATTTCTGGTAGTGAAAGGAGGCACTGTTAACAATTACTCCAGGATAGCAGGCATAAAACAGGAATGTCCCAGGTACACCATAACTTGTGATCATCCTGTCTTGAGTGCGCAACGTAGGTGCAGTTGCTGAGGAGTAACTTGGGCACTAATTTGGGTGCTTATCTTGTCTCTAACAGACACAATCCCAGAGGACAATAGGCTCCTCTGCCAGCTCACAAATCTGGGGCACAACTCCTGGTCTGAGTCTGTGTGATTAACCCTCCAAACAATGTAGACTGACTTTTTGGTCTTCTAAAACAAGAGGGGATTCATTTATTTAATAGAAATGAATTCAATGCAAATGGGATACAATATATGTTAGCTGTAGTCAGGGTGATGTTCAGGGGCAGCTAGTCAATAAGTTGGACTTGCTGGACACTCAAACTCCACCACTGCCGCCAAGTCTCCAAGTAATTTGTCAAGCGTCCTTTAGACAGTAGCTTGAGAAAGGATCGAAGGTCAAGTATCTGATTGCTGGGCAACATGTGAGTTTTTTCCCCCTAAACTGGGCATCTCTTAGGAAAGTGTTTATGAAAACCTAGTTTTGTTTTCCCAGCTGAATGCAACTATGCAAGTCAAAATGACCATTTCCTCTCATCTGTTGTCTGGTCTGGGTACACCCTATAAGCCACTCCTCCCATCAGCAGCAAGCAAGTGTGAGCGTGAAGTCGGTTACTAGAAAAAACACAACAATCTCAGAATAGTTGGCAAACTCAGATGAAATTTTGCCATCATAAAAGTGTCAGTAGAAAGGACAGAGCAAAAAAAGCATGAAAGAGGTGAGTATTTTAAAATAGTATAAGTCCCTATAGACGCCATCACAAGTCAGTATGGACTAGTCTAGCTGAGCAAAAGAGGAGCTGGGAAGCATGATTGTGTGTAACTAGCAGAAAGACTATCTCCTAATGACTGACGTTCTCCTCCCTGACCTTGCAGAGAATCTCCTTTTAGGGTTAGGGCATTCCATTGGCTGCTACCCAAACCACTTGGTCACTAGGGCATGGAGCCAGTGAGCACCATGCCTAGGTGAGTACAAGAAGAGAAAGGAGCTTTTCTAAGAAATATAGGAGGCAAGCAAGGCATTGTAAAAAACATTTAACAGAAGGGGACTGATAAGGTAAAATAATTAGTAGCATGGTCTCATGAAAGTATCCATCTGAGAGAGAGCACTAGGCTCTAAGCTACTCAGAAAGGCTGCAAGGAAGGGGTACTTAATGAGCTGAGATTTGACATGTGGATAAGAGAGGGATGGGTAATGGGGATAGCTAATATTTTAAGGAAGGAACGAAACAATTGGAGATATGGAGGCACAAGGTAATTCCACAATGTGTTCAGTGGATGAATAAACATATAGTATGTTATGGTTTTCAAAGCACTGTTATTTGTATCATCTCATTTAATCATCATAACTAATTTTGGAAATAAACTGGGCAATATTATCATTTCCAAATTATAGATAAGGAAACTTAAATATGTAGACACTTAACATGCCTCAGTTCCTTTGAGTTTTAAATGACAGAGTTGTATCCAGTAACACTTATGTTGATGTACTATTCTTATATTCATTTTAACTTTATAGATGGAGAAAGTGAAGTTCAGAGAAATCAGCACACAAGTGGTAGTCAGGGATCTCAGGGATCCCAGGTTCCATACTACAGATTTCTCACTACACCTATTGACAAAAGTAAGAGAAAATGAGGGGTCAAAGAATCCATTAAGAAAGCCAATCCCAAAGCACAAACTAGGGAGAAAAAAGTTGTGATTTCCAAGTGGAATCCTTGATCACTATAAGAAGTAGGTGTACTCTCAAGGAACAGAGACACTAGGCAAGTATCCAGGGATACTAATTAGAATTCCCAAGGCTTCCAGTAGCTTTCTTCAGCTTTTAGTCAATCCTGGTTATAAATATTATATTCATTCCTCTCTCTTTGCTTTCTCTCAAGTTCTCTTGTGCTCATCGAGTTCTTACTGTCTCTGCTCCACCTTCTCCATCCCTCAGAGTCTTGTTCCATGAATGTTGCTGAGAATCCTTATTCATTGGGGCCAGCCCAGTGGCATAGCAGTTAAGTTCACACGCTCTGCTTCAGTGGCCCGGGCAAACCATGCTGTGGTGGCATCCCATATACAAAATAGAGGAAGATTGGCGACAGATGTTATCTCAGAGCCAATCTTCCTCACCAAAAAAAAAAAAAAAAGAATCCTAATTCATCTTTCCCTGATCTGAGCTTTTATGGCGCTTGTTTTTGAAACACACATTAACATGGCATTGTTCTGTATACAATGAAGAGGTCCCATGTTCTACTGTTGATCCTCATGCCAAGGCAAAATAGAATGTTGCTGTTTGGTTTTGCTGAAAGCAGACTGCTTCCTGGAAAATCATGCTGCATTTGTTCCCTGCCCTTTTGCACAAATTTGGGAGTCATTTTATTCTCCAAATACTCTGCTTCGTGACTTCTAGTGATAGTTATTTTATATTTTAAATAATTTTGAGGGTGAACAGATGCATTTTGGAAAGACTTCTTTCATATTTTAGAACTCTTTTCAAAAGTGAAGGTAGACATACGCGTTTATTGCATGTGGGAGCCTGAAATCTTGGCTCACTGAGTCCACCTTTCCCTCAGACCTAGAGCAAAATAGAATTTTCATCCAGCACCATCTTCGACTTCAAGCTGTGACAGCACAGGTGTTTGGAGACTTAAAGCTTTCATTTTTGCACATGCAGGGAATGAACGATGTCTCATGTGTCCTGGCACCCATCACCATGACCCTCCTTGTATCGAAGGAACCAGTCAACATGATCACAGTGCATTTTGGCTCTTTTCTTGTCATCCTTCTTTTAGGCCAGATACCTGCCAAGTCTCTCATCATTTGGCTTTGTTCTTTGCAACTGGCAGAAATTAAATATAAGATATTCATACTTTGTTTCCTAATCACTGTAAAGGGGAATGCTGTTGTCCTGATGCCACTTGGAACAACAGCCCTGATGTGTGTGCTCTGGAAATCTGTATTGCAAATGGAGCTTCTTGGTTTGCTGGTCTAGGTATTTTAGAAATGATAAGAATTACTTGTCATTCTCTAAGTAGTCCTAAAAGGCCCCTTTTAAGTTGTAAGCTGCAGGGGTATTGTAAGCGATAGGAATATGCAGCCAGCCAGATGTGAATGCAATCATGACAATGACATACTATGTGACTTAGGAAAAGTTTTTCTTTACTGATTGAGGCTATGAAATTTTTTTCCACTGTATACTTTACTAAATGCTTTAAAAGCATTTTTTTAATTTAATCCTCACAAAAATCTATGAGATTTATATCATTATTATTTTCAGTATACAGATTATGAAATAGATACTTAGAGGTATGAGTAAGTTGCAAAAGTACTACACATACCTAGTAAGTGTCAGCTGAAATATAAACCTAAGTCTAAGTGATTTCAGAATCAAAACTCTTAATCACTACCCTATGTTATTTTCACCAATATGTAGTCCTTTTTCCCTATCAAGAAGACATAACTCTTCTCTTCTTTATGGATAACATTTTTGCTAAATACTCATTATTCATCTTTATGTAGCTACAATTTAAAGAAAGCTCTTTATCCAAAAGCATTCATTCATTCAAAAACTTTATTGAGTAGCTTCTAGTCTGAGGCACTGTACTGGGGATAGAATGATGCATAAATTGCCATTTCTGTCTTCAAGAAGATCATTCATTATTTACTTGGGAAGACAAATAAATAAACATTAAGAGATAAGAAGTATTTTGATGAGGGTCTGCCTATTGTGCTTTAAGAACAGATAAGAAGAGTACCTCACACAGGAAGGGAGATGGAAGTAAGGAGAGTCTTCTTGGAGGAGGATCAGACTTATAGAATGAGAAGAAAATGATGTTCTAGGCCAAGGATGGCATAGAGTTGAGAGAAACAGGGCATAAAATCACCCCACCACCTACGGCATTCAGTAAGCCGTTTGCCTTCTAATGTATTGATTTTAACACTCATTTGACTTACTTTATCCACCTTCTCTTGCAATAGATATTTTTTTGTATAAGATCTCTCTCCCACCCTGGTGTATAGTTCTTAAAGGGAGGAAAAGACCAACTCTTATGCATTTTTCATCCCCAGATTCCTAACACACTGCAGGAATCAATGGCTGTCAGTGGTGATCATGATGGCAGTAGTGGTGGTGGTGTAAAGAAGAAGAGGAGGAGGATAAGGAAGAGGAGAAGTGGGGGGATGATAAGGGTATACATTGAGATGAATGATGTATTGGAAAATACACAGAACTATGAGCAAAATATTGAGCCCTTCTGTTTTTATGTCTAGGATGAAACTTAAAGGAACAAAACAGAGACTGAAAAATTTCATCCTCCTGACTGCTCTTCTCTCAGATACAGAGCATAGTTCTGAACATAGTGACTAATGTATTGGTTCTGAATACTTGGCACAAAATAAAAGATCTATTTTTTTTCAAGCCCTAAAAAAGCACTAGGAATTAAGGGCAGTTAACCAAAGGAAAAAAGTCCATCTGTTACTCATGGCATCATTTCCCTGTGTCTCGAGTCTGTGCTTCTTCACTTAGACAGTCAGCTGTTTTTTATGCTGGAAAAAGTAAGCAAGGTGAGCAAAAATTCAATCAATAAAAACCTATGGGAGTTATGAATTGGTGATAATATAAAGCATAACATATGAGTAGGTGAATTGAAAGAATGTAATTTTTATGGTCATATATTTTGATGATGCTCTGAGAATAAATTCAAGAAACTTCAAATAATGAGGTTTGAGAAAGTTATGCTGATTTCTTCCCTGAATCTTATTGCTAAAGAAGATGCTATAAATTGTAGACACTTGGTGCCCTATTTGAACCATGATCACATATAAACACCAGATTGTTTGGAATCAAAAGTGAGAATAAAATTCATGTTTTCATTTTCTATAGGAGTAGCATCAGCCCTGTGATACCCTCAACACTAGTTCCATTGGATTCTTCTCTTCCACAGTAATTTTATTCATAATCACAACAGCATCAAAAAGTTATAATTTTGCTCACTTACTTTGTGAAGGGCACCATATCAAGAGATTTACTAGATATGCCTAGAGTTTCTCTAGAATAGCTGCTATCTCTCTTCTTCCAGTCTAGATGCTATCTATCCTTCATGGCCCAGTTCAGGCTATGGTTCTCATCTTATCTTCTCTTGATCCATTTACTTCAAATGACTTCCCTCTGCCTTGAATATTTATGAAGCTTATTATCCACGTCACTCATTTGACCTTTCAGTGTTCTTTAATTGAGTCATTTCTTCTCATCTCAAATAAATAATAAGTTCATAAAGGTAAGAGAAAATAAACTGTAAATATGGTGACAATATATGAAATTTTACAGAATAATTCCAATATCAAAGCCAATGCCTATTCACCCCATAAATATTTTTGCATCTATCATATTTACTTGGAGGTCAGAATATATGGGCATCATATTGGATAACATTTTACTCTCCACTGCAGTTACTACTGCAGTGACCCTAATACAAGAGTGAGCAAACTATGTCCTGTGGCCCCAATCCAGATGTACACATTTGTTTATATATTGTCTATGGCTGCTTTCCTGCCACAATGACAGAATTGAGTAGTCGTGATGGAGACCATTTGAACTGCAAAGATGAAAATATTTTACTACCTTGCCCTTTACAGAAAAAGTTTGTTGATCCCTGCTCTAAAACCTATCCAGTAAAATGAATCCAATTGAATGGCCTATTTTGTGGTCCTACAAACCTAGTATAAAAAAGTGGATAATTTGATTTGTGTCTATGACTCTGTTTACTTTCTTGATCAAATTAACTCCTGATATATTGACCTTCACCTATCAATTATATACTAAATTAGACAGGTCATTAAGACAAGTGGATTTCACTGGTCAACTGAGAAGAAAGCAACCAATCTGATTTTTCCATTGCATTCAAACAAAATCAAATTGAATATTCTGGAATACAAAGCTCTAAAGGTAACACATTTTAAAAAATCATCAACTGGAAAATGGTATAATTTATGAACTTTGTAGATAATAACTAATCAAGGGCCACAAGAAAAATTGTAAGCGAATAATTTATCCTTGCCTCCCAATACTTCTTATATGTTTAATGGATTTGGACATAAAATGTTGCCCTGTAAATGAAAGGTCCTTGGAGGAAAGATGCTCATTTAAAACTAAATGGGGGCTCCAGTCAAGATGGTGGCGTAAGCAGACTTGGAACTCACCTCCTCCCGTGGACACAGCCAATTTACAACTACTCGTGGAAAAATTACCCCTGAGACAGAACTGAAAACTGGATAAGACAAACTCCTGCAACAACAGATAATCCTAACTGAGGTGGAAGAGGCAGAGACTCCCTTCTGGAGAGGAAAAACTACGCCTTCACAAGCCGCCAGCTTCACGGTGGCCGGGAGCAGCTCACAGGTACGCACCCTCCCTGGAGGCGCGGGGTCCTGAGCTGGGGAGCACCCCCGCTGTGGGCATTTTGTGGACCCAGCACAATCGAGACCAGTGGCATAATATCTGACTTTGCCTGCTACTAAAACATTGGGGAGTACCCCCAGAAAACCCGGTTCACAAAGAAACTAAAACCAGCTCTTAAAGGGCACACGCGCAAACTCACCCGTTTCAGAAAGCACCCTAAAGTCACCAGAAAGAAAGGTGCACAGTACTGTGGTGAAAAGAGACTCACCTAATAGGCCCTGAGTGCATCTCGGTGAGGGGTGAGAGCTCTCCAGGGACTGGGACATTGGCGGCGGCCATTGTTGTGGCCTGGTGTGGGAGTGCTGACACAGACGCCATTGGAGTTCTCCCTGAGGCCTGCTAGCCCAGGGTCTGCCCCACCCGCTAGAGCACCGATTTAATCCAGCTCAGCCAGGGCAGAGAGCCCACCCTAGAGACTGGCCCCACCCAACAACAAGCCCTCAGGCAACTTGTGGGCCTGCATAGATTGGTGACTGGATTCTCTGCAGCCTGGCAACTGAGCCGACTTTAGCAGGGCAGGGTGTGCACAAGGAGCAGGTGGAGAGTGTGGGGCAGTGGCAGAGTGTGTGGGGCTCCCGCCGTGGAGAGAATGGGTCCTCTTGGGGAGGTCGGGGCGCACACACGGGGCAGGACTGTGTTGACTGTGTGTGTGGAGCTATGGGCGGCAGGGCTTGTCAGCTGCAGAAGACTTGTGCTTCTCAAAGACCCACATAGGGGGTTTGCCCCACCTTCCAAAGCCTGAAACAATTGGGTGCTCCTGTGTCTGAGGCCAACCCCACCCAGCTGCAATCCTCAGAGAGCTGACAAGAGACCTAATAGGCTAGAGGCTTACAGCAATTGTAAGGCCCTGAGCCTAACAACCTGCCACGCTGGGGGCCTATTCACTTGAAAGAAATACTGCAACACAAATGTAGTATTAGAACTTGCAGCCAACTGTGCTGGGGATCCCCACACTTGATAAAGAGACTGAAGGGCCCACAACAACTACAAGCAGCTGAGCATTACAACAGCTGGCCAGGAGCATAACTCACCCTCCCTGGGTGCCTACAGGGAGAGCAAACAGGCCGCAACAGAAGGACACACGTAGCCCACATAGGGGTCACCCCTGGAACATTGAGAACTGAGGGAAGCACACTGGAAGCCTCCTAAGGCATCACTTACATAAGGTCACCTATCCAAGAGCAGGAGACATAGCTGATCTACCTAATACGTAGACACAAGCACAGGGAAAGAGGCAAAATGAGGAGGCAAAAGAATATATTCCAAGTAAGGGAACAGGACAAAACCCCAGAAAAGGAACTAAGTGAAACAGAAATGAGCAACCTACCTGACAGAGAGTTCAAACTAAGAGTGTTAAGGATGCTCACTGATCTGGGGAGAAGAATAGATGAACTCAGTGAGAATGTCAACAAAGAAATGGAAGATATAAAAAAGAACCAATCAGAAATGAAGAATACAATACTGGAAATGAAAAATTCATTAGAGGGACTCAAAAGCAGAGTAGAGGATACAGAAGAACGGATCTGTGAGCTGGACGAAAGACTAGAAGAAATTACCCAAGGTGAACAGGTAAAAGAGAAAAGAATTAAAAAGAGTGAGGACAGTCTAAGGGACCTCTGGGACAACATCAAGCACACTAACATCCGTGTTATAGGTGTCCCGGAAGGAGAAGAGCGAGACAACGGGGCAGAGAATCTATTTCAAGAAATAATAGATGGAAACTTCCCTAACCTAAGGAAGGAAACAGACATCCAGGTACAGGAAGCACAGAGAACCCCAAACAAGATAAACCCAAAGAGGCCCACACCAAGACACAGCATAATCAAAATGTCCAGAATTAAAGATAAAGAGAGAATCCTAAAAGCCACAAGAGAATGTCAAGTTACATACAAAGAAAACCCCATAAGGCTATCAGCTGACTTCTCAGCAGAAATCTTACAGGCTAGAAGAGAATGGAACGATATATTTAAAGTGCTAAAAGGAAAAAACTTACAGCCAAGAATACTCTACCCAGCAAGGTTATCATTCAAAATGGAAGGAGAGATCAAAATTTTCCCAGACAAGCAAAAATTAAAGGAGATTGTCACCAAGAAACCAGTGCTACAAGAAATGTTAAAGGGACTGATTTAAGGGGAAAAGAGAAGACCACAAATAGGAAAAATTATCTATTTCCATGATAAGAATGTAATGGATACAAATGCACAAAAAAAGAGGTTAGATATGATATCAAAAACATAAACGGAGAGAGGAGGGGAATTAAAGAGTACAGCTTTCAGACAGAGGTCAAACTAAAGTGACCATCAATTCTGTATAGAAGAAGAAAGGAACAGAGAAGGACTACTAAAACACTGAGAAAAAACAAGAAGTTAAAACATGGCAGTCAGTACATATTTATCAATAGCTACTTTAAATGTCAATGGACTAAATCCTCCAATTAAACGGCATAAGGTGGCTGATTGGATAAAAAAACAAGGCCCATATATATGCTGCATACAAGAGACACACTTCAGACCTAAAGACACTCACAAACTGAAAGTGAAGGGATGGAAAAAGATACTCCACGCAAATGGCAATGAAAAGAAAGCTGGGGTAGCAGTACTCATATCAGACAAAATAGACTTTAAAACAAAAACTGTAAAAAGAGACAAAGAAGGGCATTACATAATGATCAAGGTAACAATCCAACAAGAGGATATAACACTTGTAAATATCTACGCACCCAATGTAGGTGCTCCTAAATATATAAAGCAATTATTAACAGACACAAAAACAGAAATAGACAGTAACACAATAATAGTAGGGGACTTTAACACTCCACTTACACCAACAGATAGATCATCCAAACAGAAGATCAATAAGGAAACATTGGCCTTAAACGACACACTAGAACAGATGGACCTAGTAGATATATACAGAGCATTCCATCCAAAAAGCGAAGAATACTTGTTCTTTTCAAATGCACATGGGACATTCTCCAGGATTGATCACATATTAGGCCACAAAACAAGTCTCCATAAATTTAAGAAGATTAAAATAATACCAAGCATCTTTTCTGACCACAACGGTATGAAACTAGAAATCAACTATAGGAAGAAAATCAGAAAAGCCACAAATACGTGGAGATTAAACAAAATGCTACTGAACAACGACTGGGTTAATGAAGAAATCAAAGAAGAAATCAAAAAATACCTGGAGACAAATGAAAATGAAAATACGACATGCCAGAACTTATGGGATACAGCAAAAGCGGTTCTAAGAGGGAAGTTTATAGCGATACAGGCCTATCTCAACAAACAAGAAAAATCTCAAATAAACAATCTAACAATGCACCTAAAGGAACTGGAAAAAGAAGAAGAAACCAAGCCCAAAATCAGTAGAAGAAGGGAAATAATAAAAATCAGAGCAGAAATAAATGAAATAGAGACCAAAAAAACAATAGAAAATATTAATAAAACCAAGAGCTGGTTCTTTGAAAAGATCAAGAAAATTGACAAACCTTTAGCTAGACTCACCAAGAAAAAAAGAGAGAAAGCACAAATAAGTAAAATCAGAAATGAAAGAGGAGAGGTTACAACAGACACTTCAGAAATACAAAAGACTATAAGAGAATACTATGAAAAGCTATATGTCAACCAATTCGACAATCTAGAAAAAATGGATAAATTCTTAGTATCATACAACCTTCCAAAACTGGATCAAGAAGAAGTAGAGAATTTGAATAGACCAATCATCAGTAAGGAGATCGAAACAGTAATAACAAACCTCCCCAAAAATAAAAGTCCAGGACCAGACGGCTTCCCTGGTGAATTCTACCAAACATCCAAAGAAGACTTAAGACCTATCCTTCTCAAACTCTTCCAAAAAATTGAGGAGGGGGGGACGCTCCCTAACTCATTCTACGAAGCTGACATTACCCTGATACCAAAACCAGACAAGGACAACAAAAAAAAAAGAAAATTACAGGCCAATATTACTGATGAACATTGATGCGAAAATCCTCAACAAAATACTAGCAAATCGCATACAACAATACATTAAAAAGATTATACACCACGATCAAGTGGGATTTATTCCAGGTATGCAGGGATTGTTTAACATTCACAAATCAATCAATGTAATACACCACATTAATAAAATGAAGAATAAAAATCACATGATCATCTCAATAGATGCAGAGAAAGCATTTGACAAGATACAGCATCCATTTATGATAAAAACTCTGAATAAAATGGGTATAGAAGGAAAGTACCTCAACATAATAAAGACCATATATGACAAACCCACAGCTAATATCATCCTCAATGGTGAAAAACTGAAAGCTATCCCTCTAAGAGCAAGAACCCGACAAGGATGCCCACTGTCACCACTCCTATTTAACACAGTACTGGAAGTCCTAGCCAGAGCAATCAGGCAAGAGAAAGAAATAAAAGGGATCCAAATTGGAAAGAAAGAAGTGAAACTGTCACTATTTGCAGATGACATGATTTTATATATAGAAAACCCTAAAGAATCCACCAGAAAACTTTTAGAAGTAATAAACAAATATGGTAAAGTTGCAGGATACAAAATCAACATACAAAAATCAGTTGCATTTCTGTACACTAACAACGAAGTAGCAGAAAGAGAAATTAAGAATACCATCCCATTTACAATTGCAACAAAAAGAATAAATACCTAGGAATAAACTTAACCAAAGAGGTGAAAGATCTGTACACCGAAAACTATAAAACATTTCTGAAAAAAATTGAAGAAGACACAAAGAAATGGAAAGATATTCCGTGCTCTTGGATTGGAAGAATTAACATAGTTAAGATGTCCATACTTCCTAAAGCCATCTATAGATTCAATGCAATCCCTATCAAAGTTCCAACAACATTTTTCACAGAAATAGAACAAAGAATCCTAAAATTTATATGGAACAACAAAAGACCCTGAATAGCTAAAGGAATCCTGAGAAAAAAGAACAAAGCTGGAGGTATCACACTCCCTGATTTCAAAATATACTACAAAGCTATAGTAACCAAAACAGCATGGTACTGGCACAAAAACAGACACACAGATCAATGGAATAGAATTGAAAGCCCAGAAATAAACCCACACATCTATGGACAGCTAATCTTTGACAAGGGAGCCAAGAACATACAATAGGGAAAAGAAAGTCTCTTCAACAAATGGTGTTGGGAAAACTGGATAGCCACACGCAAAAAAAATGAAAATAGACCCTTACCTTACACCATACACAAAAATTAACTCCAAATGGATTAAAGACTTGAATGTAAGACCTGCAACTGTGAAACTTCTAGAAGAAAACATAGACAGTATGCTCTTCCACATCGATCTTAGCAACATCTTCTCAAACACCATGTCTGACCGGGCAAGAGAAACAATAGAAAAAATAAACAAATGAGACTACATCAAACTAAAAAGCTTCTGCACAGCAAAGGAAACCATCAACAAAACGAAAAGACAACCTAACAATTGGGAGAAGATATTTGCAAACCATACATCTGATAAGGGCTTAATCTCCAAAATATATAAAGAACTCATGCATCTCAACAACAAAAAAACTAGCAACCCAATTAAAAAATGGGCAAAAGACCTGAACAGACATTTCTCCAAAGAAGATATACAGATGGCCAACAGACACATGAAAAGATGTTCAAAATCACTAACTATCAGGGAAATGCAAATCAAAACTACAATGAGATATCACCTCACACCCGTCAGAATGGCTATAATTAACAAGACAGGAAACAACATGTGTTGCAGAGGATGTGGAGAGAAGGGAACTCTCATACACTGCTGGTGGGAGTGTAAACTGGTGCAGCCACTATGGAAAACAGTATGGAGATTCCTCAAAAAATCAAGGATAGAACTACCATATGATCCAGCTATTCCACTGTTGGGTATTTATCCAAAGAACTTGAAAACACCAATTTGTAAAGGTGCATGCACCCCTGTGTTCATTGCAGCGTTATTCACAATAGCCAAGACTTGGAAGCAACCTAAGTGCCCATCAAGGGATGAATGGATAAAGAAGATGTGGTATATATACACAATGGAATACTACTCAGCCATAAGAAACAATGAAATCCAGCCATTTGTGACAACATGGATGGACATTGAGGGTATAATGCAAAGTGAAATAAGTCAGAGGGAGAAGGTCAAATACCTTATGATTTCCTTCATTAAGTAGTAGATAATAACAACAACAAACAAACACATAGGGACAGAGATTGGATTAGTGGTTACCAGGGGGAAGGGGGAAGGGAGGAGGGTGAAAGGGATAATTTGGCACATGTGTGTGGTGATGGGTTGTAATTAGTATTTTGGTGGTGAACATGATGTAATCTATGCAGAAATAGAAGTATAATGATGTACACCTGAAATTTTTACAATGTTATAAACCAATGTTACTGCAATAAACAATAAATTAAAAAAAAAAAATAAGACTAAATGGGTTTCCAAACAAATCATGGTATATTTATACCATGGAATAATACTCAGCAATGAAAATTGACAAACTATTGATAAAAGAAACAACTTGAATGAACCTCAAGGAAATTATGCTGAGAAAATAAAAGCCAATCCCCAAAGGTTACATAAAGCATGATTCCATCTGCATAATATTAATGACATAACATAGTAATAGAGAGGGTGGACAGATTGATGGTGTCAAGGGTTAGAGACAGAGGGTAAGTGGTGGCTACACGTACACACACACACACACAAATGAGATAAGTGCATGTATAAATATGCATGAATATGAAATATGAATAGGCAATGTGAATTGCGCTGATGCCGATTTCTGATTTTGATATTTTGCTCTAGTTATATGAGATATTAACATTCGGTGAGTCTGAGTGAAAGGTGCACGAGACTTTCCTGAGCATTTGTTTCCAAATTCCTGAGGCTCTATAATGATTTCAAAATAAAATGTTAAAAATCTCAGACTATTTCAAAATATTCTTTATAGATATAATACTATTCTCTGAAAGATAAACATGTATGGCCAGAAGAAAAAAAAAAACAGTGACCTCTCTGGGATCTTTAATTTTACTAAAAGATCTGAAAAACAAAGTGATCATACAGCTAGATAACTTAATGGCCACTATCTTCTATCTGATTCTATGCACTTTGTAGATTGGAAACGGGATCTTTTCTTTTGATTTGACTTGGGCTCTCTTGGCACCTGCTTTAAAAGTGGACTAGACACTCTGGTCATAGTATTTGTAGTGAGATTCCCAGAGTCTTAAATGTTGTTGCACAGATGCAAACTCATCAAATGACCCACAATTTGATTATATGATATTTGATTGATCCAACCTTTTTGTTGATTATACAACAAAAATACCTGATATTTATAGAGTTTGACACAATTACCTTCACAAACTTTGTGGCATCAGTTCATTTATCTTCAATCATTCATCTTTTCTAATTAATACATTTAAGCCAATAAAACTTCCTCATACTATTGGTAAAGTTTTATTCCACAGTTTTTGCTATTATGGTGATTTAAATTTTAAATCTCCTTCATAATTTCCTATTGAACTTATTATTTCCTCTTAATATGATTGTTTATATGATTTCTAAATATATGATCGATTTGTAAAGGAATATTATGATTGGCTATGACTGAGTGTATTGCATTGTGGTCAGAAAAAAAGTATGTACTAAGTTAGCTCGTGCTAACTCTTTGTGATATGTGGCCATTTTTGGTAAATGTTCTTGTACACTTAAAAAAATGTACATACTCAGTACTGGATTATATTAAATTGAAATTGTAAATCACATTTTCAGGTTTTCTTTCCTCACTTATTTTATGTCTTATTACACTTCCAGTTTCTGGTTAAATTCTCTCAATATGAATAAGAATTTGTTGTTATCCTCTCATAATTTTTTATTATTTTTCTTTATAGATTTGAGGCTATGTATTTAGGTGCATATTAGATTACAGCTGTTATACTCACTTTGTGGTATTTTCTTAGTATGAAATGCTTTTCTTGGTCCCTTTTAATGATATCAACTGAAATTCAACTTTACCTGATATTCACATTTTGCCCAAGCATTATTTGATTATTTCTAAACATACAGTGTTATTTTGTTTTATATAGGCCTCTTGTAAAGAATATGACTTTAAAAAATACTTTCTTTTCTGGGCTGGCCCTGTGGCACAGTGGTTAAATGAGCACGCTCTGCTGCTGGCACCCCAGGTTCGGATCCCGGGCCTGCACCAACACACCGTTTGTCAGACCATGCTGTGGCGGTGTCCCACATAAAGTGGAGGGAGATGGGCACAGACGTTAGCCCAGGGCCAGTCTTCATCAGCAAAAAAAGAGGAGGATTGGCATGGATGTTAGCTCAGGGCTGAACTTCCTCATAAAAAAAAAAAAAGCTTTCTTTTCTAATCTACGGTAGTAAGTTTATCAGAAATATACATTCATATGTTTGTAATTATTTTGATTTTTTGTTTTCAGTTTGCCATGTTTTCTCCTAGATTTTTCTTCTTTTTTGTTTTCTCTGGCAGAAATCAAATGTACTTTGTTCTACACAGTAGAACAGGTTGAATGCTACCAATTCCTCACTATTCTTTTACTAGTTACCTTTAATATTTTAGTATGCATTCTTTATATGATTACATATTGGCATGTGTGTATTATAATACACCACAAATCATATATATATCTAAAATCTAAACTTAGTCAAACCTTGGCATTTTTGCCACAACCACACCAGTGCTCATGATAGTGCTCTCTATTATTTTATCTCTAGCCAATGGCTAAATTCACAAAAAGAATTAACATACTTGGTGTCTTCCTCATATTCCTCTTTTTCTTTCTCTTAACTCTTCTTGTGTCTGCTGTTTCCAATGAGAAATCTGCTTTCAATATTCTTGTTTCTGTATGGATAATCTGTCTCCTTTATTATGGTAGCTTTGGGGGTTTTCTCATTTTTCTTAGTACCCTATGCATTCACTACTGTATTTCTAGGTATTGATTTTATTTTCTTAAATCCTACTCATCACCTAATGATATCTTTCAATTTGAGGACTTGTCTTGCCTCATTTTCTAAAGCATTGTCACCAACATTTCTTCAATTATTGCCTTTTTTCTTATTCTCTCTAGGCTTTCTTTCTGGATCTCCTATTAGAATTATTCAGGAATTTCTCAGTTTGTCCTCCATGTCTTTTAATTTTTTTTTTTCATCTTTCCGATACCTTAATTTCCTTGTGCTCCCCTTTAGGAGAGTTTTTCTCTTCCATCTTCTAATTTACCAATTCTCTCTTTTGCAGGGTCAGATTTGCTGTTTAGTACCCTCACAACTCACCCTATATAATGAGTTGCTTTTTTATTTCATTGATAATATTTTCTAATTTCCAAGATTCCTATCTAATTCTTTTTTATATGTCTGTTTAATTTTTAGAGATACCTTTCCTAACTTCATTTCTTTGAATGTTTCAAATAAATATAGGGTTTATTTGAATGTTTCAAATAATAAAATGATGTAAAAATTCCTTTCAGATTTATATTGTCTCTAGTCACACAGGAATTACTCTAATTAATAAACTTTTTTAATGGTATTGCACTGCTAAAGAAATTGTACTGACAAATTTCATATTTTTTTGCCTATATTTTTATTTTCATGAGGGATTAGCATTGGCCACGGATACAAAGTTCCACTACATTGTGGAGGCATTTCTATAGGACCAATGAATGTTGGATTCTTTCTGGTCGCTATGAGTTTCACCAGTTCCAATCTGTATTTCATATTAATTTACTAATTTACAGTTTATATTTCAAACATCCCCACCAACTATCCCACCTCCAAGACAAATACATTCCTGACTTGGAATTCTAATCTTCAGTTACTGATTTGTTTTCTAACTACATCATAGTGCAGATATCTTTATTCTGACTGTGACCGTGGGCTGATCAGCAGAAATTGTAAAATTCTCATTTACAGAGGAAGTGTTTTTTCAGCATCTCTATTCTTTTATCAAAATTCTTTCCATGTAGTACTTCAGTGTCATTTACTATCATCCCCAGGGTGGCCATATAAACCCTAGCTCTTAAGGCTATCGTTTGATCCTGGTCCCAATGTGGGTTTATCTTAAATTTATACTCACCATTGCGGGGTACCTCTTTATTTCTGGGGCACTACTGTTTCCATTTCTTACTTTCAAGCTTTAATATGTATACTTTATAACTATTTAAAACATTTAATCAGTATTTCTCTATGTTAAAATTGGAGAAGGGTGTCCAATCTATACCTAGATTCTCTTTTCATCTTAACTATTCCATTATCCTAAGAGTTCAGTTTTCCTACATTTCTTTGAAAACACAGAAGAAATAAATTATAAAATATTTTTTTAGGGGAACAAAATATTTTCACAGTTAACTCTTTCTTTCCACTTTTGGGGTAGATATTTCCCTTCTTTATGCTATGCAATTACTTAAAGGACTTTTTTTAAATTTTATTTTATTTCATTTTTGCTATTTAGCAATTCTTGACTTCAAAATGGCTATCTAATGTTGTGTGTTTTCCAACTAACAAAATGTTTTATTGCCCTTTTCGTGAAATTTATCTAAAAATTGGAAATAAAGCAAAAATTTGGGTGACATCTTCTTTCATACAAATGCAAAGGCCACGCATTGACTGTCTAGGGGGGAATATACAGAGTTTATCTCATTGTTTACTATTGACTGAAGGTTTTAGACTTAGTGAAGTGACTTGTTAAGTCAGAGAATTTTGTTTAATAGATATGCATTAATTTCAGTTTGGTGGAAGAGAGGATTCCAGTAATTTATGGCTTGTTGGACACTAACCAGTTTATATCTAAATCAACAAGATTATCCTAACATTTATTTGCTGATTTGCCTCTAAATATCTGAGATTCTCAGATGTTCTAGTGATTTTAATATCTTCCTTGTTATCACATTAAATAATGATTTAAAGAACATATTTGACAAGGGTTTGTTTTATATTTGCCTGACAGATATGGGTTTACTTTTCTAAAAATTACATTATAATACCCCTATCTACCCATCCAAGTGCTCTGGATTCTCCAACTTACATATTATAGGCAAGTTAGAGGACACAGATCATGACTATGACTAATTTTTTCAGGTTCTGTCAGCCTTCTCCTAAACTAGAACCATTATTCTGAGGGTGTATCATCTCTAGCTACCATTGAATTATTATCTCACTATGGGATAGTGCATTAGTTTCCTGTTACTGCTACAACATGTTACCACAAAATTAGAATCTTAAGCAACACAAATGTTATCATCTTACAGTCTGTTGTTTAGAAGACCTACGTGGATCTCACTGGGCTAAAATCAAGTTGTGAGTAGGACTGCATTCCTTTCTGGAGATTCTAGAGGAGAATTCCTTTTCTTGTCTCTTCTAGCTTCCAGAAACCACCCACATTCCTTGGCTTAGGGCTCCCTCCTCTATCTTCAAGTCAGTAACATTGCATCTCTGCGACTTTTCTTCCATAATCACATCTCACTCTAACTTGCCTCTTCTGCCTCTCCCTTCCACTTTTAAAGACTCTTGGATTACATTGGGCCCATTGGATAATTCAGGATAATATCCCTATATTGAAGTCAGTTCATTAGCAACCTTAATTCCATCTGTGACCTTAATTTCCGTGTAAGTAACATATTCACAGATTTTGGGAATGGACGTCTTTGATAGACATTATTCTGGCCTCCACATATAGTAATTATTTTCTATCAATAATTGAAATTTTTCTGAGTTCTGTTTTGTTAGATTCAATGTTTTAAAAAATATATAAGAATCTTGAGAGTATTCTAGGAGAAGTGGACCTTAAAATGTTACCAACATGTGCTTCTGTCTTCACATGAAGTGTATAATTCGTTTCACTCAATCATGTTTCAGTGATAGTCTCTCAGATGGATTTAGATAGGGTGATCAATGGAGTGAATGGAACAAGTATAGCCTTTGAAGGGAACAGCTAATGAATGGTAATGAAGAGGGGAGATAACTACCAAGCTTTCACTATGGCAGATGTTCCAGTATCTGATATAAAGAAAAATTGGGAAAGATTTTGAAATGGGCATAGTGATACTGGATATCCATTTAATGGAATGCTGAGCATAGTCTAGCAGACTTTTCAGGGTTATCTGAATCTACAGGGGATCTACTGCTTTCATCGTCTTTGACTAATCTTATAAGTCTGAAAATTGTGCAAAACTGATAGCAACACAAATGAATTTTGTCCTGAAAAATGTAAATGAATTTTGTCCAATAGAGATACAACTGATTTTCACTTCTGTCAAATAAAATCAGAGCTGGACAGTAGTTAAAGCTATAAAAACAGATTTTATTCAGAAATTATTGCAATAGGGGAATAGAGAACTCAGTACAGAACTGAGAAAAATTCCTTATACAACATGGACAAGTGAGGATTATAACCAAAGAACAGGGTGTGCAGGGGCAAGGGGTATCAGTGGATGGAAAATACTAAGGAGAAACAGCAGGGGTAAGGGGACATTCTGGCTAAAACCACTTGACAGGATTCTTGTTGAATACTAACCAGGGTGATCAGATGCCAGAGGTGAGGGATGATGAACTTGACCAGATATTGAGGATGATCAGATATCAAGGGTGAGGAATCTTCTCTAAACTGAGTCAACAGGATTCTTGCTAAAATTGGGTGATGCATGACCAACAACGACAGACACAGAAGCCCAATGTTGAAGCCTAGTTGAGAAGAGGGCTTAGAGGAGACTGATTTAAGTTTGGCCAAGAAGAGAATCTTTGTCATTTCCCTTTGAAAAGACATTAAGCAGTCTTACATTTACAGTCGTGTGTTGCTTAACGACAGGGATACATTCTGAGAAATGTGTCATTAGGTAATTTCATCATTGTGTGAACATCATAAAGTGTACTTACACAAACATAAATACCATCTAGGTATACCACACATCTAAGTATTCCAGTCTACTACACACCTTGGCTATATGGTACTAATCTTACGGGACCACCATCATGTATGTGGTCAGACATTGAAATGTTGTCATGAGGCACATAACTGTATTAGGAAATTTGTTGAGGATTCTTGATTGCCTATACTATACATACAGTTGTTCTTCACATGTTCATTTGAACTATTTTTAACACCTTACTGGTACCCTTACTAATTAATGTATTGAATAAAATGTTTGGCACACATTCATTTTATATTTCTATGACAGTCATGATTTTACTTTTTTTGAAAATTGCCCTTTAACATAGGTAAAGGAATACAAAGTAAGATTCCTATGAGGGCTTTTCTTTGTTGTATAAGTCTGCTATCCATCACTTTCAATTGGCTTTGAATTTAGGAACAATTTATCCCGGAGATTGACTAATCATTGGTGAACATTTTTGGTTTCCATTGCAATTAGCTACAGGGTTTCCTGAATAATTTTCAATAAGAAATTTGGTAATGATAACTAAATACCTTAGAAGTGATACAGTTACTCTCAGAGAGATGAACAATCAACATAAAGCGAGATCCTCTTCTCAAGGCAAATTCTAGAAAGGAAGTATGTCCACAGGAGGAAGATCAATACAGAAGGAGGAAAAAGTAGAACACAAATAAAATTTTTGAACTTTGCCTCTTTTACACACAACTCTGCACAAGCCCAGAGGTTTGATCCCTAACATGGGGTGAGGGAGGAGGAGCAGAAGACAGAGAACTAAAGTCGATTATAACAGTGAATTTGTGTCAGAAGCTGACTGATTTCTTCTCTCTTGAAATTCATGTTGGGATTTTGCTTAGTTTAATGTGTGTGTGTGTTTTTTTTCTCTTTTGGCTTGGATGACAATAACATCAACATTTTCTTCAGGATGTTCTGCCGCAGAGCATGGTAGGATGTAAGGCGATTGGAAGTCATACAGAGAGAGGACCCCTTAGGTTGCCTGCAAGCAACTTAACCAAGTGGGAGCCAATGTTACTGTTTCCCCTCAATTATGCTTGTTCTTTTTGTTTTTTCTTTTCAAGCCTGTTTTGGATTGTAGAACCTTGAATTGGAAACTCAACATTAGCAATTCAAATTCTAAATTGAGCTTTTTAATGCTAAACACTTGTGGATATCACTTGAGAAGATTGTCAAGTTAAACAATGTAGATTTTTCATATATACAGCAAAGTGACTTTGCAGATATTACTCAGTTAAGATCCAAGCCATGATATTCATCTTGTGCTTATGCATAAAATCCAGAACCAGGAAAGTATTTTGTAAATTCAGCATTTAGTTGTCTCTTACCCATTAAGAGGAAGAAAAGCAAACATTCCCCCCACCCCAATGCTTTTATTCATGCCTGAAGCTAAGCAAGGAGGAAGGGAAAAGGTTTTTAGAATTACAAATAGAACCTTTAAATTGCAGAAACTTGCTAATTTCAATTATGAAAGCACTGCCTAACTTCTGCTTTCTCTTTCAGTTGTTATACAAATCTTTGTCCCTAACCAAAGAGAAAGAGAAAATAATCCTACTAGGAATTTAGTGAGTTTTCTTTTAGAGATCAGACACAAATGCCACATATTTGAATATGCAAATTTAATGGAACAGATTGTCAAGAAATGAAAAATGGTTGTATGTTTAGCCCTAGGAAGTTAGCCCTGCTTAATAGACCCGACAAAGAGTTAAGGAGTGCCCACTTGCAAAACGCAAACAGGGAAGAAATTGCATATGAGTTGCTTACCTAACAAGAAGGGACTCTGAAAAGTGAGCTGGATTATAGAGACCTAGATCTCCCAAATTAGTCATAGCGTTCTTTTAAAATGCCTCAATCTCCTCCTATGTAAAATAAAGGCATTTTCTTAGATGATCTCTGAGATTATTTCCACCTTGAAAATTTGAAGACATCATCCTAGTATATGGCATAAATTCACACTATAGGGAAGGTATCTCTTGCCGTGACTGAGCACATATGGGTCACATTGTTTTGTGCAGTTTGTGCACAGATATGGAAAACGTTCACCCCTAGTCCCTATGGTCATCATTTCTATGCTGTATTTCAGTCTTGTGTAGTTTCCCCTTTTTAAGCATACGCAATGAGTTTAACTAACAAAAGGCGAGGCTTCATCAAATTAATTTATATTTTTAAGCCCCCAAGTGCTCTCTATTTGTCTCCTAACTAATAAAAGTTTTTCCTCTTTAGTTCTTTTTTTGTGCAATAAGTTTCAGCCACCTAGTATTTGGAGGTTTGAGAAATTGAAAATTAGTTGCTCTTTTGGATTTACAGTAATCATTTGGGCAGGTTGTCAATATCAATTTCTAGCCTACATGACTCTTCCATATCACTCAAGGAATTAGTTCAAACCTGTCCTTGGATAGAAAATTGGGCAAAATAAGCCAAAAATGGCAAAAAAATAAAAAAAAAACAAAACCCTCTATAAGATTGAGATGGACTGGCTAAGGAAAATAATAATTTACCAGTGTCCAGATTGAAGATCTAGAAATATATGCACATTTTGATAATGTTGCACATCCTGACCTCCAGGGTATACTTTCAGCCTTGTTTGCCTAAAGAGTAGGTCTTTGGGATATATACCATTTCCTTAATTCCATCATTTTGTAGGGTGGCAGAATATGCCACCTCGAAATATGCCTCTTTGGCATAAGGATTATTTTGAGCTGATTATTTTGAGAAATAGCAGACACAGGAGAAGGTCTAGAAACAAAAGAAGTTATGCTTTTATGAGGGAAATTTACATTTATAAAGGAAATTTCCATTTGTAAGAGTGTCTTCCTTTCTGTATCAGGAAGAGAAGGATGACTAAATCACGAGAAACTCTTACCAATGGAGAAAGCATTGACCTAAATCTGCATAACTAAGCTTACTTTTGTTTATAGTACTTTTCCTGATCACCTCCCCATAACTGACCTAACTCACACTCCTCTCTCTTTTGCTGTCAGCTAAAGAATGGATTTAAGTCTGAAGTATAAACCACCTCTGCGAGTTACTCATTTTTCTCCAGGTAACTTCCATGTATATATCTGGTATACATGTTAATAAACTTCTGTTTGTTTTTCTCTTGATAATCTGTCTTTTATTACAGGGTTCCCATCAGAGAATGTAGAAGGTTAGAGGGAAAATTATTTTGTTCCTCCCTTGCAATTTCATAATAAAAATTGTTAGAGGCCACATTTATACCTGCCACTCAGCAATGGCTTTTTTTAAATGTAATAACAATTGTTATAGTCAATGTTTATTGAGTGTTTATAACAAGCCAGGCTCTGTTCTAAGCACTTTATGCACATGAACTCATTTAATCAAAAAAGTAAATACGTTTTTATTCCATTTTACATATATAACTGAAGCTCAGAAAGGTTAAGTAACTTGCCCAAAGTCAGATAACTGGTAAGTAAAGGAGCTCAGATTTGAATCCAGACACTCTGGCCACAGAGCTAAGTTCTTAAAACTTAATTTTGCTGCTTCTCATGATATTAGAAGCTAGAGATCATTCCATGTATAATATGAACATCTTTTACAAGATAATGACTCTAGAAAACTTAGAGGGTAAAGTGCATACAAATTTTGCAACTTGTGTCGAGTGTACTATTTAATAAGTTGCTTTATTTCTCCAGACAATTCATTTCCTTTGAGTGAAAATTTGCTGCAATAAATGGGTATATACTGAGTAACAAGTAATAAAATTTATCACTAACATTTTGTATAGGTAAGCATGAAATTTTTGTGAGCTAAGTAGGGTGCTGTGCAAAGCAAAATGATTTATTTTCCATGCAACTTCATCCTTTCTATATATTACTAATTGTTACTTGTCCTTTCCAAATACATATGTGGTTTGAATGGTGCTTTTATTTTGATGTAAAAATGCTATCTGTATTACTCTCAACAGTGTTAAATTTATGTGAGTTTAATGTAATGCCTCTATAATGATCTTTAAGAACACAAAATGTGGTTTTACAGAGTCTGCAGACCAGCTACTTTCCAATTCTACTGAATAGAAGCTAGAATGGGGAAATTAGAGAGAACTGTGGAATAGTGAAAGAGAACGTTGTACCATACACCAAGGCAATGTATTAAAATATGGGCAGTGATTATTGGGAGTTTGAGTCAAGCTGGTTGCTGCTCCCAAAAACCAAACAGATTTGACCAGAAGGGAAAATTGGGAAGAACATTTTGTCTCCTCTAGTTCTGTAGGTCTCTTTGGGCAAAATGATTCCTCTGGTCTGCCCTTCTACTGATCTACGTCCTTGGAATGGATTCCAGTTCATCTTGGTCAATAAAACTGGCCACAGTAGAAGGAGTATACATATTTACATGAGTCAATCAAATAAAGCCTAAGCTTCCCTTGGTATCATTCTACGTGGCATTTAGACAGCACTTTAGACAGTGCTTGAACTTCAAGTCACCTACAGCAACAACAAAAAATCTTAATCAACTGTTACGAAGGAAATTTTCTAAACTGAAATACCCAAATATCAAAACTAGATTTCTCATATAAAAATCTATGAATATTTAACAGAAACCCTTAGCTCTTATGTATTCATGTATATTTCCATATACAATTTATGCAGCTAGGTTCTGGGGGACTTAGAGAAATAGACCTAATTAGCAGTCATATAAATTGGAGAAGAAATGTAAAGGAAAATCTAGATAATTCCAGGATTGCATTGCCTTCGAGGAACAAATTGAAAGAGAGGTTTAAAAATAGTCAAATTAGTTATAAATATGATACTCTGTAATGCTTCCTTGTGGTTTAAGTTAGAGAACAACACAGGAAGGCAAAATGCATTTACCTGCAATACAAGTATTGTATTTTATACTGTGTTTGCTTTTCTCATTTTGAGCAGCCTTTTGGTAACCCAATGAAATCTTGAAATCTAAGACACTGGAAATATATCAGATTAACACTCGCACACAGGGACACAAAAGACGAACAATCAATAAACCTTCCTAATAGCCAACCTATCAAAGATGCTAGGATCTATTAAATGAATAATATGAATGTAAAAGCCAGTGTTCCTTTTTCTTGATTGATTTCACACTCGTGTTTCTCTCCACAGTCCTTCTCTTGACTTGCCTTTAGATTTTTCATGATGCTGGGAAATACCTTTTTCATTCTACCTCAGCTTATACCTCTCTCCCAAGCTTTTGTCCTTCTCTAGGGCTACATTCCTCCCTAACCACCGCCCCCCCCCCATTCTAACTTGCTTTTTTCAGTTTTCAGAGAGTTTAAAGTGGTACAAAAAAAACTAAATAGGTTGGGTCACATTGACAACCAGTCAGAAAACTTTGAACCTAACTTAGTAGGAATTATTGAACAATCCAGCAGGATTGGTGAAGAAGGAAAAAAATGAGAGTATGTCTGATAGATCTTGTCCCATGTGTCTGACCAGAACACCTCACGTTGCAGTGCAATCACTCTCCAGTTCAGAGGAGAGGTAAAATATTTCTTCCAGACAGTTCTTAATATATTTGAAGATAAATTTTAAACGACTCTTAGTTTTAAACCATTGAACACAGATGGAATTTTTATTTTGAAAGTAAGATGGATATCATTTGAGCCCAACAAAGTGAGTAATAATGATGGTAGCACTGGTAGAATTTCCTGCCCATATCTTCTCCATTACTCTCGCTTTGTGCACTTTATGGAAACTCTGTAATATTAAGAATAAGTCATGGCAGAAAGTCTAAAACTCTATAATATTTACCATTGGAGAGGGGGGTCAGGTTAATAAACATTGTGCTTGAGTAGAATCAAAGGAGTGAATCCACCGTGGCAGCACCAGAGCTCAGGTAAGGAACACCAGGACTAGGGGTTTTGGATGGTTCTGAAAATGGGTCTAGTTCTTTCCACAGTCATTGCCTCTAGAAAGTGCCCCCACCAAATGATCCACTCACCACCAGTAACTCAAATCACTGAAAAAACATCCACTCGTTGGGATTTATTTAAAATGCAATGTAGGCTAAGGTAAAAATTATTGTACCTATATTTTGTTGCAATTTTTTCACTGCTTCAACATTTTACTTAGGGTATGTATGGTCACTTTTTGATATCTCAGCTTCCTCCACTCTAAATAATGGGCTTGAACTTCTAGACTTTTAATTCTCTGTGACTGCCTATAGTCCAAAATCATAGGACTTTATTTATAAAGGTAGCCACTAATTGTGTTTGTCAATAATGAGATAGTGATTTTTAAGAACTCATTTTTAAAAGTTTAAAACTCCATATGAATATAAGGTAATATTATTATTGTTCAGGCATTTTAAAATATCAAATTACTCTTCCAATGCCAAAAGACTCTGAGGTTGAAATTTCTGAATGTTGAGATTGTTCAATTAGGGAAATTTTTGTTGTAAAGAAGGAAACTCTCATAAACCAATTAAAAAAAATTTTTTTAAGTTTGTTAAAAGACATGGGAATTAAGTTTATGGACTTGCAAAAATGGGAAGTGCAATATAGCTGGATCACACAAACAATGAAACTAGAAATAGCAAGTATAGGAGTATTTGAGGAGGAAAAATATCTTTTAATTTGATTTTTGCTGACTACTTCCCCCCATTCCAAATTACGGAAAAATTTTGCTTAAACAACAACTTTTGTTGTTATTATTTTATTATAATATGTGCTTTGTACACCAGAAGGAACTATCTGTAGAAATAAACAAGCACCATCTGTCAATATTGGCGACCAAAACGCTGACAGGTTAGGAAGGGAGACCTCATGAGCACTGAGATTACAGAACTATAGTCTGACTATTAATGCCCCGTGGCAAAACTAGACCCAAAGAAGAGGATGAAAGCAGTGGTCAGGCCAACCCAAGAGTGACAGATCTACTTGAAAATTCTACTATCCACCTCTGGAGGACCTTCCTGTGGTCCAAATACTTCCTGCAAGTAGAGTAGTCTTCACCCCTTCCCAACTCAAGGGATTATGCACAGGTGTCTTTCCCTTTCTTTCTTCTTCCTTCCATCCTTCTCTTCCTTTATTTTTTCAGGATTAAGGAGAAGGAATAGAAGATGTAAAAAGAACAAACATTACATGAAGATTATGACTTCTGCTTCTTCAGTTTTCAATTTACTCTGCACTAGCTTCTAAATTAAGCTTTCTTCTATATTAGGCAAGACCTTAAAAACATATTAAATATGATAAAAATCCAAGATATTAGAAACCAAAGCTTCTGCCCAGTCTCTCATAGAGCTGCTTGGAATTCCCTTGTATTGGTGTGCCATTCCCTGCTTACCCCCTTAAGAACATCTTTTTCTATTTGTGTGTGGTTTCTCTAGCCAGCCCTCGTGGTCTAGTGGTTAAGATTCGGCACTCTCATTGCCATGGCCCAGGTTCATTTCCTGTTCAGGGAACCACACCACGCATCTGTTGGTTGTCATGCTGTGGTGGCTATATGTTGCTGTGATGCTGAAAGCTGTGTCACTGGTATTTCCAATATCAGCAGGGTCATCCACAGTAGACAAGTTTCAGGAGAGCTCCCAGACCAAGACAGATAAGGGAGAAGGACCTGGCCACACACTTCTGAAAGAATTGGCCATGAAAATCCTGTCAATAGCAGGAGCATTGTCTGATACAGCGCCAAAAGATGAAAGGATGGTGCAAGAAGATTAGGCCAGATTCCGCTCTGTTGTCCACAGGGTCTCTAAGAGTTGGAATCTGCTGGACAACACTAACAACAAATGGTTTTTCTGTCCTCACATAACCTTCCCCGGCTTTGGTACCATTTCACTTGTTCAGTTTTGACATCATAGAAACTTGCTGTTTGAGCGTGGACTATTACGTGATAATAGTCTATTAGTTCACTTTCAAAGGGTAGAATATGAGGGGTACCTTTGTTCAATCATCTGTGATCTAAATGTGTCTTTGGTTGGTGGACAAATGGAATGGAGGCAGTTATGTGGCCTTTTGACACTCAGCTGGGATTGTGGATAAAAGCAAATTCTCTGAGAAATACTCAGGGAAGTCACTCCACTATTTGTCTACCATAAGGGTCATCTATTTCAAATTCCCTATTATATACTTGCCAGATGGTCATCTAGACTCTATTTAGACACCTCTCATGATGAGAAGTTCATTATCTTTGAAGTAGCCTATTGTACTTGAGAATATTACAAATTATTCAAAACTTCAGTTGAGCTGAAATCTACTTACTAGTAAATTTGATCTATATATCCTACTTATGCCCTCTGGGGCAATAATATCTCATTACATCTTAAAATGACAGAATTTCACATATTTGAAAAAGTTATATTTCCCTTAAGCCTTTCCTCTCTAAACTAAATATTCTAATCATCATTCTTTGGACAAAAGTAAAAATGCAGGTGGACCCACATTTTGCATATAAGGGACATCAAGGAAAAAAATCATGTATAATTCAATTGAGTCATAAGTTCAAAGAGATTCAGTATGATACACAGATCCTTGGTGAGTTTTATGTCAGAGGCTCTGAGAGCAAATCCTGACACTATCATGTGAAGGCATGGCGTTTAAATTCTCTGATCCATTTTAGAGTTGAGGAAATAGACAAGAATGGTTAAATAACTTGTTCAAGGTCTCCTGAATTGTAAGAAAGTGGTAGAGTCCTACGTGGGCTTTCATAACCTAAATTACCCTTCCCCTAACTTCTCTTTCCAATTCCATCTTTTCCTCTTTCTTTCTGCACCTGCTTTCTACACTCCAGTCATAATACCTTTCTCTAAGATCCTATAATAGATCAGACTCTCCCTTGTTGCTGAGACATCACACAGGATGTTGCCTCTTTCTGTAATGTTCCTCCCCCAAATCTTCACTTGAATAACTTCTACTCATAGTTCAGTTCCCCATATCATCTCCCTCAGGAAGTCTTCTTTGAGTGTCTGGAACCAAGTTCAGTGCCTCTACTATGCACTCTCACTGCATCCCACAGTTTCCTCACTGAAGTATATTATATCCATCTTTTGCTTATTTGTTTGCCTATTGTCTCCAAAAACTTCAAGCTCTGTGAAAGCTAATATCCATCTCTTTTGTACACCAAGGACCTTGTTATGGTGTTTAGCATATAATAGGCATTTAAAATTATCTGTTAAATGAATGAATGAGTAAATTAGTAAATAATTGAATGAATGAATATATCCAAGGAAGTAGAAGACATATTGCCCTTCCTGGAAGACCTCAGTTTGTTGTGTGTGTGTGTGTGTGTGTGTGTGTGTGTTTGTCTGTGGGACAGGACTTTGACACCTAAACAAAGTTGTGTGTGCAATTAGTCCACATTACAAGATAAACGTGACCACTCTAATACAAGTGGCATTGGACATACGCTCTAATACAAGTGGCATTGGACATATTATGTCAATAAGTGTTTTAGACAGGTAAGAAGTGTACAGTTGTGAGGAGTAAAAATAGTACCTCATTTGTCCATATTCATTAATATTTAGCTTTACTTCTGTTTGTGAAATTTGAGCATAGTCCTACCAGTCACCCTTAGAGTAACATTTCCAGAGCAGAGAAGACATGGCTCATAGGTCTTACTTTCATTATGACTGTCCCCATGCTGGCCCTGAGCTATTGGTTCCTTCCAGCTGAAATGTAGACAAAACTAAGCAATGCTTTTCTCATAGTACCCCTGCCTCACTGTCCACTAGTCAAAGTCTAGTCATACACGAAGTACCCATCTTTATCCACTTTACAAAGGCAGTATGAAAGAGTCCCTGAGCTATTTTAATTTCTGATTTCTGAGCAGTCTATTTAAGGGAGAAAGGAAGTAAACACAAGTGTTTCCCTACAGGCACCTTTCCCAAAGGAATAAACTGCCAGCAGTTCCTAACATTAAACATGACTCAATGCCCAAAGTCCTGCAATGCATCCACTTCCTGGAAACCACCTGGGCCTCTGCTTGAAGATGGTCATTCTTAGAAAGTGTTTTGACACATTAGTAAGAGGAACAGATGACAAAATTAAATGAGAAAGTTGGTTTTCTTGGAATTTGAAATTGTAATATAATCTGCTAATTTTTTTTCTGAAATAAGATGCAAACAAAGACTCATGAAATAACTTACATAAAGCAAACAGTACTGCCAGGCCAACTCTGGGAAAGTAAATTTGTATATCTAGAAAAGAGTGTGCCTACCGATCATAGATAAACCAGTCTTAATAACTGACCCCTCAATAACTGGATCAACATTCCTAGTCAGCAAATGTTAGAGCACGAGATCGTCCTCTTTCTTAACACCCTATCAGAGCCCCAGAAGCAGCAGATGGGCTGGGCGGGGCAGGCCAGGATATCTCACTGCCATAGTTGTGCGACCCCTCTGCTCCAGCTGCCATTGCTCCCTCTCTGGGCTGCCGTGGCTTGAGGTAACTTTAGCAGTGCATAAACCACTGGTTCTCTGACAGGAGTGCCCACATGGTGAGTCTGGGTCCAATCTTCCAACATGACAATTTCTCTGCCACTATCATCCTTGCCTTCTTCCCTCAAAATAAGCATTCATTTTTTCCCTTCGGGTCAAAAAATGTCTTCCCATGTCACCGGCTCCTCTTGGGCTGCCCACATAGTAATGTTGATCTTTCTGAGCATCCACAGTCTCTCAGGCCATCAGTTCTCTCCAATACCATCCCCTAAAATGCCACTGCCACGTGTTTTTGGATAGCTGGCACTCTTTCCCTCTGATGAGAAAATACTTTGCCCTTCCCACATACTGCTTTATTAAGTCACTTTGTCAATTTTAGCTCTCAGTTTTTTCCTTCTTGAAATATTTGGGTGACGTGTCTCAGGCAGAAAGGGTTCAAATACAGCTTCAAATTTCCATTGGGAACCCCTACCCCTTCTCATACTCAAGACCTGTTGCTAAGTCTGTCTTTCTTCATCACTTGTAGGTTGAATTTTTGTTTTTATCTGTTGCTTTTTCCTTTCAAGGACAACTTGGCTTCCAGTGAATTTGTCTTATCTCCTAAGCCCATCCATATCATGTCTGAGAAAAGTTATAGATGTTCATTCCTAGGGGCCACATGAAAGTCAATGGATATGAATGTTTCACATGAAATTTGTTAAACACTGGTACATACACAACATCTTGAATATCACCTTTCTAAATGCCTAAGATGACACAACTATCCTGTCCTTATAATCTGCAAAATTGTCTAAAAAGACACTGAGGAAACAACTTCAAAGTAGAGAGCAGAGCCCTATTCTTCCCCAAATCCCTTTGTTCTTTGTTCTTCTTAACTATTTTCATCTCAGACCTTTTGATAACACTCTCAAATGTGAGACTTCCTACAATTAACAATTGACCTCACCAATACTCATCTCCCTTGGCTCTCTGTCTATTGGATAATCACCTGCATCACACATTTGTACTGACCACTGAATATGTGGTCAACTCTCACCGTAAGTGAGACACTGCCAGTTCTGTAACAACCACATGGTTGACTCAAATGCTGTAATTTGAGGGGCTACCACCCCATCTAACCAGCTGCCTTTGAGTTTCCTTTCTTTGCTACATTCCAAGGATCAAATACTGGAACTGTTGGTGGCTCTCAGCAAATGGCAAGAAAAGAATAGTAAAAGTAGGGTAAAAGAGTCTGAAGCCACCACAAACTCATCCCATCTCTACTGGCACATACCTGTTACAAAAATTATCATTTTTGTTGAGAATAATAAATAATAAATTCCCTAGTAAGTAAATATGAATGATTGATAATTGTGTTTTAGCTAACCAATAAGAACAATTAAGCTCACCTGATCCAGAGGGGAGAAAATTGATGGAAAATGAAGATTTGGAATTTATGTTTTAGTAGTTGGGCTGTTGGGCTGAATACTAAGACAAGAAATGGCTTCTTGTCTGGGAAGTGGTAGATGCCGTATCTAACTTGTTAAACTAGCCAATAGCTGATTGGAGTTTTAGCTTTAACTCAGCTAGAAGATATATATCCCTCAATATATGACGTTTCAAACTGAATGTTTTGTGTTCCTTTCCTTTCCTTCTGTTAGATGTATTATGTCATCTTATTACAATTTTAATTCTTTAGCATAAGAGTAGCTTAATTTTATTTGATATTGACTTTTTGGCATGTCCAAATTCCCTCCAACTATATAAAAATGATCAGAAGTTGTTAATTTGGGGAATATTGAACTTGTTCTATAGATAATATATGAACTAGGACTAGGAACATTGTGATAATCTATCGAATTCACTATTCTCATATGTTACTTATTTTAGGATATCAAAATATTATTATTTAAAACAATAAGTAATATCTATCCTTGAGGTAAAAGGAATGTGACTATCAAGTTAATGTGGCGTGGACATCTTTGAAAAAAGACCAAGAGATATGGTGAGAAGAGCCCGTTCCCAAGAATTCAGGATCCAAGGTTTAGTCCTATCTCCTCTCCAGAGTAACTCAATGTCCCTTGGCAATTCATTTAACCATTCTAGACCTCACTTTTCTTTTATGAAGGATAAGGGGCTTCATATATGTCTTGATTTATAAAGTTTCTTCTATCTTTAAAGTTATGTGATTCTATAGCTTTTTATTATTTGTCAAAGATATTTCACATTAATTTTCTTGTATGACAAATGAGCTCACAATTTTCAAAAATTTGGTGAGGGTGACCTTTTAGTTCCAATTTTAGAAACAATACAATTGAAACTCAATGAATATCATTAACTCCCCTAAGTCACATAGCTAGTTTAACAACATGACAACATTTAAGATGGAGATTCCCGGATTTTCCTGGTATTACTATGCAAACATACAAAAGACTGGTCTAGACGATGAGATATTCTTGGCAAATAATTTAACTGTTCCAGCCATTGTTTGTTTTTTTGTTTGTTTTCCATATGAAAAATCAAGGTTATAACATTATTCTGGCTATTTTATCAAGTTACTGTTAGATTCAAATGAGTTGATATACAGGAAAGAATTTTGAAAGCTGTAAAATGTTATTCAAATCTAGTAACCAGACTACATACTGATGCTGAAAGCACCATGCTCAGTACATTTTTAACTGAGCTGAATGTATATTCATCATCATAACTGGGTAATTGGAAATTCTTGCTATTTTTTTTGGTATATAGAAAAAGTAGGCAGTATGTAAAGTTATGTATTTTGTATAAGCTCCACTTGAAGTTTGTCGGCAAAGTGAAAACTCAGATTTATTAATTCATTCAGCATATATTTAATGAGCACCCACTACCTTCCAGAGGCTGTTTGGGGTACTGAGAATACAGAAGTAAATAACACAGGCAAGCTTCTGCTGTCATGAAATGTATAATTTAGTGAGGGACTAAGAAAAATATCATATATCGATAAGTTCTTTGATGAAAAAACCAATGGGTGTAGTTAGGGTATAATGAGCTGAGGTTTAAATTAGAGTAAGAACCAGTTAGGTGAAGTTGGGGAAGAAATGCAGTCTAGGCAAAGGGAATACGCATTACACACTCTCTAAGAAAATAAACAGCTTCTGTGTTCAAAGAGAAGTTAAGTAGGACAGGAACTGAGAAGTAAATTGGATTGAATCATATGGGGTGATCTTGACAAGGGAATCTTAGTGAAGTTATTAGGAAGAAAGCTGGCTTGGAGAGACTTGAAGAGTTAGTGTGAGATGGGGAGATGGAGGTTGTGAATATATACATTTTATTCAAACAAAAGAAAAACTATGGATTACGTTATGTTAAATATACGTGGATAAGTAACTAGCTGACTAAAAGGTCTAAAGAATACTAATGGACTAAAACTAACCTACCAGAATGATTATAGAAACAGAGGTAAGTTCTGTCCTTAATCTTCTTTCATTTAACAACTATACCAATATGCCAACTAATTCATTTTATTGGTATATTTATATAGTTTAAAATCTAACAAACAACTAATATCGTAAAAAGAAAAAGCAAAATAATTGAAGGGTAATATAAAAGGCAAATACTATCAAAATATTCATGCAAATAAAAGCTAAAGGTACTTACTACAAACTTTTATTCTGAGCCTTCTAGCAATGCAGCAAAGGGGGAAATTCCATGAGGTATAAGGCTCTCACATTGTGATTGAAAGAAAAAAAAATTATTTTTTTCCTCAGCTTTTCCTTCTCCTTAAGTCAGAGAACCATTTGAAAAGAACAAAGTTTATGTGGAGACCTTATGCAACACAGCAAGCAATGCTCTTATAGTGATCTTGTTTCTACATATAGCTATTTCTTTACCAATGAAAGCTGGACATGTGGTTAAATTATATTTTTATAAATCAACTTCAGAAGTCCTTGTGTTGGGGGTGTGAAGTGGGGCAAGGAGAGGATAAAATGAGTTTTGACATGTGTCTTTATGATGATAACCAAGTTTAATAGAGGGCTGGAAATTTAGTGGAGAAATTGAAGAAAACAATGATTCTGCAGTGTTGTGATGGCTTGAAGACGGAAGAGTAGAAAGTAAGTTGGATAGCAGAGTTGGGATTCATAGAAATCTGAATATATGCGCTGAATATAATGAGGTAAAATTTAACAAGGCTAATGTCGATGCCTAAAAGTTTGAGCCAATATCCAACTACACAAATGCAGGAATAGTTAGAGATGTGGTGTAGTAACATGTAATATTGGGGAAAAAAATACTAAGAGTAGTTAAAATGCTAAATATGAATCAACAATATAACGAAAGATCTCCAAAATCATAAATCAAGAAAGGTTGGAATTAACATCCATATAACATTAAATGAAGAGTAATAATAATCCCACTTCATAGTTTACTTATCAGACTTCAATTTGCATGTTTCACATAATTCTGAGACCTAAATTTTAAGAGAGAGAAGCTGGAACTTGTTCAAACGATGGATGCTGGGAAGAGCTAAATTCGTGACAGGATATTCCATTAAAGGAATTGGCAAGGTTTAGCTTGGAATAAATAAGACTGGTGTCTTGTGGTATGAAGATTCATTTGCCTCAAACTAAGGTTTAAAAGGTTTGCTGACAAAGGTTCGCTTATTCTATTTGGCCACAAGAAGCCTCGTGGGTAGAACATAAAAAGACTGATTTTAGCTCCACATAGGGAAACTCATCAAAGATTTACTATCAGATAGGCTGCCTTTGGAGGTGGGGATTCTCTTTTCTTAAAGGTCACTTGAGTGTATGGTGGAGGGGGTTTGAACATTGAAAAGTGGTTAGACTAGAAAACTACTAAGGTCCAAACCGACCCTTGATATTTATGATTTTTTCTTCAAACACAGGTTAATTTTCATTTTTTTTTAAGAAAAAACAAACTTTACGGGAAGAAAGTGAAACTTCAGGAATCTCCAAGTTGAATATGAAAATGTTTTATCAGAAACTTATATGCCTACAACCTCCTAAGGGGGAAGGGATTTTAATTTCTACTATCAACCTCTGGTGTTTTATTCTAAAAGGCAGGATACGTATGCATCAAAATGCCTCAGCAATGCCAATATCAAGGTCCTCCTTTCAACAAAACAGTTTCTAAAATTATTTTGGTTTGCTCCTGATGAAATATGCCAAAGTGAGTAAAGAAAGATTATTACCGTAGCATCCTTTTTTGGACTGTACACATTTCACTTGCTCCCCCTGCTTCGATCACCTGGTGATACTGCTCTTTCATTTCTCTCCCAGCAAGCCTGGCTTTCTGTAGGGCAACTGTTGGGTAGTACAGCAGCTGATCTCAGCTCTCAGAGGGTTCATGCTGAGCAGCTGGTTGGATTTTGCTTTAAACTTGTTTGCACAGAGCTGCTGTGTACAGCTGTTCACCCCATCAAGTTTATCTCCCAAACACAGCACAATATAATTTATTTTTATAGGGAATTCTTCATAATAGGGGATCACAAATGGTTTCTCAGGGAGAGTCAATCATAGAATAAAGAGGAACAGAAGGATTGAAGGGGAGCTGTAATGTGAGAAATTGACACATGGGAGGTGAATATTCCAGGGAAAGTGAGAATTCCAGCAGGTAAGAGAAAAGACTGCAGGGAAAAAAATGGGAAAGGTGATGGATGGTGGTGGAAGAGAGTGAGTCAAGGTGGCAGGGACCCAGGCATCAGAGGAGGGAAGGTAATGAGAAGCACCTGTGAAAAATTCTCAGCTCTATATTTTTACTGGCTTACCTTAGGCCTGCATTGACAAACACCAAGTGAAGAATAGAGCCAAGTTTCTAGATAATTGACAATATTTTGTTTATTAAATGTATTTTATCATGTAAATTTGGGAAACATTGACCTAAGGATCACCTGGAATTCTTGTTAAAAACACAGATGCTATAGATACATAGAACAGATTGGTACTCCCCACAGATGGAGGGTGAGGGGTGGGAGAAATGGATGAAGGGAGTCAAAAGGCACAAACCTCCACTTATAAAATAAATAAGTCATGGGATGTAATCTACAGCATGCTGACTATAGTTAATAATACTGTATTGCATATTTGAAAGTTGCTGAGAGAGTAAATCTTAAAAGTTTTCATCACAAGAAAAAAATTGTAATTATATCTGGTGATGGATGTTAACTAGACTTATTGTGGTGATCATTTCACAATGTATACAGATAGTGAAACATTATGTTGCACACTTAAAACTAATGTAATGCTATATGTCAATTATATCTCAATGATAATTTTAAATAAACACACAGATGCTGGCTTTCATTCCAAACCTACAGTAATAGAATTTCTAAAGGCGAGATCTAGAAAACTGTATTTTGAACAATCATCTTGTGATTCTTTTGAGCAGTCGAATTTGAGAAACAATGATTGAGGAACACATTTGGTTGTGCAACAGAGTAGCTAGCTGACAAAAGCTCAATCCTAGAAGCATTTATTTTTTTTACTCAAGGAGTCTGAAGTAGCTGGCCCCTGACAGTGGTCCCATAGCTTAGAAATGTCATCAGGGATCCAGTTACATGTAACCTTTCCAATCCCTCATCCTAAGCTAATGACTTTTTGACTCACAAGTTTTCACAAAATGGCTACCACAATCCAGGCATGGAGTACTCATTCAAGGCAGGGAAGAAGAGGGCAAAGAGAAAGCAATGGAGTCTGGTCCCTTTTCTCAGGAAAGCTCAAGTTTCCTCAAGATCCTTTCCAGAAGAGTTTCACTTAGGTTCCATAGGTCCGTACTGTGTCATGGATCCACTACTAAATTAAGAGGAGGTCAGGAAAGCATGTATTAAACCCTCTCTATTAAAGACAAGCAAAGGAAAAAGGAATTGAGGATAGTGTTGTCAGGCAAATTGTAGTGTCAACTACATTGATTTAGGTTAATTCTAGAATTTTATAAAGAATCCCAGGCTCACTAGATGATATAATTTGTTTGCAGCATGTAAAGGGTGAAAATTACACTCTGTTGGCTCCCACTTCAGTGAATTGTCCTCTGAGCCACCTTGGTACACACTTGTTCTGTAAAGGTTTTCAGTAGTATCCTATAAGATCTGAGTTTTCCTGATTCTTACTCTGGTTCCAAGTCACAAGTTTGTGAATACATTGTAGCTTATTGATGATAGAGATTCCTGAATCCAATGCCAGATTAATTAAGTCATAAACTTGGGAATAACACCTGGATATTTTTAATACGTGATTATGAGTTTTTCAAACCTTTAGATGAGCTGGCACCATGAGATTTTTACACAGAGGAGGCAGTATCAATCAACCTCTATTTTCCTTTCGTTATTGACAACAGGAAGAATGATCTTCACACTTAAAAGGATAAGATAGACTTGATTAAGAGGAAATTGAAACTTCAGAAACTTTGGAAGGGAGTTATGAATGATTGTTTTAAATAATTTCAAAATTCTTAAACCAGGTGGATTATATCATAAGGAAACAAAGGAATCTGTAAATAATCAACATTAGTAATTCTGGGGAGAAAATCACGGAGAATTGGCTGAAAAGCAGAAAGGGGAAAATATTACATTAAATAAAATTTTCCCAGAACTTAGTACTTCTCATTCTGCCTACTTAGAGTTTTGAAAAATATTGACCTGGAAGTCTAAGGGAAATTATTAAAAGATTGTGTCAAAAGACTTAAAAGAAAGTGATGATTATAAGAAACCCCTTGAGTTCTCTGTGAAAATATTATGTTCTTCAACAAGGTATTTGTGATAGAATTAATGACATACTTGCAGAAAACTGAGCTGAAGTACAGCATGGAAGAACACGGCAAAGCGAAACAGATTTGTAGTTTCTTTATTTTCTTTTTTAAGATGACCAAGAACAAAATGCTTATATTCTAAAGAATTTTACTTTGTAAAAAGTGCCATCCTGTTTTCTGTCTGTACAGAATTTAAAGTAATAAAGCTTAATTTCTCTTTAAATCTTATACTTTTATTAATTTATAATTTATTATGTCTAAATCATTTAGTTTAGCCACAAATTTTAAAACAATATTAATGAAAATCTTTTCTCTTTTAATATATCTCACATACGAACTCCGGATTTTAGAATTATTGTGAAGCATGAGCTATGAATGAGTGGGGTGGGTGTGCCATGAAATTGGGCACAGTTATGTTTTCTTTATGATATTTTAAACCATTTCTCATTTACTTCTTCCTAAAATGTGTTACGCTTGTTCAGAGGGCAGGTGATATTTGAAAGCATTCAGTACCTTATTTTTGAGAACATTCCTTAATAAAGAATGGTTATACCGTTCTGATAGGTTATAGGGAATTAAGTCATGTCTTTATTCTGACAGAATTTTGTCTTAAAAATAAGAAAAAGTCTGAAATGTACAGATGCAAGTTCACAGTTAGAAAAAGGTTATTTTTTTTTTTTTTTTTTTTTTTTGTGAGGAGATCGGCCCTGAGCTAACATCCGCCAATCTTCCTCTTTTTTTTTTTTTTTTTTCCCGCTGAGGAAGACGGCTCTGGGCTAACATCGGTGCCCATCTTCCTCCATTTTATATGGGACGCCGCCACAGCATGGCTTACCAAGCAGTGCGTCGGTGTGCGCCCGGGATCGGAACCAGCGAACCCCGGGCCGCCGCAGCGGAGCGCGCGCACCCAACCGCTTGCGCCACCGGGCCGGCCCCAGAAAAAGGTTATTTTTAAATTACCTATTTGATTTTAATTTTAATACAAATTTACCATATATTATATATATATTTCCTTTACTGTGGGTGTAAATAGATGTATGCATAGATATGTGTAGAACAGTGAGACTGAAAGAGAGATGTGGATAGTATTCAGCTTCTTTGCTCAATTTCAGCTGAGTTATCTTTAAAACAATTAGGTAGCTATTCTATTAATTAGGTGAATGACATATTAATTGCTTTGTTCTATTTTTTTTTTTTACTTTTTTCACAGGAAGCAGTGGTTTTATTATTTTTTATTCTAGTGGTCGAAAACTTGTGAAGGACTAAATTGATTTTGATCAAGTGTGTTGATCAAACAAACATTAATTTAGGATTCCATTAATGAAGTATACATGTGCAATTTTAAAAAACACTTGGTTTGTACAGAAAAACTAAAGGAAGAAAACATAACTTAGCATGAACTCACCATCCAAAGTTTAACTTTGCTCTTGCTTTCATGTAATTTCTTCTACTCTTTTTGCAATGAGTATAAGACTAATGTGTTTATACTATCAATACTATTTTATCATTTGTTCATATCTTTCTTTCTAATTTTTACTTTTTATATAATTTCAAGAGAGACAGGCTTTCTGGGTCCCCAGAGAGCTAGATGCAGAAACGTTGAATAAGGACATCCGGGCACTAATTGTATTTCCATTCCTTTGATGGGAGGTGGTCTTGCTGGTGCTGACTTCAGATCAAGACCAGTAGGGCCCAATGTTGTAAACATCACCATAAATAGAAGGTAGGTTATTAGTCTACATTCTTCAGGAATGGGAACAGGAACAGGGTTATACGAAGTCAGTGACAAAGCAAGAATTCAGCTCCTTGATCTTTGTTAGAATGGCTTTCCTTGTAGGGAACCCAGAGCAAGTGGCAAATTGCACTAAGGCAGGCTGTGCCTGCTCCTTCCCTGTGCTATCGCTTCACCTTCCTTAAGTCCTGCATCCTCGGTTGAATAGATTGCATCCTTGTATCAGGCATCATCTCTTTTCTCAGCTCTGCAACCCATTTGCAATGCTGCACAGTGTACCGTGAACATAGTTTCCTGAACGTAGTTATACGTTGGTCTTGTTGTAGAGATGCATACTGTTGATAGATAGTCAGGTAATTTTCAGGTTTTCTTTATTACAAATAATTCCGTGTGAAACCTTCTTGTACACATATTTATGTATCTGCAGGGCAAAATCCTAAAGTAGAGTTGGTTATACGTTTGCAAATCATTTTAAATTTTAAAATGAAGTATGCTCATTTTAACTTTTGATCTAGACCTGATATTTGATTTGTATCCCATCTTGAAATAACAGTTTGCAAAATCCTTAAAGGAAGACTGCCTTCTGATATTGCACTATTTAAGTGGCATATAGTTAACAAATTCATGTTTAATGAAAATTATGAACAAGCTGAAATCTCTCACATTATTATTAAATATTCACTGTTAAAGTCCACCTTTTATTTGCATTTTAAGTGCATGTGTGACACATCTCTTAGCCCAATTAATCAGCTGGCATCTTTGGTTAATGTTTATTTTAACTAAAATATGAAATTCCTCCATAATAGCACATAGCCAGACAAATAGAAAAACATGTTTAGCACCATGCAAATTAATGCAAGGTCATAGGCAAGACCCACAAAATAATTAAACCAGGTTAAGGGAGCCATGCTTTGGGAGACTAAGAATTTTAATTAAAACTGTTATTGAGTTCAAATGAGGGGATTCTGTCTGTAATTAGTGAGTAATATCTTTCTGCATTAATCAACGTCACCAAAAAATGCCTAAATTAACACTTTGCTTTTCTTATATTGCTTCAGGTTTGTGAGGTTAGTGAGGAGTAAGTTATATAAAAAAGTAATTAAGATTAGAAGGACACTTTTAAAAATCTTGCTTTTCTACCTGATTTAATCTTGGGCACCATACTTGACAGTAGTGAATGAACACATATTTATTGAATACATACTACAAAAGAGTCATGGTCAGAACTACCAAGAAGGTTCAGCTGCCACTTATAAAGGATAGATGATGTGTTAGGCACTGAATTAGGCATTTTATAATCAGTGTCTTATTTTCTTTTCCTCGCAATGATCTTTTGTAGTTGAAAATACCTTTTTTTTTTCCCAGAAGAAATGAGTGATTTACCCAAGGCCTTAGCAGTAAACTACAGTGGAGAACATAAAAGTGAGATTGGAGAGTATGGCTTGGGTTTATAGTCATAATAGACTCTGTTAGTGAGACATCAGTTTGCCCCACTCAGTCACTGGCATAAGTGGATGACCACAATCCTCCCTCTCCACAGCGTACTTGAGAGCAGACCAAAGCACATCCTCTGAGAGCACGTGGACCTGAGAGCAGCAGAGAACCCTCTGAGGTGAGTGTACTCAGATGGGTCCTGTTTTAGCCAGACAGGTAAGTGACACATTCCCTGGAGAACCTTGAGTAATAGGTGGTGGGGAGGATGGGACAGGTGCTCTCATGGATGTCCTTTGGAAATTTGAGGTAAAGGAGGTAGAAGTATGTCTCTAGTAGATTTTGGATTCAAACTCAGGGAACTCCAAAGTCAGTGTTCTTCCAGTGTATTGTTTTCTGCTCATAGGACCATGGGGGTCCCTCACTGGGAAAGAAATATGTGTACAGATCTTATTCCAGATCCTCCTGTTACATAATACACCTCACCTTTGACTCCTTGCTTAGTCTCCAGCCTCGGGGCCCATTTTTACAACTAGTGGGTCAGAAGCTGAGGTCTTTGGAACATGATAAAGAAGAACTCAGGAGGCTTATAGTGGACTGGAGTTTCAGGATTCTCTTACTGACAAACTATTCTTGAAGGTTTTTCTCTCAGAAGCAACACTTCACATATTGAAACAGCTCACAGGAACTGAAAACAGAATCCTTCCCTCCCTCCCTTCCTCCCTACCTCTCTCCCTCCTTTCTTTCCTTCTTTCCTCACAACCATTTATCCAACAAATATTTATTAAGTGTCTGCTATGTGCTGGGACTAAAACATCTATTATAATATTTCTAAACTCTGTAACCTACTTTTTATGATGGTCTTTGTAATTTCTCATGGATCCTTGCATTTCTTCTCTTTCTCCTCTCCACAACAATCTCACCTTTGTTATTTCATCAAGATACTGGTTTCTTTCAACAGCTGTTAAATTGTTTGAAACTCTATAAAGAAGATTATAAAAATGGATTAACATCAGCCCATTTCCCTCCACTGAAGATCCATATTAATGCTTTGTATGAGTAAAATGAAACTGCAACCTGAGAAATATTCCAATACTTTCTTGTTATTTGGGGAAGTTTTGCTCCGTTTTGCTTTTGTATTGTCAATGATGGGGTTATGTGGCATTTATGAAAACAATTTTTGGGACATATTTTGGACATATATATTAGAAAACTTGTAAATGGAAGTATCTTATTCCTCACTGGCACTATCTCCTTGCTTCATTAAGGAAACATTTCTTCCTCTTTGCCCAGAAAAGCTGTTCCTATCTCCAAAGGCGAGTTTGAAATTCTATTAAACTTAAATTGCTCAGTTACTGCAGGATCCAGACACACACACTCACACACGCACACGCACAGACACATGCGTATTTTGGGAAAAAATGAAGACCAAGTGGTAAAAAGGCATAATACATAAAAGAGGAAATGAAATTTAAGAAGAGATACAACCTGAGAAGAGAAGCGGCAGAGAACAAGGGTGCGTTAATGCACAGTCAGCTTTTGAATTGGGAAGTCTGAAAGAGCAAATAGCTTCTGAAGCAAATACGCATGATACTACTATAGATTTCTGGATAATTAGGCATGAGAAATGGTAAGTGATATATTCACCTACTGCATTTATGTTCTTTTTCTTTTTAAGGTACCCAGCAATTTTTTTTTCAGTAGATGGTTTGAGGCTTGGAAGTCAGCTGAGGGTAAAACTGAAAAGAGTGACAGAGTCTCTTCTAAATTAGTTTTTGGCCAAGCACAGGTCAGTTAATTTGACTGCTGGGATTGGCCTCCTAAGTTGCACTGAGTACCGAACACAAGGTGCAGAACTCTTACAGGGCTCAGTTATTTCTCTCTTTTAGTTTAAAGATCATAGCAAAAAAAAGCAAAGAAAGAACAGCTGGGAGGGATTGACCTCATTGTCCATTAGAGATTGGCTGATGTCAGAGAATGGGAAGGCTGGATTGGTTTATGGTCTCGGGACCCCTGCACTCCATGCCATTTGACTTTTTATGCATAGGAGGGCAAGATATAGAGTCCTGCTCCGTTTGTGAAATGGTCATTGGACTTTTTGCCCACTTCTGCCCTGGAAATATTTATTTCTGCAAAACGCCCCTATATTAGGTGGTCTTCTGAATAAACACTCAGTGACACACTACAAAATAAATATAATAAATCAGTCATGCTGATACCAGCCCGACACAAGGTTGACATAAGGGAAGCCATATTGTAGAAAAGAAACTTTATTGTAACTTTGAATGACCTCTGACAAACTAACCCAGCTGGATATGCACCCTCCAGGAAATCTAACTGCTCTGTAGATTTTACGACCCCTGCTTGTGTATGTACCTCCCAGCTGCGATAAGACGATAACTTTGTTCTTTTGAGTTCCTTAGGAATGTGATGACCCCCGGACAGAGAGTTTATCTGGTGTGGCCACTCCCAGGCTGTAACACCAGAGGATCAACATTCCTAACTCCCTCCCACCTCCCCTATAACCCATGGCCTATATAACTGCATCAAGATTCTGTGCCCCCCTTAAGATGGTTCTTTAGGACACTAGTCCCCCCATCTTCTGATTTGCTAGCTTATCGCTTAATAAAATGCTCTTTCTCTGCCACCATCTTGCCTCTAGATGATTGGCTTTGTCTTGTGGTGAGCAGATCATGCCCATTGTGTGGTAACAATGCTTTTATAAGATATCAATTGTTGCTAATTGGCCGGCTCTATCCTTGGAGCAGCTTCTATAACCTTAACAACATGTTAGGAGCTCTAGTGGGTAAAACAGAAGCATAAAATCTAGTCTTTAGCAGCTTCCAGATAAATTCTCCTTACAGGGACCTGAGTAGCACACATGGGACAAAGTGAATGCTGTCTTGTAGTGAAGAATTTTGAACAAGCAAGTGGAGCAATCAGAGTACAATGGCTAGAATCCAATAAATGTCATCAAGTCATTTTCCTGGGAAGCCTCTAATAGTACCAACCTAGACAAAGATGTGATCTAAAGGCTTTTGTTCAGAAGCAGTAAATGAGGCTCACGAGCTGACTCTCATCTTTAGTGGTTTTATGGGTGATTGGGTTTGGGAGTGAAGGCATATGTTAACACTTTTCATGAGGAAAAGCAGGCATTCCTTCCTACTGACCACTCCTCTCCTCTTGCCCATCAAGTCTGAAGCTGACTCCCCTCCTGCCCAAGCCTTTTGGGTACATTTTCTAAGGTATCCCATTCTGTTCTCCCTTTTTCATGGTTCTGTGGCCTCTCTGCATGGGCAGAGATCATCCCTCGTCGTAGGGGAGTGAACTGCTCCTAAGGTAGAGTGTTGTTGTCTCTTTCTTCTCTCTTCTTTCATGTATGTATGTACACATTCATTTCATTCATTCAGCAAGCACTTATGAAGAGCCTGCTACAAGCAGGCACGCTTCTAGATTCTTGGGACACATTAGTAAACAAAAAAGATAAAGAGATCCACCTTTGAAGGTTTGATATTCTAGCAAAGAGAAATAGACTGTTAACAGTAAACATTCTAAAGGACTTGTATAGCATGTGAAGTTGAAGCATTCAATGGAAAACAAAAGGGAAAAAAGGAGCAAGAAGGAGAATGGGCTACAGGTTTCATATTAAAAGGGTTGTCAGGAGAGGCCTAATTGAAAAGCTGAGATTTATTTAAGAGAAGAGAAGCAATAAGAGGCCAGTGGGGCTGGAGTGGGTGAGTAAGGAAGAGCAAAGTGAGAGACGAGGTCAGAGAGGGAATAGAGGGGACAGATCATGTAGGACTTGGTAGGTCATTTTGAACTTTGAACTTTCTTTTCAGAAAATTTTCTTAATTTCAGTCTATAAATCCAAATTATGAAATAAAACTTTGAAAAGAATCATACTGATTTGCAAAGGACTGACTGAACTAAATGAAAATATATATGGTGTATTTTCTTTTCTGATTTATAACAAAAACTGATTTCAAAAACCATCTCTGCGTCCAAATTAAAATACAATATTTCACATATTCTTAATTTTGAATTTGGGGAAAAATTAACCACAGAACTGTCCTCAAAAATGACTGATAGCTGTACGGCTCCACAGCTGAAGTAGAAACAATGGGTGAAGTCAGAAGAACCAAAAGTCACAGATGAACATAGGACAAGACACCTCAAGTGGTCCAAACATGGAACAGAAAGCAGGGGTCTACCCAATACTGAATATATTTAAGCAGAGGTATGGTGACCATCTAACAAAGATCTGATGAGGAGGATTCCTATCTTGCCAAAAGGATTGGGAAGACCAATCCTTTGGAATTCTAGAACTTCAACAGATGGACTTTTCTTGAAAATGTATTAGACATTTTCATTAGACTCATTTCATTAGACTCATTTCTTGAAAATGTCAGACATTTCTAGAAGTATTTTATATAGATTATCTCATATAACCCTTACTACACTCAACTCTTTGAGCCTGGATTTTATTGTGCTCCCTTTATAAAGAGGCAAATGAAACTGTCCAAGTTCATAAAACTAGTGCATTAAGGGGACAGTATACAAATTCATATGTTTAATTCTAAAGCCTTTGTATCTTTTATTGTTGTTATTCCTTCTATCCTAGCTCTCAGAAACCAGAATCTGAAAATAGTCTTATAAACCAATGTTCATCAGATTATTACTTTATTTATTACCAGAATCCATCAATTCAGCAGTCATATATTAAGTTCCTCACATACTCAAGGCATTGCTCCAAGTGCTAGTGAGACACAGGTGGAAGACACAGACCTAGAAGATAATAATTACAATTAGATGATCAGGGAAATAGAACTACCCCTTGGGTACTGCGATCTTGGTCTTGATTCTATTTCCTGAATCTACTCCATGTTTTTTTCTTCTTTTATTTTTTACTTCAATGTCTTTGCTTCTTTTATCCTGCCTATAAGACTATCATCTAAGAATTCAATTGATAAATACCTGAAGAGCTTATTCAGTTGTAAGGAGCAACTCTACTGAAACTAGCTTTAATGAAGGCAAACAAACAACAAAGGACATTGACTGACTTAGATAACTAGAGGGACAGAGTTTAATTAGCCTTCTGCTCACTGGGTCCACCAACTCAGATCATGTCATCATGTCCCATCTCTCTCATGTTCACTCTCTCACTCTCTCTGATCCACTCCCTCACCTATCTCTCTGCCTGGCTTATCTCTGCCTAGTTTAATTATCTCTTATTATCAGAAAGCATTTCTTAAGCAGTGTGGTCCAGGACTGCAACAGCTCAAGCTTCACCTCCTTTCAACTCCTTAACTCTCAAGGTAAGGCCTCTGAACTTCCAGTTCTAAGTTTTGAAAATTTCCAAAGAAGGACAGTGAAAAGCCCAGCTTGATCAGCTGAGTAGGGCACTATCAATGGTTGAGCATGGATTACAGGGCAAACATGAATGCAGGGGCCATAGGATTGGAAATCCCACCAGAATCACGCAGTTAAGCTGGTAGAGAAACAGTTTCTCCAAGGGAAAGGGGGTATGCAGGGTCTCAATTAAGCAGCAGATGTTCATCGCAAGACTCATATTAAATGTTATGCTCTTCATGGTATCTCCTGAGCCACCCAGCATGTATGATCTTTCCCCTCCTAAAACCTCTAACACGTTGGCCATCTACAGTTTCAATTGTCATTTACAGCCATGTTTATCTCATAAAAGTGGTTTAGATCTCTTACTTGAAACTTTGGGACAGATTCATCATTTAATTCACTGAAATCCATGAAAAAATGCCTCTCCTGGAAGCAGTGCTAACAAGCACAAATTAATGGAAATTAGAGAAAGGAGCTGGAGCCGGTGAAAAAAAACAGGAACGCGTTTCTTGACCCACAAATTCATTTATTCAAAATCATTATTGAAATCCTACCATTTACCCAGCTTTATGCTAGAAGTTGATGAAACAAGAATAACAAAAAAAAAAACAGGTGTGGTCACTATTCTCCTGGATTACACACACCAGTGGGACTAGACATTTAGAAAACATGTAAACAAACACAGAATGTTGATATGTCTTTGGAACTAAGAAGAAAATTCCTAGAGTGCTATGTGAGGAGTAACTAGGACATCTGACTTGGATTGTGGGGTGAAGGAAAGCCCATTTGAGGAAGTACAATTTGAGCTGAGCCCCCAAAACAGAGTAGCAAACATGTAGGTGAAACATAGGAAGCAAGTGGCCTGGGTGAAGAAAGAGCATTTGTGAAAGCTTGCAGCCTTTCAGCATTTTAAGGAAACTGCAAGAGAGCCCACGTGGTTGGAACTCTTGAGAATAGAAGCACATTACATTTCTTCATTTCCTTACCCTTCCACATGATGAGTTTATCCAGTCTTTCCCTGGCTTTCACAGTGAGCGATCTTGAGAGCCCTGGTCGTCTGAGAAAGAGGTCCCTTTGGAAAGTAGGAGAGGACAACAAAATCAAGGCTGCCTGGGGGTACCAAGGCTCTATATTTGCCAACTTCATGCTATTGCCAAAGGCAAAATGATAAATACTGAGAAAAGCACTAAAATAGGTGCAGGAGACTTGCTTTGGAAATTTGGATATCTAATTCACTTTGTTTATAGCTGGGACAAGTCACTATGTTTGAATTTTCTTGTCTATAAATTGGGGATGATCCCTTACAGAGTAGTTTTCAAGCTTTGCATGACATAGAGTACCTGACTTTAAAAGCTCGAAAGCAATATGCTAATGTAAATACATGGGAGTCAGGGCTGTTTTTGGTATATCCGGCATTCAGGTTAAACCTCTGCACACTGCTTACTCTTTGTATATAAGCAGCCCTTATAGCAACATCCCTGTACTCCAGATCTGGTACTGAAGCAGAGGCTCTTATCATATGTGTGTGCACACATGTATATATGATGAGTGTGTAGTGTATGTAAGTGCATGTGCAGCTTATGTGTTGGCTTACGTAGTCTGGGTGGCGTGTGTTTATATGTGGTGCATGTGGCATGTATGCATATGTTTTTGGTGTGTGTATGGTGTGAATATGTGATATGTATGGGGCATGTGCATACGTGTGTGTGTGTGTGTGTGTGTTGTATGAAAAAGTGTGATGCTGGGAGATACAGACAGGCTGAAAGTCAGGAATCATTATCTGAAAATAATCATCCAACTTCATTCCAATTCCCAGGGGAATCCCAGAGATGGAACCTTGCTAAACCCACAGAGATTGCAAACTTCAAAAATGAACCTGAGCCTTTTGCTTTCTAATAGTTTGGCAGGGGTCAAACCAGAACAGTCTGGGAAGAGTAAAACGGGGGCTGTGCTGCCCAGGCTTGGCATTGTCACCAGCCCTCCTAAAAGGCTGTAGAAGGAGTGTGAAGCCATTGGCAGGTGCTCTCAAGGCTGCACTGTAGCAAGACCTCTCCACCCCAACCCTGGGCCACTGGAAGTTGGGGCGAGGATACTAAGTGTTTACAAATACAGCTGTTGCGATGCCAGTCAGATGGGAAGCAAGTGTACTCCTCAGGTTTTCTATAATCACTCTTTACTCAACTGTGTAGCAATCAGTAAACAGTTGTGTTCTAGACACAACAGCTTGTGTCACCCCCTAGATTAAGGGAGAGCAAATTGGAGAAAACTCAGTGATACATGAAGCCATATGTGGCATTTCTCTGATTGCTTGTCCCCTGGTTGTGTGAGGAAAGGACACTCTAGGGGCAATAGTGATGAGCACGACCTTATGCATTCTCTGGACATATGCTGCACTGACTGCACCACCAGAACACACCAGAAGAGATTTTTAAATCCAAAACAGTATCTTAAAGTTCTATTCACCGTACACTGGAGCACATGTCCATACCTGCAGGGAAAAAGGAGAGAATGAAGTGCAGTTCTTCCTCATAGAAAATTCTCAGGCTAATGGAGGAAACAAAAGCACCACCTAGAAAACAATCGTGGAAAAATATGATACTGGATTAAATTCTCAGATTTGAAGCACAGAGATGGAGGAAATCCACAAGAGAGTCTTTACGAATGGGGCTGGAGTTTGGCCCCGAAAATAGATGGATTTTGCTAGACACAAAGAGTGAGAGAGAAGGGCAGGGAGAGGGATTGCTTGGGTGGTATGGATTCTATATTTAGAAAAATGTGAGTATTTGAAACAAGGTGTTTATCCTTTAAGTTCTCTAGTTACAGTGTCTAAAATCTATGAGGTTTCTAAGGGGCTCAAAAATATATGAAAATAGTAATGCTTGAGACAAAAATAATAACAGAAAATAATAATAACAAAAAGATAATGCTTGAGACCTAAAACAAGAAATACAGATCCAAGATCCAAAATCAAAAAGGAAAAATTTAAAATTGAAATTATAAGTATTTCATCACATCTATAAAACAGCATAACTTCCACTAATCAGCTTCATCTCAAATCATATAAACATAGTGTTTGATGTAGATGTTTGGTGTGATGAGGAGTAGACCTTCAAAAGGGAGTGCTCAGACCTAAGATGGTCTCAAATCATCCCTGTTTTAAGACATAGACTCCAAGGAGATACCTAGAGAATGTGAATTCTCTATACCTTACTTACTTTATCTGAAAAAAACAAAAACAAAACAAAAATGAAGTTTCTAAATTGGGCTCTCAAGAGGCCTGGGCATCATAAAACCATCAAGTAGAGAAACAGAAATTTTACAAATTTAGAGAGAGATAATTTAATTGAAGTTTTGGAGAAAATCAGTCAGATTAAGCAGTATTTGAGGATTGTCCCTGATTAGTGAGAAAATAGAATGTACATACACAAACACGCAATGATTTAATTGTGTATAATTTGTGTTAACACATTGTCTAGCAAATGTTTATGTTTTGTAGCTAAAGCTAGATTTTTTCTTGTTGTTTTGATTGAAGGAAAGATCAACTAATCAGAAATGTTTGTTATTAACTCTGCGAGTTGATTGAATAGCGGGAATCCAAAGTATTTGGACTAGAATCAGGCATTTCTGTCGACCTGTTGACAGCTTACCCAATAACAGGCATAGTAATTTGGAATGTAGACCTTCAAACCCCAATCTATCAAGTAACATCAATCATTACACATGTTTAAAAAAAAAACCTTAAGAAAACAAGAGAATGTGTCAATATTTTTCTTTTTACAGCCCTATCTGTCAATTGATACAATATAGCTGCCTGTTATGTCATGAATCTTGATTTGCCAAGAGCTTATTCTCTTCTTCCAAACATCAGAGGTGTATACTGTAAAAGTCAGAGATAAGACAGTTACATAATTAAAGGGAGCAATTCTTTCACCAAAATCAGCATCATAAAGTAGCTACAATGCACTCAATCACCACAACCTGGGGGTAAATCTTGTGTAATGTTTAACTGAATACACATTCAATTTATACTTCTGAATTTATTTATATCAATAGCAGTCTAGATTTTGCAAAAGCAGAAAAGATCCTAGCTAATATATTTAAACAGAGTCGACAGGACCTAACTAGCTAACTGTTGTTTTAGTAAATGTTTTGTTATGAAGATGAGGGTTACATCTTCCGAAAGAAGAACTTTCGGTGATATATTTAGTAGTGTGCTGTAGCCAAGATCTGGAGATATAAAAGTACTTCACACTTATACATTACTCTTAACCTTTAACGTGCTTTCAAAGCAATTCAACAATTGACCTTTAGGCAAATTCTATATTTTATCTAACATGATAAATACTTGTACCTGAATTTGGAGGATAAGTAAACTGAATCTGAAAGGTGAAATTGAGGCCAAGGTCACAGAGGTGGTATTAGAGCGGGAGCTAGGCTCCTAACTTCCACTCATAGTTATTCTCATGATATCCTCATGTCCCAGAGTTCTCCAGGGCACTAATTCTTTTTGTTGGAATTATGTGTCACAAGAAGAAAAAACAACTGAATACAAATTCACTGAGGAAATTTTGTCTTAAACACAATGAAGTAAGCCCCTCTGCAACAGGATTTCTTAAAACCTTTCATATGCTGGAGTGTTTGTAAATTTCTAAGAAAGATGCAGTGTGTATTATTTCCCATAGTTATTTAACTAAAGATCATTTTCTAGATATTCAAAAGAACGTGTTCTGAGAAACTTATATTCCTCCATGTAATCTCTACCAATATCAGACGAAAATAAGCCCCTACCATAGGCCTTACTATACCTTGTATATTTGATAATATTGTCGATGATAATACACAAGCATTTCAAATCTTGAATCTTTTCTATAAGAAATTTGCAAAACCAAGTAAGGGATGCCTAATGCAGTTTGTTTAAGAAACCCCAGTTAGTGGTTCAGACAGATGCTTTCTGGAATAACAACCAGTGAGCTGTGACTGGAACGCTATGAAATGTTTTGCACATAAAATGAATCCTTATGCATGGAAAGTCAATATCTGTTGTGAGTAGTTATCGTCTGGTGGTTAGTTTGAAGGGCTGGAAATTAGAGTAGCTCATTCCAGCTGAGGCTCTCACTCCTCAATGTAAGAAGCAGGAGCAATGATTACACAAACCCAAGTGTGTTGCATTCTGGCTTCATCCCAGGTTAGTATAAAAGACACAGCCCACGCCTTTGGAGCACACGCGATATGCAAAAAGTAGACTTAACCATAAAGAGAGCAGGGTTTCTCTTCATAGGCAAAGAATGCTTCACAGCATGCTCCAAAAGAGTCTTGATATTTCATTCTACGTAGAGCAGGGAATATGGCAGCCACTCATTAACATACTTTATTAATTGACTAATGTTGAGTTCCTTTTATTGAGACAGAAAATATGCTTAATCTTAAGCCTATATATGATTCTCTTATATCAATGAGGTATATTTTAGACCAGAAGTTCTGAGAAGGCAGAGACTATGGGGTCTTCCAGAGATCAAATCAATTACTAGATTCAGTTAATTCAGAAAAAGGCAGCAAATCCATTTATATGAAATTTTGGAAGCTAGGAAAGTACTTCAGCCTTTGGGGCTATTCAAATCATTAGCTTAACTTATCAGCCATGAGTTAGATATGATGAGGAACTTACATGCTTATAGGTAACCAATTCCACCAAGACTTTTAATATCTGTCCAAAATAAATATCCTTCTAAATTTTTATCCATGGGAATACAGGGGCTGTTTCCTTGTTTTTGCATTCCTTCTAGCTGGTTCTTCTCTTTACAATTCTTTTTTTGTCTCTCTGTGAATTTCTGCTGCCTTGGTGTTTCTCTCTTTCTCTCTCTGTCTCTCTTTTTCTCTTCCTTCAAATTTTTGGTGATGGTTAATGGCCAATCATTGTTGGGTTAATAACTTGAGAAACATGCCTAGGAAAGTAGAAGGAGTTAAAAAGGACTTAAGAGAAAAGTAGCCACTGTGTGACTCCCCTGTGGTCCTGTGGTCATGTCCTATTGCCCTTATACTCCATGCGTGCACTGAAGGAAAGCCTTAGCTTTCACCATCATTAAATTCAAGAAGGTGTTCTATAGTGCTGAACCAAACCTGATAGAATAATGAAAAATCACAGAACCAGAAAGAAGCTGAGTTTGGAGGAACTTTAGGGGACACCTAATCCAGTGTACATGGTGTAGCGGTTAAAAAATATGGGCTTTCCACTCAAGACTGTGTTCAAATCTTATCCTGTTATTGCCTAGCTCTGCCATCCCTTTCAAGAGGACTACATTTTCTTTGCTTTGGCTTTATCTGTAAAATGCAGATAATCGTAGTACATATCTCAAGATTTCCTGGGTTGAATAAATAAACATAACATCTGACACGTGGCAAATATCTTATAAATTTTAGCTGCTATTTTTATTATTTTTTAATAATAATAACCATTGTTATTAATGGTAGTAGTAGGAAAAGTAGAAGTATTTATCATAAGAGGAAACTGAGGCGGAGAGAGATTAAATGGATTTTTTAAAGTCATAAAAATAGGACGGGATAGAGCATTTTAACTTCAAAAGCCATGAGTAGTATCAAACTCATGTCTGAATGTCACCTATTGGCATTACCCAACACTGCCATCCATTCCCTGCATACAGGGGCTGTGCCTGACTTGTGCATTTGCTGTCCCCTGGGTCTGGGATACTACTGTGACATGGTAGGAGGTACTCAACCCATATACGAATAAATGAACAGCAACTTTGGAATTACACACTCATCATGGGATCAAAAGAGTAAAGGAATCAAATAAATCGTGAAGTTGTACCTAAGGGACTCAAAAATATAATATTTCAAATTCTGAGGACAGAAAATGATGATGCTTTCTGAGGATTTTAAGAGTTTTAGAGAAGTAAAGATAATGCAATTGAGAAATTAGTTACAGAGTAATAGAAAGAGAAATAAAGTAAACTTTTAGGGGTGGGAATGAGCAAGGCAGTGGCAATAAATACTTGAAAAGAAAATGTATGAATTTCAGGCAAGCCAGTATTAAAGAGTTTACGTTTTTATATTGTAAAAATTGAATGCATGTGTGCGATATATTTTTGCATATAAACTTTCCTTAGCTAGTGGTGTTTGTCTTACACTTAAGACTTTTAGTTTTATTTTTTTCTTTTCTGCTAATACATGAAAATCTGCTAATAAAAATTATGCCTTCACTTCAGGTAACTGCCAGAGTTGAACAGAAGCATCTACTGAAGTCAATTTAGTACTATCAGGTATTGTATTTATCTTTTAACATGCCGATAATAAAGCGAAGTAACAAATAGCTAATTAAATATGTTCAAAATTAATTAAGCAAAAGTCTATATATTGATTACATTTTATTTACCTTTTATAAATACCAGAAAAATCTTCAGTTACAGGTAAAAGAATAGAAATGGAAAGATTGAAGATTGTTGTTATTATTCTGAGCTCTGTATATTTGAATGTTAAGATTATTTTCCATCACCACTTAGATTACTCTAGAAATAGTGTTCTTGACAGGGATGTAAATTGGTTCTGAGGATGAAAAAAATTTACTCTTTCTATGTATAAAGTGCAGATATACATACAGTACACACACAGAAATGCAGAATATTGTGAAATCAACATTTCATGGGAAGAGCAATTAGAAAAAATTTTCTAAAAAGACTCCATGGAGAAGTAGGGGAATAATGAAGAAAAGATTGAGAAGCATTGGTCTAAAACTTCATAGCTCAACTCTTGTCTGTACTACCTTTTTTGATTCAGAAAAAGAGTATGGTACCTCCGAAAACCCCCTCCGTTATGCAGTAGTTTGATTGTTCTTAACCCATCTCTACTATGTTTGTCTGTAAGTTTCCTGTATGTAAAACCAGAGCTTGGAGTAGAAGAAATCTGGGTTTGACTCCCAGTTTCATTAAATTCTAGTCATCTACTCTTATGCAATGTAATTAACTTCTCTCAGCCTATATTTTCTTTAAATCTGCACAATGAATTAGCAGCAGCACCTACTAGGTAGGAACGTTAGGAGGTTAGTAAGGTAATATAGGCCAATCATTTAGCTCAAGGTTTGGCACAGGTTGGGCACTCTGCGTGGGTGTAGCCTTGAGTATTATGATTGTTCTAGTTTTTGCCATTTCCACATGGAGGCTGTGACAACTGCTTTTGAAGCCCAATCAAAACCAGTTTAGAAACTTCCCATTGAATGAGATGTGATTGCACTTTATAATCTGCCCCTTTCTCATCCAATTCTTTATTGTCATTATTTCAATCCAAATACATTTTTAAAAAACCTCACACATATATATATACGTATGTAGATGTACTTATGCAAATATATATAGTTATATAGTTTTATATATATCTATACATATATAGTTATATAAGACAGGCAAAAATCAAAGAAGTGGAGGACTTTGGAGAAAGGTGATTAAAAAGGAAAATTAATAAACGTTGCTCAAAACGAATTCTCAGGTATGCAAAAGGATAGGGTTGTCTATTTTCCTATTCTGAATAAGAGTATACAATGGAAAGAGATACCAATCATACTTTATTTTTGCAAACAATACAAAAAATTCAAATTATTTAGTCTCGTAATGACATTTTTTCATAAATCACATTCACCCTTGGCATGAGCTGGAGCTAACAAACAAAACAAAAATCTATCAAACATTTATAGAGTACTCATGTTCTAAAGTGACTTCAGAAATCAAAAGATGTCATCTGATATAGTTAATTACATATTTCTTTCCCACCTCCAAGATTATTTGTTTATTATAGCTAGGGTTTGCATAGCATTTTATTTTTCTGGTAGAGTGGCAATTGAATGGTGGTAGATGGAAGCTAGGGAAAAGTAGGAGAATTGACTAGTAATGCTTGAGAGCAGAAGCTAAATTTGAAAGAGCTGGATTGGTGCTAAGCTGGAGATCTCACCTTCTAACCTACAGTTCTAACAAAACACACTCCTCCATTGATTGCTTTTTTTAAAAGACAGTAATTAAGCAATAATTAACCAATAAACTGACAAGCATTTTATTTTAGAGACTGCGTGTTTTATGAACAGGCAAGACAGAAAGCATTTATTATATAACATTATTAATTGTAGATTATTTGTTGTGACCAGATCAACAAAATTCTGTTACCGTAGACCATTCCCCCGGGATACAAGAATGACTTTGTTATGCAAAATGTCTCTCTGTAAAGCTCTATGCCAGAATCAGATTTTACTATGGCAGCATTTATTCTACACAGCTAGCAGCACAGAGTCCTGCTCTCTGACCTGTACTGAGAACATGGGGGAAAAGAATACTTATTTCTCCCTTTGCAGCTCTTAAAAAAACAGAAAGGTGTATTAGCAGAACTCTGAACCAGGAGACTCAAGTTTCAGCTTCATAATTAACCTTGAACAACCCACTTATCATATTGGACTTCATTTTCTGCATCTGTATAATGTAGATAATAATTCCTGATTTAACGACTTCTTAGAATTATTGTAAAGAGCAGAAGCATTGAATAAAAATGGTTTTTCCCAAAGTATGTAGTGATAGACATGTGCAAGGAGCTAAGGGCCTTCTTTTATTGAGCAATGACATGGATGCAACAAAGATAAGAGCCAGCCTGCTCATCAGAGTTGATATCAAAAATACGTAACAAGACGCACAGATGCAGTGCAGGTGGAGTGGATGCTGGGTGAGTTGCGTCGGTGAGTATCCTTAGTGTCCCAGACCTGGCATTTTTTGTGATTGTAGCTCATCTAGGACATATTCTGAACTTCCCTTGAATAATCAGTCTCTCTAGACATCCCTGTCATCCTTTTTCCTTTGGGTGGGGGAGTCATCTCCTTCAGTGTCTGCCAGACAAGAGAGCTTATTACATTACCCTTATTAAATTTCCTTTTGCTCTTCAACTCTCATTGCCTATGCCCTCTCATTTCCATCAAGCTTATAACATTTAATTTCTCCTTTCCTCTGCTATTATTGAGTCCAATTTCCACCCCAATTGTGAGGCTACAGGATGTAGTTTCCATTCCAGTGGGAGTTCTCCATGGAGGCTTTTAGAGTGACAACGTGACTTATTAATATCACTATCGATTAATCATTTTAAGCACAAGAAATATGTTGAATGCTCTTGTTTGAACTTTTCAAGTATCCTATGGCTCCTGACTTAAATGAGACATGATTTTACTCCTGATTGGTAAAGAATTCTTTTTTATTTCCCTTGGCCACATCTTCTTGGTTTGGGATGATCCATTGGTAATGAGCTCTATAGTAGATTGAACTGTAGATTGGTCCTTTTTGGAAATCTGAAATAGCTCTCCCACATCCTTTAGATACATTTCAAGCCTCTCAGGCTAGCTTTCAGGGTTCTATAGAATCAGTTCAATAAGACAATAAGAATGTCTCACGGATATCTTACTTTGTCAGGTTTACTTGCCACTATCCTACAATGCCTACTCATTAATTTAGTTAGGATTGATTATTCAGCCTGCTGCCTTATTCCCACCTTAGCATATTTTCACATGCTTTTTTTCTGATTTTTGTGTTCTCTTAAAATCCTACTCACCACATAGGGCACTGTTGAAGTCTCAATCTTCCCCACCTAGTTAAGGTGTCCTCTCTCTGCACATATTTGTTGTACTACATTCAGTACCTAGTCACTTAACATCTTACTACATTATCTAATTTGTCCATTAGTATTGCCTTCCTCACCTTACCCTGCAAATTCTTTGAGGTCAGAAACCATGTAGTGGAATAGTCTTTTCTCCTTTCTTACAGGCCTCACAGAGATGGGCAGGTAATAGACACAAGGATGCTAGACACTTACCAGTGTGTTCAATAAAGTGTGACCACCAACCCTTGTGAAGAACTTGCTTTGCAGGAGGGCTCCATGTCTTTAACCATTAGACTATTCTGCTCCATAATCATTACATGTTGATTGACTGAGTCTGTTTGAAATATCTGAACACAATCAATGAGCTTGTGTATATCTAGAACAGAGGTCTTAACCTCACATCCAAGAATCTTTAGAGTGTTAAAGAATGGGTTTCAAAGATCTTATTAACATATTAAAATTGAATGCAAAATTTTGTGTGCATTTGATTCTGTCCCTTATCCTTTGTGCATCCCATCTACAAGAATTTACAGTTTCAAATGTACTCTTAAAGGAGTCTATGACCTCCTGGAAGGTTAAGAACCTCCATACTGAGCCTAAGAGGATACTGCCAAAGCCAACCACTGCATAGGTGAGTAGAGAGGTTGACAGGCAGCAAAATAGATTGAAAAGAACTATCCCTATTTTCTTCCAAACTCTCCCTTTACTTTTTAGTGGTTTAAGCTGTTATATCAGGGAATACCCCTCCAGGTCTCCTACAACAGGTTTCTATAGTGGTCTGGGCAGAGATGTTCTTATTTGCTAGCCACTGTCCTTCCTACAGGGAGTCTTCCTCCCACTCCAGCACATTGCCCAAAGCTTATTAGTAGAGCTGTGCCCCAGGCTGTGTACTGGTGGGGTGGAATGCCTAAAGCAAATCCAGAATTAAGGAGTTCCATGGGGAGTGGCCCTTGGAGGGATTAAGGAAACAGGGCTCTAATTTCCCCTCAAGCAACAATCTTGTTTCCCTATCAACCCTTCAGGATAAGGAGTGAGGCTCAGCATGAATTAGTAACTCAAAGCAAGCCTGCCAACCAGGTCCACAGTAATTGTCTTGCCTTCTTGTTTTAGGAAAAGAAAACCTCCTTTCTGATTTTCCCCTGGACTACAGCTCTCATTCTTCTCCTATCCGTCTGGGCTAATGCAGTCCAAAATTGCTTTTTTCTCACACTTCTGATGTTTGTCCTTTACTTGGCTTCTCTGTTGGTTAACACTGACTTTCTAGGGGTTTAGGGTGGGGGAGGGAGTGGATGCATTATGCTAATATAGTTCTATAGCTCTTTCCTCTTAGAGTGGCAAACCCCAGTTCTCAGGAAGGCTTTTCCACAAGGCTTTTAAACACCTGAACTGCTCCTTTGAGGATCAGAGAATGTGGAACACAGCCTTCGACTATAAAACATGGAAGCAGAGACAAAGTAAAGTTTGTAAAATGTGTCCTGTTAAACTCAGATTGGAGGTTTGCTCGCCCTTCTTCACACCTAGTCCTCATTTTACCTCTAGTTCTCAACACCTCACCTGCTTCCAGGTCTGAGCCTTTTAGGTCTCATGGAAGACTGACTGACCTTCACACTCTGCCACCAGCAAGGACTTAGGAGAACATTCCAGTAGAGTGTGCTGTTCTGGGTCCCGTGGTCAAATGTACACAGTTCCCTTATGGGATCAATAGGTTGACAATTCCCCAGACCCCCAAGTCTGAGCATTCTAAATTCTCCAGTCGCTCTATGATGTGACATAGAACCATGATTCAGAATCATTTTTATCAAAATCTGTGGGTAAGAATGATAAGTTTTAGAAAAAAGGACAATCTCTAGGAGGATGAGTATTTGTTTTAGTCTATGACAGTTAAAATTCGGCTAAATTTCAAACCCAACACTATTCCTGTTTGCTTCTCCTGGGCCTATTTACGTTTCCCCAGCTGATGTCTGGCAGGGGCTCCAGAACTCATCTGGCACCTTGGTATTATAGTTTGTGGTATCTGCAGCCATTTTCCTCTTGCATGGCATTTTCCCACATCAGGAGATATGGCGTCATTTAAAATATGTGCAAGTGTAATTTACACTTAGGAAGAAGATAAAGAAATTAAAATGTCTATGGTGAGATAATACTATTGGGTTTACAAGTGTATTCTTATCAGATTCATATGAATTAGGGTATATATGCAAGTTGAATAGGAGTTGTGACAAAATAATCAGATTGACTGAAACACATTCCATACAAACAATATTTTTGACCCCAATTTATTTCTTAAGTATTTACTGAACACTTACTATGGCTCAGCTCTGTGATATTGAAGGAATTCCAAAATCTGCACACAAGGTGAATCTTCTCAAAGAGTTCTCTCTCTACTTTGAGAAAAGAAATAATATAAATAATGGCAAAAGTGTGTACTTCTCAGAGGAGTCAAAATTATTTCCATAGATATGAGTGTCCTAAATTCAATTTCAGCTAATTCCTAAGCTGTATATAAACACATGTATTGTGTTGATTTATGACCACATCCTCAATGGCTAGAGTTTCTTGATTAATGAACATTTTACCCTGTTAAACAAACAAAGAAAACTGAATCACAGAATTTAGAAACTGCCAACAGCTCTATTTATGACTACAAGTCCCTTCCTAAGTTTTTACACCTTTCGGAATAGGTAGGGGCACAAGAAGGTCACACAGAGCGGGCTATGAAATATTTGAACATATTGCCAAAATGACTCCAATACATTTCGAGTCACAGCCTTGTTCATCTCTAAGTTAGTTATTTCTTGATGTCCTTCCCCAACTGAATGTGGCACTGGGACTGATGTAAGAACTTCAATGAACAGGAGACCAAGGACCACAAGTCATCTTTGTAATGTGCAGCATGTAATGGGCTTCTAGGGCAAAAAGATCCCAGAACGACTGTGGTTAAATTTCCCACCAGCATGACAAAATGGTCACTTGGAATTCTTACTAAGTTGAATTTTAGGGGGAAAAGTGTACTATTTCCATACTACTGAGTTTGTGGACTCACAAACCATTTACCTGAGTTATCTTCCAAATCTCTACATGTGGCAAGCTTTAATGCTGCTCTTGACAGCGAGTATATACATCTCAGTCTTCCTGGGTCTTTAATTTCCCCTGCCTAAACTTCCATGTTGTAAAAAAGTTTTGTGACTTGCCCTCTTCCTCTTATTGGCTGAATATGAAGCAATGTTGAAGTTGCAGTCTAATCTCAGGTGAGAAAAAGATAATAATAAAATTGTAGAGTAATTGATAATTTCTCATCCAATCTACCAGTTGAGCAAAACTGTATTTAGAACAACAAACTAGTGCTGAGAACTAAGAGGGTCTCTTCTGTATTGGCTGAGTAAGTAGGTTGGTTCAGTGAGGGAAAAGCTGAGCTGAACCCAGAGACTGTAATACCTAAATGTGACTTCATCACTCCAGATGAGGAGAGGAAGGGGAGGTAGGGTCAGAGCAGGACCATGGTCCAAGCCTACCTGGGAACATGCTGGACCTAGGGTAGCCTCCTACAGCTTCCTGCTACAGCTTCTCCTCTTGTCATCCACTGTCACTGAGTCATTCTCATACTTTGCTAACAATTAACAAAAAGCCTTTGCTGATGTGAAACTACGAAATCAGGATTTTGCTTTTTCATCCACCTTCCATTTCTACAGCTCCATCTGCCCCTGTGTTCTTGAGGTTTGTTTAGTCTATGAATAAGTTATTAAACGTGTCTCAGGCTCTTGACTTGTGTTCAACCTTTTGACATGTACTATATGGATGCAAGTAAGAATAGGGCACCGTCCTTCATCACAGGGAAATGGAGAGATGTATGCTATTCAACAGTGTTCCTGGTGCCCATGTTGAAGCTGAGATGAACTGAGAGGGTGTGCTACCTGGAGGGAGGGAGCAGGAGATGTTACCGGAGACTGAAGGGAAGAGCACAGCTCCAGGGGGTTCTGGGACCTGGTCATAAGAGGAGGAGAACTTACCCATGGTAGTGGAGTTAGCATCACTGGGGGGAGAACTGGGAATTACAATGCAACACATCAAGAATAAAGGTTGAGACAGGGTGATGCTAGAAAGGAGAGTATGAGCAACGAGGGCTGAGGCTGAGATGATCAAAGGCAGGCTGGAATGCGGCACAAAAAAATGGGTCAAGACCAATGGTTCAGAACTAAGGCTGTGAACAGCAAGAGAGAGCCCGAGTTCCCTTTTTATGTGGTGCCCAGTGTGTGGCTCTGGTGTGAGGATGGAGGCTTACAGCAACCATTAAGGGCTGAAACAAAGCACATATATACTGTGTGTGTAAGGAACAGACCTTATTATAGGGCAAATAATCATTAGAAATATTAAAGCACATTATTGTACTTTTTCTAAATAATTTACCAATAGATTCATATATGTATCTTATGTGGGAAAAACATTTTGATGATAATTAAACAATTCAAGGATCTTAGTTTATGTATACGTTTTTTCTGTAGTAATTCTCCTATTAAGGCTTCTCTGCCAATCAGAAATTATATTCCTGTGACTTGTCCCAAACTGCCTCATTCTTCTCTACACTGTGGGCTATTTTCTCATGCTGTATTTCACCCCTTACACCAATTCCTATGTGCTGTAGCCTTTATAATTTAAGATATCAATTTATTGATGTCTTTGGATCAGAAACCATATCTTTTTCTCAATCTATAAGGTGTTTTATTCCCTGAATGGTTCTGCACTGAAAGCCTGGCAAACAAACTCCATTAAAGGAACATGGTAGATCTAGAAAGCCCTAGAGAGTCCTGTTGAGCCTTGCCCACTTACCTACGTCCCACCGCATCTTGACTCCAGCTTTCCTCAAAATACTGGGCCCTGCCTGGATCTCCTCTTTCACATAGCATCACTAAATCTCCACCCATCATTTTGATATTCTTTGTCAGATAAAAATATTCTCTTTCTCTCCATCAATCTGAGAAAATAGGGCAAATCAGAAGCATTTTCCATATTTAAAACTCAAATTTCAAGGCTATCTTCATTAAGGATGCTCTAAATCATGAAGAGCTACAAGCAATTCTATTTACAGGTAGGGCTGCCACACTTGCTCAACCAAATAGTATATTACCAACACAAGCATTGTACAGTTTTCAGTGTAGTAAATTGAATTGGCCTTGTAAAATTACTTTTTGAATAACTTTCTTATGTAGAAAGATAATATGTATGCATGAAAAGTTAAATAATAATACAAAGAAACAGTATGAGCAAGGAAAGTGGTACATGATTGATTGGCCAGCGAGCCCCATAATCAGTAAGTCTTATAGTTTAGAGGAGAGATTAATCAGCATCAGGTGAATTGGATAGGGTCTTACTTGACTAGATCTTTTTTTTTTTTTTGGCGAAGACGATTGGCCCTGAGTTAATACCTGTTGCCAATATTCCTCTTTTTGCTTGAGGAAGAGTGGCCCTGAGCTAACATCTGTGCCCATCTTCCTCTATTTTGTATGTGGGATGCCACCACAGCATGGCTTGATGAGTGGTGTAGGTCTGTGATCAGGATCCAAACCTGCGAACCCCTGGAAGCAGAGCGTGCCAAACTTAACCACCGGGCCACTGGGCCAGCGCCAATGACTCGGTCTCAAACAATGGTGAGAATTGTTAAGGATGGAGGCAGAAAGGAAGCATTCTGGGAGGGAGGAGCAGAGGACATTCAGGGATAAAAGATGCACCTCTAGAGTCTGTAGACTTGCTTATAAAATAAACTGTTAGAAATGCTGCATCAAATCTGTCCTCTTCTTTCATAAGGATGATTGGCAGGAGCGTCTTTAGAAATTTTGAGAGTTCTCCTCTGGAGATAAATAATAATTCTTAGACATCAGACATTTCTAACTAGAACCATTTCACCAAAGTAGCTTGGTGACTACCAGGTGCTCAGCTCCTCCTACTGTTCCTGTATTACTTTGCTTTTCCTTCCTCAAATATCTGCTCCAATCTCCCCCTTCCCAAGCAACTATTCTAGTCCTATTGCCTTGAAGAATCTTTGCTTCATATGATAATTAACTTAATTCTAGTGGTAACTAGGAAGAGAAAACGTGTTGAACTTTCCAAACTCTAAAAAGGTTCATAGGTTCTTTTTAAAAACCTGAAGGTGATGAGTGCTTTTTCAGGAGACCCTAAAGCAAGCATACCTCATAAGAAATATTTTTCGAGAAGTCAATTATATGATATCATATGATAGATATACGGAAAGAGAATATTTATTCTTCTACTTAAGTAATAAACCAAAGGTAACATTTAGATATACCAAATTAAGGAAATACAATATATCCACCTAATAAAGAGATGTCTTGAATCATGTGCAGTAATTTTACTGACTGAATAATAAGACTCACTGAACAGTGCTATGATCAGTGGAAGGCAGAGTGAGGTTTATTTACTGGGTGGTGTGAGCAGGTATGCGGTCTTTCAAAGGAAAAAAGGCAAGGTTTCATTCCTGGGAATCCCATTACATATGGATAAGAATGTTCAAGGAATAGAAGTTCAAATATCCCAATAGACAGCAAAGTATATAAAAATAATACCATGCATAAGTATGGAAAAATGATATTTTACCAAAAGCATAAAAATACTTTTCCATCCTCCACAGGCAAACAAGTTTCTACAATTATTCAGCAGTGGTCTACAAACTTCACCAATTCGGACTGACTAGCAACACTGCCATCACGATGCAGATAGTTATTAAGAGGATGTAGAAGGTGAGTATGCCACAGACATTGCACAGAAAGGGTTTTCCATCTGTTTGGGGAGAATGCAGCCACTGCTAGATGTCAAAGGGAGGAAGAAATCTTTGATAACGTAACCCTAATTTTCTCTCTGTTCTTGCCCCCTGATTTTCCACTAGTGTTTCCCATTGGTTAATTCCAACCAGAAGGGAGCAAGACAAAGCAAGCCATAGAAGTCAGTCTCCTGGGACACAGAACAAGGGAAAGAAGTGCAGGAAATGGATGTGGAAGGTCAAATAGGGAGATGCCATTGGAGGAAGAGAGGACAAAACAACCCACCTCTTAGTCACCCATATATTCAGGAAAGTTGGAGAAGCCATCTGGGACACAGCACCCTGCAAGGTCAAGATGCTGTCCTACAGGCTGTGAAACTGTCCTTAAATAAACAACCAATACATCATATCATTAGCCCCCATAGCCACATGACTCAAGAACTTGCTTCCAATTTCAGCAACAATGGACATAGTGAGCTCAGTGGACTGTATTGTTGTTCACAAATATTAGCTGTCATGCCCTGGTTGAGGATTATGCTTTCTTGCCCTATTTACATCAATCTTGGTCATGTGACTTACTTTGGCCAATTAAATGTGATCAGAACTGTCTTCCAGTTAAGTTAATGGGAGGCACAAATAGGGAATCAAAAGGCAGGAAGAGGGACAGTTCCCTTCCGTCTTCCATGTTCAAACCATATCTCTGGCAGTCGCTGATTCTATCCATGACTGCACTCCTTTCTGGGTGGCCCATTCTCCATAGTTCCAGCTCTATCATTGGGTTCCAGTAATACTATTTCTTCCTCCTATTCTTCAGGCCTAGGAATAGCATCAGCTTCCAATAGTTGTTAGCGCCTATGCACTTTAACATGCTTTGTTGTTCCTCTTAACCCCAGCTATACTTCTGTAAGCACCCACTTTATTAAAATCTTCTTCTTTGAGTTCTTCATTAGGATTCCTCCCACCTTTGGCTCCCCATGCTTGCATAACACCTCATATATATAACATTGTGCTTCTAATGCAGAACCACAAACACTCATTTATGTGTCTGGTTAAGGATAGAGACTCTATTTTACCTGATATTGAAGAGTTCAACACTTACAGGGCTTTTTGCATGGAGATAAACACTGAACTTAGTAACTTGGGTTGAAATCCTTAATTTTCTTCAACAGAAATTTTCTGAGCTTTAGATTATTTCTCTAATTATGTTCTTGTTCTCAAAATCTTCCCTGGGAAGACAAAGTCATTTTCTTAAATAACAATTTAGAGTTCTTTGGGAATAGGCTACCTGGCAGCTGGTGGATATTGAGGTATTATTTTAATTCCTGACTCCTGACCCTTGATCATACCATCCTCCTATTGAAATCCAGCCAAAACCAGAAGCATAACCCAAATTTAAGATATAATTGGTTAATTCAGCTATTTTAATCCATTACTCAGTAATTCAATGGATTATTTGTGTCAATTACATTCCTAAGATTTTCTTGGTGATGGGTGGTAAAAAGAAGAAGAAGGGTTTCTACCCAAGAGGTACTAAGAATCAAATTGAACAAGGCCGGTACACAGGAAACAATTAGTTAATAGTACAAGATGGTATATGAAAGCATTCTTAATGGTGTGATACAGACCTTAAGAGCTTTGGGAGCTCAGAGAAGAGGGAAATCAATAAAGCATAGAGTATTCCAGGAAGGCTTTAGCTTGAGGGAGCTTGCAGTTTATATTTTGGAGTGGAAGGTTTTAAGGCTGTGTTTATCCTGAGGCATTGGCAGTATCTCTCTAAATATATGCCACTCACAGGATGGAAGAGGCAATAACACAGAGCAGTGTCTGCTAGCCATCCATTTCCCATAATACACAATGTCCGCACTATTGGAACTTGAGTAGTTTCCCAGCCGGCATCCATGTGAGCTAATTGCAGAAAAATTTCTAGATGAGAAACCAGGAGACCTCTATCTTCTTTGTGTCCTTCTATACACGTAATAAGAATAAATGGTAGTGACCTTCCTTTGCAGGACTCTCCTTATAAGGTTTTAATACAAATCTCGTTACACTGAAGTCCTGGCAGGGTATTCATTAGAACACCTTTAAAGTCTGTGTGGAGGGCTTAATAGCTAAAACAAGCAATAAGAATTAGCTAATCATTCTATAATTGAACTCACCATGAATCTTTTTCTAGATTTACGTAAAATTTCTGGAGACATTCTCTTTGTTACACAGTAGAATACCACCCAGACTTGTAAACACAGTATGTCTTGTCAACATTTATAGCTTCCAAAACACTTTTCCGGTAAATACTTAATAAATATTTATTTATAATGATGATAATAAAGACAGATTAATTCAGATTGGAATTAAATAACGAATACTATAACACTTGGATTAAATGAGATTTATTGAATTTCTGAACAGTAAAGTGTTAACTGAAATCCTCTTTTTCTTTCTTTCAGTTCGTCATCGGAAATTAGCAATCATCTACAAACAGTTCTCTCTCTCTCTAAATATATATATATATATATATATATATATAAATAAAATATTTACTGAGCGACTATTCTAAACTCTCTGCTAAGCCCTATTTCTGTTCCAATCAGGGCAGTTAGATGACTAAAATTGCATCATTCTTTGATAATGGTGTAATCATTGGTTCCTTCTGTGTATCATAGCCACCATTTGTCATTGTCTACTTAAAAGTGGGTGGTAATAGAGAACAGGTGACATCTGAAGGAAACTGTTCGTGTGTGAGGGGTGTTTTAGGCGAGGGAAGATTGAGATGACCATGCGACGTCTTTATCAGGTGAGGTGGGATCTGTGAATAGTGCACCCACTGCAAGGAGGGGTGGGGGAAATACCTTTTTTGATGAACAGGGGAGCCCGTGTTGAAGACCAATGTCCTGCTCTCCCAGAAATGCAGCAAATGGGATGGCTATTGCACTTGTGAGAAAGGACATTGTGACAGCAGGCAGTGTGGGCATCAGTCAACATATATATGTTTGTTATCTCAGGCTTGTATGATGTTTCTTTCCAAAAATCTGGTGTAGGTAGTAGTCCAAATGAGCAATGACCAAAGCCTGCAGTGTGTTTTACAAAAAAAACTTTAAATCCCTAATGACATTTCTTTCTTTGTAACTTGTCCCTTTTTATCCTAAAATTGAACTATTAGGGAGAAAAAAAATTGAGATTTCTTTCTATACTACCAGGAATGTGATTACTGTTGAGGTAAAGTTGCTGGTGAATGTTTCAGTGAAGAAAAAAGAAACAACAGGCCTCCCTATAACACTGTCTGTAGTCCTGTTGAACACAAGAGAGTCTTCCTTAGATCAAGGCCAAGAGAGATCACCACTGAAAGCACACCTTTTTCCCTCCTCCTCAAAAAACCCACCTGACTCTGTCCTGTTTCACCTATACTGTTACCTCGAGGCATAGAACCTGAGGTGACAGAACAAACTTCCCTAAAACAGATTTTTTATTGCTTGTTTGAATTGTTTTCAATTGTTCTACGTCTGAGAAAAGACATTTTAATCAAATCTCGAAAGACTTTGGGGGCGGAGAAATGTATTCTGAAATGTAAAAATGTGGACTTCCTTTGGAGATTATCATAAGACATATTAAAATTATAGCTATAAAGAGGAAGATGACTGCCATGACTGCTTAGCTATACTTTGATTTCAGAAAGTGAATTTTCTACCAGATTGGCCATGCGATTCTTTATACATATGCAGGCACGTGAATATACACGTATATATTACATATTTGTGTATGTGTATATATATATGGTATACTTTAGATGGTTATATACAAAATTATATATATATATATACACACAGATGTATACACAACTTAGATAGTTAAACACATGGGGCCAGCCTGGTGGCGCAAACGGTTAAGTGTGCGCTCTGCTGCAGCGGCCCGGGGTTCATCGTTTTGGATCTCCGGCATGCACCAATGCACCGCTGGTTAAGCCATGCTGTGGCGGCATCCCATATAAAGTAGAGGAAGATGTGCACGGATGTTAGCCCAGGGCCAGTCTTCTTCAGCAAAAAGAAGAGGAGGATTGGCATCGGATGTTAGCTCAAGGCTGGTCTTCCTCACACACATAAAAAAAAGATAGTTAAACACAAAATAATTCAATATCAAGGCCATCAATGCTAATAGACATCATCTATTACATCTCTCATTTTGAAGATGAGCACCAAAAAAGTCCAGAAAATTTGACTTCTGCAAGTCACCAGGTCTCTGCACTTCTAGTCCCATACTTTGTCTAATATCCACAATGCTTTTTGTTATTCTGAATTAAAGCAACAAAACATTTCTTTTCTCTACCTTTTCTGGGATTTTTATGTGGAATTCATATATGCAAGCATGTTATTAGACAGTTTTTGGACCAAGTAAATATAACCACTCGACTCCGCTTTATTTTTCCACAATTTCTTCTGTTGTTCTCATTGTCTCTTAGATGCCCATGATTGCTTTAGACAATTTTCTGGTAGTGAAGCTTAAGGAATGGACAGTGGCTATCTGAGAATATTACTATTTTTCCTTTAATCAAGCTTAGTGGAGTGTATGTCTTCTTCACATTAGCTTCCTGTGAAGATACATAGCTGCCCGAGTAAGGCTGTCATCACTCAGATCTGGCAATTCTCTTTGTTGTTACCTTGACAGCTACTTCAGAACGCACCCAAGAAAAAATGAACACAATTTCTTCTCCTCCACTTCTTCTCCTTCTAACTGCTATTGTTTTATAATCACATCTTAACTTTAATCAAGCCTCCTGTTATACGATGTTTGGATCTACTAATTTTCATTAATTTGAATTTATTCCTTAAATATCTCAAGTTATCTTCTTATACATGGAAGCAAGTCTCAGTATTATGAAACCATTTCTCATTATAACTGTGAACAGATTAGTAACCTTCATCTTCAAAAATATGTTTCAATGTTTCTAAATATAATTAAGATTGTTGAACTCATATATTTGTTTGGTGCCAGTTTATGGCTAATAATTATATACTGCAAGTTGTTGGTTTACAGAAAGATATAAACCCAAATTTTCCATAATATTCTTTGGATGGCAGATAATGTCATTAGATTATTATAAAAAAATGGTTTTATCAGCTTTGCTGTTTGTTCTAAGTTACTTTTGCTGAGTTCTTTTGCTAAGAAATGAGAAGCAGACCCAGCAGAGAAACTGAGAGCTTGTTTTCATTTTGGCTCAGCTGAGCTAAATCCCCTTAGTGGACACTAAACATGTAAGTTCTCTGTATTTCCAGGCTCCCAAGCTGCCAGGTCACATGTATTGGAATTGAGACAACAGAGCATCAGCCCCTGCATTTCCTGAAATTAGGATATCTGAGAAGGATCTTTTGAATGTAACATGTTGGGTGGAAACAAAGCCATTAAATTATTTTGAAAATAATATGGGGAACTATTGAAATCAGAATAGTAATATATTTATCCATAAGTCAGGAATCCAAAACCAACTCTGAATAAAACAGATAACTCTAATTAGAAATTAGTTGCCCAAAATGAAGGAAATAGGATAACTAGAAGGAAGATTTGGGCACAAGCATTTAAATAGAAAATCCTGGTCCAGCAAAGGGTCATCTCTGTGCAATGTGAGAATTAAAGACTAGAGAAATACCTGAGTTACTACAATAACAAGCGCAGGTGTCCCATTCGGATTGATGTCCATTAGGCAGCCTGCACCTAACCAGCAGTACTGCCGCCATCATGCAAGTCACCTCTACCATCATTATTGCATAATACCTTTGGTGCTCATTTGAACCACCTTAAAGGAGTAAGGAGAGTTGGATTGAGAGAATGTCATCAAAAGATATCCGTGCTACCTTGTCCCTTTATCTGTCTTACTTTTAGACTCTTTTATCTGTGCAGGAGACCTCAGCCAGAGGCTCAGCTGCTGCAGTGTGCCATCCACAAACATAAACACAGTGCGTCCAGCTGCCTGATGGGGGACTCTGCTAATTGGAGAAGTCTGCTCTGGTCCCCTGTCACCAGTTGGCGGACAGAACAGTCTGGGCCGAAGATGATTTCCAATCGAGTCAGGCATTCATTTATCTCAGCAATAACAGGCTATATGTAGAGAGATGTAGCAAAGAAATCAGAGGGAAGCTGGAGTTGAGGTGGGGACAGTGCTAAGGCCCAAGCATCAAGGACATGCTGTGTGTAGGGGCTTGGCAGTTTATTCCTCTCTTCAAACTTTAATTAGTCACTAATTATAAACAACTCTCTTTTATTATGGATGCATTTGGCCAGTGCTGTAATCTTTTTAAGAAACAAGTTCTCATCTCAACCAAGTTCTAAATGCTAACGTATCAATGTCAGAAACGGCAGTCAAGCACAACCTGTCCCCAAATCCCAGCCCCTTGAAACACGATGGCTCATTAATAACTTAAAAAGGATGATGACACTGATACTATTTATAGGGCCCTGCCAGGCAGGTCTGCCAGCGTTAAAGAAATTAACATGGAGAAATTGTCAACTGGAAAACATTAGTGTTTATCAACAAATCTATCAAACTTCAACAACTGTAAACTATGCTTTTAGCTAAGTGAAACGTTTTGACAATGACAGCCACTTACCCACCTTGCTGGAGAGCCCTACATCCCCCTGTCGGCCCCAAACCAGGCAGACTATCCCCTTGACACTGCAGCCATGATCCCACTGCTGCCTTTTACGAAAGAGAGCCTGCCTCTGTCCCACATCCAGGGGCAAACTGGAATGACTGGGTGGTGGTCTCGGTTTTGTATTAATTAGCTTTGACTGCCAGTTTGCAAAGTCTCAAGCAGACTAAATTAAATATCAAGGTTAGTGGCTCCTGGAGCCAAATTCTAGATTTATGTATACTTTATGAAAGGAAGACTCTGATTTAAGGAGTTTTTCTTGGTTCTCTCATCCTTTTAAAGCAGTGCTTGACTCTCACTGTTGTATATTTAGAGACGGTTCTATTTTTATTTCTGGGCTACATCGGCGATGATGACATGGCTTCGGAACCTGAACAAAGCTGGAGAGCTCTGATAGGCTGCTGATGATGTCATCTTTGTGCCTCTAATGCCCAGGAAAAGCACCAGGGACTGACTGTTTTCCTGACTTTTCTTTTCTTTCTTTCTTTTTCTTTTTCCCTTTTCATTTTTTTTCAAATATGAAATCTCACTTTCACACCAACAGTGCATTTGGAGTTTCATATCCTAGCAACGTTATCACTAAAGGTGGCCTGTGACCATTCCGCACAGACCAGCCCTGCTTTGGCTTGGTGCACAGTTTCAGCTCTCACGGAGAGGATTTTGTGCTGTATCACACTGAATATTGCTGCTCCATAATTTCTTGTCGTTATAGCAAACCTTTTTACGTGCTCCCTTTCTCTAACCCAGAAGATCAACACCTGTCAAATTCGACTGCTCACACAAATCCCAACCAGAGGAACCGAACAGGGGTAGGAGGGCTTGAAACGGAAAAAGATAGACAATATGGCCAGGGCACCTAGCTTCAAAATTAGGATAGCCCCGACTCATCCCGCAGGATTCTTCTTATGTTTTCTAAAGCCTCACCAACTGCCACCTTTTGTTCTTTTTATACATACATTCCTAAAACTGCAGGATAGTTAAAATGGTGTTTTTTCTGGAGTTGAGGTGGCAAGACTCCGGGGCATCTGGAGTGAGATAAAAGGAGCTCTATTTAGAGGAGTTTATTTTTTTGTTCAACACATAACAGACTCCATATTCTTTGAAAGCAAAACACCAATCCTGCGGTTTTAGTTTTGACATCCTAGGTAACATCCTCTCTGAGCCCCAAGTTCTCCTCCATTAGGTGAGACAATAAGACACATCTCACTGAGGAGTTTGTGAGCGTTCAATGCATTACTGTATCTAGCACACGCAGTGTGGGAGAGGAGCAGAACTAAAATTTGCTCCTGCCAATCAGATGCCATGCTTTGTGATACAAGTAAATAAAGATAACTGGGAAAGGTGAAAAGTAAACAAACTGGAAAAAGAGAAAGTTGGGAATTGCTAAACAATCTCCATGGCAGGCCAAGGAATCTTAGTGCATTCTCAACTCAGAAGTCGTTCCCCTTCCTGGTATCGCCACAACTGGTTTTTACCTGGAAGAACATGATTTTATAAAGCTGTGGTAGAAAATAAGATAGGAAAGCTCTGAGGGTTCCAATTAGGGACAGCTGACCCTAGAATGTAAATCTATGGATTGTGCATTTAATATGGAAGAAGACAGGCAGATATTTGCCTTAAATTGACTTTTATTTGTAGATTGAAATGTTCCGTATGAGTAGTGAACACACTGGTTCCTTGGTGTCTGCCCCTTCCCATATCTTTGACATATACATTGTTACCCACCTCATTCCAGAGAGTGAGGCCTGGCGCAGATTCCAGTAAAAACTTATCAGTTAATTATATGTTAACATTTTGGCTTTCAGTGTGTTCGATAATTACACATTCTAGTATTCACAGATTGGTATAATTTTTTCAGAATGAAAGATGTTGTCCTTGTAACTGTTTATTTCAGTGTCCCATATTGTTTTTATGTGAAAGAACGTTACTTTAAATGTGAAAAAGTTCACTCAATGTACTAGATATTTAGTGTACGTACAAAATGGTGAAATAATGAATAGGTTTTTTTTTTAATCGAGTTGATTAGGAACTTCAGCATCATAATTTCTTTGGTTCTGTACTCTCCTACATTCTTTTTCTAGTTAAATCTTATTTAGTGTGTTATTCCTAATGCAAGATCATGTTTCCCATTAGAGAAAAATAGAAAGGCCAAGTTGTACAGGTTGCCGAAAAAACTACACTGCAACCCAGACAATGACGGAAACATTGGTGACCAGAATGGTATCGTGCAGATCACAAAGGAGAACATCATCCCATCTTGTTTTCCTTTTGAAATTTTCTGACTCATTCTGAAGTCTTCACTGTCTGGACCAAGTCTAGGTTTTATTCTTTGTTGTTTTTTATTTTTACTTGTTTTAGATTTATATGGCTCTGGTAATTTTTCACTATCCAATTAGACCAGTGGGGTGTTTAAAAATGTTTTGGCTCTGTCAATGAACAAGACACCATCCCACTAGGAGGCAGATACCACAAATTACAGGCAGAGTCTCAGTCTCAAGGGAGCAATTGCCAACCCCCCAAATATGTGCCTGGCCACATAGATTCTATTTTAAATGATTGTTCATATCACATTAGACAAGTGGTTTTGAATCAATACCTTCATTTCAGAATCAACTAAATATAATATTCGCACTGACACATTAAATGTTTTCAAGCAGAAATTTTCATGCTCATTAGAGGAACAGTACCATGATCTTGGGGACAGATAGTATCTTCAAGTGACCTTTGCTTTCTCCCTATCACAAGCAGGTAGTCACTGATCTGACAAAAAGAAAATAGTTTATATGTTAAAGTACCTATGAACCACAAAAGCTAATTTATTCTATAAATAAAGCAACGTATGTGACTGGAAGAGAAGCCTTTCTAGTTTATTAAGAAAATTTACCCTTTTCAAGCCCACCTTCAAAAATAGCCATTTCACTAGTTATGAAAGATTTATCCTTTCCTTCCTTCTTTTTTAAATTTCTTTCTTCAATACATATTTATTAAGGGATATAAGTAGCAGGCACTGTTAGACACCGAGTGAACACTTGATGAATAAAACAAATCTGTTCTCTGCTCTCCTGTATTGTGTTGTGAGAGCAAAACAGGGTACAATGATATAGAGAAGATTAGACAGGAGACTAGTGATGTCTGGTGGTCAGAGGTGGTGAAGAGTTGACACTCAAATTACACACAAAGGCTGAGAAGGATCCATTCTTGCGAAGAGCAAAGGGAATAGTATGTGCAGAAACCCTGAGTTAGAAAAAAATTTAGCAAGTGTGTTCAAAAGAAGTCCAAGGGGCTGCTGCAGTTGAGTGAATGAGGGGCAGAGAGGCATGAGATGAATTTGGAAAGGAAGGCAAGGACCGTGTGGGCCCAAGTATGTAGGTAAAATATAACTCAAAGTGAAAGAGAAAAATGTCAAAGAATTTTAAACAGGGATGCAAAATAATCAGGAAACTATTGAAAAAGATTATTCTGTTACACAGTGAATGGCTCTCAGAAGCTAAGAATGTAAACAAGGAAAATAGGTAGAAAACTTGCAGTAGTCTGGGTGAGAGATGGTGGTGGTGAAATATATTTATGTATTATTTTTATTTGAAATACCCATATGCATACACACACCTGGACATGCAGATGAAGAAAGCTGAGTGATGAGAGAGAGAGAACTCAAATTGAGCAGACAGCTGAATCGTGGTAGCCTCTCTGGACAAAGTTTGGGGGGAAAGAGTACAGGGGAAAAGGAGAATTGAGAATGCCATTTGGGTCCTCTTGACTTTGAAACATCCGTGAGATATCCAAGTGGTGACATCGGGTAAGCAGTTGCTGTACAAATCAGGAACTCAAAAGAGAGGTCAGGATTGGATTGAAACATGGAAGTCATTGACGTCTAGATGCTCCAGGGGAGGAAAAATTCTTTTTTTCTTCTACCTTCCTAAGTTCTCCATCTGGGATCTGTAAATTGGACCAACAAAAGATAGATTAACAAGAGAAAAGCATACAAATTTATTTAATATAATTTTTATGTGATACAGAAAGCTTTGTAATGAAATGAAAACTCAAAGAAATGGCTAAACCTGAGAGATTTTATGCTAGGATTGATGAAGAGGGGCAAGTCATGGAAAAATGGGATAGGACAAAGGTTATGGGCTAAGGGTAGTAAACCAGAAGAAATCTAGCAAGGCTTGTTTGTCCAGGTTCCTCTGGGCATCCCTCCATCTTCTGATGTAAGGATGCTCCTTTCCTCCAGGTATAAGGAGGGCATCTCTCACATAAGCGTCTTATGACCTGCTTCAGTGAAGACAGGGGAGATCAGAGAGTCATTCTTGCACCTGCCATTTCTCAAATACCTTCAGCTTAAAACATTCAGTATGCCAAGGTGCCATATTTTGGGTTGGCATATCCCAAACCCTGTCAATGCCATTTAACAGAATGGCAGTGGATGAGATAACCTAGGGAGAAACTGCAAAACAGAAGCACCCAGGACTAACACTGATGGAATTCTAATATTTGGATGGTGGAGAAAGAATCAGGAACAGAAAGAGCAAAAGTAGCCAGAGAAGCGGAAAGAAAATTAGCAGTGTGTAGAATCATAAAAGCCAAGAAATGAAATGTTTTGAGAAAGAAAGCAGTCAATTTGGGAGAACGCTGTGTCCAGTAACATAGGGATAAAAAGTTGCCATGAGCCTAGGCCCCTCCTGGTGTAGGGGTGGGGACATAAGACAGCCTGCGGTGACTTGAGGCTCATAGATGATATTATGTTTTGGCATCATCTTAGCTTTAAAGTCTAACTGAAAAATTTCTCCAAATTACTTTTCCTGTGATTATATAATATCCCACATAATTGGTCTGTTGGTTAATTACGTGACGTAAATTCAAACTGGTTGTTTAATTGAACTTTTCAGTCCTTCCTACTTGATAATTTATTTGTGTGTCTAAACATATACTCAAACACAGACTGGGGCTGATGTACTCAACAAACAAGCAAACAGAAACCATTCAATGAAGAGGAACAAAACATCCTGTTCCCGAAAGAAGAAGAAAGATTTGTATCTATTTATTTCATTTTTTTCATTATTCGGCTTTTTGAACTTTGCTGCTCAAATTCAGCAGATAATTGTTTAAGTCTCCACAAGTCACCCTGGAAAGTCTCAGTGTGAAGCTGGCCATACTAAAATGTGCAAAATTTGAACTCCCAAGGAATTTCCATCCCCTCACATCATCAGACTTAAAAACATCTGGACGACTAGAGATTTACCTTTGTCTATTGAACCTCTCACTGTGTCAGTGAATCTCCCACTTCAACAAAGTAAGCAGGATTCTGCAAGTTGAAATATACACAGGCCACTAAAGTTTGGAACATTTGAAACATAAAAGCAATTAAATGTCTCCAACACACACACAAACACACATACAACACATCATCCCCTAAGACAAGCCATTCAAGTTCTAATAAAAAATTTTGCCAAGCTGTGAAAGCAATGCACATTGTCTGCATAAAAGCCTTCTTTTGACGAGAAAATGACTATTAATGAGAACATGTTCATTTCTGGCATCAGGCTTGAAGAGACACAGGTCATAAATCTCTTTGATCTTCTTGCTAAAGCTAGAATCAAGCAAAGAAGCAAGTTCATTCGTTTAAAAAAAAAAATGGTTTTGATTGAAATGATTCCATTTGTTACAAGTAATTTATCATGTTTTTCTTTTCCTTCCCAGATTTGGTTTGTTTTCCATTCTCAACTCCTTCATCTCAGTTAAATCTTTGCTAGTCTGAGCTAGATGTTACTTTAGGATTTCTTATTTGATGGGGGTCAGGCAAAACTTCCAAGAGAAATGTGTGTATGGGGGGGTATAGTTTGGGGGTTGAGACAAACAACAACAAGAATTCATAAATTTTGTACAAAAAATGCCTCTCGCAGCTCAGCCTGTAAGACTCTATGACTTGCTTTAGATGTGCCAACACTGCCCTCTCTTGTTTGTTCACAGCCTACATTGAAACCTTGATTTCAGTGCACAGCCTTACAAATCCAGCACCTGTCTTTCGTCCCACTGTTCCCTGCAAGTCACCAACAAAATCAGAACACAGAGTTCTTATAAGATTCTTTTCCAGTTAAATTTATTCACTTTTTTATTACAGGTATTTCCTTCTGTATCTCTGTTCCTTGCCTCCCTGGGTGCCTGCTCACATCTTAATACAAAGCACCTCGAAGGAGCAAGCTTCTCACTAGCAAAGTTCCTTTGGAGATGAAATGCAAGCAGTCCTGGTAGGAGAATCGGTTTCTCTCCTTCCTGTAAGGAGGCCTAATTCTATTTCCAATACCCTCCGAGAGTACATTTATGGATTGCCATTCTGGATGCAAGGTGAAATTAGGAGTCCTTTATTGATCATCTCAACCAAACTTACTATCTGGGCCTCTGAGCTTCCTCGATGAGAAGAAGGATGGGAGCCAGAAATTCATTGTACAAAGTCAGAGGAGTGTCTGCATGCTTCTCACTACATAGAAAAGGCAAGAAATGACCAAACACTCATATCTATGACCTCTCTTTAGTTTTCAACAAGCAAAATTTGAAGGAAGAATTTTTCTCTCAATCTCTGAAAAATTCAAAGAAATGGGAGATACTAAGGCTCAAGTCACTGATTGACATGGTTAGTTATCCCTCTTTCTCCCCTGCTTAGCATTTTTATTTTGGTCCCATGAGTTAGAATCACAGGATAAAAAGAAGTATTAAAAACAAAATGCTCATTGGAATCAGAGATTATTAATTTTTTACATGCAAGATTTGGAACTGTCACTCATGGGTTGCAAGGTATTCTATTAGCGCTTCTGAATATACTAGTCTGAGATGGACTAGAATGAGTCTAGAAAAAGTAGAGTAAAGCCAGTTGCTGCCTTCTAGGTCAAATATGTGGTTTTATTTGGGTGGAAAAGGGGTTATGGAAAAGGTTCATCCCTGCTCCACCCATAGGGTATTTGGTGAACAACGATGTTAAATAGATCCCATCTCTCTTCCTTTTTCTGATTAATTATTGGCAGCTGTCTAAAATACTGGGTAAAGAAAGAATTTGATACCCTGACAGAGCTCAATAAAAAAATAGTTCTGGGATCTATCGATGGTTCATGCCATAGGAGTGAGAATAAGGAATGTCAGTGTTCACAATGGTGATCAGCCATAGTTTAGATTTGGTATTTCTTCATAGGATGCCAGCACATGACCTGGAAGACTGTGCTTCATATATCACATGTAGAGCGGATTGGGTCATTTGTTTAGCAGGATGCAAGGGAGGGCTTTGAGGGAGTGAGAGATAGGACTGGTCACTTCAACGGAGAGGGAGGCGGGGCAGAATTTAACTCCTTTACCTGAAGAGAGAGAAATAGATCTTTGGGCTTCTCAACAGCCAAGAAATAGCAAGACGATACACAAAAACATCACTAAAGAGAAATGGTTAGAGAAAGGATTGGAGGAGGATGAGGCAGGTGTTCACTGGATCAGAATGTAACGTCAAGAAGTATGTTTTCAGTATTTTGATTTCCATTTATTACTATCAACTTGCTCTCTTTTTCTCTTCCTGCCACTCTCATATTTCAGCATCCAATGGTTCCTTGCTTTCTCTCCTTCTTGTATATCCAAATCTGCTCTTGGGGAAACCTCTCATATTGGCCATCCAGCTGAGATATTTTGCTACCTCCATTGTCAAAATATTCCTGTTTCACCTTTAGGCATTTGGAAATGGCAAGGGAAGACAAAAACAATTTTGTCAAATGCATACTACAGTTTTCTGCTTGACTCCATAGTGTAGAGTTTTAGAACTAGAAATGGCCAACAGTGTAGCTAAATAGACATTATCAGCTTCTGTTTGCTTGTTGTAATAGAACAAATATTGAATTTGAAGTCAGAAGGCATATATTCAAATCCTGTAATTCCGTTACATGCCATCTAGGTGACCTTGGCCAAGTCACTTAACCTCTCTGAGTCTAGTTTCCTGTTCTATAAACTGAGGATAATAATTCCTGCCTTGCCAACTTCACAATGTTGCTGTGAAGATCAAATGAGATACTGTATGTGAAAGTTCTTTGAAACACTACAAAACACTACTCAGATGCAAGCTATTGTTACAAAGCTGAATCCTGGTGGGCGCCTGTGGTTTTTGAGCCATACACGCGCATGCTGGGTCTGGTCTATCATTATTTCTAAATATGGCTGGTCTATTGGCTTCTGAAGTTTTCACATGAAATATAGTCTGTGTATTTGCTTGAAGCCTCTGCTCTATGTCCTCAAATAATGGGCCATTAAGTGTTACATTCCAAACCAGCAGAACCAGCACTTCTGACTTTGTACCTGTGACCTGCAGAAGTACTATTGTATCTCAGAGATAAACGTACCAGAGCTGCAAGGTGCTTAAAAGATATATTTAGTGCATAGGCATTTCATTTGTCACTGAGAAATTTTACAGTATCTGATATAAGCTGGGGATTTTATGATCTATAATCAAAGGTTTTTGCAGACACCTCTCCTTAATTTGGATTTGTGACAGTATTAAAAGATGAGACTTTCATCTTTGGATCCATTTCACTTACTTGGATGAAACAGCCATGTATGCTTTTAAGTGCAAGTTACTTAAAATTTCTGACTGTCCTTAGTAACACAGGAACTCTTGACACAAACTTGTACTATTGACTTAGGGAGAAAATATTCTATTTTCAGCCCCTTTTGATTACACTGGAACCTTCCTTGCACCAGGCTGTTTTCATTCTATTAGACCACTGTGCTAAAGATCTAATGGGCAAAGCTGCAGGGGAACAGTTCTCTTGTTGTATACCTCTGTATACAGAGGTTCTGTGACTGAAAGATCCAAGATACAATGGAGATAGAATCTCAGAATGTTAGAACTAGTCAAGAACTTTCAGATCATTTCTTTACAGTCCCATTTTGCTTATGTGAAGGCTGAGTCTCAAGTAGATTTAGGGGCATACCAAACAGCACACTTGCACAATTGGCAAAATAAACACTAGAATCAATATCTGGTTAAAGCATCCTTTCTGCAGTACTAGAGACAATCTTTCTATTATATATGAGTAACATATCTATCTCTGCACATTTTCATAAATTCCTACAGATAATTTGAGCCATGGAATCTTGCAATATGGCATATATCACCTTTTCCTTCCCTACAGGAAATGTCATGAAATAATGAAGAAGCATTCTTTCCTTCCTCAAAGCTGTTTGAAGAAGTTAAAGGGCTCTACCGTATTTTTACCACCCATTATGTGAGTAGATTCTGAGGACAACCAACTGACCTCAATCATAGGGGCCGTTCTTCCTTCTCTCTCACATTTTATTCTTTTGTTGAACTAAAATGTAAAACTTTGTGATGTAATTAATTTTGTGTCTATCTCCCAGCTTTCCAGGATTCTGCTCCATGTTCTGAACCTCAGAAAGGGCTAGAAATTTCCTTGCCAGTTGGCGTCAGTAAAAAGATCACCTCTCCCCTCCATCCTCTCATCTCCAGTGGCTATGGCCTTACTTTGTTGGTTATAAATCTGTGCTGTCATGGCTTCCCACCTCTGGAGAAACCAAAGGTCAGCCATCAACAGTTATCGCCCCCATCCACCTTCATACAATGTGGGAGGGCACTACACAAGTGTGCAAATACTAGGAGATGAGGATGATTGGGGGCCATCTCAGAGTATGGCTGCCACAACTAACAAGGTGAAAAATATACTGAGAAAGATTGATAGATTCAAGAAATATTTGAGATTTTTTCCGGAGACCTGAAAAAAATTATGTCTGGTTTTAAAACAAGTAGAGATGCTTGGTATTACAGAGTCCACACGACATTATGTTCTCAAGTCCAGCAAAAATATATATTTGGTTTCATGTTGTCCCTGGATTGTGTCTAAAAATACCTAGGATGGGAATAGATGGTAGGGAAGAGGAAGAGAAAAATGGCAGGCACAGCAACATCAGTCTCTACCAGGGTGAGCCTGCAGAGCAGCCACTGATAAAGCACTGGTATGTGGCATCACAGCAGATGAACATCTCCAGGTCTTCACCTTCTACTTCTCGGGCCAAGTTTTATCCACCAACATCTGTGCCTATGCTGTGCTCTCAGTGGTGCTAATGAGATGTGCTGGCCTTGCCTGAGCAGTGGCCAGTCTGAACCACACCCATGTCAAGAAACTAAGATACCATTTTCTCACAGAGTTTTTCCATTCCCTCTACATCTTAAGCGTCTCCTCGTTGAATGGATCTTAATAATTATTCTCTTAAAGTTTATTGGACAAATCCAGCAAGAGACTGGTTGGCTCCATGATGGCTCAGAAGCCAAACTCTGTTTTCAGGTGCAAGTTTATTCTCAACAGCATCTGAATCGCCTGAACACAAGGGAGGTTTTCCTTTGACTTGGGCTTAAAATTGGGTCTTGAGCTAGACCGTGACCAAGCTGATTGTGTGTAGATGCTAACAGTGAGAGAGAAGGTGCTTCTTCTCTACAGGGGATCAAGGAAAATGAAATTAAAATAGAATTTGGTATAGTATCCTCCACTCCTGAGCAATTGATAAGCATTTTTGTGGAAAACTGAATACAGTGGAAGATGGCATGCAAGGTCCAAGGAGAAACTCTTCAGGTGACCAGATTCTGTTAGAGGTATTTGGGAAGGTGAGTTGCTTAGAAGATATTTACTTTCTGAGTATCCTTAATTCCAAGATGATTTGGAAAAACATCAGAATAAAATAATTAAGAGAAGAACTGTAGAGCTGTATGTCAGAAAACATAATTCAACTGGCTTAATGTAAGTGGAAGTCATGCAGCAGATCAGCCTTCAGGGCTGGATTGATTCAGACCTGGCTCAGTTCTACCTTCCCAATTGTTTTTATAGTGCCAGCCTCATCCTATGACTGGACTGCCCAGTGAGGACAAATTTGATGCTGTGGTTCCAGGCTTCACATCTGCATGCCAACATCATCCTGAAGGAGACAAAGAGAAAGTTTTTCTTCCCCTGGTACCCCTAGTAAGAGTCCTGAAATTGACTCTGATTAGATTGCTTACAACAGATGCTTAATGAGCGCGGCCAGGAGAATAGAATGTGCTGACTGGTTTGTGCCCACCAGGTCTCTGAACTGAAGCAGGAGTGGGGTCAGAGTCCTTTAAAGAACAGGATTACAAGAGGAGGGGTAGAGCACCAATTAAAACTTGGTCTATTTTCAGGAGAGGTGATTGGTAAGACAGGAGTAGGCAAAGGATTCTGGGTAAGCAGCCAATAATATCTAATCTTTCCTCTGTTGTTATTAATGTAAATAATAACAAAACAAAAAATTAATAACCAAATAACTTATTTTGGAGGAAATTCTGATACCTATATCAAGATTTAAAATGTTTATGCATCTTACCACAATTCTACTTCTAGCAATCTACTCTACAGATATGCAAGTGTGCAGATACTTTAGTTCAAGACTACATGCTCTTTATTATTTGAAAAAATTAAAAAAAACAGAATACAACCTAAATTTATTCATTCAACAAATATCTTTGATTACGTACAATGTGCCAGACACTGCTCAAGGCTGGGAAAGCAATGGTTAACAATAGAGCTACAGTTCTTGTCTTCACGGAGTTTATATTCCAGTAAGCTCAGAGTCTATGATTAAATGCATAATAAAATATATTTGTGGGTACTGACTTAGAGGGACATCTGGGATATTTTAATAAGTGATAATAGGTAAGTTGAAATATATAACATGCTATAATTTTGGTTTTTAAATGAATAATGTATGTGTCTAAAAATATCTTACAAAATATGCACCAAACTGCTAATTAATGGCTATTCCACCACGATAAGGAAGAGGTGAACTTTCCGTTGTCCTTTCAATAGGTCTGTACAAATATTGTAATTTTAAAGTCTCTAAGAGAAAAGAAAATATTCCTTAAATTATATTTATACTGACTTTTGGTATGGAGCATACCAAAGTAAGAAGAAGAAAGGGGGAGAGGAGAAGGTAAGAGATTGAATATACAAATGGACAATATCCAGATCATACATAAAAATAGAACTCTGATCCACATCTGCAGCAACCTGCATGGGAAACCAACCGCTAATCCACAAGAAATAAGCCAGGAAGCCAGCGTGCTCTAAGTCAGACTTACAGGAAGCCAGGTTGCTATCTATATTGACAATCCAGGAAACTAAACAATAACTTCTATGATAATTGGCTCAAAATAGCCAGGACTTGATTATTAACCAACAGCTTCCTTAATTTTTGTCCCTGCTTTCAATTTAGGACTAACAAGAGAAAGTCAGACATGCCCTGCTCACCAATCACATAGATGCCCCATTTCTAATTAGCCCAACCACAGCTTCTCCGTGCCAACAGCCAACAATCAGGGCACACCTGAAGCCTTCCCTTTTTTCCACTATAAAGTTTTCCAACTCCTCTGCCTCCTCTACTTGCCTACTCAAGTATTGGTGGCTGACTCCGTTGCTATAGCAAGCTCAAAATAAATAGCCTTTACTTTTCTCATTTGGTTGGTCTTCATTAACTTCCACAAGAAGAAGAAAAAGAAGGGAAAAGGAGAAGGAGAAGAAAATGAGAAGGAGGAGGAGGAAGAAGTCACAACACTTTGCTTCACATAATATGTAAACTTACTCAGAGGACAAATCTATCATGCCTGAAACAATGAAAAAAGCATAGAGGACAGACTCAAAGACTGAACAATTATGTGGCACAGATTATAACTTCTTTGAAATTCAGGAGAAAGTTCTGAAGACTATAACAACCATGCACCAAGTCAGGCTTTCATCTAAAAACAAAAATAAAAACAGTGCTTTCTCCCTGGGCTATCAGGGGAATCCTATCTTGAGGGGAATCTTATGTTGAAGAAAGACTCCATAATCAAGACCTGATATTTTCCCATATTGTCTACCAAAGGAAAATCAATGAAACTTTTGACTCCTGATTTATGGTTTTTCTAACCCCCATTTTTTTTTTTTTCACTAAGTCTGGCTTTATTGAAAACACCATTTACTTTTTCAGGGAAAAGGCTGAAAAAATAAAGTCCTGGATCCAAGGGGCTGACTAAGGATTCCAAGTATTTGTATTACCTTTTATGTAAGCCTGAACTACCAAGTGGAGGGGACTGAATTCATGTGCTCCTGTATGTTATAGTGATTCTCTTTTTGTTATCAACATTCAGAAGTGACACACCATGGGGAAAAACGGGGCCTTTGGGTTCAAACAGCCCACAGCTCCTTAGTCAGGAGCTCCCATAGCATAGCTCTGGGCAAGGACGTTCCTTATAAGAATATTTACTCTGCTGAGCCAAAATGGTTGCTTGGTGGTCCACATCTTGATTCTACAATATCCATCAGAGGAGGTGCCTTCTTGACCCCGCACCACCATATCCAACGCATAGAGCACCAAACTGGCCATGCTTCATCTTTACATATTTTCCAAATGAATGAAACTTTGAGTCAAATCTTCACTTCTATTTACTAGCTTCTATCTCGGGAAAGATGTTTAACTTCTTTAAGCTCAATTTCATGATCTATAAGATGGATTTAATAACACTCAGCTCAGGATTGTTGAGAAGATTGAATGAGAAAATATAAAGTAAATAGCACATTAAATATTGCTTCTTTTTCTCCTCTCCTCAAGAAGAGGCTGCTTAGGATCTTCTATTTCCATCTAAAAAGAGAAAAGGAAATATATTTAAATTACTGCATTTGCACATAAGACTTTCTTGCCACCAGGACAGCAAAACCAAAAATGCGCTATTGAGAAAAATTGTGAAAATTTAAAGAAGAAGAACTAGTAGGAGGAGATCTGCATTTTAGGCTAATGTCCTGTTTTCTTCTGAGAAAAAACTTTCTGAAGTAGAGAGTTTGGAGGAACTTTCTCAGACTCTCGGACCACATAAAGCTAGTGGTCATTTCTTATGCTGAAGATAGTAAAAAGATAATCGATGCTGGAGAAATAAATACTCCTAAGAGTATTTAACACCGGCCTCCATCTGATCTCCAAAACTGGAGGAGCATGTCTACAGAAATCTTATTTTTCCTTCTATGAGCAGAGTTGGCAACTAACTGATTTGGCAACTAACTGCTTTGGAATTGTCATCTTGCTGTGACACTTCCTTATGATGGTACTTTGGGCAAGGGTGAGGGAAGAGAAAAAGAAACCTAACATTTATACAATTTGTTTCAGTCTCTCTCCTCTTAATTTTATATAGGAAACATTCTCCCCATTTTTAGAGGAGCATCCTGAGGCTTAGTGAAGTGACTACCCAAGGCCACACAGCAGATAAGATGAATAAGTAAGGTTTGACACCAGATCTGTCTAACATAACCACCATCCTTCCCCAATTTTTATTTTTAGCTATATCACGTGGCTTCTTGACCTTGACTTTTCTGGCTCTGCTTTCCTAATCTGTTGAATAAAATGATACCATTACGTTATATAAATCTATTTTTCCTGTAGCAAGAGGGTGTTAGTTTTAGCTTGAAAAGCTTATATTTTGGCCCTTGCTGGTGTAGTATAAATACTAACCTTGGTTGTGTTAACTAAATTCAATAATTAATTCAACTAGGAGACAATATCAAAAGGAATTTGAAAATAAGAATGTGCATGAGATTCACTTATTTATCTATTTATTCAACTATTGGCAAATGTTTATTGTCTATTATTTGCCAAGCAATACTCTAAATAGGGAGAGGGAGTCTTGCTACGAGTATGATCTGTGGACCAACAGCACTGACACCTCCTGGGAGCGTATTAGAAATGCAGAGGGGCGGGCCCCGTGGCTTGGCGGTTAAGCGCGCACGTTCCACTACTGGCGGCCCAGGTTCGGATCCCAAGCGCACATGGACACACCGCTTCTCCGGCCATGCTGAGGCCCTGTCCCACATACAACAACTAGAAGGATGTGCAACTATGACGTACAACCATCTACTGGGGGGCTTTGGGGGAAAAAAAGGAGGAGGATTAGGCAATGGATGTTAGCTCAGAGCCAGTCTTCCTCAGCAAAAAGAGGATTAGCACAGATGTTAGCTCAGGGCTGATCTTCCTCACTTAAAAAAAAAAAAAAGAAATGCAGAAAATCAGGCCCTACTCAGGTACTCCAAATCAGAATATACATTTTTAACAAGATATCGAGTTGATTCATATGCACACTAAAGTTGGATAAGCATTGTATAAGAAAATAATCGCTGGCCTTTAACTAAGACAAAAAAATTAAGAAAAAATTACCACAATATTTTGTTTAGGTTATATAGAAAAAATAATCCTTTATATATTTATTAATGTGTTATTATAATATGATTGTATTGTAATTAGACTAATTCTCGACCCTGGACTATCCATTTTCGGGAAAATTGAGCTGTTGCTTCTTTTATCATGAACATCAAAAATTCTTCCATTCACTCCAATTTATCTTTCAAAATATTTAATTACTTCTTGCTTACAAAATATGGTCTTAGGTAATATGTATAGCATCTTAGAAACCATGACTAACTTAACCAGAAAGAATTATTGGAAAATATTGCAGAGCTATCAAAAGTGCCAGCTACTATGCTGTCTGGGAATAGTATCTACCATTTCTTATTTGGAAAACACTTTCTTTTGGCTGATGTATGATGAGGAAAAGCAGCCTCTTCTGGCTTTGCATAATGAGGCTTTAGGTAGTTACATATTCTGGAATACAGCTGGTTAAATGAAATATTCATTTTATCTTTCAAAATACAGACTGGAAATGTACCCAATGCCCACTGGGAAGTTTCAAGAAGATAAATTATTGGGAAAAGCAGATTTTGCCTTCTTTTCTCTGGTCTCTATGCTTTCCAGATCCAAGCTCTCTTTTCCTTTTTCTTCCCCTTTGGGAGCATTTTTAGAAGATAAATACAGATTTATCATTTTTAGCCCAAATGAATGTTTTCAAAATAAGTTGTGGTTCTGTCTGCCAACGGTAGGCACCCTTGTGTTCACTAGTAAAATTCTGCCAAACCCTCAGTCCTCATGGGCACCTTTGCCCTCTTATTGCCAAAAAGGAAGGAGAAATACCCTCACATCAAGTATGTGGCACCCACGGGATAGAAAAGCAAAGAATATGCACATGAACAGTAACATTTTTCAAAGTAGAAACATAATTTCCTGGAGTAATGATAGGTGAATGGATTTTTCTACAAATATTCTCTCTAAACTTTAGGCATTAACAACATAACTGCCGTGGATAGAAATTTTCATGCATGAGACTCAAAATGGTCCTAGTGGTAACACCCAGATGTCAACCCAAGATCAGACCCAGACAATTAAGCAGGGAGGCCTCACAGGCTGTGTCCTGCACAACTTTACTCACATCCCCAGGAAGCACCATTCACATGGACTCTGAGATGAATGTCACTTCAGGTTGTGCAGCATGGCCTCCTGGCACATAAGATCCTTTCTCAGCAACAGTCCAGTGGCTCATCAGAGTCATTAGCACCTCAGCTCGACCTTCCACCTCCTACCAACCTCCCATCCTCACCACAAGTCAACTGGATGAAGTGATCCAAAATTTTGTAGTATAACTCTTTTCTATCTATTTCTTCTTTCGGTCAAAGCCACCTAAAATGTTCTTCCAACTTTTGATTAAGATGTGAGAGACATCCAAAAAATAAAAAAATATACATAATACTTGAAGACTTTCTTTTTTTGCTTATTTGTTTTTGAAATACAATGAAAATAGTGGAATGATCTATGAATAAAAAAGATACATTTGGTAAACAATTCAAGTGTTATGGGCTCTCTGCACATCTCAACCAACAGCACACATTTGCAAACAAGACAGTTTTGTCAGTTATAAATGTCATGTGGAACTTCCTGCAGTGTTTGGAAGACTCTGCTGATATCTGCCATGACCGCAGACAATATTGTTTATCTAAGTTTCTCCCTTTTCTACCCTGATTGGGGAACAATTGGATTCATTCTGTTAATGTATCTTTTTTATTTTTATATAGATTATATTGCTTTAATATCTCATTTATATGGCTACAATCACTTACTCTATCCTCATAAGCAATGAGAATAGGTACTCATTGATTTTTGATGAGCAAATAAGTGAATGAGCAAGTGAGTGAATGAGGCTGTGAAACACTGTGCTAGGGATCTGTAGGAGCGGGAGTTTACTGAAGGAGAATTGAAGACCAAGACTCAGTCATTGAGGAGTTTAACATTTACCTGAGGTTTCAAAACCAAGACCAGCTAAACTAAGATCTAAGCCTCTGCTAAAGTCCAAGTAGGTAGTAAAGTGGACAGTAGACATAATAATGCTATAGGAATTCAAGGCAGAGGTGCAGAAGTCACAGGGAGCTGGTTGGTCAGGAAGTTTCCCCAGGAAGTGAAGTCTGAGCACCCTTCTATGAATGTACAAAATTTGCTGTAAACCATGCTAATTTATACATATCTATTTATAAAGATGGATGATCTTAATGGCTGAGGAATATTCATCTACAAAGGGGGCAAGAGACCCAGGATTTTATGTCACCATAATGTTTACCAACATGAGCACAGTGTTTGCCTTACAAATCTAAGCTATAAGAAGACGTAATTTTTTAGGGTGAAGCAACTGTCTGAAATCACAGCTCTGTAATTCTCTGAAGACAGATTATACTTTTACCACCTATCCTTGCTTTGATTTAGAACATATGATAGAAAGTTTAGTGGAAACTTGAATCCAAGAGCCCCTCAGGCAAATTTAAAGTGTGTAATCTAATCAGCAGACAACAAAATGGCACCAGGACTCAAGGAAGATGGGAGTGTTCCTCATCAAGATTCCTCCTAAAAATGGTGTAGCCCATAGGCATATATGTAGCAGTCAGTTTAACATTGTTAAATGTAGCATTGGAATGAAATAAATGATTCTCATTCCAATCCATTTCTCTCTCCTCAACCCATCTTAAACTTGCCCTTGATCTAGGTCTCTAAACAATGATAAGATTGAAAAAAGAAACAAATAAAAAAGTATATTTGAGTGTATTTATTTCTCTAAAATAGTGGCTTTGAAGGTTCTGTGTGTTCTCCAGGCAATACAAAAAGTATCTAAACACCCTGAGTTCTGGTAAAATAAAACTGCATGATGTTGTGTGTGTGTGTCTTTTTTAAAGCCTTGTCTCTTTAACAATAGTGGTTTTGCAATGATTTAATGATGGGTGCTGATGGTTAGGGCCTGCCTTTCTCTCTTAACAGTATGAATAAAGCAACAGGGCATCTGTGATATGAGGACTTACAAATCTCAAGACAACAAGGGTCGTTTGGGTTTCCCATTGCTCAGAAAGCACCATTTATATTTCCCCTATATTTTATTTATTTGTCTGAGTGTTTCATTGCACTTTTTTCTATTTCCTTTACTTTTGGGGGCATTGATCCATCTCTTTCTTAAGAGCATAAAGAATGAGAATAGAGATTAAAAAATAGTAATAACTCAACATTAGGCCCTTCACTTCCTCTCAGTCTTTGGTGAAAATTTAATAATACTTGAAACCTGATTCCATCCGTCATGTCCAAGAGGGTGTTAGTAACTTATCCTTTTATTTCCCCATCCAACACAAATTCTTACTTTGCTAAGGGAAAATTAAGCAAGAATAGGGCAAAACAATTTTATTCCACTTCAAAAATGACCCCTGGAGAGTGCTCTGGGAGGACTTTCCCCCAGACTGCCCTGGTCCTCAGCCTGGTCCTTGGTAGGGAGGTCTGAGCAAATAGATAGATCCAGAGGGAGTGTGATGCTTTTCTCTAGTCCTGCAACCCCGAGGCTGAGTGGAATTCACCAAATGTATCTTATCTTTGCCTCATTGTCCTTCACCCTCCCTATCGTCCATCCCTTGCTCTCTTGGGATTTTAACTATGTGGTCATTATTTATTTGCCAGAGTCTCTGAAAGGATAGACCAGCAAAGCTGCTTTCCTGATAGACTAACACCCTAAAAGTAAGTTTTTCATCAGGAGGTCACCTTGATCTTAGTCCTCTGAGCCTCAGTTTCTTCATGTGTAAAATGGAGATTACGATACTTGCCATGTATAGTTGCTGAGAGGATCTTATGAGATTCAACAGCCTGATAGATGTAAGATATACAATTGTTCTCGAAATTTAGTAGACCCTCAAAAACTTTAGTCTCTTTCTCTTCCTCAGACCCCATTACCTTTGCACCATAACAGTAGCCATGAAAATCCACGTAAATTTGGGAAGTTCTTTGGAATTAATGGAAAATGTTAATATTTCTCACATGTAACTGATGATACCTCTTCAACCAAAACTGAACCCTAAAATCCTTTCGGAGCTCTCTCCCTCCTTTCCCATTATTACAGCAGCTCATATCAGAGCATCTGTCTAATACTGCAGTGGGACACGTTTGGTGTCACTTTTACCCTCATTCATTTAATGTTATAAATTAAGGGGAATCCATAATCAAAGAAACAATGGTATGAATGAAGATACTGAACAAGTGAAGTTCACATGTTTTTAAAAAAGTAAAATCTATTTTGAACCTTATCCAATGTCTGTGAGATATAACTCTTGCCATTAGAGGATACACTCAAATTTCTGGTTCAGTGTATTTGTCATGGGTCCCTGAAATGTGATTTTGTTACTAGAAGGACTGAGAGAACCATGTAGTACCATGCGATTAACTGTAAGTAGGTCATAAGGCACGGACCCCAAGGATAGTTTTGCAAATACAAACGTGCAAATGGATTTCACTGTTCATGGAGGAGTAGATCAGTCTTGTCTGTAAGACTTTAGCAAGTCTGCCATTTTGTTTGGAGTGAGCCTTTCAGAACATCCAGGTTCCCTGGTCTCTAAAACAACTTTCCCTTCTGTTCTGTGAGCTATCTGTTCTTCTACAGGATGGAGAGAATAAGGGCAATGACCTAAAGAGCATTGCCACCTGAGGTATCTGGGTACATTATCAGACTAGTGAGAGGGAGAAATAGTCACATTAGATTCATTTCACATCAGTTGTGTTTCACAGCATGGACACTAGCAGTGAAGTGAGGAGACGGTGGCTCTGCCTGCCAGCCTCGGGGCTGCATGGGACACCACCTAACATCGGCAGCCTGGGTTGCTGGGAGGCAGCCTCAAGTTATGCCTACCTCTCCTTCCAAGGCTGCACTCTTCTCACTAACAGCACCCTTTAGCACTAATTCAGATGGTAAAATAACATTGCCTCTGCCCTGCATATTAGAAGAGCAGAAGGCACGTGGCACCAAGAAGCCCAGGCATGAGGAAGTAATAAATATGTTTTGAGATGACAGTTTCAAGGAGCCTGAGTCTGCATGGCCTAGCTGAAGGCAGACAGCTCCAGATGGCAAAGCTGCTGAGGAGATGTCTTGGAGACCAGCAGCATCCGAAAGGAAAGAGCAGAACACAGGCCAGCTCCGGATGAGAGGAAAAGCCCGAGACGTGCGATGAGATGCACCTTTTGAAACAACTGGGAGAGAATAAGAAATAAGGAAGAGACTGAGCCAGTTCAAGTATTCCTGTAATAGGATGAGGTGGCTTTATTTCTGTATCTGAAATCAGTTCCCTTTCAAAGTGTTTCTTCTTGCTGCATTTTGCTTTAGCCTCTGCTTCCTAAGTCTGGTTAGACCAAAACTGCATCAATAAAACCATTTTGGAAATTCCTTCCCAAGTCATCTTGGGGGCATACATGATAGGCAGTATTGGTATGACTCAACCTTTTATATATTTTTAACTGCCCGACATAAACCCATATTTAAATGTCACCAGTAGCAAAGCCAAGAATAAATTCACAAGCATGCTTGCATTCAAGCACAGTAGCACAAGTGCGTGCACTCGTGTGCGCTCACACACACACAAAACACGCTCACACAGTGGTACTGAAAATACACTTGCCAATTTACAAATGGGATATCAGAATCCATTAGGACAAAGGTGGCCCTATGGTTTAAAAGAGTAAATAATTGGTTTCTGTCCTGTGTCATGTTTTAATTAAAGATAGCAGTGCAATCTACAATATATCTGGAAATTATTAGAAACCTTTTTTCCAGAGGCAAAAAGGATCAATACCTTTTTGTCTCTATGGCACAAAACATCTCAAGTTACCTTGTCCCTGTTTATTCCAGCAACTTGGAGTTGAAAGTAAGCATTAAAGTGATGAGGGTGAAATCATATTTTGAGAGTAAATGAGGACATTTTGAAATTAGCTAAATTGTTTGCTTCAATAGCTTTCGAGACATCAATCTGAAGGCTTTGCTCTAGGGATGGAGACAAAGGAAGAGGTAAAAGATTCACGGGGGGCTTCATGTTTTTTAAACAGAACAGTCAAAACTATTAGACAAAGCCAAGAGCTAAGAGTCTATGGAAATGGATAGTAATAATTCATCCCATCTCTGGAAGGAACTAGAACAATTCAGCCAGCTCTGTTCGTGTTTCTCTCCATAAAATGGGTTTTCAAAATTTGCTGCTTCTTCTCAGGATGATGAAAGCAAAATATCATATTAAGATCCTGAAAGATAAATGCTGCTTCTGTGGAAAGTATTGTGAGAGGTTACCAAATGCAGAGGCAGAAGCCTCTTTTCAGCTGCCGGAAAAAGTATTTGTCTAGGTCTTTCCCATAGACATGTAACCATCCCAATAGCATTTCAGCATCCTATACGGACGTGTAGAAATGGAGAAAATAGAATGACCCTCCAATCATTATCCGTAGGACATTACACTGATAAATGGTGGTATTAATGGACCCAAAATGAATTTGAATCCTCTCTCCCTGCAGTTATTTTGATAATACTGGAATCTACTAAAGCGCACGGAATTAACAATTAAAGAGGGTTAAGCAGACACTTAATACTTGTTCTATTTTGCACAATTTGGCAGTAATGCATCTGCTGTAATCAGGATTTTTATTTCTCTTCGGGAAAAAAAAAAAAAAGGAAATGTTTATGTTTTAGAAGCAAAGCCTCCAGGATCTGCAGCTCCTCGGTGCAGACCCTGCATGTGTGTGTTTGTGTTGTGTGTTGGTGGCCTCGCCGGGCGTGGCTGTCCTCTCTGGCTTTCTCCTTTTGCAACAGCTCCATCTTTGGGCTTCTAAAGGGAAAGGTCTTTTTTGCTAAAGGATATGAAAACCAGCAACAGCTAGGAATATGCACTCCATCCTCAAGCTTTTATTCAGTGAAACAAAAAACAAAATTATTCTCTTCATCAGAAAGAGACACATGAATTAAAAAAGAGAAGAATGGAGGGAGAAAAGGAAGATAACCAAGGAGATAGGAGACAGGAAGAGGGAAAGAGAAAAGCGAGGGACAGCAGGAAGGAAAAGGGGAAAGCTTCTTTTTTTGACTAGAGGAAGATACCACAGCGCATGGAATTGTTCTTTTTTGGTGCTTTCCTGCCTGGATTACAGACTTGTGTAAGACTGATTGACCTAGATCCCGGATTCCTGTTTCAGACTTCCCTAGCCATGCCATTTTCCTATTGTTTCTTGATAAACTGTAGCACCAGGTTAATGAATGAGAGGCTAAGAGAGGATTTGGATTTCTGTTAATCCCATTCTTTTTTCCATGAGAATTAAATACACTGTGTGCACTTTGGTAAGGATCTTACTATTTCTTTCTGAAGGCTCAACAGTCTTGGACTCTCTCTAGACAGACACAGCCTCACTCCCAGGAAGCAAGACCTTGCCTAACTAGGGATGAGGGAAAGAACACAGAGAAACTTCTTAAATTCCACTGTCAACTAAATCCAAATCTCTACCTGTTTTTTTATTTATTTATTTTTTTAAGAGGGTAACTTTTTTTTTTTTTAATTTTTATTTATTTATTTTTTTCCCCCAAAGCCCCAGTAGATAGTTGTATGTCATAGATGCATATGCTTCTAGTTGCTGTACGTGGGACACGGCCTTAGCATGGCTGGAGAAGCGGTAGCGTCGGTGCCACCCCCGGGATCTGAACCCAGGCCGCCAGCAGCAGAGAGCACGCACTTAACCACTAAGCCATGGGGCCAGCCCTCTACCTGTTTTTTTGTTTTTTGTTTTTTGTTTTGGTGAGGAAGATTGGCCCTGAGCTAACATCTGTTGCCAACCTTCGTCTTTTTGCTGAGGAAGATTGGCCTTGAGCTAACATCTGTGCCCATCCTCCTCTATTTTGTATATGGGACACAACCACAGTATGGCTTGATGAGCAGTGCATAGGTCCCTGCCCAGGATCCGACTCTGCAAACCCTGGGCCACTGAAGGAGAGCATGCGAACTTAACCACTATGCCACTGGGCCAACCCCCTAAATCCCAATCTTTAGATACGTGAGGTTCAGTTGGAGAAGCATCCCAGGAAGATACAATCCACAGCTCAGTTGGCAGGGCTGCAGCTATAAGCAAATCTTTGTTGAGGGCAATTGATTCGGGTCTTTTAGCGTGAAAAGATCAGAAAAAGATGTATGCCCAAAATTCTGTGCCCTGTAAGAATGTAGATTTTTATAGTCAAATCTATGAGGTCATGAGAAAAAAAAAAAAGTGTTGCAAATAGAATGGAAAAGACATTCTGATGCCTCAGATTAACTCCGGGATCCAGGCAAGTCCTGCGCTTTGCTTTGGAGCCTTTAACTCTGACCTTTGTAGCTTCAAATTTGAGTTAGGTCTCATCATCTCGACTACTTGCTATTTCTTCTCTGAAAATCACTTGCATAGCTCACCCAGATCCAAAATCCGAAAGTGCCTCCTTCAATAAATAACTCCCTGCTCAAAATCCTTTGTTCACAGGTTAAAATTCATATTTCTCAGACCAAATACTAAGGTCTTTGCAGATCTGCTCCTAAGCCCCTCTCCCAATAATTCCATATAGGGACTGTCTTTTCCAGTCAGGGTAGGCATTCAATGCCTTATCCCCAAGACCACTCTGAGCATTCTTTCCATGATATTCTCCCTTAAGATCCACCTGCAATCTTATGCCTTGCGGAAAGCATCCCTGACAAACCCGTTCATTAAAGCAACCATTCCCTCTTATAAACCCGTAGTGCTGATTGTGTAAACACTCACTGAGGGAGTGTACTCTACAGTGGATGATGACGACTTATCTCAGTGTGTACGTGTGTATGTAGGTCTCATATCTCCATCTCACCTGGGTTATAAGCTTTTTGAGGGCCCATCATATGCCTATTTGAATCTCCTTGTGACATTTAGGATAGTGCTTTGTATATATGAGATGTCAAACTAAAAAAAATATATCGACTGTTTGGACCAAAAATAAAATGAGTGTTCCAGTTTTTGTGCACCCAATCACTTCTAACTGGCATCTTTTTTGATAGTTTAAGGAGCCAGTAATTGAATAAGTCTGACCTGCAGAAAGGCAGGTACTTTTATCTTTAAATCTTTACTATTTAATATTTAGCTGGTCCCTACTGCAGAAATAACTAGGATCTTTATATTATCTCTTGTCTCACACCACCCAGCTATATTTACATGCTTTTTACATTTATTTTAAGTATCTATAAATCTTACATAAGCTAAAACCAGGAAATAGAAGTCTTTTTTTGGTGCATAATTTTTCATATACCCTATTTTACTTGAAGCAAACTAAGCTCTAAGAACTCTTATAACTCCTAACAATCACTTAGGCCAGGAATGTATCCAATATATCCCTCTCTCTCCCTGTTATACATATCCACATTTTATTATTTTTTATTTTGGCTAAACAATAATGGGTACTCAAAAATCATCATTTATATATTCTCCATTGAGAAGACATTCTACGTTTCCTTGAGGTTCTAAGAAATGTTCTTTCCTTAGCTATTAAACAGTAAATTATTTCTTAAGTAGGGCCTTAATGTTTCTATTGGTCACACACATGATCACAATGGATTACAGAAACCCTTTGGATCAAGATGGATAATGCCCTGCAGGTATCTTCTAGCATGAATGGTAAGGACAGCCTCCTTATTACTCCAAGGGTTCTTTTCATCAACACTGAGGAAGATGGGCTTGGAATGTTTGTGTCATGGAGGAAAAATTCTTTATCAGTCAACTGGTATCTATCCTGTTCATTTTGTACAAAACATTGTGGTGAGTGCAGAAGAAATGTTAGTCATAGACTCTGCCCTCAAATTCTGAGCAAGGCTATGGAGACTCACCACTAAGCACCTACGAAGCAACAGCGGTTTGTAAGAGGTAAATTTTACATAAAAGGCCATCCACACTGAAGGAGCTTAGAGAACATCTTCCAGATCTGGAATTAGAAGGGGTGTACCAGACCCATAGAGGATGGCCAAATCCTCCTTGCTGGGATTGGATTTAAGCAACATGATCTTTTTCCTGCATACTGTATGCTTTTTTTATAAAAATGTGAATTCTAGAAAGGTGTTTGATTTATGAATATACATCTCCCCACTCTCTCATCTTAACATTTTATTTGTGACCAAGGCTACCTCCTCTTCCAGAATTATCCACTTCTCATTCTGGACTCCTTGTATACACATCTATTTTATACAAATTATTTATTATGTGTGTCTCTCCCTCAGTAGATATTTATCAAGAGCAAGGAATATGTCATATATATCTATGCATTTGCTTTACCTAGAACACAACCTGGCACATAAGGGTGATCAATAAATGCTTGTTAAAATGTCCCAGTGAATTGTAAGTGCTTTGAGAGAAGGAATTATATCTTGATCACATTTACATCCTTAACATGCTTAAAACAATGTTTTGTAAAGAGATGGAACTCGATGACTATTTGTTGCTTTAAAGTAAGGAGGAAATATATTAGCTAAACTCTAAAAGAAGAATGCTAAGTTAAGGCAGAGCATACCTAATTTCTAGGTTCAGGGCTCAGATACAGAACCCAGGCCATTAGCTGATATGAGAAATAGATCAGACAACATACATTTATCTTTTCCTTCATCAGAATAGTGTATCTCAAAAAATTTCCTTTAAGGAAAGAAGTTGTCATTTATTATCGTGGCATTTCCTGTTTGCTTCCAAGCTCTATTTCTCAGCATCAGATTCAATGCCGCACTGTTTCTCTGGTCACTTATGCCACTCTCTTAAGTGCTAACTGCCTGTCGATGGGGCAGTTTAAATGTGTCTGAGGAATAATTGTACCTGGCCTTTCACCTTAACGCCTTTAAATGATCTCTGCTTTGTTTTTAAAGGTGACTAAGACAGTTTGATATCATAAAGCGCTCAGTAAGAATCCAAGGCAAATGCATTTCAAGTCAGAGATGGGCAGGACCCCTACCGTTCACATTATAAATTCATCTTGTGGGGCTCTGGAATAGAAAAACAATTGTTCCTTGCTGCAGTTTTATTCCCCTCCCCCAGGCTATTTACTTCATAACTGCTCAGTAGATGTAAATAAATATGTCATTAGCCTTTTTATTTTCAGAGTAACAGCAGTAAGGTAAGAATTGCAGCAAACATCAGGACATAAGCCTGGATATTGTGAGTCTTTGCTACCTGGAAATGCAGAAAATACCTCTTTCCCTGTGATCTATGAGAACTTGGCTTATTGGCCAAAGATACAAAGGCCTGGTGTATTAGTCAGAATTCTCCAGAAACAGAACCAATAGGATATAGACAGAGAGAGAAAGAGAAAAAGAAATTTATTATGAGGAATTGGTTCATGCAATTAGGAGGCTGAGAAGTCCCGAGATCTGCAGTCAGCAAGCTGGAGACCCAAGAAAGTCAAAGTTGTAGTTCCATTTTGAAAGCCAGCAGGCTCGAGATCCAAGAAGAGTAGATTTTTCAGTTCAAGTCTGAAGGCAGGGAATGACTGATGTCCCATCTTAGCAGTCAGGCAAGAGGAATTCCCTCTTTCTAGGCCTTTTTGTTCTGCTCAGGTCTTCAACTGATTGGATGAATCCCATTCACTTTCGAGAGGGCAATCTGCTTTATTCAGTCTGCTGATCCACATGTTAATCTCCTTGAGAAATATCCTCACAGACACACTCAAAATAATGTTTGACCCTGTGATCCAGTCAAGTTGACACACAAAAATAACCAACATTTGTTGGAACACATTTGGTACTGCTTAAGACTGTGATTGGTTCTTGAATACATGTGTACAAATATTTATATATCTATAATTCCCCACTTTAACCACTCTTTACTTCTTTGGATGTATTTGTATCAATGCATTGAAAATACACTAAATGTCTGTTTAGGGTTTAGCAAATACCTGACGCTCTACTAAGTATTTTACATACTTGACCCCATTTATTTCCCAAAACAATCCTGCAGGATAGGTATTCTCATGACTCCAATTTTACAGATGTAGAAACTAAGTCTGAGCCAGGTAAAATAAATTTCCCCAAGTCACAGAACTTGTAATTCATACGCCAAGGCTAAAATTCAGAACTATTTGACACAAAATCTCTGCATTTTTTGCTTTATTTTGCACAACATACCTGAAAAACTTGACACTCTGAAAATCTGCATTATAGGCAGAATCTGAGGATTTAAATATAATAGTCCTCTTTTGAGGAGTAATCTTTCTGCTTTAGAAGCCAATTTGCAAGAAAATATCATTAGAAATAACGCTACTTAACCCTTCATATATGTAGAGGAATACCAATGAGAAGGGGGCACTTCTGAGGTATAAAGCATGGAATGCAGCATGCTGAATTAAACTCATGGACATTGGACCATTGCTTTGTTCTGGAAGAAATAAATATTCCCAATAACAGCGTGTTTAACTTTCATTTCTCTAAAAGACTTCTGGGTCAGGTCTAATTCTTGTGGAAAGGTCAATTAAACAGATACGCTATGAAAAAATTATTATGATGCTAAATATTGATATGATAAACTATATACAATAGATTTAACTACCTTTCAAATTTTAGAGGGAAGAGCTGTCTAAAAAGTATACATGAGACAGATGAGTTTTTGTTGTCTTCCAGACTTTCATATTGCCCTTCCATGGTAGAGCTAAAAAAAAAAGAAATCCAGGAGCTGGCCCAGTGGTGTAGTGGTTAAGTTCATGCGCTCTGTTTCAGCAGCCTGGGGTTCGTGGGTTCAGATCCCAGGCATGGACCTTCACACCACTTGTCAAGCCATGCTGTGGCAGCATCCCACATACAAAATAGAGGAAGGTTGGTACAGATGTTAGCTCTGGGACAATCTTCCTCACCAAAAAAAAAAAAAAAAAGAAAAAGAGAAATCCATCAGCACACAATCCTTATGATCCTTATGTGATAATGATTCCAGTCACCATATTTTCCACCAAACTATCCATTACAAGTTCAATTTTGAACCCAGCAAATTATGTTTGGTTTCTTTATTAACCATAATTCTCTGTACCTAGACCACATCACTAATCTTGACAGGGCATTTTATAAAATCCAATGGAGATTTTTGCTTATAACTATAATGTAATAATTGGTACCAGACTAGTCTTCTCAATTACAAAATTGGGCAAAGCATATGAAACATACTGTTTCAGATGAAGGATAAGAGGTAATATGTGACTACAATCCCAAAAGAAGGTAAACCATGACAGAGCTTCATAATTGCCCAGTGTTTCTGCCTAGACACATTTTCTGCCTAGACAGCATGTGAGAAGCTTGAGCAAAACATAATAAACTTACATCAAGAGACAAAGTTCAGAATTGAGGCTATGAAGGTGGCTTAAATTTGCAGGGCTGATTCCAGAGAGGAAAGAACTCCAGAAATCTGTATAGGGCCTCTTTGAGCCTTTGGATAAATGCTAATCAGAGCATGTGCAGGATTAAACTCTACAGAGCCAAGAAAAAACCCTACCATGGAAAGAATAACTATGAGGGAGCTGTGACCAAAACAATTCCTGAGACTCACAGAGGACTGGGAGATTTTGAACTCTGACATCCAAAGTAAAGGGAAATTACTGAATAGCTAGAGCATTCAGTAGAGATCCCAGAAAGACCAAAACTTGGGCGTAGAGCTTATTTGATCCTAGAGTAAAAGCTAATTTAGACTCAGCCTATACAAACTAAAAACAAGCCTTTAAAGAGGCAAGCTGATCTACAAGTAAACTAACTTCTTGCCTGAATAAAACTTAGCACTCTTTAAAGAAAAATAACAAGATCCAGATACTCAACAACATAGAAATCATAATACCTGACACAAATCAAAACTTAATAGACATGTGAAGACACAAGAGAATATGACCTATAACCAGAAGAAGAAAAAAAAATTAAAAGCCAGGAGAAACAGACCATGGAATGATGGAACTGGCAGACTAAGGCTTTACAAAGAGCTATTACAATTATGTCCAAGGACATAAAAGAAAAAAAAATAAATATGATGAAGGAATAAATGGAAATCTCAATAGAGAAATAGAAATCATTTATAAAGATCCAAATGAAAATTCTAGAATTGAATAATATAATCTGAAATAATGTATACAGACCCACATACACATACATATGTATTATCTTAAATGTTAATAGAAACTGCAGAAGGAAAAGATCAGTGAACTTGAGGACAGGGCAAGAGAAACTATTCAAACTTCAGAAACTAGAGGAAAAAGAGAACACTTCCCAACTCATTTTATGTGGTCAACATTACCCCGATATGTTATCCAGACAAGATCGTTAAAAGAAAACAAAATTACAGACAAATATTCCTCATGAACCTGTATAAAAATTACTAACAATATATTACCAAATTAAATCCAGCAATATTTATAAAGAGTAATGCATAATGACCAAGTGAAGTTGATCCTATAAATGTACGGTTTTATTAACAGTCAAAAACATACCAATATTATACACCACATTAACAAAAATAAGAGAAAAATCACATGCCATCTCAATAGATGCTGAAAAATATTGGAAGAAATTCAAGATCCATTCACAATTAAAGGACGGTATAAACTATCAGCAAACTATAATAGAAGGGAATTTCAACCTGATAAAGGGCATCTATGCAAAACCTGCAGCTAACTTCACATTTAATGGTGAAAGACTGAATGTTTTCCATTTAAGACCAAAGATAAAGAAAGGATTTCACTTCTCATCGTTTTTATTCAAAATTGAACTAGAGGTTTAAGCATATTCCATAAGATAGGAATAAAAGACGTATAGATTTGAATGAAAGATGAAACAGTGTTTTATTCACAAACAATTGATCATGTACGCAGAAAACTCTAAGTAATCTATAATAAGCACGCTACTAGAACTAATATGTAAATTTAGCAAAGTTACAGGACACAAGATTAATATATAAAATTCAATTGTAGTTCTATGAGTATTTTAAACATTGAAATTAAAAATTAAATAAAGAATATTATATCTTACAGATGCAAAACCCATGAAATAAAAATGGATAACTTTAAGAAAACATGTACAATATCTGCACACTGAAAACCCCAAAACTTTGCTGAGAGAAATTAAAGAAATTCTACACAAATGTTCATGGACTAGAAGTCACAATATTAAGATGCCTCTTCTCCACAAATTATTCTATGGAGTAAATGCAATCTCAAACAAAAATCACAGCAGACATTTTGTAGAAATTGATAAGCTAGATCTAAAACTTATATGAAAATGCAAGAGACCTAATGTGACCAAAGTAATCCTGAGAAAGAATAAATCTGGAGGATTTACACTAGCTGACACTCAGATCAATTATAAATCTACCTTAATCTAGGCAATGTAGTATTGCATAAAGAAACACAAACAGATAAATGGAAGACCATAGTGATTTCGGAAATAGACCCACTAGTATTTGTTTCATTGATTTCAAAATGTCAAAGTAATGCAATGGAGAAAAAGAACATTCCAAAAATATTTGAGAACAACTGCATAGCTATACGGAAGAGGGAGAAAGAGACAGAAAGACAGAGAAAATCTCAACCTCTACCTCACACCACATAAAACTTAAATTCTAGATGGCTTATAGTCCTACACTTAAAGGTAAATCTATAAAGATCTAGAAGAAAACATAGGATATTGTAGGTTAGGCAATGATTTTTTAGAGAGAACATAGCAAGCATTAGCCATAATTAAAAACTAATAAATTTTACTTTATCAAAATTAAAAAGTTCCACTCATTAAGAAACATTGTTAAGAAAATGAAAAGGTAAGCCACATATTGGAAAAAAATATTTGTAACGCATATATGTGACAAAGGACCTGTCCAGAATAAACAACATAGAAAAGTCAAAACAAAAAGACAACTCAATTTTTAAAATGTGTAAAAAATCTTAACAGGCATTCAGAAGTGAAGACATACAAATGTGTAAGAAGAGCATGAAAAAGCACTCAACACTATTTCTTATCAGGGAAACATAAAATAAAATCCCAGTGAGACACTACTACTACACACCTACCAAAATGGCTAAAATGAAAAATACCTGACAACATCAGATGTTGGTTGGTAAGAATATTGAGCAACCAGATTTCTCAGACATTGCTGGTAGAAGAGTAAAATTGTTCAAACACTTTGGAAATAGGTCTGGCAATTTTTCAAAAGTTAAACACACATTTATTCTATGACCTAACAATTGCACTCTTAGGTATTTACACAAAAGAAATGATATATCCACAAAAAATCTTGTAGAAGAATATGCATAATAACCTTAGCCATAATAGCTAAAAGCTAAAAACAATCCAAATGCCCATCAGTAGAAAAACAGCTTAAAAATATATTGTTCTATTCACACAAGGGAATAATATGTAACGATAAAAAGGAACTACTGATATATGAAGCAACGTAGATGAATCTCAAGAAAAGTATATTGAGTGAAAGAAGAAGACACAAAAGAGTACAGTATGATTCCATTTCCAAGAAATATTAGAACAGGTAAAACGGATTTATGGTAAAAGAAATCAGATGAGTAGTTGTATTTGAGGCAGGATGGGGATTTACAGGTAAGGAAAACTTTCTGGGGTGATAAAAATATTCCATATCTTGATAGAGGCATGGAATACAGAGGTACATGCATTTGTCAGAATTTATGAAACCACGCTCTTTAAATCTGTGCATTTCATTGTACAGAAATCGTACCTCAATCAAATATTCTTGATCAAAAAAAAAAATCCAATGGAGAACTTAATGCCTGGTATACAGTAGGCACTCAATAAATACGTGTTGGATGATACCATTCCCAGGAAGAATCCCAGATAGTAATTTTTTCCTGAAAAGAACTACAGCCAATATTGAGGAAACAACTCAAAGAGATTGTCAGTTGCATTATCTTTGTGCACAATGGATATCAAAATTATTTTTGCAATATTGATTTCTGTTCTGAGTGAAACTAGAACAGACCGATTTGTTCAATCTGCAGAGATTTAGATAGTGTTAAAGTGGCTCATTGGGAAAGTAGAAGCCTAAGCAAGCACAGATCTCTCAGCCTGACCTCTACCTTTATCAAACCCAAGCCAAAGACTGTGGTTGCATTCCTCAAAGTCCATTTGACAGACAGGAACTGTCAGTAACAGTCAGACTTAGCAGAAATTCATTAACCTGAAGACCTTTCCCATTCGGGGAAATGTTTTCTCAGTCTATTGAAAGCATATTCATTTCTCTAAGAACAACCTCACGTGCACTTCCTCCTTGAAGCTTTTTTTCAAGCTTTGCAGCCTGAAATGATCTCTACATCTTCTCGATCTTATGGCAATTTCCTAGTGCCTCTATTATAAAACCCATCACCTTCCACTTTATAGTACAGCAATTTGGATACCTGTTTTATCCCCTCTTGGACTGCAAACTGCTTTAGAGGAGAGAGATTGCTATTTATTTTATATTTCCACAGAACACACCACACTGTAGTTTTCTAGCCACATATTTGCCAAATAAGTGCATGAATAAATAGAAGAGTGGAGAAATGTTTGGATTAATGATGACAAAAAAAGTCATAATTACAAATAACAGAATGATATTTTGTATGGTAGTTTTCCAGTAATTTTGCTAATTATTTTTTTTCCAAATGTATTTATTGACACTATCATTTGACAGACATTGTTCTGGCTGGGCATCATGGGTAAAAGTTGGATTAGACACAGACCTTGACCCTCAAGGAGATCACAGATAGGAAACGGAGATGGATACGTAAGTAAATAATTGAAACACAATATATTAAGACATCTAACGGAGGAGAGTTCAGAAGAGTGTCAGCACAGAAGAAAAAAGTAATCATATCAAATGCAGTTTTGGAGAACTTATGGGAGAAATTTCAGATGACTTCACGAGGTGATAATAACAACCAGCTCTATAAAGAGCAGACTAGGCAATGTTCAAATCTTTTAATCCTCTCAACAAATCTAAGATGTACTACTATTATTCCTATTTTACAGATGAAGAAACTGAGGCACTGAAATTAAGTATTTTACACAACGCCACTACAGCTAATGGTGGGATCAGGATTTGGGTACAGGAAATTTGAACCTAAAGCCTACATCCTCAATCAACAAGATCTGCGTCTTAAAAAATGAGTAGGCACTGCATCTGCTTCACATGTCTGGTATGTGTGAGGATGTTCGTGTGAGGTTAGAATGGTTTTATCAGCCAGGGTTCTTCACCGTTTCACTCAAGTTGAATTACTGAATCTTGCTACTGTATGCAGCAGCAGAGAATCTACTAGAAAGACGTGAAGATTTCTCAAGCAGATATGGAATATCCAAACCTCAAGAAGGGAAGAACTATGTCAGATTAATGGGTTTTAGCAGCTGGAGATAATGGGCCTTCATTCTTGGTATCTTTAAATTCTCAGATCATGTATAAATTCCTAGATCCATTAATAGTGGTCAAGGGCAGGGTCATATTGTATCAGGGCCACCACTTGCATAATTAGATGGGGTACCATTTACATTATAAACTATCTACAGGCAATGTAGAAGATGTCACCTGCAGTTGTACAATATTTATACACATGGCATTGCCAGCGGTAGTCAGGTAATAGGTGAGGCATGGCAATTTCCAAAGGGAAGATTTGAACAGAACCAAAGCAAAACAATACAATAGATACACGTTACAGGGATTTAAGGTGGGGAAAAACTCAAAATTCTTATAGACAAATGAGTCTCAGTTCTCTTTTATAGTATCTAAATCAAGTCATTTTTTCTTCTTAGTCTCTGCTTGTATCCTATGCATTGTAGCATTTCCAAGAAATGAAGACCCATTTTTTGTGATTTCATTTTTTTTAAAGTAAAAATTATTGTAGACTGATTTCACCTGGATTAAAATACAGAACATTTTCCCCGTGACTCAGCACATCACCTGGAATTGTACTGAGCTTCACATTCTCATCTATTTTGCATCGTTGTGTGATGAGGTGCGTAACTAATAAACTGAGTAGCCCATGATTTGAGTCACTTGGTGGAAGATTCACGATTGGAGCAATGCATCCAAAGGCAAGTCTAGAAAAGGGTTATTCATTCCTACTAATGGTGTCGATATTTCTTAGCTGCTTCACCTGCTTTGTTTTTGTGGAAAAATACAGAATTCACAGAGAAAATAAAATAATGGTATTATACTTATGTATTTATTAAACAATAAGTCCTGTATGCAGATTATTTTCCTTAATCCTCCCACTGACATACAGGTTTTCTTTTCCTTCTTTTACAAATTTGAAAACCAGCTGAGTGTAAACAATTTACTTGCAGTTACATGGTTAGAAAATGGCACAGGTGAAACTAAACCCTACATCTGTATTTGTACCTTCTATGTCAGGTCCACTTGAAAAGACGTATGATCACTGACCCATGCTGCCGCCAGAAGCAGTAGGGCACACAGGGTTATTGACGTGTAGCACATTCACAAAACCCAAATCAACCGGCACAATCACCTCCTTTCAAACTCAACATTTCCTTCACTTCGACGGTCTATTGTAATATTGATAATTAATCAATTCCAACCTAGGAAAATTGAGGTTATTTTGTAAGTTCAGTTACTAAATGCTGCGTTACTTTTTTTAAGCGGCAGAATTATTGTTTACTAATTACAGAATTTCTGCCATTGGTAGCTTTTGTCCAGCACACTTGTTGTTGTCTTCCTGAGTCTCTTTCTCCTTCACTGGGGGCTATATTCCTCACGTGAGTGTTGGGTATAACTGGAGTTAATAACAACTCACGTGAAGAGTGACTTCTTCAATCGGTAATACTTCACTATACTGGAAAACAGAGAGGCACCACCAACACGTAGTAGAATAAATCCCAGCCAAGGACTTAGGAGGCTCTACCCACGTTGTTGGTTTATCAGGGACTTATCAGGTGAAGCTGTACAAATAATGCAACCAGTCAGGGCTTCTTTTTCCTCATCTATCAATTATAACACATGTTCTAATCTGTGAAAGAGAGAACAAAGGCTAGAATGAGTAAATGTCTGTGCAAGTGCTTTAGCTGAATAAGAAACACACTGTTACACATTGCTGTACTTTACCTTGACAGATATTTTGAAAGAATCCACTAATTCTTCACATTTTTTAAAGTGGAAAAATCAGGAAACAGGAGGGTAAAAATAGAAATCATATCTTCCAAGAGGCTGGGAGAGGAATTAAAGGTTGGAGAAGGTCCTAGGGGCCAAGTAGACAAGTGGGATTTGTGCTGAAGCAGGCTAGCTCTGGCTGGCGCTGACTTTCCAAGACAACAAAAATAAAACTTCAAGAACCCACTAACTTCAGCTCATAATGTCTAGGATTATATATCCCAAAATGCAAAGATCTTCTATATTCACCTGTCCATTGGCCTTTGTCACATTTTTGCATACTAGATGATATTTGGCAAAATCCTCCCTGACTTTCTCCCTTAGTGTAGCTCTCAAGAATGTGAAGCTATATTGAAAAATGTGCAATTCTAAAGAATCAGAGGTCAGAGGCAAAAATCTCTTCTGGCCTGCTAATAGAGCTCCAAACAGAAGGATTCACTGGTCCCTTTGAGATTTTGTTTTATGTAAATGTTCCCACCTCCCGGAGAGCCCTCCCTTATGACTTTGTTAGAAAGGCCATATATTTGCAGATTTCATTTAGGGAAAGCATTTGTTCATTCAGGGAAAGAGAAAAACTAATTCCCTCGGGCACACTGACATTGATGAGAAATAAAGCCAGAACCCAACAACGGTGCGAGACCAGGAAAATGCCAGCAAAGTAGAATGAAAGTCACAAGATGTTTCAACTGCACACAAAAGAAAGGGCGGAAAGTTGGAGAAAGTAAAACCACCCACTGGATGGTTCTCGTTAAGTGTGTCTTTTGGGGACAGAGGAAGCAAGGGGAGGTTGTCCTTGGAAATGTAGCCCATAGAGTCTTCAGAGCCAAACTTTTGGTCAAGCCATTTTGTTGAAGAGAGTTAAGTCTGTCTGAAACAGCGTCAGCTGGCTGCAAAACTATTTGACCTTCATTGGATCGTCAGTCATTCTTTTGCTTGAGTGGCTGAATGAAGAGTATGTCATTCTGTCATAGCAAAAATCTGGAGAAGGGGAAAAAATTAAATTGATCCTCTGCATCTCAGAAAAGCTTAGTTTCGTTGGCATCTAACTGACACAAATACTCTTCACTGGGTTTCTGTTTGTTGATAGTAATTAAATATTCCTGTCTTTGACTTCACAGCCAAATGTCCTGTCTGATGAGTAGGACAATACTGTCTACTCTTAAATGATGGAGTTGGAATCATGCTTATTTTAAATGCCTCTGATCACAGACACGTGTCTGCTTGGGTTCTCTCTCTTTCTCTTTATAAAATCTATTCCATTCACCAAATGCAAGAAACTATTAAAATAAAAAACAATAAAATCTATAACGTGCAATATATTGACATTTGTAGTGCTGTCGTGGCTGTTAATTGAAACCCACCCACATAAATATCTGGATTGCAGATGAATAATTAAAGCAATTTATGAACTTACAGATTTTCAGTTATTTATCAAAACATTGAAAAATGAATAAGAGAGAGAAAAGAGTAGGATGTCAGTAAGGCACGCAAGAGATCTGGGTGACATAACACATCATCGTTTTGTCACAGTGTTCCAACTGTGAGACCTTGATCGCCTTACATTTTTTGTTTGTCTGTTTGCCTGTTTGCTTCTCTTTGTACCGCATCACCTTCCTGAAGTTAGACGGCAGTGAAATTGTACTGTGATCGACCGCGATTTTTCCCCAAGACAATGGTAAGATATGGAGTCCTCTCTCCCTTAAGAAAAGAGTGAATAGCAATTGTCCTGTATGGCTTTCAATAACTAGTCAGATTAACCCCAGAGAAACCTCTCCTAGCTGGGACATTGATTGTTCTTTCTCTTCTGGGCCAGAGTCTATTTGGGGAGCCTCAGCCCCATCTTTACAAGTGAAGGGAATGAGGTGGAGGTCAAGAGATACACAGCCTCATTTTCTTCTTTAGAATTCCTGTGCTCAGGACAGGTCTCTACACAAAGCCTAGTTGGGAATTGGGGGCATCACCTAGAGACTTTAGACCCTAAACATGCTTTATTTAGAGTCATATACTTTAGAGAGTTTAGCTTTTTATTTTTTTTGCTGCAACTTACCTGAAAATTACCTTAGGACTCCATTCTGCTTTGCTACAATTGATCAGATCAAAATCTTCCTACTTTACTCAAGAAACTGAAGATCTGAAGCCAAGCAGCAGGAAATGAAGGAAAATCTGACAAATATTAGATGCTAGATAAATGGAATTAAGATTTCAAGGTCTCAAAATGAGCCTTTTTCTCCTTTGTTCTCCTGGTTTATACAATTTGATGAGCTTCTTCTTTTTTTTAGAAAGTATGTGAATTAAATTCTTGGAACAGCCAAATTATGTCTTTTGGATCATCTTTCTTGTCAATATTCAAATAAAAAACTTTTATGCTGAACCTAATAGCATTTTTGAGCTCTTGTTTAACTTGAGTACTTACAGCAATGTAAATCAATAATATAAGCATGCACGATGGAAGCCATTGGGTTCAGAAGATCTGGGATTTGAGCTGAGCTGGGAAGAAATTGGCGAGAGAAAAGAAAGAGGAGGCTGTGTGTGCAGTCTTTTGCTTTAGCTTAGGTAGTCACACACCTAAATTATCTGGATATGACCTTATTTCTTACCTGCTGTCCTGTTAAATCGATTTGTATTTATCAGGTTAAGTTTTGTCCAGATCCTATGCTAGACATATTGTATCTTATCTCTGATCTTCATCACAACCCTGAAAGTCGATATTCATCAACCTAGGTTACAACACATGTGACACACTTTGGAACTGATCCATCTTGCTTTAACGTCAGTACTAGCGCAATGCACCATACTGCTTCTGCGTGATCAATGATATGGAAATGGAAGTAAACATGGGTATTCAAAGAATGTCAAGGACTCCATGGTGCTAGATTGAGCATGTATGTTGAAGAGTAGCTGAGTTAAGTTTGAATAGATTGATTCAGGTCAGTTAAGGGAGGTCCTCAAATACCAGAGGTAAAGACCGAATTGTATTCTGGAAGCTACAGAGAGACATTCAAGAAGGGACAGGGTACACATGCTACTGACATCATTAAGGATATATGTATTTTCAGTATGACTTTCATTTTTTGAATATAGGCTGCTACATAGAGCTAAGAATATAATAGGTGTTGTTCAATAATTTTTTTATGAAAGAACAAATGGAATTCAGTTATGAATCCATTTCTGAACTAATTAAAAATTAAATCAGGAGCCACAATCAGTTTTATTCATGAACTAGACTTCATTGATCAATTTTGATGCCAGAGGCAGGGTTTGAACCCAAGTTCTGGTCATTTCTGGACATTCTTTGAACAATTATATGTTAAGTACTGGCTGCTTGCAATAAATATACATTGAGCACCTGCTATTAACAGCAAATATATATTGAACCCATGTTATAAAAGGAATCAATTTAGTGCTTTGTAGATACCAAGAAGTTTACAAAAATGCCTCCTTTTCAAAATACTTAAAATTTTTTTACAGAGATTAGATTTAGTCATTTGAAAGCTTTATTAATAATAAAAGAGGAATGACAGTTCACTAGTAAAAATATAAGGAAATACATGAGTATGTAGCAAGTAATGGCTCAGATAATGTTAAGTAATTCAACCCCTATAACAAATTTCCTCCCAAGTTTAAAGGCAACTTTCTATACACCTGTTAGGAATGTCAAAACGTGAAATGCGTAAGCTGTGCAAACTTATTTGTAAACTGGGCGCTTAGAGTGTTTCTTACCAATATTTTACAACGGTACAAAACCAAATCTGAAAATTATACATCTGTTTGGTGAGCTCCAAGCAAAGAGAATGTTAAATTTTCATTTAGGCACTGACCATAAAAATCAGATCACAAAGGAAATGATTTGTGGAAGTGAAAGAGATGACCTACTTCTACCTCTGTGACCTGGTAACCACACCCTAAATAAAGAACAAATGTATTCAGTGAAGCCAACCCCGTGGAGAACTAAGCCAGCTCTTCTAGGAGGCCCCTTATTGTTCGTTTCTTTTCCTACCTCCACATTTTCAAATTCTGTATTTTTTCATTTGTTGAGAGACATTCTTAGGTCTTATTTAGGTAGCCGTAAGTAGACTTGGAGTAGTGTTAATTTCTGCTTCTGGTTTCCCCTTCAGGTTCAGGATAACCATTTCCACTGAACCTACTCCTTCTTGGATCTCAGGCATATCTATTACATGTGCCTGTGTAAGCCAACTTGTCCTCCATCCAGGCAAGAAGGTCATCCCTATTCTCATGGTGGAGCAATTGCTTTACCAAAGAAAGCATCTCACCAATGAAGAGACTACTCCTGGCCACCTTCTCCATTTATTAAAAAAAAAAAGCAGATTATCCAACTCATGTCCTATCTCAAATCTAGGTCTAGCTCTACATATTGGATAAGAAGGTGGCTGTGTATCCTGAGGGGTTTTAGAGACATACCCACAACCCTAAATGATCTGCCTAAGTGTAGTTCCCTGCAGTCAGAAGTCCCTGCATTAGTCATCCTTGCATAAAGCACACATTCAAATGCAAATGCTTTCCCTGTATAATGACATCCATGCGCACCAGCAACTTCAATTTCTGGTTGACATAAAATCTGTAGTTAGATTTATCCTATAAATTAGATAAATTTTAACAAGTTTGAAGGATTAGGAAAGATGTAGCTGAGACAGAAAGAGCTCATTAGAGAGATCTACAATGGGAATCAAGAAAAGTTCACAAGACCATTCTATGAGTATTTAGGAAGGGAGATTTTTTTTTTTTTTTGGTGAGGAGGACTAGCCCTGAGCTAACATCTGCCGATCCTCCCCTTTTTTCTTGAGGAAGACTGGCCCTGGGCTAACATCCGTGCCCATCCTCCTCTACTTTATATGGGACGCCACCACAGCATGGCTTGACAAGCGGTACATCGGTGCGCGGCCGGTCCGAACCTGCGACACCTGGGCCGCCACAGCAGAGCGGGCGCACTAAATCGTTGCGCTACTGGGCCGGCCCCGGGAAATATTTTTAAAAGAAAGTGTTTAATAGTGTAAGGACTCAACTTTCTTTGTTTCTTTTTTTTATTCCACAATCTGGCCAATGGCCTGCCTATATAGTTTACCTGAGATATCTGAGATTTTATGGCATTTAGAGAGAGCTGAGTAACTGAGCTCCTTCCATTTATCTGCCCTTCTAAATGTTAAGAACATTCTCTTATTTCTAAATTTTAGGTATTCTTCCATCATTCACACCATTAACAAGACGCGTTAGGTCCCTTCGATGCAGATAGAACTCAGTGAAGACCACTGACTCTGCTACGGATGAATGTTGATTAAAGGATTTAGACCTAAGTCTGCCTCTTTATTTTAATTCATTATGTAAATTCTGAAACACTTCTTCAGATATATCCAAACTCTTCTTTATGTGGTAATCTATATGATAATGCCATGAAAATCCCATCAAACATTTGATCCTGCTCCGTTTTTGATGGTTTACAAACTGATGGTATCTACTCTGCCAGAGGACCCTTCTTTCCAGCTATCGCCAAAATACAGCCACTTTCAAGGTGGTTGAATTACACGTCTCTATTACCTGTCAGCCAACAATAAGTGTGACAATATTTGTATATGCTGGTAAAAGTATGTAAAAGCAAAGAAGTTAGTGTGATCATTCAATTCACCAAAAATTTATTGGACTAATTTTTGCATTTGCTGACCTAAAGCATACACTTTATTGTTAATGGAAGGGAGAGAGGCTTAATGATAGCTACCTTTTACTTTGTTCTAAGCACTTCAGAAAAATTCTTTTAGTTTAAGAATCTCAGCAACCATATAAAATGGAAATTATCCCAGTGCTTTTTTATTTTCAAGCTGATAAGGCTCGAGGTCAGTGAGATGAAGTAACTTTCACCAAAGCCACATGGCTACCTATGATAGAGCTGGAATTCAAACCAGGTCTGTGACCCTAAAGCCAGCACATGACACTCTACCATAGTCCCCTTCTTAATAGCTCTCTTCTCACTGCCATAGCGCAGAATCTCTAAACAGACTTGAGAGCCGTCTCCAAACTGCTGAAGATGCAGAAGTGTTGAGTGGTCTGTTGAAGCCTCACCCTTCCAGTCTTTGTCTTTCATATGAACTATATCAACCGAGAGCACCTTAGGTAGACCCAAACCACCACGGTTTCCAAGCTATTTGTCAGGAAAAAGGAATTGATCAGCAAACTCAGTCACAAGGTAGGGTTTAATAACTTCTTCCTGCAAATCGACATAGCATCTGGATTTCTTTGGAGGCACTTACAGCTGTAGTCTTCCCTTCTCCATACCCCCTTTGCCACTCCCCCTGCCCCCAGTACCATACCCTGTTAAACTAGTACCTATGGCACGCCTGCCTTGAATCTCATATTATCAATCTCTCAATTCACTCCTCTTTCTTTCCTATTGAGGCCATACCGGATATTTTAGCCTATACAGCTAAGATAACTATATCTGCCTAGCTCTCACTAGCCCCGCCAAATAGAGCAATGCTTCTCACACAGTTCATCAGCTACACCAGGGAAAATTGCTGCCTCACTCTCTACTGCTCATCCCTTACCCTTCCCATTCTGATTGGTTGGCGTGGGTTGTGTCACAGTTTTCTTACAACGTATCACAATTTGAGAACCAAATCCTAAGAGACTCTAGTTTTCACACCTCTTGCTATGGACTGTGATCGTGTCATGACTGGAAGAACTCTTGTAACCTTGACATGTTTATGCCTGATTATATTACCCATCAAGTGGAAAACTTCTTTTTGCAAAACTATTTTTCCTGTGGATAGAGCCCATCTGTCTTGTTTACTGGTGTAACTCAAGAGCTACTTATGGGGTCTGGCACACAGTATATGCTCAATAAATATTTGATTAATTTGAATCAATGTTGGAAGGCTGAATGGATGAATGAATGGATGAGTGATATGCCTGTTGGCTGAGCTACCCTGTTGTTTTCTCCCCACTGCACACACCTTATTTTCAAGACAATAATAACAACTGTAAACTGCTCTTTAGAATTAGGGGCTTGTTATGCAATATTAAGGGACTTGTTACACCAGGACCCCTGCATAAAATATCTATAGATAGTTCTACGAACTAGGAGAGTTTTAGTCAATCTAGGTGAAGTATCAGGGTCTTCCATAGTTCATCTTTATGTTCTGGGAGAGCAAGTTTATATGTAACACAACGTATTTGTCTAGGTGACACTCAATCACACATTTTCTTATCTCAGTTCTAATTGTTTTCTTTTTGTTTTTCCATTAAAATTCCTCATCCATATTGACCCGTTCGATTTTGTTTAGTTTATAAAATCTGATAAGATTTTAGCTAGGCGTGGCATGTCCACAGGTCAGTGTATATTCATAAGAAACAAAATTAGTAAGAATATGACTTTGATTTTTATAATAGGTTTTGAATCAGATTTTCAATGACTTAAAAGTTTTCTTAAAATGTGTACTATGTGCCTAAATTTTTTGACACTTATGAAGAAGGTTATTCTACGCCTGAGCTCTTTGGTTATCTGACTACTAGAGAATATGATGCAGAGAACACTTACTGCAGGGAAAGTGTTCTTTTATAGCATCCTTTAGTATGCATTATAGCTCTAAAAGAAATGGAAGCCAAGACTTCCAAATATATTGGTTCCCAAAGTTATCACTCAACAATATTTGACACAAGGAGAAACGATAGGTGAAGTTTGCACAGTCCTTGTTAAACCCTGGGTTTAATGATTTTTTTTAGGACAGTAGTATTAAAATGGGATCGTTAAAAATATACTGCCATTCCAGCAGCATAAAAAATGCATACAATAAGTTCACACAATGCATACCGATAATGACTCAACAAAATAAATGGTGAAATGAAACCAGTATTGCTCACACTGTGTTTAAAATAACCTTTAGGCATTTGGGATTTTTATTGGTAACAATTTGGTGGCAAACTACTCGGTGTAAAAGAACAGTTTAAAAGCTAATAGGAAAAATCTGGCATTAATAATGTGGTAGATTACAGTGAGAACAATAGTGAGGTTACTGCAGAGAGCAATGTATCTAGATAATTAAAGTTAAACCATTTTGGTCCAACAGCAGTGCAAGATATGCCTGCTGGGAACGTGAGAGGCCCCATATGCAAAGCTGACTCTGAGAGTAAGAAGCTGGCTTCCCAGTTACACAAGTAGATTGAAATGAGGAGTGGAGCAATGCCGAGAAGGGAAGGCAAATCACTGCGATTCACTAATCATCCTCTCCCAACTTTATTTTTTTTTAACTCCAAAGGTTATTATTATCATTTTAATCCTGAATTATGATGGTAAATGCCATACTTCCCTCTTAACTTAATTTGTTTTAGAATTATGAACAAACAACTTAAATGTGTGAAAGATCTTGGAGATTCATACCAAGATGGGCTATAGATAGAATTATCCATAGTTTGAAGTTAAAGTTTATATCCTGGTGCAGTTACTTCTTCCAGATATCCATGAAGAGTCCAATAGCATCTTTGTATCTCAGTTTCTCAGTATGCATGATAATGAAGCAAATGTTAATCATGATCTTGTGATGCAGAGTGATTAATTAGTAAGTGATTAGGTCTTACCATATCTAAATGATTTTGTTGGCAGTCTTGGATATGTGTTTCTTAGAAGACTACTGCTATCTGAGGTTGATTCTCACAAGTAGTACAAAATAATTATAGGGTGTTATCAAAGGCCAAACCATAACAGAATGGATCTGGGCTGAGCCAATGCATAGAATATGATCACAGTGTTTACATACCAATGTAGAAGACACAGTTGAAAGCCACTGAATCGCTGATGTGCAAAAATAATGACTGTGGGATCATCCTATTTATTTTATTCTATTTATTCTTTTGAAGTGATTTTTATTCCATTTTTTTGTTTTGTTTTTTGCTTTCTATCATTTTAACCTTGCCAAAATCCTAGATGAGTGAGAGACTGGGCTGGACACATTTTAAATTGTAGGACAGTAGAACGCCATATTTAAGAAGAAAAGGATGAGTATATTTTGATTCAAGTTAGTCTAAACATGCCTTCAAAATCCTGAATTCAGAATTTGTCAGACTCAGTAATTCCTTACACCTGAAGATCACATGAAATTTTTCCTTATATATTATTCACACTTAGTATTTCACTTAGTAATCACAACAGCCTCATGATGCTGTAAGATAAAGATGCTAAGCCCTGTGAGCTGACAAAGAAATTTAAGTCCAAGTTGCTCAGGAAACTTGTTCATGTAGAAAGTCAGGGTCTTGGACACTGAGACCCTGCATGATTGAATTCAACACATAGTCCACTGTCATGATATAAGGGAAATTTTGAGTTTGTGTAATTAGTCTGTGTTATAGTTTTACAAAATAGCTACCAAAATATTTCAAATAGAGAAATCTGAAAACAGGAGTCAAAAATTTGGACCCCAGGTCTTCACAAAGACACAGACACCCACACACACATACACACACACACACACACAAACACCAGCAAACCTGGAATAATCCCAGGGAGGAAGCAGAAGCTCTGGGTCTGCTTCACTTTGACAAATGACCCTGAATTCAGATTTGTGTTAACTTCAATAACTTTACACATAGGGTTACCAGCTAGATAAAAATGTTTCTACTTCCTGGGTGCTCTTCTCAAATAAACTAAGTTTATCTTATATCCTAGATGTCATCCCCAAAAGACCAACAAATGGCAAAAAAAGAAAAAGATGAGGAAGAAGAAGAAAAGGAGGAGGAGGAGGAAGAACTCTTCCCAATAGCCTCCGTGCTCATGACCTTTTCAGCCACAGACTTAGCACAGTGACGCTCTTTAGATTCAATTCAATACACTTTGGTCATTAACACAAAGGACCCAGAAAATGCTATGCTTGCCCAAAATGGCAACCACATGTAAGGATCACTTCTTGATACCCTCTTCCCTCTTTTATTCTTGCCCTCTGCCTTTGCTTTCTTAAAGCAAGAGACATCTGAAGGACTGGGGGTGGGGGCAACTGCTAGGATGGGAGAAGAAGAAGAAAAAAAAACTAGTCTACTGCAGCTTAGCTTTGTGAATTCAAGAAGTGTGTGTTTGAAAAATGAAGGTGCATAAGTTAGCGTAGCTCCAGGGCGCTGGCTTCCCTAGTGTTAGCATAGCTGACACACTGACAGTTTATATGGAATTTATGTGCCTATTTCCTCTGCTTTTTATGGGAAAACATGTTGTTACCTTACAGCTGCCCACATCACATGGCGTCAATCCGCCTCTGAGCCATAGAGCACCTTTCTCAAGGAAACGTACATACATCAAGGGCTTATGTATTTTTTACAATGTTGTAAGGGGAAAATAATAAAATATGGGTTATTGTGTACACCATTCCTGGTTTAATTTTTTTTTGTTTCACCAGTTTAATTGACTCTGACCATTTTTATTGCCCTTTTTCCCACCTCATCTTGCCATTTTAATTGTTTATGTGTTTGTGTACAATTGGATCGCATCTGGAAAAGGACAGGAGCTGTAACCACAACTTAAAAGCCAATTGTAGAGCTTTAAAAAGTAAATAAAGCATTTAAGCTGCCACATCAGTGGGAAGATATATGCAGATGTAAACAGAAGGAAATGTACATTTTAAAGTAAGACACTTAAAAATCAGCTTTTCTTTTCAATCACCTGCAGAAGCCCTGCATCCTTTGTGCTCTCTGGCTGGTGGAAGGCAATAAACAAGGGAGCGTGGCAGGGGTCGCGTTCTGCCTCTTCCCTTGGACTACGAGGGGCTCTGCATGGGTCAGAGCCAGGGCCTTCACCTGAGCACATCTGAAATGCCCTCTTGCCCAATTCCTAGTGCCTGCCATCAGCCACCCAGATTCCCTCACTGCGGCATTGTAGCATTTCTTCCAGGAAGCATCCCATTTTCTCTTTTACCCTCTATTCCTATTCTTTCAATGATATGATAGAAGAAAAATAAACAATTTATACCAAGTTATATTTCCCAGAGTTTTGTACACTTGGAAACACGACCTTATTTTTATGAATCAATCTTTAATTGGGAAGTGAAGAATGTAATGTAATGAGAGAGAAAAAATGGAAACAGATTCATGAATCCAAAGCACAGGAGGCGACTTCTTCTTTGCAATACACGGAACTGGCTCCGGACCCTTCAAAAGGCAATAAATGGAAATATGATTCAGCATGCATCTTGTCAAGTTCCCCTCAAACTTGCCTGCCCAGGCTTCTTGGGCTACCTCTACTTAAGGGTATATCACTAGGCAAGAAAATGTGAGGGAGACTTTCACTTAAAGGGGAAATACAATGTACGCGAACTTAGCCTTCTAATGGTTAGATTGGATCCTGAAAGATGTAAGGAATTCTCTCATTTCTACACTGTGTGTGTGTGTTTCTGTGTGTGTGTAGGTACATCTTGAACATCCCTGCTTGATTTCTTGCCATAGTGAGTGCCCGGAAATTTTTAAATTGGCTAATTCATTGGACGGACAGAGATTTTGGTTCCAAATATCGCACTCCTCCACCAGACTACCTTTTGAAAAAAATATTACCTAAACGTATAGAAGGAAAAGTCATAACCTAAGATGTTGGCATAGCAAGAAGCACGTTGTAGTGGTGAGAGGCACATGATCTGCGCCTCCTGCAATCTGCCTGCTGCTGTTCCCTTTCCTTTTGGGGTGGCTAGTGAATTATGGCACAATTAATGATGACTTCCAGTGTTTGTTTCTCTCTCTGTAATGCTCTATTCTCCAAAATGGCACATCACTTTCCTTTAGTATGCTGTACCAAAACTGAGACAAGGCTAAACTAATTAACACATAGTTAAAGTCTCTGCAATAACAAATAGCAAATGAACACAGATATTTTCATGAATTAGGTTGTCCATTTTACGAGATATGGCTGATTTATCTTTGTGTCCAGCCCACTCTGGGGTTGGCCGCCTCTCTAACTCCTAACCTGCCTCCATATAACGGAGGCCCTTTTTAACCCTGCCCTCTGGGACTCCTCAAAGTTAAGGTCAAGAAAAGTCAAGAACTCCAGGTCAGTCTGCTTCAAATATATGAGAGCTTATCATATGGAAGAGAAACTTAACTTGCTCTGTGGAGTTCTGGTGTGTGAAATTATGATCAATGAAAGTGACATGGAGATATAGTTCAGCTAAGGATGAAGAAGAATACTCTAAAGAATAGCTCCGGGTTACATGGAATGAGATGCTTCAGGATACTGGGAGTCAGAAGCAGAGCTTGAAAGACCAGCAAGGATACAGGACACTCACACATAAGGGCTGGAGAGGTTCATAAAGTTGCCTAGGGCAATCAGTCCCTCTTTATCTGAAGATCAATGACTCTATCATGGTTTCAGCTTAATGTTAAGATTCTTAAAGACATAGCTCCCAAGAAAGAGGCCCCACACTGATGTAACTCATCCTACTGTTACATAGAGGTGACATTTGCCAAATTCTAGATCTGAGTGTGTGTCTAAGGTGGGGATAAATGCTAAGAGGAACCAATTACCTGTAGCACCTAAGTCTTTGTGATATCAGAGACAGAAGAGGTGGTATTTGCTCCCTCCTGCAGTTATTTAGATAATGTTTGGGACGAGTTCTCAGTTTGGTTTGATCTATTATTGGTTTTAGGTTTCATGTATACTTATCCTGTTTATAAAAGGGTTGTGTATGTCCTGGCTCATGGCCCTCTTAGCATTGTTTCTGGGGGATAAAAATATATTCTGCATTTTTCCTGCCCTACAGTTGTTTCTCCAGACCAAGAATATACACAAAAAGAAATATGACAAATGTAATCTGTTCTCATGTCAACCTGCATTTATTTAAAGTAGAAAGCCAACAGGATCAGAAAGCTTATGTACCAAAATTTGTACAACCAATGCCACCTGACACTGATACAGAAAGAACAGGAAACAACTTCAACTTCCCGCAAGAGGAAATGTGATATACGAAGAGAGTGAGGTTCATGGCATTTGTGTGCATGTGTGTGTATGTGTGTATGCCTGTTTATATTTTCATTGAAGGAGGCATTCCACAAGCAACTCCTTTTACTAGACTTTTTTCCTATATCCCCTAAACTCAGTCTAAAGTCGAAAACCATGAAAACACAGAGAGGCCAATCTGGAAGGAATCCTAAAGATTCTTGCATCCAACTCCAACTCCCTTATTTTACTGATGGGAAGCCTGAAGTCCAGGGGGTGAAATGTCTGCTCCACAGTTGCACGGTTTGTTAGTAACAGAACCAGAACATGGCAGCAGTCCATTGATCTTTTTCCCATAACAGCCTGTAGGCAAACCACTGATGAGCTTCCAGCGGCTGGAGTAGATTGGTGGTTTAATCAAAGATCACTATTGATGTTAATTTTGTACATCTACCTTAGTGAATTATGGGTTTTAGAGCACTGCGGGCCACACCTAAAAAAGTTGTTTTCATGACATCCTAGTGTGCCCCTGGTATGAAGCACACTAGTATTTTGATGAAGGGTGATACTTAATAAAAGCATTACTTGTATAATAAAAATTGCTGACATTTATTGAATGCTTGCTCCACCAGTCTCAGTTCTAAGTGTTTTAATATATTAACCTTGTGTAATCCTTAATACAGAAAAATGATGTAATTAACACAATTATTCCACTTTACAGAATGAGGAAACTGAGACTCAGGCCATGTGCCCAATATTGCAGTTAGTAAGGACAGAAGTAGAATTGCAGTCTAAGCAATACGGTTCCAGAGGCTGCTTGCTTAACCACCAAGCTATTTTGTTTCCCTGCAGAATCAGTGTACTATGGATGGTTACCCCTGCTGAGTGATTTGAAAAGAGAGAAAAGTCCCAGAATGTCTTTTCTTTGTCTTCATCAGTTCCTGAAACTTCTAGTGAATCTAGGCAGTGTTGTCAGCAGGACTATATATATATATATATATATATATATATATATATATATATATATAATTCAAATATGTTATGTAAGAAAAGTCCTATTTGAACATATCCCCACTATGTAATTCATTATAAATAGTTGTCACTTTGGAAAACAGAGCTCTAGAAGACAGGATCTCAGGACAGGTAAGTTTTGAAATGTGTTTGGTGGCAGCACTAGAAAAATCCAGACTCTACAAGGACTTATCTAGAAAGCCAGAGTAAGATTAAATTATACTAGGAAGAAGCTTTAGGAACGTAGGGACAAAAAGGCGGCACTGGGATTCAAAAGGGAAAGGAAGCAAGAAAAATGAAATAAAAAGCAGGGAATTGGCAAATGTGTACAATATATATTCAGGCATATATATATACATATATTGCATATGTAAATAATGTACCTCATAATAAATATGCATATATATTCTACATCATGATTTATGCTCCTATGTGCAGTTGTTTAACTCTTAGAACTGATGTTATAGTACCAGCCCACCCCTCCTATTCTACCTTGACTGAAGCCCCAGTTGAAAATCAGTGCCTCTTCATTCTGTTCTTTAAATTATTTCCTCTACCTTTGCTGAGGTCCTTAGCCCCTCAGCTCTGGATTGATCCATTAGGTTGGATATTGTTCTACAAATTCCTCTTTTGAACACTTCTTTTTTCTCCAATCTCTCCTATTCCATGTTAATCAAGCCATTTGCTAGCTCAAATATTTTCCTTAAGTTTCCCCTTCCTAAAGCATAAAGCTGTTTATTATGGCATTCAAGCCCATCCACAGTCTAACCTCAACCTGTCTTTTTAGTCCATGACTCCTTTGACAAGGTCTGTCAAATGGATCCACTGGCCATTCCCAGAATATGCTCTGTCTTCCTGCTTTTGAACCTTTGCTGTGGCATTTCCTCCTCTTAGAGTCCTCTCTCCTACCCTCGACTTCAAAATCCTACCTCTTCTCAAAGCCCCACTCAACTGCTATCTCCTTCTGGAAACTCTTTTTAATGTCACAATCAGGAAAATACTTTTTGGTGAATTCTAAAGGACCTTTAATGATGTGACATCAATTGCATGCTGCCTTGACTTGTAGTTATTTGTATGTAAGTTAGGAGTATGCAATGGTGACTCAATCAGTGTCTATCTTCAAACCCCCCTGAATGGTGAATGTGTTCTTGTTGAGCCCAAAATACAATTTTCCCACACCAACCCTCTCTCTAGAAATGTGTATAGAATTAGGCTTCAGATACACAAAAGCTCTAAATGAAGCTCTTTTAAATGAATGGATGGCAAGTGTTTTGTGATCTGTCCACTTACTGGCTTTCTAATGTCATCTCTTCCTGGTCACTCCCATATTGACCACTAGCTGCCGTGGCCCCTCTGACATTCCTCAAACCTTTAAGAATAGCCTCCTTCAGGGCTTTGGTTTTATTGGAATGCTCTTCCCACAAATATCAGCCTGGCTCACTCCCTCGCTGGAAGCAGGTCTCTGCTCAAATGTCACCTGATCAGAAAAATCTTTCCTGACCATCGTACATAAAATAGTTGTCCTTTCCCACCATCCTTCTCAATCTCCCTGACCCTGCTCTGTTTTTTGCACTTACTTAACCATCACTGGACTTTTTATTCATTCATTTATTTGTTTATGGTCTGTCTCACCCCAACTGAAAATAAAATCCATGAGAACATGGAGTTTGCGTTACTCGTCGGGGTATTAACAGCATCTACTAGAAGCTTAACAAATATCTGTTGAATGAATAAAGGAGTGAATTATTTAATGGTTAATTTTTTATTGTTTTTAGCAGGATATGAACTGAAGAGAACACATAAAACATCACTATCTCCAAATCAAGGTAATTTTAAATAAAAACTGTAAAGCAAAGCCATACATTACAGTTTAGATGTATTTATCTTAATTGTTAATACATGCAGATATAGACACATGCTTCAGGGGGCTTAAACTCAAGTCTGATCTATTCTCTGGATCCAGCTGCCAATTTGCAGGGAACTGTAAAGGGAGAAGAACATGTTGAACTGCACCATGAGTGTGCGCTCAGCTGCACAAAGACTATGGGAAACTCTACAGCTCAAACGAGCCAGATTCTCAACAGATAAATTATACAGAGAAGACAGGGACAGGGGGAGAACTTGAAGACCAAAAGATACATATTGAATTTAAAAAAATAGGCAAGACTATCTCAACTAAATTAATCTGGAGATGCACATATTGGTAATAAAATCATAAAGCAATGCATACAAGTAATTACTAAGTGACTAAAGCTGTCATTTTTGGAGGGAGAGAAGGACTGAATTAGAACTTAGCCCATAGAGGGGCTTCTGGGGTAGATGGCAAAGTTCCATTTCTCGGCCTGGATGGTGAGTCAAGATTGTTGCCTTATAGCAAGTAACTAAGTCATGCATTTTGTGTGTATGTGGGTTGTTGTATCTGTTTTGTTTTACAATAAAATCAGGAAACAAAGGCTTGGCTCCCAAGTAGAGGGTCTACACTTTAAAATTACAATGCACACTCCTGCATCATCTGCTCAGTATAATCTGTCTGGTGCCTCTGTCTTGAAATCCCCCATGAATGTACCAAATGATGAATTTGGCAAATTCTAGAACTTAATCCCACTGCCTCACCACCTCCACTGTCCTCCTTTCTCCTTCATTTTCTATTCATCCACCGGATTCAGGAATTGGTCTGTGTGCTCAGTGCCCTGTCAGTTGCTGCTTAGGGAGCCTTAAGAAAACCACCTTCTAATTTTCTTATTAGGAAGAGAAAGAGAGAGAGAGGAAGGGAGGGAGGGAGGGAAGAAGAAAAGAAGGAAGGAAGTTAGGGAGGGAAGAAGAGAAGGAGAAAGAAAAGGAGAAGGGAAGAAGGAGAGGGGAAGAAGTGGGAGAGGAAAAAAGAGGAAAAATAATTCTCTATCTATATTGTGCTTTTGTCCATAGCCCTACCTTGGGTAAAAGGGAGAGTGGAGTCTTAATGAAGACTCTGTTTATTCATTTATTTTCCAAAAGCAGAAATCTTTGGTCCTCAAACAGCTTAAAGGTAATTAAAGCAATGATGAAATGTATTGATCGATTCCAAATTTTCTCACAGGAGTGATTAATTGCAGTTTAGACTTTGAAAAATTCCAAAAGAGATTGCAAGAGAAGAGAATCTTGATCTGGGCTGTGTCTGGCTTTTTTTTTTTTCCTTTTCTCTTCTTACTGTTATTAAAACTACAACTCTGTGCACACAAAGACAGGAAGAATGTGCCCGGTGCTTAAGAAGATTTAAAAAATGACCCGCACTGTGTCACTGCACATCAGTAGACATTTTACAATGTGCTGGAGACACCCAGTCAATAATTTAGGAGAAAACAATCAATATGTGGACACTACATAAGCCCACAGCCACAGAACCTTATGGAAATCTTGGCAGTTTCTCTAATGGCCTGAAGCTACACGGTTGAAGGGATTTTTTTTTGCTTCTTCTTGATATGGCAACGGCATAATTAATCACAAGTTTCTTGTTCTCTCTGAGCCTCAGTTCCTCATCTATAAAATGGACACTTACCTTACACAGTTGAAGTGAGAAAGTGGGATGGTACATGTGAAAGCTTATCATACACTCACATGGGTCATGGGAATATGAGTTGTTTTCTATGAGGAGGAAACCAAAGCCTGGAAATGTTGTGGCTAGCCCAGAGTCACACAGATGGTTAAAGTTAGTTAAGCCTTGAGCTGAGCATCCAAGTCTCTTGACACACATTCATACACTTACCCTCAAAAGTCATGCCAAAATTAAATTGAATGAATACCTATTAATATTAGCGCTTTTTAAGGTAAAAGGTGAATATTAATTTGTTAGCACTGTGCTTGGCACACTGTAGTTACTCAATAACTGTTAGGTGTTATAGTTATTACTTTCTCTCAGCTTTGTTGTGAAGAAGATGTTAGATGAGAAATATAAAAAGATTTTTAAAAAATGACATATGGCAATAATAATGCCAGGTAAAGTTAAAAGATTATATTCAGTATTATGTTTAAATTTAATAGCTCTTCACTCATCACTTACACTGCACCCAACATTGTTTGATCATGATTCTATCAGAAAGAAAATATTTGATCCCTTCTGTAAACGGATTTACCTTCTGGTCCAACCCAATTTTTAATCTGAGTATGTCTCATAACCCCAATCAATACAGATATCCAATATCTTTTCTCATCCTCACTAGCCAATGTAGGTTTAAAAGTCTTGGAAAGAAATTCAAGTATATTCACCTGTAGTCATAACGGTTATTGTGTCTCTCTGTAAACTCTATTTCACAGTCTGAGAGGGTGCTAGTCCAGTAAGCCTTGGTTTCCACCAAAACTAACTGCTCCTTCCATGGTTCCTTGAGCCAAAGGCCATTTTCAGGAGTGAAGTGAATGAGTCACTCCACAGACATTCACTCACCCTCCACCTGCCCAACAGTCAGCATCAGTTTTGTACTGGTGAGACTGGGTCAAATAAACAACATAAGCAGATACTGGGGTGTTGGTAGAAGGTGGGCAAAAAAGTGATGAATAGCAGGGCAATTAGGGTAAAAGTTGTTCTCATTATCGTATGGCAAGATGCTGGTGCAAGCAGGGGGCAAAGCTACGATATGTTATTAGTTTTTTTTTAAGTTCTTGCCACCTCCTCATGAAGTTCCCTATGGTGTCTTGAGTATCCTTAGCTCTGGCTCCTCACATGGACCCCCAAACTGCAGACCAGAGTTGAATTGTGGCCAGGTGACTCTGCTCTCTGGGCTGCCTCACGCTGCGCCTGAGCTCCAAATAGCTGCTGGTCTTGTGAATCAGACATGTGAGTCTGAATCAATTGGCCTGACTCCTCTATCTATAGGAAGTGTGTTCTCTCTTTCAGCTTGCACAAAACAAAACCTATATTAGGTGCACGGCTCTTCCGTAGTCAGGAGATGGCCATGAAGCGGGATGAAGCCAATGACAGCCTCTCCCCAGAGCTGGGGGCTTTTCCCACTTGTTTTCTTTTTTAATTTGTCGACCTAAGCTATCTCTCTACCTTTTGAAAAGGACATAAGAAGTCTGAGCCCAGGGAGCTTCTCACTAGTAGTGCCTGCCAGGGACAGAAAGGGCCAATTAGCAGGGTCCCCATCCGGGATCTCTCCTCCTCTAGCTGACTTGCCAGGGACTCATAAATTACCCATGCTGAGGCAGATACCGAGACCCTGGGCACCTGCCCGCAGCTCTTCAGACACCACGAACTGAAAGCGAGCTTCCCTCTGAGAGGGCCTGCGGGACTTGCACTAAACTCGCCTCAGTGGGAAATCAGCGGTTAACTAGGTCATAGGCAGCCGATGAAAACTCTAAAGGGAGTGAGTCTGCTAGGGACTGGCTTTCTTTAGAGAAAAAAGTTTGTTCTTTAGACATGGAGGAAGGGTTGGAAGGAGCTAGAAAAGGGAACAATGCTTTAAGAGAAGAAATGAAGAATGGAAGGAGGGAAGTGAGAAGGGAGCGAATGAAGAAGGAAAGGAAGGAAGGAAGCAGAGGGGGAAGGAAGGAAGGGAGGTAGGGAGGGAAGGAAGGGCAGGAGGGAGATTCTACATGTTAGCTGTTGCCTGCTTCCCAAACTAAACAGATGTTTTGGGGACTTGATGTATCAGAATCTGATATTTGTTTGTAAGAATTTAGCTGTCCCTGTTTTTTTGTTTTGCCTGCCTTGCAACAAGACTTTGCTTGCTCCTTCTAAACATTTAGACCTCGTGTTGCTGAACTCCTAGTGAAACAGACAGACATTCAATTAAACAAGCAAACAAAGAAAAGAAATACAGAACGTGATAAGAAGTAAATAAATAGGACAGCATGAAAAAAATAACAAAGGTGCCTACTTTACATAGAGCAGACAAAGAGAGACTTTTGGAGGAGGTGATCTTTAGGCTGAAGTCTTAGCAATGACAGAGAGGAATGGAGTGGAGGGTAGCACTCCAGGTAACTGATGGGCGCCAAAGATCCCAGGAAGGTAGAAGCAGCCCAGCATTTGACAGAAGGGCAGGTAAGTGCGGGGCACCAAACAAGCAAGATGGCTAAGACATTGAGGCATGGCGAGGAGTTTAGATCATATTCTAAGTGCACAAGAAGGGATCAAAAATCTTGAAATTAAAGTACTATATGAGCTGTATTCATCTTCTAATAGTGCTTTCAGCTGCTGGGTGGGGTACAGATTGCAAGAGGACGAGGATGAAAGTGGAACGTCCTGGAGGAGAGATGATGGCGGTTTGATTAACAATTACATCCTCATATCTACATCACGTTGTTTTAGTTGTTCTAACTTTATGTGACTTTAAGGCCTGATGGTCTAAGTCTCTCATTATTCTTTTCCAAAAAATATCTTGAGCATTTTCAGCTATTTTATTTTTTGAGATATATTTTATAATTATTTTGTTACAGTTCACATTTCTCAATGTCCACTGAGATTTGGGGCAGAATTACACTAAATATTTTAATTGAATTATAGAGAGTCCTCATGTAAATAATGTTGAATTGAGTCTTTCCAATCAGCAGGAAGAAATATCTCAGTTTACTGTTTTTTTTAACATGTCCCTCAGTAGTATATAGTAGTTTCTCATGTAGATCCTAGACAAAAATTCTTCATTCACATTTCTTTCCAGGTATTTTATATTTTAAGCATTTCTTACCAACCATAGTTTCTCTTTGTGTTTTCTAATAATATAATGTGGTATAAAGGAATAGTACACATTTTTGTATGTTGCTATTTTTAATAGTTTTTAGATTGATTTTCTAAATGAACAATTACATCATCTACCAATATCAATCACTATCCAATTTTCCATTACTAATCTTATTTTTCATCTTTCCACTCTCATTGTACTTTTATTTCAAAGAACGTTCTTTTAAATGGTGACAATAGCAGCCACCATTATGTATGTTTTGGCCTTGGATTGAAACAAACATTTTGTATCATATTTAGGAAATATTTTATTTTTATTTCACTAAGCATTTTTTGGCTAATATTAAACTTAGGTTATTTATAAATTGTGTATATATTTAGAAGTGAATTTCATTTATAGTTTTCTTTTTTTACCTTACATTTATCTGCTTTATCTTGTCAATGTTATATTAGCATCTTAAAATGAATTAAGAGATTTTTCATCTTCTAATATCAGAGGGAAGTTATCCTCTCAGTTAAATTTAGTAATAACTCATTCATTGAAACATTTAGTTAGGCCAAGTAACATTTTAAAAACAGTTATTTGACGGTTTTTAATTTTTTTATAAATGCCAAATAAGATTTTCTATTTCTTCTCGTCGAATATAATCATATTTTTCTGAAAATTATTAATTTTCTCCTTGTATTCAAATATAATTGTATATCATTTTCTCCTAGTAGTATTTTCATCTCACATATGTGTGCACATATTCTATTTCTTTTGCTAATCTGAATATTTATGTTCTTATGTTTTTATTGCCTATGTTAGTAAACATTTTACATTGCTGAGTTATTTTTCAAAGAAGCTAAACTAACACGTTAATTCCATTCTTTTTCTGCTTTCTTAGTTATTAGTCTATTTTTAGCTTCATTATTTTCTTCTTCCTCAAAATCTCAAGAGTGCATAGACTCAAGGATTATTTAGAAAAATATTTTATATTATTTCATGTGGTTTTACGTTTTCCATCTTTACTTTTGTTATTTATTATGAGTTGTGTTTTGGGGGATCTTAGAATAAGATGCAGACAATTTCTGGCTTTTTATGTTCTGTTCACAAATAGAGAGTTTGGCAAATATCTATTAAATCAGTTTATAATTTTGTCTCCTCAATCTATTACAGACTGAGGGAGTTATATTAATATTTTCCACTATAATAATTTTTGCCTTATATAATGTACTTATTTTACCGTAGAAATATAATCCTATGTAAATTGTACCCTCTATTTTATAAAGATAACCTTCTTTGTCACACAAGATAATTCTTCCAGATTTCTAGACATCTAATATTTGCATGGGGATCTCTGCTTTTTTCTTGTTACCTTCCTTCCTTCCTTCCTCCCTGTCTTCTTCCCTCTCCCTCTCCTTCCTTCCTTCCCTCCTTCTTTTCTTTCTTTCTTCTATTTCTTTGTTTTCTTTCTCACTTTCTGTCTTTCATTCTTTCTTTGTTTCTTTTATTACTTACTGAATGTTTTCTTTCTGTACCTTCTGAATCTCCTTGTATCTTGTATACTTATCTTGTCAAACCTTGATTTTATTTTATTTTACCTAATCTGAAAGTGATAATCTAATAAATCAGATAAACGTCTTATTAACTGTATTGGGCAAATAGTTACATTTAGTTTACATTAGTCTTCTTCTGCTGGGCCTTCTGCTTGTTATGCATTTTTGGAGTGTTCTTGATTTTCAATCTTTTGCTAAGCAAACTATATTTTACCTCCCACACCCTGACTCCCTTCAATAATTTGGGAAGTACAAATTTAATTTTAATTTCTACTTGTAGCTAGTTTCAAGTTTTGAAAAATATGTACTTTAGCCTGTGTTTTTCTCTATTATCAATTTGTCTTATTGATAATGGTTATTAAAATTTATTTAAAAGTATAGACGCATGAAGTTTGCCAAAAATATTTTGTAAAAGAAAATTTATGAAGGAAGGCTTTCCCCATCAGATATCAAAGACATCAAAAAGTGCAATGGCTTGAAAAATGTAGTTCTGTTGCAGAATACATATCTGACCAGTGGGAAAGAGGAGCAAATTAAGAAACAGCCTCAGGAATTCAAGAAAATTCAGTAGATGAAAATGTTAGCATTTCAAATAGGAGGAGAAATGATGGCTTTTTCAATAAATGATATTGAGGAAGATAATTATATATTTGGAAAATGTAAAGTCTAGGCCTTATTTCAGCAGCATATATTCTAATGGGAAAAGACAAGCTGACAAGTAAGATAATTTCAGGCATTTCTAAGGGAATAAAGAAAATTAAAAGGGTAGAGAATGCTGCCCAGGGTAGGAATGGTGGGGAATTTCAATAAGGTGGTGAAAAAAGCTTTTTTTAGGAGAAATATCTACAAATCAGCCACGTAAAATTTGGGGAAGCACATTTTAGGCTGAGGGCTTAGCAAGTGTAAAGGCTCTGGGGTAGAAATGGGCACAGAAGGCTTGACCACTGAACGAAGGCCAGTATCACTGCAACTTAGGGAAAAAGTAAAGAGAAAGAAAGTTAAACAAGAGGAATAATTTTTGTCAGATTGGCAAATTTTATGTAATAGCTACCTAGTTTGGCAAGTGTATGGGAAAATAATCACTGTTATACATTCTTAGCTAGACTGTAGATTGATAAAATCCATTTGGAGAGCAATGGCTGTATCCATCAAAATATGGAAATGTATATCTCTTTACCCAATAGTCCCTCTTCCTAACATTTATCTGATAGAAAAATTCACACAAATAGGCAAAAGAATATCTATTGTAACATTTGTAACAGCAAAAGATGGAGACAAACATGTCATGGTACAAACCACAGAACGAGATATCAGGCAGCTATTACAATGATCAGAGATCTATTGATTTACTGACCTGGAAATATTCCCACAATACATTTGTCATTGTCGTCGTTTTGCTTTATTTAAATTGTTTTAACAATGTATTTTTAAGTTGGGAAAAAATTGCAGGAACAGTATAGTATGATCAATTGTTACTTAAAATATAATTTTTTATATTATACATAATTATATATGCAATGCTGTATATTTAGACATGAATGTGAGGCCTGAGGGAGCCTGGGAATCTAACATCAACATGTGCCAAAATAAATACCCTTAGAAGTTTTCTCTTCCATGTCATGAGTGTTATTTCTACGCCTTTTAGGTAGAGAATATTTATGTGCTTAAATGAGGCCTGGGGTTTGCCCATATTTGGAAGGAGTAGTGTCTTCTTATTTCTGCGGCTGGGTGCTGACTGCTATCAGAATTCTCCTCTCCGCTTCTCAGGTTGAGGGTTGATTGCTGTGCATTCTCATTGTCAGTGCAGCTCCCACCAACCTGAGGTGCACAAGAAGGAGAGCACATCCGTGTGTGGGAGAGTCTTCATTGCGCTATTTCTTCTTCCAGGAACCAGTTTTTCAGTAACTGAGTTTCATTTTAGCACTTCTCAAATTACATTATTGTTGTCAAATAAAATGACTTTAGGGAGAAAGCAAAGCGGCCATATCTTCTAGTTTCATGATTAGCACTCCTTTTTCCGCTAGGACTGGATTTCTCCATTCTCCTCTTTAGTGAATAAAATATATTTCTGAAATTCTAGAAAAGTGATTTTTCTCTAAATCCATGTCTAAAGTGGTTATTCTTTCTTGAAGAGAAAAAGCAGAGCGTTAATACATACATTTCCGATTAGCTTTTGGATCCTGGAATAAGATTTCATTTACTACTTACTGGCGGTGTACATTAAAAACATGTGTAACAGAATGAGCGTCAAACAAAGCATTATGTTCAAAACTTGGACTATCAGCATCTCAGAAGGGGACAACTCTCACCTCCACGCTTTGGCCAGTTCTCTTTATTCAAAAAAAAAAGTATAGTGCTATAAATACCGCATCCGTTATTCTCATCAGATTATCTTCACTTCCAGGTAAATGGCGATTGTTTTTATTGACTCAACCCACAAGAAACAAAGTAGACAGGTGTCTGTTCTTTTGAACAGCATTATTCTAGGCAAACGAAATGTATCATGCCCCAATCTCCCACCAGCTAAAATGTCCTATTTGCTGCTATATTGTTTTAAATAATCAAGGACTTTCAAAAACTGACTGCTTGTTATGTATTTCCCACTGAAGTACATCTACTTCAATTCTCTTAAGCTTATCTTCTAAGTTCTGCAAACACTGCCTTCACATATCATCATTCCTATGTCTTCGTTCATGATTTTCATCACTACCAGAATGCTCACCTTTTCCTCCTCCACTTAAACCAATTCCTCTCATCTTTCAAGGTCCTACTCAATTCTTTTATATCTTTGTTTTGCTGCATTCCTCACATCTTTATCCATCTTCCTTCATCATAATTCCTGCAGCATTTATAGTTTGTACCATATTATTCCAACATCTAATTATATGTTGTCATATTATGCTGCTCAACTTTGCTTTCACAGACTGAGTTCTACCAATGCACAGATAACACACTTCTTTTGAATTACCTACAAAAAAAGAGACACATAGTAGGCATTTATTAATAAATATCAGGGAGATTAGGTGGTTATTTAATTGATTACAGGAAATGATGACTCCTCAAGTATGGCTATAGCGGTGACTACTCTGGTATAGACTGACTACTCTGGTATAGTCATCACTTAGTACAGGAAATGATGACTCCTCAAGTATGGCTATAGTGGTGACTACTCTGGTATAGCATCATTGGGGTACTTGTGAAATCATACACCAGCTCTGTACCCTTTCATTCCTCCTTCACACCTCCACTGTGTCAATCTGGTGTTCCCACTCAAGGGGACACTTCTCTCTGTGAGAATCATCATCACAGTGAGCTAAGGGCACTTATGGAAGTGTATCATAACTTTCTATATAGTAGAGTTAAAAAAAAAACTTTTCACCACTGAGCTAAAGCACAGAGCACGTGACGCAGAGTAAAGATGTAAATACTTGAAAGATAGGTTGTACCCTACTCCCTAATGAGAAATGCTTTCCTGTGGGTAATTTGAAGACAGAGATAGGTCAGATTATGGAAGGCCTTGGAGACCAGTATATGAGAATACTGGCTATATTTTTACAAAATACATCATTCTTGGCATTTTTCACTAAAGAATATATCTTTGTGCTTCTTTCCATATTAATGTTTAAGAATTATGTCATCTTACCGCTTCACATCCATTAGGTGTTATTATCAAAAAAAGTGGAAAATAACAAGTGTTGGCCAGGATGTGGAGAAGTTGGAACACTTGTGCACTGTTGGTGAGAATGTTGGTGTCACTGTGGAAACAGTTCAGCGGTTCCTCTAGAAGTTAAACATAGAATTACCATATGATCCAGTAATTCCACTTCTGGGAATATATCCAAAAGAATTGAAAGCAGAGATTCAAGATTCAAACAGATATTTGAACATCCATGTTCGTAGCAGCATTATTCATAATAGCCAAAAGTTGGAAGCAACTCAAGCATCCATCAATAGATAAATGGGCAAACACAGTGTGGTATAAACATGCAATGGAATATTATTTGACGTTAAAATTGAATGAAATTCTGATACATGTCACAAATGGTTGAATCTTGAAAACATGATAAGTGAAACAAGCCAGGCACAAAAGGACAAATATTTTATGATTTCACTTGCATGTGGTAGCTAGAATAGGCAAACTCATATAGACAGAAAGCAAAATAAAAGTTCCTAGGGGTTGGGATAATGAAGGAATGAGGAGTTATTATTTAATGGGTTTAGAATTTCTGTTTGGGATGATGAAAAATTTCCGGAAATGGATAGTGGTGTTGATCGTACAACATTACGAATATACTAAATGCCACTGAATTGTGCACTTAAAATGGTTAAAACAGTTAATTTTATGCTATGTATATTTTATCACAATGCAAAAAAAGAAATACTTCATTTTAAAAAGGAAGCTTTTGTTGTATGGATTCTATAGGTCTAATTTTTTTTTTTTTTTAATAATTAACTTGCTTAACTGCAATTTTTATTTATTTTTATTTTTTTCCCTTTTTCTCTCCAAAGCCCCAGTAGATAGTTGTATGTCATAGTTGTACATCCTTCTAGTTGCTGTATGCAGGACGCCACCTCAGCATGACTGGAGAAGCAGTGCGTCGGTGTGTGCCCGGGGTCCAAACCCGGGCCGCCAATAGCAGAGCGCGCGCACTTAACTGCTAAGCCACGGGGCCGGCCCCCTACAGATCTAATTTTGATATACCTATTTGTTTATTTTTTCTTTTGTTCAGAATTATTTTATAGGAAACATACATTTCTACTTGTATCTTTTGGGTTCCCATGCGTGAAAAACTCAGTCCTTAAATCTGCTCATCTCCATCCATTAAATTTGCTCACTTGGCAATCTCAGTCATACCATTGCCTCACTCCTCTACACTGCTGCCTTCAAAATCTTCTCCCTCACTGCTAACCACACACACCAGATGCCCAGTTTTAACAGAGTGGCTACCTCATACACACATAAACCAAAAAGAATTTTATCATAATTAGGAATCTGAGTATGTTGCAAACGAAATGAGACTCTTTCTGTACTGTTGCTACCTCATAAGATATATGTAACTACTTAATTTGATCAAGCTCTCACAGGTTTAACTATACCTCCTCATTTTAATCTTATCTCACTATTTATAGCCAGCTGTGAGTTTATTTCTTTAAACAAATTGTTTTCATTCCAACAAGTCTTCTTTTCCATAATTGTCTAATTAATCCAGAGTTGGGTCTTCTATGACTCAACTCAGACTTGTCTACTCAGATAACATTGCCTGACAGTCTGACCACAACTTTCTGTTACCTATTTCCTTGTTTCTCAGGTAAACATCCACCATTCATTCTCAGGTAGCATTCACCATTCTAGGCAGTTCCAGTATTTTCTCCTTATGACCAAGAGCTGAAGTAATTATGCTTTGGGTTTAGTTACCTCAGAGACGTCTTCAATGACTAGCTAACAATTCTTTATCCTTCATGGAATCTTCTAGGCTTCTGCCATTTTCTGGGAAAAAAAAAAATAGAGTCAATGCTCTCTTATCATAATCAATGTACTTATTTTATTTTCCAATATTAAATACTATTCTAAATCTTATAGCAGAAGCAAAAAACTGATTCTAAAACAAAACTTGTTATATAAACAAATTTGACTTTAGCTATACTGCTATAAATCCATAGTGTTAATTTTGAAATTCTATTACCTTCATGTGACTCTAAGGAGTAACTATTAAGAAAATATATATTGATAGTTAAAAAGTGTCAGAGCTCTTTTCAGTAAATAAAAAATTTTGTTGTGACAGCAGACCACATTACCATCAGCCACAGATACATAATGTGAGACGAGGCACGGAGAAGGAGGAAAGCAGAACAGTTCAATTAAAAAAAAAAAAAATCAGCCGTAAGAAATTAAATAACAATACAGTAAAAATCAGTCAGTAAGTTTGTGTTATTAGGTATACAATTCATAGAATCTACTCCAAACACAGTGGGGGAGATAAAATAATGTGAACCAGAGGTTCATCCTTTATAATTGCTATCGGGTTCATAAAAGAAATATCTGAGAAAGCCAAGGCACGAAAGAGACTTTGTTAAGGTGTTAGGTACTCCGCCACCATCTTGAAAGGTGGATAGGACTGCATAAACATGGAGGAGGGCAGAAAGTCCAAGGAGGAGGAAGATCCACAGCACAGTAGGGCCTGAGGCAGATGTGATGGAGGTGATCAGAAGAACGCTGAGCTAATAGGAAGAATTGAGTTGGTACTGAATAGAGCAGCTGTAACTCAGGTGTAGTGAATTGGTGGGTGCAGGTAGCCAGTGGATGGCTTTGAAGACTAGACTCTGTATGTGAACAGTGGAGGCCCCACTGTGGAAGGGGAATTCTAGGGAGGCAAATCTAGTGACAACATGCAAAATGTTCGGGAGAGAGAGACACTATAGACAAAAGGGAGAGGGAGAAAAACAAACAGGGGATAGAGGTTGGGTCCTCATAAAGATGACTTTCCCGTGGGGCCAAGTAGGTAGAGGAGGGTACATTAGGTTCCTGCTGTATTATGGGGAGGGCCAAAGCTCTTTATTCCACACTTTGATTTGTTTTAAATCAAAACTTTTGTTTGTTTGATTTGTTTTACATTAAAATTTGTTTTAAATCATACTATTTACTGTGAGATTTCATAAACTTTAAGGTTTATTATATTTTACAATGGGAGATTTTTTTAAAGGTTATAATCAACTGCTAAGATAATGTTTTGAGCTTTTCTTGTTTATTTTTGTTAGTCTGCTCTTCATAAGCATGAAGGAAATTGCAAAAGTTACAAATGTTCCTTTGAAATTATCACACACATATTTAGGATGAAGTCAAAGAAAATTTATATAAAATAATAATAATAATAATAATAATAATAATAAACATAATAGCTAACTTTTATTGAATGTTTACTATGTACCAGCTGAAATTATAAGCTCTTACCCTGTGAAATGTTTTTAACCAGCACAAAAATCTCTATAAGGCAGGTACTATAATTATTCCAGTTTTATGGATGGAGAAACCAAGTCACAGAGAGAATAAATTTGTAGAAGATCTCAGAGCTAGCAAGTGAAAGGATCAGTATGAGAACCTGTGCAGTCTGCCTCTGAGCCCATGCTGGTAACCGTGAGGCATGTGACCCAAAAAGCACTAATAAAGGAAATCTAAAACCAAGCCTCAAAACATAGTCACTCTGCTGCATGTACATTGGATCTCTAGAACTGCGATTAACAATACTGTATTGTATATTTGAAATTTGCTAAGAAGGTAGATTTTAAATATTCTCACCATAAAAAAGTAAAAAAAAGGTAACTATGTGAGGTGACGGATATGTTAATTAGCTTGAAAGCAGTGATCATTTCACAACATATACATACATCAAAATATCAAGTTGTACCCCTGAATTATATACAGTTCTTATAAAAAAGAAGATAAAACATAGTCACTCTATTAATCGATAACAATAATGGTGATAATTAGGCTGCTGTAGAGCCTTTCAAAGACTGCTTTCACCACTCTACTATTGCATAAGGTTCTTATCACTTGACAGGAGAAACTAAGGCATCAAGAGACTATTTGATAGACTATTCTAGAAACACTGGGTTTAAGGTTGAACTTTTTTCAGGTCTTCAATACTCTTCTAGTTTACATAGCACACACATAGTTACCACTAAAGTTTAGCAAGTAACAGAGAAAAAGTAAAATGTCCCCGAAGAGAAGAAAGTCACAAGCAATCAAAACTGAGGGGAATGTCAAAATTAACAAATAGCACCTGCAGAAAATGAATAAATTAAATTCTTACAGTGCTTTATTATTTTAAATTATGGCACCACTAGCTGAGCTGGGAAGGCTTCGTTTTTTCCTGGTTATTATATCTTTAAAAATATGAATTCCATCTTGACTGCCTCTTTAAATAAGATTAATTCATAGCATTTCCCACTTAATTGCTTTATCTGTTTTGGTCCATTAGATTCTATTCAATAATATAGCTTTTATGATAAATTAAATTCTAGGGTTTTATTTTGACATCTAAGTTAATTTTTAATTCTCAAAAAAGTTCTGCCCTGTGCAATTTAGTTCTTTCAGAAGTGCTGAAAAATGATATTTGGAGCATTATAAGTTATCCATGAGACACGTATTTCACAGCCAACCAAGCTGGGCTTTCTTTGGGTTTTCTTAGGCCTGAGCTTCTCTAATGAAAGGCCTCTTTGAGGGATGTTTGTGTATTAGCTTTTCCTGAGATTTCCAAAGAGAGATTTCATCAGAGGAATTTGCTTGCTTGGTATAACACCCGGTTATCAGGATGGAATTGAATCCCCACGCTGTCTTCAGTTGAGGAACTGAAAGGCTTTTGAGTCTTCCATATGGGTAATTCTCTAGAAATTAATCTGGGTTTGACCATGGAATCAGAGCCTCTCTAAGAATTACAGGGAAAAAAATTAATATAGGAATTAGGGCTTACACGTATGTAAGAAGAGTAGGAAGAGTGAAAGTCAGGACAGCTGTAGTCACAAGGTTGGCGAAACAGTCATTGATGACTTCAGCCTGAAGCACTGAAGTGGGTGGTTGGATGAGAAAATGCTTTAATTCTCAAGTTTACAGAAAGATTCTACTACTGTCTCAGTCTACTTCGTCAGAGTGAGAGTTCATAGATGAGTCTGAGAAGCCATCTCATTTGACTTCCACAACTTCCCAAGAATAATGCCCTCTGCTCCCTTCCACCTTCTAAATCTGGAGCTATACGGAAAAGGGTATTCTGGGGAATGTAGTTCCTGGCTATCTTTAGCAATGCAGAGGAGATGTTAGATGTTGGAGGTGGTGATGCCCAGATGATAACAATGCGGCCTCTCCTGTGAGATACAGAATGAAATGGGTCATCATATTACACAACAATTAGAGTCCAATACTCTTCCACGTTGTTAATGAGACCTTATCTTAAAGTATCATACTGTATTGAAAATCAACCCAGTCATTGTCAGTTTGGGCATCTATTATGTAGCTGGCATTGTGGTAGGCACTATGAATAAGGTGACCTTATTTCTTTAAGGCATGCAATCAAATCTTCTCTGAAAAAATATTTTTAAAAACATTCTATCTCAGATTTTGACACAATTTGACTGTTGAAGTGTAGCAATAATTTCCAGGGCACTTTAATAGTTTGTTAGAATAAGAAAACGGATTATTTGAAATCAGGATTGACCCATAAATTTGAAGACATTTGAAATCATGATTGTTCCACACACTGAAAACATATGGTAGGTATAAACCTGGGGGATGCGAGAGAAAGAAAAATTCCACTACTTACATTCGGACTATTTGCACTTGAACAGCTCACGGGAAGTTGAGCCTTCTAGAGAACATGAGATACAGTTTTGTGCCTCAAAACGGTTTTTTAAAGTTTTGAATATGTATAGTTCTCTACAGTAACCATCTGTTTCCAGAATGTCTTCACTGACAAATAGTCTAGTAGACTTTGAAGTCTTTGGAGGCAGATACCATATGTAGGACGTCTTCTATGCTCACTGACTAACAAAACGCTAGGTACATAGCAGAGACTCAATAAAAGTGTATGAGATTAATATTTATAGTAATTCAAACAAGCTAGTCCTAGACTATATCAAAGACGTGTGCATGTGACCTCTAGGAAGGTGATAGCAGTGTCTCTTCCAAGATACTTCACAGTCTGGCATTTATTTTCTTGGTAAATTTTCTCACAATGGTTCAGATTGTGGCCCTTTTCCTTGCAGCCTCAGGAACCTGCCTTTGTCAGCACACTGTGACTGCGTTCATCTTTCTCAAACATATCCACTTTAACCAAACTCATGAGACTGACGAATCAACCAAGGATGTCAGTTTACTCATTTACTGGAAATGATACCTTTCTACTGGGACAATAAATTCCACTCATAGGAAATGAAATATGGAAAATCTATATGACCAATTTTTTTCTTCTTAGGGGGTAGGTGTATGTGGGATACCAGATAACAATCAAAATTGGTGAATTATATTCTGAATTATATTCAGAAAAAAAGTAGTGAATGGAATTGATATCAATCTGAAATTGGAATGGTCTTGTTAATAGGACCAGAACACATGAAATCTATTTCGTATCCATTTCTATCAGGATGGCTTTGCCAAAGAGACCAGAACACCCAAAGCCCTTTATCTAAAGTTCTCCCTACTCCGAGCAGTGTGCTGAAAGGCATTGCCATCGTGTGCTCATGTAGTCCTTATTTTTCAACACTATTCCTTCACATCTGACCCAATTCCTTGCAATTTCTATATTCTTTCACGTCACAGGCAATGGTTGAAACTTAGAAAAGAATCTTTCAGGAAGCCTTGGTCTCTCTGATCTAGTCCACGATATATGGATCTTGCCATTTAACTCTCGGTAGGCATTCTTATTTTCTTCATAGCCAAATTCCTTAACATCTAAGTATTTGCCACAATGTTAATATCCATCATTTATAAAAAGGTACATTTTGTGTCAGATGTCATTTCTCTGCTTTATATCTTTTTTTTTTTTCCTCCCAGCAGCCTTGTAAGGTGGGCACCATCAAGACCATTTGTTGATGAACAATGATGTTCAGATTGGTTAACTCTGAACCACAGTCGTACTGCGTTGTGAGTGAGCAATCCAGCAATCTGTTGACTCTAAAGCCTGTGCTCTGTAAACTCCAACAAGCTGTATTTCAAACATTGCCTGACATCAGACATAAGTTATAGCTTTCTCATTCTTTATTTAGACAAATGTTATTGAATCCAGAATAAATTAGATACTACCTTACCTATTTCCACCTCTACTATCTTCCATTCATGTCTACAACAAAAGTTGCTATGAAATGGAAATTTTCTAATATGGAATATTTTCAGAAGGAAATGTTAGAGTCGTCCTGGTTTATGTAATTGAAAATTGATTCCAAGCCCTCTACAGGCTTCTTGCTGGATCCAGTCTCTAAAGGTCAAACAGTGCTACCTATGAGTGTTCCCATAGGTTCAAGGGATGGTCTAGGGTGGCTATTAGGAAAAGGAAGCTGGGATGTCTATATGTGGCGCAGGAGGCATGCAAAACTCTACAATAGCTACTCATCTCACTGAGAATAAAGGTTGATTATGACTTCCTCTCTGTATTATGACTTACCCATCCCTACGTGAACTGGCTTCCTAGTACCCTCTGCCTGCATATCCTCAGCTCTCCCCTTTGCTCCATCACTCTAACCAGAGTAGCCTCCTCACTCTTCCTGGAACTTGCCAGGTATTCTTCCACTTTAGCGCATCTGAAATTTTCTCTGCCCAGAAAGTTCATCTCCAGGATAATATCTACATGGCATTGTCTCTCTCTCTTTCTCTTCATTTCCCACCAGCCAATCTAAAATTTCTACTCCCTCCATACAACGTGCTTTATTCCTAGAAGATTGCCTGACATATAATAGAAGCTCAATAAATATTTTTGGATGAATTAACTTAATATTCTTTCAACAACAGAGAGTGGTGAGGTGGAGAGTGTGGACACTGCACCTGATCAAGAGTCCCCTGTGACACCTGCAGAATGTCACCAAGGAAGGAGTTTTCAATATTAATAGAACTTGTATATTCTGGAAAAGCATGCATGATATAATGTTATTATTAAGAAGTGTTTGCCTGGGCCGGCCCGGTGGCGCAAGTGGTTAAGTGCGCACGCTCCGCTGCGGGGGCCCAGAGTTCGCTGGTTCGGATCCCAGGCGCACACCGACACACCGCTTGTTAAGCCATGCTGTGGCTGTGTCCCAAACAAAGTAGAGGAAGATGGGCATGGATGTTAGCCCAGGGCCAGTCTTCCTCAGCAAAAGAGAGGAAGATTGGCATCGGATGTTAGCTCAGGGCTGGTCTTCTTTACAAAAAAAAAAATAAAAAGAAATGTTTGCCTAATTTTAAAGCTTTGGAGGACTGACATATTCCTATTTGGTTGAAACATATCTGAGGACACTAGGCTTCAAACCATTTTATAGTCACCTTGAACTTATAAACAACTTTTCAGAAACTCATCTTTTTAACTCAATTAGACATTTAATCCTATACTAAATTGTGAATTCTTTTAAATTTTTGTCTGGTGCTATTATTCCCTGTACAACTAATTCATTTTGCATAAGGATGATTTTTTTCCCCCTAAGAAGAGCTCAAGTAAATTGAAGTTTGGAATAAAATATAATTATATCTTTGATATTAGGTTATATCCAGCCCAACTCTATATAAACAGAGTAGCTGAGAAGTACCTTTGAGTCAATTCTTGCTGTATTAATTCAACTCATTCAAACAAAAGTTGTTTTAATGGTTAGTGTGTGTTTGGCATTGTTCTGAGCTATAGGATCAAGAATCTACGGATGCTCAGTATATGACAAAGAACAGTGATGTTGCAGAGTTTCTCATCTGGGGTCTGTGTCAAACATAAGGAGGAATTTCGAAAAGTGTGCAGTGCTTTGGTTTTCACAGCGCTGGGTCACATTGGTACCATTAAATACTGGGCATTGATAGACTGTCATGTGTGGGACAGTCCCACAGAAGCAAGAATCATGTTGCCCGAAATGCTACTGGCACTCCCCGTTGAGAAAGACTGGTTGGGGCACGGTGGGAATGAGGTCAGGAAATAATAACTTATGCTGAAGAAATTAGACATTATCCTCTAGGTGATGGACCCTATCAAATGTGTTTATGTAAAGGGGAGAGTTGATTATCTTTAGTACTTTGGAAAGGAAACTCTGAGCTATCATAGGCACAAAGAGAAAGCAGAGAGGCCACACAGTCGAGAATTGCAATAGTACAGCTAAGGAGTCATGTCTTTTTTTTTTTTTTTAATTTTTTTTGTGAGGAAGATCAACCCTGAGATAACATCCATGCTAATCCTCCTCCTTTTGCTGAGGAAGACCAGCACTGAACTAACATCTATTGCCAATCCTCCTCCTTTTTTTTTTCCCCAAAGCCCCAGTAGATAGTTGTACGTCACAGCTGCACATCCTTCTAGTTGCTGTATGTGGGACGCGGCCGCAGCATGGCGGGAGAAGCGGTACGTCAGTGCGCGCCCGGGATCCAAACCCGGGCCGTCAGTAGCGGAGCGCGCGTACTTAACCGCTAAGCCACCGGGCCGGCCCAGGAGTCATGTCTTGTTTCTCATCTTTAGCATAGCTTTGTCAAGGGCACTGTTAGTAATAAAATCACCAAAAATAAGGAAAATTCAGGAGAGAAGAAGAGTCTATGACTCAGAAATGCTAGTAAAAGTGGCATGCCCATCTCTAAGCAGATCAGCATGCCTACGTAACGGGATATGCTGATGGGCATTCTAATCAGACCCACTTCTAGAGCTGGGAGTGTAGCCAATCTTAAACAAGCCACCTGGATGAGAATGGAGTGATATTCTAAGGAAATTCAACATTCTTTTGGATATTCAGAAGAAGACAGAAAAGGAGCACACAATGGGAAGACACATAAAATAATTGTAGAATAGTATACAAGAGTATCTACGGGAATTTGGAAATTTGTTCTACCAAAGTCTCTTGCAGTTCTTGCAATATTTCTCATGGAACCAATCATTTAGTGAACTTCCAATAAAAATCTGCTCAACTGTATTGTGACACGTGTAATATATTTTAATTTCAACTTTTGCAACAGAAAGATCTAAAATTGTTCAATCGATTGCCTAAAATATATTGAGATATCTATGTAACTAACAACATGTTAAATACTGCATTATCTGTACAGAAATAATAAATAAATAATAAATAATAGGAAATATGTTTATATAGTAGATGGAAAGAGAAATGAAACACATGAAAAAAAGAAGAAAACTAGTGCTAAACTGGAGGTATCTGATGACAAGGGTGAAAGCAATTCAGAAAGGAGCGATTAATGCAGACTGGTCCAATCAGGGAAGCCTTCACGGAGGAGAGGGGCCTAGAAGAACAGAGAGAACTTGGATAAAGGGGTAAAGAATTGGTATAAACCAAAGTGACTAAAATAAACAAATGGAGTCAAATAAGATGAACCAAGCCTAGTTCCAATTTTGGCTTTTACTTCTCTGCAATTGATCCCTTTTTGTTTAGATTTCTGATCTGTAAAGTGTGGCTAATAATGCTTATCTTCCAGGACTGCTATGAAGATTTACTAAGATAATATGTGACATAGATCCTGGAACTGTGCTCAGAATGTTTCTTCAGGTATTCTCAACCACACGTTTGTTCATTCTTGGAAGATGTATGTCTCTCCTGTATATGAGACATGTAGTTGTGTTATGAAAAACGAGAAAATCAAGGTAAACCTGTAGCTTTAACTGTGACAAAAGTCAAGATCATGAGATATGCGTTTCAAGTCAAATTAAGATCAGCCTCGATCATTTCAACCTCCTTCAGCCAGTTAGCTGAGCTCTCACACTGTGAGATTGGATGTTGCCGTACCAGGAAATAGATTTCATTTAGTTACATGTCTACCTTTTCATGAAAATTCGAGGGAAAGAAACTGTTCTCACTCCTCCATAGACATTGCCATTACCCAGATTCCTTGCACAAAAACCCCTGGTCAGAAATAGGTTCCCACATGTTAATATCCAAAATATGTAAAGAACTCATATGACTCAACATCAAAAAACAAACAACTTGATTAAAAAATGGGCAGAGGATCTGAACAGACATTTTTTTCAAAGAAGATATACAAATGGCCAAGAAGCACATGAAAAGGTGTTCAACATCACTAATTATTAGGTAAATGCAAATCAAAACCGCAAAGAGCTATCACCTCACTCCCATCAGACTGGCTATTATTAAAAACACAGGAAGTAAATAACAAGTGTTTGAGAGGATGTGGAGAAAAGAGAACACTCATACACTGTTGGTGGGAATGTAAATGGGTTCAGCCACTATGCAAAACAGTATGGAGATTCCTTAAAAAAGCAAGAATAAAACTACCGCATGATCCAGCCATTCCACGTCTGGGTATTTATCTGAAGAATACAAAAACATTGATCCGAAAAGATATATGTACCCCTATGTTCATTGCAGCATTATTCACAATAGCCAAGACAGAAACAACCAATGTGCCCATCGATGGATAAATGGATAAAGAAGCTGTAGTAAATACACACACACACACACACACACACACACACAATGGGATACTACTTAGCCATAAAAAAAAAAAGATGAAATCTTGCCATTTGCAACAATATGGATGGACCTTGAGGGTACTATGCTAAGTGAAACAAGTCAGATGAAGAAAGACAAATGCCGTATGATCTCACTCATATGTGAAGTATAAAAAAAAAAACAACGAACAAACAAAACAAAAACAAACCTATAGGTACAGAGAACAGATTGGTGGTTACTAGAGGGAAAGAGGGGTGAGGAGAGGGTGAAATAGGTAAAAGGGATCAATTGTTTGCTGGTGGGGGGAAACTAGACTTTTGGTAGTTAGCACACTGTAGTATATACAGAAGTTGAATTATAAAGTTGTACACCTGAAACTTATATAATGTTATAAATCAATGTTACCTCAATTAAAAAAAAAAAAAAAGAAATAGGTTCCCATTCAGGACACCCAACCCATCTTCACCACCAAGTATCCTTAACTAAGTTATCTACCAAATGTTTGCATCCCCCCAAATTCAAATGTTGCAACCCTAACCTTCAATGCAATGTTGTCAGGAGGTGGGGTCTTTGGGAGGTTATTAGGTTAAGATGAGTTCACAAGATCCTCATGATGGGATTAGTATCCTTCTAAGAAGAAACCAAAGACTTTTGTGGTTCTCTTTCTCTCTCTCTTTTTCTCCCTACACCCTGCTCTCTCCTCCCTGCTGCCATATGAGGATTAATTCTTAATTCTCTCCCCTCTGCCATGTACTACTTCATATTCGCTTACTTAACCCACAGTTTTCTTTTTCCCAATCTCCACCCTCCAACCCTCACCCCTTATGACCTGTTTCTTTCCATTTCTTCATTTAATTTTCTGTGCTGATTTGATCTTTCTTTGGTCAATCCCAATCATCATAGGGAGAATGGGAGCAGAGTTGGGATTGGACCAAATTGTGGTGACAGGCACTGTTCTCAGTCGGAGCAGGTGCACATACAGCCAGAGGAATGCTTCGTGTAGGCAAAGCCATCAGCTCACTTAGCATAGAAGTAGTTGCCACTGCCTTGCTCAGAGCTCACTGCTTTAAATGAAAGTCGGCTTTAAACATTCATTCAGATCGATTTATTCAAAAGTGTTTAAGGTTGAGCTGAGTTTATTACTACAGATGTGGTTAAGGCCCTTACAATTTAGCATAATGTTTCATCAGTTGCAATGCCAAATATGCCCAGGTGACATGTGGTATCTGTTGACAGGAGTATGGGGGTCTTTTACTGCAAAGCAGAGATTGGGGGAAGAGGTTTACTACAGAACTTGTTTTCATAATACTCTGAGGGGGTTAAAGTTTATGACGATTTTAAATCTTTCCTCTTGGTTTGAATTATCTTTTATTTTTTTCTTTTTGCCCATCTCTGTCTCCAAAGAAAGCAATAAGCCTGTCAAAGGAGGAATTAATTAAGCAAATCAATCAGTCAGTTTTATTAAGGAATTACAAAGCCCAAGTGGAGCATTAATTATTCAGATAATGGGACATCTCTGAGCCTTTCTTTTCAATTATTGATAAGCTGCTATCTATCATCCAGACTGCTTTAGTACTGATTTAGTTGTGAATGAAGCCAGGTCGTTCAGCCAGAGAATATGCTGGTTATGAGCTCTGCTGGAAGGCTGGAGGTAAAGGAATGGGTTAGAGCTATGTTCTCCCAGCGTGAGTGCAAACAGTAACCATCAAGAGGCACGGACCAGGACTGCACTCCAGACATGTCAGTGAAAGGCTTGCCACGCTGGTGTCATCCAACCAATCAATGATGGGCACTGAAGCAATGATGCTAGGATTTCTTTGCCTTTACCACACCTGGATCTCTTGTTGGCCTTGTAAGAACAGCTAAACAAAGTAGCGTTGTAATAAGGCCAATGTCATTGTCTCACAGCTAAGAGAAAAAAAATAGCCCTTCATTTTACATCTAGAGAAACTTTAGATTTTTTTTCTCTACAGCATCAGGGAGAAAAACATTTTTTCAAACTCAGAATTATCTGTAATACCCTTGGTTTTAACGTTTATATGTGTATTAATATGAATAGACACATAGAGGTATAGGGTTAACCTCTTGTTCTTTGTTCAACTCGTCTCTGATTTGTGTCACCAGTTCAATCACTTATTCTTTCTTTCATCAAAGATTTGTTGAGTACCTACTATGTGCTGAATCCTGACAATGCAAACACTGAGACCTCAAAGTACTCATAGTGTTATGATAAGATTTACTATTAAAGGATACTTTTTAAAATAAGATAAGCAATCGGACCTGGAAAGTAACTTCAAAATGAACAGAATCAAAGATCTCAGTGTAGCAAAGAGGATCACAGCAATAAGTAAAATAAACAGATAATTTTTTCCTCATAATCATGGAAGAAAATGTATAAAATCCAAAGGGTCCATCAAAACTTGAAAGAAACTCCTGTGGACTAAAAGGATATATGGCTGGCAAGGGGAGGAGGTGCTAGGCAGAGCTTGAGAGTTTAGGGACATTCCTGGCTCTTTATACCACTAATGGTTTTGTTTAGGACTCACTGGCCACAGGTAGACACATTTCTTAAACTTTATGTGCTCAAGCCAAATCCTGAAACATTAACAATGTATCTCAATACATAGAAAATTCAGGAGTCAGCAGCAGGTTATTGGAAAACCGTTAAGCAACATTGGGAAACTATCTACTTCTAAGTGATATCTCCCTCCCCTGAAATCTGATAGAACTTTGTATTACTCATATACCACTTAGCATATCCCATGGATCTCCAGGCAAAGGCTTTAAGTATGATGCCATATTAAAAGCTCCTTAAGGCAACACCGAAAGCGTGAGCCCTAAGATAAAACATTGATAAACTGAACTTCCTTCAAATTAATAATGCTTGCTCCTGTAAGCAAGGTCTTCTAGTTGAAGGCTATGGATTAATACTCATGCTCATCTCCTTTTGCTCATCTGCTCTCTCGACATCCCTGTGAAATTAAAAATGCTTTTAAAAGAAAGGCAATAAAAATCCAATACAAAATATAAAAACTAACAGCAAAGGTAATGTGAGTCAAATCATCAGTTTAAAAGAAATACCTGTAAATTTCTAGAAGCTGGAAAGCAAACAGAGGAGGTGTAACTGACACGGAAGGACAGAGAGCACCACTGGTTTGAGAGCACATGAAAGGATTTGAGGGCAAGAAGAGAACGCTTCGTTGTGTTTCTTGTAGCACCTAAAGAAGTTCCAGATTCAGAGAAAGTCTGAATATGGAATAGTTTGTTTCCTACTCCCTCAACTAGCTTCCCCTGCATGTAGTGGGGTTGCCTGCACATTTTACCCCTCATTCTGATTTCTCACTCCATCATTTTGGCATCCCTTCTAGTGACTATAGTGGTTCTTTGCCTGTTGTGGCTCCTTTTAAACATTTGTTCAATGAAACAGGCCTATGGACCATTCATCTCACACTATACTCAACCACCTTCAGGGCCCCGCCTAATCTGAATTATCAGATCATCTGGCTGGCATTTAGGAATACTGCTATGTGCTAGCCACCATGCTCAGTGGTTACAAGAATTCAAATTAAGCCAATTAATATGTAAAGAATTTTGACAGCTTCACCCGTAACTCCATTCAAAGTTTAGTTGCAGCACCATCAGTTTTTGCGATTTCACCTGCGTCAAGGCGGCTGCCCACTAAATGACAAGGAGACAGTGGGATATTGGTGACCTCCCATAGAACAGTGCCACCCATCATGTAAAACTCAAATTCGTGTCCTTACATTCCTAGACTATTTCCCTTTTCCTACCTCTGCTTCTGGTGATATGAAAAGCAATGCCTTTTAAGATGGAATTTGACTTTTATAAATCAGTTTGGTATAGAATTTTAAGGTGTGAAAGAATTGGTTGGAAAGGTATCCTGTTGTGTTCTTTGTCTTTTGTTTTGAAAGTGACTTGCATCTATCCCTCCCTGTCCACCAGCACAGCATTCTAAGCCTCAGTGAGCATCACGGCACTCTGGTAATACTGTTAGACTTTCTTATCTTTCCAACTCTGGCACACCTCCTTCTGTGACATCCTCCTTCTGCCTCTTACCTCTGCTTCCTCCAGATGACACGATCTCTCTCTCCTGCCCTTCTCAAAAGCACTGACTTCAACTTTGACTGCAAAAGGATCCATTATATTTAAGGGATGGGGTAGTAAAGAGAACAGAACATTTGGCCTTTGTTTTGAACTTAAAGATTCTTGGCAGAGTAGTGGAGTCTTTTGTAAGCTCTGTTTGGTAGTTTTCTTGCTCTGGCTTCCTCATTTCACTCTTTGTTAAAAAGGTGAGGATGAGGCGGTTTCGGTATTTAGATACTTTTCAAAGCTAATTTTGTGTCAAAAGCTGCATCCACAAATATTGTAAATACAACCTCTTAATAAGAAAAACCTGAATTGATTGCTTAATGTTGGGAATACCACCTTGCAAAGTTTTGGCAGTGTCTGGTGGGGAGAAGACAAGGTCAAAATTTATTAACTCTAGGCAAGTCTGTCAAAGTTGGGGTTTGATGAGGATTGGGTAAGGATTATGATACAACAGTCCAGGATTGATGGAAACAGCAAGGTGAGTATTTTGAGGCAAGGGATTCAAAGAATTTTAGGGCATAAAATGTCGATGTTTTCCACTGAAAAGTTGAGGCTTTCAGGAAGTTCTTGTAATGAACAATCAAAACATTAGCCGAGGCAGGAGACTTTTGAAAGAATTATGTCATGCTAATGAAGACCTAGCAAGAGCAAAGGTATGCTAACAAAGACAGAGGAATGGCTCAGTCTTGTTAGAATAGAAGGTAATGTGTGGTTTCCTTCTCAGTGCCAAAACCACCTGGAGATTGATGGTTTTGGTTCTCATTTGTCACCACATCTGTCAGTATTCAGATAATTATTAAATTTTCTGATTATTTTGCCCATTTGTTTTGGAACTTTATTCATTGCCTCTAGATCATACTCATTTATTCTACTCAGTGACTTTGAGGACATTGACGCTTGGCTGGCCTGAGTGTGAATCCACGCTCTACCATTTCCTAGTAGTGTGACTTCAGTCAAGTTACTTCGTCTCTCTGAACTTCAGTTTCTTTGTCTGTAAAACTGGAATAATATTATTTACCTCAAAGAATAGTAGCCCAAATTAAGAGAGAGGGATTTCACAGTGTTAAGATCTCTTTGTGTCACTGCTATGTATATACATTTTTACTGTGTTTTTCATCCTTATTCCTTTGGTTTATGTCTAAGTCCTCATTTCTAGACATTCATTTGCCTAAAAATTTGGCTAAATTTGCCCTCCCAAGACTTGCCACACTTCCAAGGGACTGACAATTTTTTGTGAACATCTCATGTATTATTTGGCTCATTCATCTGATATTTATGCAGCCTCAATCATGGTGAATTGGAAAGAGCACTGGAGCTTAAGTCAGAAGTTCCTGACTTAAGCCTTAACTCAGCTACTAGCTCTGCCTATGACCTTGGGCTACAATAGCCATGCTGAAAGGTTGGCTCAGTTAGATCTTTAGATCTAAATCAAACCCTGCTGAGTGTCTGGTCTCTGAAGCACTTCTCCAAAAAGCCATTCACTCATCCAAACAATTTGGCCAACAATTCCATGGAGTTTCCTGACATACCTCCATGGTATTTTTCTAATTTTCTGAGCATGGTTTGAAAACTACTGTCATGAAACCATGACATTGACTTAACAAAACTCATCTATTTTTCTTTTCGTTCATTTATTCCACAAATATTTACTTTCAATGAGTAAGTGCCAAGCTTGATAGGAAGTCAATAAAAATGATCCTAGGGATAAAAGATAATTGTTTCTTTGCCTTAGAAGTCTTATGATTCTCAAGTCCTCAAAATAAAAACAAAGCCTCTGTGCTTTTCCATACGACCCCCTAAACATACACACACACACACACACACACACACTTACATCACCATCCATAGCTGCCAAACTTCACAAGTTCCTCCATCTCTGTGCTGCCTGTTTATGAAAAGAGCGCCCCTCCAGGGGCCCTGAGGCCAGGTCTCCACTACACAGTCATTCTCAATTTGTCTCAGCTGTATTATTTCTCCTACCAGCCATTTCAGGGTACATTGCAGCCCTCTGCCTTTTCTCCATCGTTCCTCCAGTCTCATTTATTTTTTAGTATTTTCTCAACAGTTTCTCCAGACGCTCTCATTAAGAGCTGGGTTAATTAACCGCCTGTTTCTGAGCAGTGGAGCTGTGGTGAGCTGCACGGCCCTGCAGGAGGGCTCCCCTTTCATAGGAGGAAATCGGCCCCGCGCCAGTCAACTCACACACCTGCAACAGCTCACAACCGACCTGGCACCTACTCAGCAAAGTTGTTTTTTTCTTTTTTAAGCTTCTGCTGTTTTTTCCAGACAAGGATACACCATGGCCCCAATCATCCCCACTCACTGACAATACCAGTGATTGAAATCTCTCAGCCCCCAGAAGCGGAAGCTATTAACTTTGCAGACATGTTTTCCATGCTACAGGCCCAGTAGGCACTTAGCAGATCCTCTCTGAGATGCTCTGGTTCATGACTAAGAGCAGCTGATGCAGCCAACGCCACAGAGAGCCGTGCACTGAATCAAGAGCGAGGGATCACTGGGCTGTCCTGGATATCTGAAGTATCTGAAATGGTACCTCACCATAACACAGCTTTCCCCCCCAGTTTTATATCCAAGCCAAAATGTATTTTACTCTCTTCTCCTAGATCCTAGCCTAGCAAACTTTTTTGGGTCACAGTTGTCGGAACAAGTATTCAGTTCCGAGCTCCATTTTTATAGGAAGAAAACAGTAAAATAAAACTCTCTCCCTGACCCATTACCTGTATAGCTAAGACATGAATCTAATATTTTGCCCAGCCCTGGCTGAGTCTGTCTAGGTTGAGATAATTGATAACTGAGATAACTCCTCCTTCATCTATCTTTGTACATCCTGTGGATAAACTTCTTAGAATAACGTTTTAAGTGATGAGATATTTTCTAAGTTTCTTTCCTTGCTTTTAAATAACAGTAGTGTATCACTTTATAGTTAGCAAAACACTTTCAACCCACCAGCTTATTTATTCCTCAATTGAGTGAAAGTGTTACTATCATCTGAGATTTAGGAAGACTTGTCTGAAGTCGCCCAAATAACAACAAGAAACCAAAATTAAGATAGACCCTCCAATTTCAAATCCTAGGCTCTCGTTCTTATACCAAACTGTCTTCCTCTTCTCTCGTCCCTAAAAAAAGATGTTTTAAATGTGTGATATTTTCTGTTTTCAGAACATCTTCATGTACATGGTTGCCACATCCCACCCAATGCAAGAATCCCTATCCTCCTATACCTGAGAGACAGCTAGCCCATCTTCTGGCTGTTTCCAATGTGGACCATCCCACTGGATGGGTCTAACTTATCATTGCAGTACTGCACACTACCTAATGTAAGTCTAAAAATAACAACCAAGCAAGTACCTGTGGCCATGATACTAATTTCATAAATAGGAAAATTAAGCTCCTAAGTTTAGTGATTTCTCAGCTGCTACTCATGAGATGACCACTTTTCTGCCTCTAATTGTGGCTCTCAACCAACCCTTTGAATGGAAGTATAAGAGGGTATAGAAGTAAAACATCCTTACTCTACTACCTCTCTGGCTACTACCTCCAGCACACAGCTAAATACTCCTTGCTGTTTTGCTGTCCACACTAAATCTAATGGCCATTGTTAACCAAGCAGAAGGGACTGTCCCCATTTCTTTCACAGAAACTAGTTAAGTTTTCTCCAAGGAAGATTTCAGAACTATCATGTCCAAATATTTAAGTGTCAGATTCAAAGCCACACAAGCTAGAGTGAGTAATGGAATTACGTTCCTGCTCTAGTTACTTTATTTTCCTGTAACATTAAAAAGGAGAGTGACTTTACTTCCTAGGAGTCTGGAGGTGGCGGGGGAGTGGGGGGAAGCAGTACAATGGATGCTCCCTAGGCCTTCGGGTTTAACCTCAATGTTCACTTCCTCCATGACCAACCCTCGCCTTCACGTCTCCACACTGCAGGCCTCTCCCTTCTATTACCAACCTCTCCTTGAGTCCGTTCCCCGCTTCCTAGAGCATGGCACAGAAATTCTCAAGGCCTAAATCTAGTTATATAGCTGATAATTTACTTAGTCTCCTCTCTCTGATAAATATCAAAGCTATTCTTCACCTGGTTTCTGACAAGAGGAGGACAAAACTTGAGTCTCACTATTGTTGAGAAGTTACTTGAGAAGTGATACATATGAAAAATTAATATTATTCCTACTTACATAATTCTTTGCTTTTATTACAGGTGAGCCAATAAAACTAATATTATTAGGATGTCAAAGCATCAGTCTGCTCTGGTTGCATCTCCAAGCTTTCCCAGCCACATCTTTGATTAAGGGAAGTAGGCTCAAATCTCATCTCTTGAAGCCCTTAGCTTTTCTCAGGACTACTGAAAGCAAAACAAGGGAAATAAGATTTCATAGCTAGAGAACAGTAGAGCACAGAATCAAGCCAGGTCTTCCGATTCTATATCCCTCCTGTGTGACTCTGTGCGAGTCACTAAACACAATCTGGCCTCAGTCATCTCACAAGTCAATTGAAAAGAGGAGCTAGGATGATTTCAGAATTTCCTCTGGCAATAAAATCCTCAATTTTACTTCATAAGGTAGCATGTTCCATTGCTGAATGACTCATAGTATAAGAGAAAGTTATTTTTTCCATTGAGCCAAAATTCACTCACTTTCTACAAACTGATATCAACTATACTGCTCTCCCTTCCCCCTCCTCCACACAATAGTACCTCAAGTGCTTGGGGAAGCTTCCACTTTTCCTAAAGTTACCTCCTCCACAGGCTAATTAATTTTCTCAGCAGTGTACATGGCTTGGACTTGATACTTTGTGTTAACGTCTTGAATAGCTTTGATACATTCATTAAAATATACTATGGCTTTTTAGGGTTGGACCTTCTTTACAACCTATGGACTGCTTTGCTTCTTTTCTAACATTATTCCTCCTTCCAGAGGATTACATTTTTTTCCCTGATGACATAAGAAACACAGAAAAATGCCGTCAGTCAATCTATGCTATGGAATCTCTGACCTCTTGAGACCCCAGCTTCTCCGCACTCCAGACGCTTGCCCCAGACCCTTTGAGCAGGACTGTATGAGAGACCAACCTCTGTGCAATACTACTGACGTCTTGGAGAAGAGAGATGGGTAAGGTTGGGAATCTGGGAATTTGGAGAAATAGTAATCTCATCTTTGGGTGAAATAATAAACACCCAGTCAGTGGTGAAAGTGGGACTAAACCTGATACCTGTCCGACTCTAAACCCCAAGCTTTAACCATGAGACTATGAAGGGGGATGAGGAGGTCATAATGGAACATGAAAATAAATTCAAAAGTAGTATAGCGATATCTCTGACTCCAATTTAAACTAAGTAAATGAAAACATCCCAACTCTTAGCTGAAAGACTAAGGATGGATTGAGCAGGTGACTCATGGTAAAGAAATAAACCAGAGATACCTTTGATTGTGATGAGGATGGAAGAGTCAGAACATATAGACAGCTTTCAGCATATCTCCCTTCTGTCTGCAAGCCCGAGAGCAGTTTCCAGCTGAGCAGGTAGAAACATGGATATGGAGTGACCTTATGGATCAATGTCTTGGTTTTCCTGCAGCCTTGCTGGTTGCTCCTTCTCAGGCCCCATCTCCTGATTTCTAAATGCCTAACTGTCCAGCCCTCTGCACTTAACCCTCAGCTCTCCTGTATCTAAATTCTCTCCCTAAGTGTCCTCCAGCCTAAGCTAAAATCAGCCTTTCAGTCTAAAATCATGGAGGCCAAAATTTGGTAGTAGTACAGCCTAAACTTACCGTCTGTCAACCAGTTTCTGATACCTCATGTCTTTTTCTCTCTTACTATTAAAACTTCAACTCTTTATTTGCTGCCTTTTATTAAAATGAAGCTGTGTTTCAGAGAATAGCATTAACTAGGTTTTTAGTTATCAATATGTTGGTGTGAATGTATTTACCCAGGACCTTCCTTGAGGCAAGAGAGAATGGTGATAGAAAGTTCAGCCAATGTGTAAAGCACAATCTCAGATGTGCAGTTCTTGATGGGATGCCCTCAGAAAACCAGGATGCAGAATAGGAGAGATGTGAGAAGGAGAGGAGAAGCAGCTCATGGGACCAGGAAGGAAACTGGGGAATGTACACTCTAGTACATATCTCTGCACTGGTACTCTGCTAAGCATCCTCTGGAGTCCACCTCATTTGATCGCCACAAAGATCTTACAATATAAATATTGTTATCCATACGTAATAAGTTATCGTAGAAACATTCTCAGAGAGGCTCATTAATATATGCCAGATTACTGAGCCAATCCACAATGATGCAGAGATTAGAATCTAAGTTTTCCTCCAAAATCCATCCTCTCTGTCACCTTTCAGCCTGCCTCCCTAATAAGAGCAATACTTAGCACCTTGGAGTGATATTTCAAGTGACATCTATTAGATGACAAGAGATACTACTAAGTAAATCTGTTAACTGCTGCCCCATCACTGTATCTAGCAGGCCCATCTTTGGTAAATCTTGAAGCCAGAACAGCTTGTTGATAAGATTTCCACCTTTTTCTTTCCCTTCTGCTCTAGGTACCCACTGCTGTCCTTCTTTCTCTTGCACAAATCCATGTTTAGTTACCTTCTAGACAATGTAGTTTCTTATTCTCTCCCCATCTACTTTCCCCTAAAATGTGGATATACTCTTCACTCAGAAGTTGTGGGAACATTTGACAATCACTGCCATAGTGAACCACATTTCCTGATGAGAGTGTGGCATATTTTTCAGACATGCTAGGTTAAAAAAAAAATCTGAGAATCATTTGTTTTATATGACAAGCTTCTGAAGAAGAGTTTGCATTTCGGCAGGGATTAGAGCACTGATAAATAAATGACAAGCAATAGGATATATTGGAGTATATGAGGAAGCCATTTGGTGTAAAACGAATTTGGCCTGAACTTGTTTTTCCAAAAGGGCATGATGTGGCCGTTGAGCATGCATTGTATACCTGCTTTAAGTATTTACTATGTCCCATAGACAAGAACAAATGCCCTTAAAAATAAGAATGTAACTTCCCCCACGTTGGCATTTCCTTAAGGATGAGTATCTCTCCCTAGGCTAAGGATTGATTGCTGAACTGCTGTGACCACCCACCTTGACACCACCAACCTGCTGCATTCACAGAAATGCTGTGCCAGCAAAGCAGTCTCGTGACTATTGTAAAAGGAACATTCCAATCGTATGTGATACATGTTCTTTGACGGTATGTAACCACTCTGTACACTCCACTTCTTTGGAGTGCCCCATTCCTTTGTGAAAGGACTCTCCTGGGCTATATGGTCCTCAGATCTGGCTCATAATACACTCACTACAATTTTGATTTATAAATTAGTTATGGATTATTTGCATCAACAGCATAAAACTAAAGGAATAAAGCTTGAAATGTAAGTTTCCAGGCACATGGCATTGGAAAGAAAGAGTGAAGAATTCACATTGGCATTCCAAGATCCCTGAGATCATGTCACAGAGGCATAAGGTTAGTTCTTGGGTTAAATACTGATTCTTAAATATATTTTCTTGCATTATAGAAAATCAAACTTATTTTACAATCCTTAAGGCACTGTTTCCTAAAGAGTAAAAGGTAGGTTTTCATTTCCTCTACATTGAGCCCAACCCCAGCACTCTGGCCACTTCTTCCAAGTTCTGGAGCAGGGGGCTGTATTTGAAAGAGCTGCAGCAAATGTTTAACCCCAAGTTTTTATGCCACTTTGCTTCCTTTTTTTCTCAGTTCATGCACATGACCCATATCTGTAGCTGTAGCTGTGTTGACTATTTTTTTCTTTAATAATTCTTTCACCGTAAGCATGATTCTGGCAGTCAGCCACATTACAATCTTCTGAGACTGGCTGCATATCAAACCACTAGGAACTTTGGTCTGTACCCAGGGAGATCACTCTGGGGGGTTTCAATCCTGACTTGGCAAGTTGATGTTGGACAAATTATTTAACTTTTCTGGGATACATTTCTTCGTCTATAAAATAGAGGGAACAGTGCATTGGAAATGTCCCATATCATATCTGTTTCTGCTGATAGCATTTTCTAACTTTCCAGAAGTGGCTCAATGAATCAAAACTTTTTTTGCTTTAGCCCCAATTTTCTACTTTGGCCATATAAGAGGTCTTACAAAAGGATTCCTACAATTTCTCATGGTATTATATAAGACTTTATTTGCAGACCACAAAGTCTTCCCACAGACCATTTTAAATCAAGTTATGAGTACAAAGCTGTGCAACATTTATAGGATGGATGTTATCTGTGGCTAAACGAACTTTGTTCTGTTTGGATTTGACCCAAAAGTCAAAACATGAGTTGCATTGATGTGTATTGTTGCATAATCCAGCAGGAACTTCTCTTCAAAATTTTTTGCATTAAATACAATCATCTCAAGAAGCTAACAAAGTACTTGGAGCTTATGACTTTGAAAGTCTTGCTCAGAACATGAAACGCTATAAGCATCCCCTTCCTTCCCAGTATAGTGTGAAGGACATGAAAGTGAGGACTGCAGTGGGCACAGTCTAAACGACAACGTGGCTGACCCCAAAGATATTAAAATTCTATTCTCTTAAATGCCTAATCTCATCCACCTCAAGACATTAACTTTGTGCAATCATTTAAATTTTGTCTTGAGATACAGAATAACTTGGAATATTTATTATGAAATCATTGATATAGTGAAAAATATCCTGTAAGGGTACAAATAATTCTGGATTTTATTCTTAGTAAAGTTTATTTCTTTCAAGAGTAATTATTTTGATTTCTTCTCTTTCACAAATAAAGATTGCTGTAATTACTCCATTCTTTGAAATAGATTCAGTGAAATAAATCATTATTTTCCTTGAAAAAGAAATAGAGGTAATAATAGAAGCTAGCTCATAGAGTTGAGGATTAAATACAATAATACATAATATAAGGAGCAATTTACAGCACTTAGCAAATAGCACATATTCTATACTCAATTAATGTTAGCTATTAATAAAATCCACATTTCTTAATCCACCATTCTTCCTTGTCACAAGATTCTGCTACTCTCAGAAAGAAAGGAAGATCCCTTCCTTTAGAGCATTATAAACATTTTTAGGAGTCCCTTGTCTGAATATCTGCTTACTGTAAAAATAAATAAATAAAAATTAAAAAGTCATTATAAACTGACTACTCAGTATTTGTTCTGCAATTTACACTCTGTGAAACAATCTCACTGGTTATTCAGAAGACCTTCTGCTAGAGGATGGAATTCTCTTCCAAGTTATAAGCCAAATTGTTGGGGTCATAGATGCCAAATATCTGACCCAACTCCAAGAGTAAGTCAAAGGAAACAACAATTCTAGGTGCTATAAAGACATTTGCACCAATGAGATTAACTCATTGTTTAAGCCTAGAAAGACTCCATTGTCAATCAATTCAACTAGATTGTGCTGACCTCACTAGGATGTGAATGAAGCCATCACAATAAAAAGTACCTCATGCATTTACTATGTATATACTCTGGGAACGAACTCGGCAGTATCGTTTCAATTTTACCTGGCCACCCCAATTTTGTAAGAGCTTAACCTGGAAAATTCCCTGTAATGTTATCTGTGTCATCTGACAGTCTGTCCCTCAGGAATGAAAGCAATCTGATAATCTCATTACACTAAGGTGTTAAGGACATCATGCTTTAGCCTTACCAGAAGGAATTGCCTTTTAAAAGAGGAGTCTGGACAGGGCAGTGGTTAATCAAAAGCAGCGAAGATTGATAAACTTCAAGACATCAGTAGATGAGATATTGGAAGAAAGGGAAGTAGTTGGCATCCATCAAATCATATCACTTAAATGACTCTTCTGAATCATAGAGTGTATTTGTAGCTATTTATTCATTTACACAAATGTATTTTGTGAGAACTTAGTGTTGTCAAGTTATAAATTTGCAATCATAAACAAAGAAAGCAAGATAGACATTCAACAATAACGAATTACTCTAAGGACAAAGGGTAATGAGAGTATGTAATCAGGACCTGAAGAGGTTTGGGGAATCAGAGAAGGCTTCCTGGAAAGCTTCTTACTGAGTTCTAGTAGAAGTTGTATAGGAAAGAGAGTTTGAAAAGAAAGATGAAAAAACATTCAAGCAAAAAGTCTACCTGATATGAAGGCCCTGAGGTGTGAGAAGCATGCCCCCCATAAAGCGCTGCTTGAGAGGAGATGGTATGAATAAACACACAGTGAAGGAAGGGGCTCAACAAAAGATGAATGAGGTAGGCAACAGACAGAGTGCCCCAGGTTTTATTTCTACCTAAGGTCAATGGAAGCCACAGAATATTTAAAGCAAGGGAGTGATTTGTTTATATATGTACCTCTAGAAAGATACCTCTGGCTTCCTTGTGAGGAAGGGGTTAGATGGGAAAAGGAGAGTAAGTGGAAAGAGATCACTTAGGAAGCTGTAGCAGAGGCCTGGTGAGTGATGACAGGAGCTTGGACCAGCGTGGAGGCAGGAGATGAAAAAGAATGGGAGGATTTGAGAGGCAATTACAAGGTAAGAACCAATATTCTGTGCTTGATTGTATATGGAAGCTGGGAGCAATGGCGATATCAAGAACAACTCCCAGTTCTCTGATTTGTTGGATTAGTTCTCAGCTGGATGGGTGATGGTGCCATTTGCACATGCGTGACTTTCAGGGAATTCTGCGTGTTTCTGGTTCCAGATGGCTCTGTGAGTTTGCAATCTGATCACCCCCTCTGCTTTGCCACATAGTAATTATGGACAAAACATATAATGAGAAAACCAAAAAACAAATAACTTGGGAAAAAATAAAATAAATATTTCCATCGACCAGAAATAGAACAGAAACACAAAATGAAGACAGAGGCTAATGTGACAGAGCTTCTCACCCCAGATTTAAAAACAGATACTGGTAGCCAGCAATTTTAATTCTCTGGGGCAAAGGAGACTAACTGCCCTGCATTTAGAGAGGTGACTGGATCCAGGCTCTTTGTTTGAAAGCACAGGAGGGGACACCCATTGGTACAAACAAGCTATGAGAAAAAAAAAAAACTGTTGACTATTAACACCTGGTTCCAATCAAGTGAAATGAAAACCTACATGCTCATTAATATCAAATCTTTACAGAAGCCTTATAAGTAACTGCACGAAAGTGGAAACAATCCAAATGGCTCTCAACTGAAAAATGGATAAACAAACTGGTCCATTTATACAATGGTATACTACTCAGCAATGAAAAAGAATATAATGTAGATACACACCACGACATGCATAGAATTAAAATTCATGAAGCTAAGTAAAGAATCCATTTTCAAAAGACTACATTCTTTATGATTCCATTTATGTGGCATTCTGGAAAAGGCAAAACTATTGGGTTGGAGAACAGATCAGTGGTTTTCATGGGTTGAGTGGGTGGAGGATTTGACTATAAAAGGGCAACAAGCGTTGGTGAAAGAATTGACAAATAGATCAATGAAACAGAACAGAGTCCAGAAATACGCTTACATAAATATAATCAACTGATCATTTACAAATGAGCAAAGGCAATACAATGGAGGAAAAAAATATCTTTTCAACAAATGGTGCTGGAACAACTGGATATCCACATGCAAAAAAAATGAATTTAGATACAGACCTTACAAGCTTCACAAAAATTAACTACAGATGAATTATAGATTTAAATGTAAAATACAAAACTATAAAACTCCTAGAAGATAACATAGTAGACAAGCTAAATGACCTTGCGTTTGACAATGACACCTTTTTTTTTTGAGGAAGATTGGCCCCGTGCTGACATCTGTTGCCAATCTTCCTCTTTTTTCTCTCCAAAGCCCCAGTACATAGTTGTGTGTCATAGTTGTAGAGTTGTGCTCTTCTATGTGGGATGCTGCCTCAGTATGGCTTGATGAGCAGTGAGTAGGTCGGTGCCCAGGATCCAAACCAGTGAACCCTGGGCTGCGGAAGCGGAACTTGTGAACTTAACACTACACCATTGGGCCAGCCCCCTGGCAATGACTTCTTAGATACAACACCAAGGGCATGACCCATGAAAGAAAGAATTGATAAGCTGGACTTCTTTAAAATAAAAAAAAGTTCTGCTCTGCAAAAGACACTATCAAGAGAATGAAAAGACAAGCCACAGGGCCGGCCTGGTGGCTTAGCGGTTAAGTGCATGCCCTCTGCTACTGGAGGCCCGGGTTTGGATCCCGGGAGGGTTTGGATCCCGGGAGCGCACCGACGCACCGCTTCTCAGGCCATGCTGAGGCCATGTCCCACATACAGCAAGTAGAAGGATGTGCAACTGTGACATACAACTATCTACTGGGGCTTTGGGGAAGAAAAAAAGGAGGAGGATTGGCAATAGATGTTAGCTCAGAGCTGATCTTCCTCAGCAAAAAGAGGAGAATTAGCATGGATGTTAGCTCAGAGCTCATCTCTCTCACAAAAAAAAAAAAAAAAAAAAAGACAAGCCACAGACAGGGAGAAAATATTTGCAAAAGACAATGTCTGATAAAGGATGTTATCCCAAATATACAAAGAACTCTTAAAATTCAACAACAAGAAAACAAACAACACAATTAAAAAGTGGGCCAAAGACCTTAACAGACACTTCACCAAAGAAGATATACAGATGGCAAATAAGCATGTGAAAACATGCTCCACATCACATGTCATCAGGGAAATGCAAATTAATACAATGAGATACCACTACAAACCTATTAGAATGGCCAAAATCCGAAACACTGACACCACCAAATGCTAGTGAGAATGTGGGGCAACAGGAACCCTCATTCATAGCTGGTGGGAATGAAAAATGGTAAAGCCACTTTTGAAGACAGTTTGGTGATTTCCGACAAAACTAAACATACTCTTACCATATGATCCAGCAATATTGCACCTGGGTATTTACCAAAGAAGTTGAAAACTTATGTCCACACAAAAACCCACGCACATTAGTTTACAGCAGCTTTACTCATAATTGTCAAAACTTGGAAGCAATTAAGATGTCATGCAGTAGATTAATGGATAAATAAATTGTGGTATATTTAGACAAAGGAATATTATTCAGTGCTAAAAGAAAATGAGTTATCAAGCCATGAAAAGACATGGAGGAAACTGAAATGCATATTACGAAGTGAAAGACGCTAATGTGAAAGCTTATATACTATATAATTCCAGCTACATGGCATTCTGGAAAAGGCAAAACTAAAGAGACGGTAGAAAGATCAGTGGTTCCAGGGGGCTAGGGGGAGAGAGGGATGAATAGGTGAAACACAGAGGATTTTTAGAGTAGTAAAACCACGTTGTACGATACCATAATGGTGGATACATGTCATTATAAATTTGTCCAAAACCCATAGAATGTACAACACAAAGAGTGGACCCTAATGTAAACTATGGACTCTGGGTGATAATGACGTGTCAGTATAGGTTCATCAATTGTAACAAATATACCACTCTGGTGGGGGATGCTGATAATGGAGGGGGCTATGCATGTGTGGAAGCATAGGATGTATGGGAAATTTCTCTGCCTTCTGCTCAATTTTGCTGTGACTATAAAACTGCTCTAAAAAAATAAAGTTCTTTTTAAAAAAAAGGCCATAGGAAGGAATCTGTGTATGTGTGGAGAGGGGGTGTGTGTGATGGAGCTGTTCTTTCTCTTGATTGTGGTGTTGATTATAAGATTCCATGCATTTGTCAAGACACTGAACTGTACACCAAAAACAATTAATTTTGCTATATGTTAATTTAACAATAAATAAAAATTAAACCTGATTATGGCTTTCGGATCATGTGCAGAAAGGCACAGGCACAGACTCTATATTGGGAACTGAACCAAGACACCCGTTGGCTCTGTGGCTGGATCTGCAAGGCCTTTAATACCTGCACTTCTGAGACCTGGTCCTGCAAGGGCTACCCGGTCCTGAAGCTGTTGCAAAACTACTAGGATGAAGAGATGAGCACAGGGGTAGAAAGAGGTCTAGAAAAAAAAAAGAGAGAAATCTCCCCCCCAAAATATGCCTATAATTCAAAATTTAAAACACATGAAAAAATATCTAATACCAAGTAGGTGAAAAAAAAAACCCGAAAATCCTACCAGAAATATAATTTCTCTCTATAAAATTAAAGTTATAAGATAGTTAGATAAAAAATTTAAGATAATTATGTTTCAGATGTTTAAGTATAAAAATGATGACGTACCTTTCATTACTTTAGAAAAAGAAATTATGAAAAAATTCAAAGAAATAAAACAAATATATGTGAATACAACATGTAACATGTATATAAAAAGGAAATAACTAGAAAATCTTGTTTGATCAAAATATTTTCATTAATATAAAATATTATATTAGTAATGCAAACTCAAAATAGGTCACAATCACAATAATACTTAGAGAGTTGGAAAAAAATTGAAAAATTCATCCCCAAAATACAGCACAGAGAAACAGAGGTGAAATGAGACTAAGATACTATAACAAGGAGAAAAACAGACCCATTTAAGTCACAAACTCAGATGCAAAAATGAAAACCAAAATATTATCCAATTGAATCCACTATCATACAGAAAACATAATACATCATGAACAATTTGAGTTTATCTCAAAAATGCATATTAATAGATTAAAAGAGAATATCTATATAATTATTTCAATAGATTCCATAAAACATTAATAAAATATAAAGCCATCTTAAAAGTTTCTAGCAAACTGGGAAGAGAAGAAAACTCTCTAAAATGAAAAAGTGTATGTTTGTGTGTGTGTGTGTGTGTGTTTGTGTGTGTGTGTATGTGTGCACAGCAAGCAGCGTCATAAGCATGAAATGTTAGAAGAATGAGGAATGAGATGATACACCTACGTTCATCCATTCAACTCCTTGACCTTGTATTGGAGATCCTAGCCGGTGCAATTGAAAGAAAAAAGCCTTACAGTTTGGAAAAGAGGAATAAAAATCTCATTATTGTAAATGATATGAGACTTTGTGTGAAAAATTTAAAGAAACTATGAATAAATTTTAGAATCATAGAGGAGTTTAGCAAGACAGCTGGATAAGAAGATAACTAAACAACAGTCAGTTGCATTCCTAACACCAATAAAAGGCAGACAATATCATAAAAGAATACCAAGTAACTAGGAATAAATCTAACAAACCATAAGCAAAACATGTAGTAAGAAAATTATAATATTTTATTTATTTAGAGTTATTACAATGAAGAAAGTGTTCAAAGAAGGAAAAGATGAATATTCTAACGCTGTCAATTATTTCTCTAATTTACCTATAGATTTGATAAACCGAAGTTTTAAAAATATGTATTAAAAAAAAAGAGCCAAGGGCCAGCCCTGTGGCTTGGCGGTTAAGTGCGCGCGCTCCACTGCTGGCGGCCCGGGTTCGGATCCCGGGCGTGCACCGATGCGCAGCTTCTCCCACCATGCTGAGGCCGCGTCCCACATACAGCAACTAGAAGGATGTGCAGCTATGACCTGCAACTATCTGCTGGGGCTTTGGGGGGGAAAATAAATAAATAAATAAATTTAAAAAAAAAAAAAAAAAGAGCCAAGAACAGTCAAGACTTTTAAAGAAGAGTGAGGAGAGAGGACTGGTCTTCCCAGGCATCAAATCTTATTACAAACCTACAGGAATTAAATCCATAAAGGCCTGGCATAGGTAGAAACAAATTGACAAAAGGAATAGAAAAACAGCCTCAAAATAAGCTCATGTATATAGGATCAAGGTGGCTTGTCACACTAGTGGATATATATGGCAATATTTATTAAGTGGAGTTTTAAAATTGACTATACTTGTGGGGAAAAAAATGCTATTGGACTTGTTACACTATATACAATAAGTCAACTCCAGGTGTGTATGTGTATGTGTATGTGTGTATTTAAAAGTGCACTTTGAAATAACTTATGTGTCTAATATGAAATTGTTGCAATGGAAATTGTAAAATATTTAGAACTGAAGGACAAAAAGTAATGTAACCAAATTTGGGAGTTACAACTAATGTAGGACTAGTGGTACATTTAGCATTAGAGGAAATAATTTAGGAACAATTTTAAATAGGAAGAAAATAATAAAGATACGAGCAGCAAGTTATAGAAAATAGCAAAAATAATGAAATTAAAAGTAATTTCTAGCCAAGTCTCCAGCAAGACCGATGAAAAAAAAAAACAAAAAAAAAGGAGAGAGAAACATAAAAAGAGAGAGAGAGAAGGTATGTGTTTACAATATTAGGATTAAAAAAGGGAATAAAATATAGATATAATAGGATTTTGAAAACCAATAGAGATAATATGAAAACAAATAACACACAATTTAGATAAAATGAATAATTTTCTAAAATAATATATAAATTTCCAAAGTATTTCAATAAAAACTGAATAACAATTTAAAAATGTAAACTATAATAAAACTCTTGCAAAAAGAAACCAGTCCCAAATGAATGTACAACCAAGTTTTGCCAAATTCAAAAAAAATCTGATCTTCAGAATTTTTCAAAGACTAGGATATATGACTAGGTTTAAACTTTACTAAGTCATTTTTCAAGACTAATTTAACCTTAATCCTAAAACTAGGCCAGGGCAAGTATAAGAAAAGATAATTGCAGGCCAATCGTATTGATTAGCATATCAACAAATTCCTAAATAAAATGTTAACAAACCAATTTCAACATCATTTCGTGTATTGTTTATTTTAGGAATGCAGTGATTGTTTAAATCAGAACATTTATTAAAGTAATCCCATTGTAATCTAGCATATTAATAAGTAAAAGAAAAAATGAAAAATAGGATTGTCTCCTCTTACTTTATTCTGAGTAAAGGCTGAAAAACAGTTGACTAAATTTTAGATTTGTTCATGATAAACTTTTAGCCAACAAAAATAGTAGAAAACTTCCTAAACTTCATAAGGAGCACTATGTGAGATTTCTAGAGCTGCTGTAATAAATTATAACAAATTTAATGGCTTAAAGCATACACTTTTATTATCTTACATTTCTGTAGGTTAGAATCTTGACACAGGTCTCACTGGGCTAAACTCAAGATGTCAGCAGGGCTGTGTTCCTTCTGGAGACTCTAAGGGAGAATATACCCCCTTGTCTTTTCTGAGTCTAGAGCCTATCCACATTTCTTGGCTTGTGGCTCCTTCCTCCATCTTTAAAGTCAGTTATGGCTGGTGGAGTTCTTCTCATCCTCCATCACTCTGACCTTCTCTTCTACCTTCCTCTCCAACTTTTAAGGACCCTTGCAATTACATTGGGCCCATCTAGTTAATCCAGGATAATCTCCCTCTTTTAAAGTCAGTTTAAAGTTAACAATCAGTTCCATTTGCAACTTGAATTCTCCTTTGCCATGTACTATAACATATTCACAGACTTTGGGATTTAGGATGTGGACATCTTCAGGAGGCCATTATTCTGTGTATCACAAGCACATATAAGTTAGCTTTGTTTTTAGCTGAGAATAACAAAAATCCTATCAGAAAGGGCTTAAATAAGTAAAATTTTCATTTGTTTCATGATATAAGTCTAAGAAGTTGCAGGACATGACAGTAGGGCAATACAAGAATGACATCAGGGTCTCCAGATCTTTCTACTTTTCTGCCACATAATTTTGATGATACAAAAGGCTGCTCGTCTTATAGGCATCATATCTGTAGTCTAGCCAGGAAGAAGGAAGTTGAAGGAGAAGGGGCAGTGCCTATGTGAAGAATGCAAAAGGCTTTCCTGGAAACCCTCAATTTACTTGTTATTATCCAGAACTATATTTTTAACTGCAATAGTGTTTGCAAAAGCAAGATTTTTTATTATTATTCTGGACATATTTCTGCCCTTTTTAAAAGCAATTATCTATTAGTAAGATGGAAGAGGGTAATAAATATTACACAAGTAACCAGCAGTGTCAGCTACTGGATTACTATCATCATATTTAATGGTGATACTTTAGAAGCATTCCAATTAAAGTCAGGGATAGATTAGGAATGTCAACTATCACTGCTTCTCTCATTCTATTGAAGGTTCCAGTCAATGTAAGAACAAGAAAAACAGTAAGTATAGGAAAAAAAAGAAAGAGAAAACCATAGAAGATGAGCATATTGTCAGTAAGATGTCATAGATTCAGCTTTGCACAAGATTTTGAGGCATCTATGAAATATAGAATTGAAAATGTCACTTTGTTGACTATATGGCTATAAAGTTCAAAGAAAAACCTAGAGTAGGGATTCAAATTTGATTCATTAGTGAACAAATGAGAGAGCTCTATGATTGAATATTATGGCCTGGGGAAAGAGTAGAAAATAAGGTTAAAAACAGAGGGAGTATTTAAGATTGAGCATTAAAAAATTACTATATTTAGGGGCCAGCCCTGTGGCTTAGCGGTTAAGTGCACGCGCACCGCTACTGGCGGCCCGGGTTGGATCCCGGGCACGCACTGACGCACCACATCTTCCGCCATGCTGAGGCCGCAGTCCCACATACAACAACTAGAAAGTTGTGCAACTATGACATACAACCACCTACTGGGGCTTTGGGGAAAAAATAAAAAGGAGGAGGATTGGCAATAGATATTAGCTCAGGGCCGATCTTCCTCAGCAAAAAGAGGAGGATTAGCATGGATGTTAGCTCAGGGCTGATCTTCCTCACCAAAAAAAAAAAAAAAAATTACAATATTTAGAGGCAAAACTGAGAAGGAATTTCGAGAGAATCAGGAGTAAATACAGAAAAATATGGTGCTGATGTCAACAGCAGAAAGAGAATTTCCAGGGGAGGAAGCTAAAAATGCTTGATTTTACTGAGAAGACAGGGGAAAAAAGGAAACAAAAAATGTTATATTGATTTCAGGACACAATGGAGTTTGGCAACCAGGAGGATATTTGGTGGAGTCCTAGGGATTTTGATGCAAGTCTGATCAAAACAAGCTCAAGAGTTCATGGGAAATAAAGAAATTGAAAATCATGAAATCACTTGAAAATTTTAGTTTTAAGGTAAGGAGAAATATAGGGTAATACTGTAAAGTGAGAGTGAAATTGAAAGAAAAACTTTATTTATGAGGACTGAAGCTTATTTAACTGCTAATTGGGACAATCCTATAACAGGATCTAGTGCAAGTTCCAACATAGGGAGTGTATGACCAAGAATATCATGTTCCTAAAAATATAGGAAGGAATTGACATCATAAGAAGATAGATACCTCCTCTTTTTTAACAAATTGGAGAGAGAAAAGAACGTGTACAGATAGATACGGATATGTCAAGACAAAGGTGGTCCTGTGTGAAGGCTCCAATTTTCCCTGTTAAGTGAGGACTACGATCATCTGCTGAGAATAGGCAGGGGCAGATGGGGAAAGCCAGAAGATTAATGAAAATGGAATTGGTTTGAAATCGCCATTTTCTCTCCAAAAGTTGGAGTTGAGTTTGTCCCTGCTGAGAGTAATAAAGGACAGACAGGCAACGGAATTTATTATCTGTGTAAGGTTTAACTGTAATGATAGGTCAAATGATCTAAGGTGGATAGAAAGGAGAGCGAAAGCAGGTTAAAAGCTCATGGATAGCTAAAAAACAATAGGAGTCAAGGAAGTGAAGGTCTGAATATTCATGGTAGGGCTACTTGAATAAGCAAGCTAGAAAAAAGGGAAATTGAGGCTAGAGTTCAGTAAATTCGAACTACTGATTTTAGAAGTGAAATTGTTTCCTGATTAAGGCAAGGGTTTGGAAAACACATTTAGGACAGAATTTGAGACTATGAAGACATATGCTAATCATACGCAGACACTTCAGAGAGGAAAAGAATGGGTTTCAGTTAGAGTCAAGGCAAGGCAGTACAGAGTATTTGGGCAGGATGGTGTAGTTTCCAATGTGGCATGAGAGCAAGATGGACTTATCCCTTGGATGTTGACCAAGGGCAGGATTGAGCATCGCGTGACACCATGAAGTGAGGAGCCCTGCTGGCTACAGTCATGAACTGGAGCATTGTATAGGATGCTTTTCTGAACTCAGAGAATATTCCACAAATCACCAAATGATGTTCCCCCTGGGATGAACTGGTCCATCTGAATGAAAAGTGTCATCTTCTACTATTCATCAATTTCCTGAGGAGCCTATACATAGAATACTGGGGAGCACAAATGATGCTAAGTGATAGCATGATAACACGATGTGTGGTTCTAAATCTGGCTCCAGAGACAGCCTTTGAGACACCAGGGGTTTGGGTTCAGTTGACTTCCCTGACTCCACCATCACTCCCACGTTTGGCTTGACTATCCTGGCTCTAGGCTTTTCAGATCTTCCCCATGTTGCCCCCCAGAGCTCTTAAAGCAGATCCCAATGCTCTGGGCTCTACCCTCTTTTGTGCTTAACCCTACCAAATGCTGACAACCTGTCTAGATTCTTATTCCCTTTGGTTCCTGTTGGTGACTGATAGGCTAATCTGTCAAAACAATTATGCGGAGGCACAAATGGCTGAAGGTAGCATGGTGCATTGTAATGTCCTTGCATCCAGTTCTTAACTCAGGTTATCAAAGCTTTAGTCTAAAAGATTGATTAACTGCATGAGTTTCAAGCACAATGTGACAGACTATTGGAGAGTCTTTTCCATGAAGGAAAGATGTTTAAATTTCCCAAATTCATGCTTTCATTTATCCAGCATCTGAGAGTCTGTTATATCCCAGATACTACTCAAGTGCTCAACATAAGAAATGATTAGGCCAGTGCTCCACACCTCAAACAATTTATAGTCTGGAAAGAAGACAGACATGTAAACAAAAAATTTAGGGTAATAGATGCTACAATCTAAATCTGTAAGTGCACAAAAGAGACATAAAAGAGAAAGTGGCTAATCCTCATTCTCTTATTTCCTCGAAATTTGTTCCATTAATGACCCTTCTCCTCTGTTTCCTTTATGTTTCTTCTCTACTAACCCTTTCTGCTCATCGTGTAACTCAAGTCTCTTTCACCAAAAAACAAAACAATACCATATTATTATCTCTGTATATCCTTCCATTTCTCTATTTCTCTTCTAGTTTATCCAGAATGTTCTTAACTTTGGTTGCACATTGAAATCACCTGAGGAGGTTTAAAAAATACTAATATCTGATCGCCACTCCTCAGAGATTCTGATTTTACTGATTCTGATCTGGGAAGTGGACATCAGGATTTTTAAATTCTCCCCAGGTGTGTTCTAATACACAGCCAAGGATGAGAGCCACTGTTCTAAAGGATGGTAAAGACTCAGCAATCTAACATATATGCAGTGCAATTCATACTAAGCACTCAATAAATGATAACTATTATCATTGCATTAATCAATAAAAATTAGTGTGCTTTTTTGTGCAAGGATGTCACAATCTAGTTAACAGAAAACTGGTAGACAGATTTGCCTCATGGAGGTTGAAATGACTCAGTAATTACTGGCTGTTACTTTTTTTTGTAAGGAAGATCAACCCTGAGCTAACATCCATGCCAATCCTCCTCTTTTTGCAGAAGAAGACTTGGCCCTGGGCTAACAACCATGCCCATCTTCCTCTACTTGATATGGGATGCCGCCACAGCATGGTCTGACAGGCTGTGCGTCGGTGCGCCCCCGGGATCTGAACCCGGGCCGCTAGCAGCTGAGCGCGTGCACTTAACCACTACGCCACAGGCCCGCCCCCCCTGGCTTTCAAATTTGTTTCATCTTCAAAGTGTTGACAGCTAAAAGGCAGGACTCTTGGCGCTCAGTTTCTCCATCTATAAAATGGGAAAAATTACTTTGCCTGAAATCATTGGGTTGGTGAAAGGATTAATTAGTTCATCTTTGTAAAATGTTCTGCAGAGGGGAAAAAATATCTACAAAAGCTAAGGATTATGGTCTCCCGAAAGCATCTATAATTTGTAGAGACATTTATAGCCAGTCTGGTCAGTGAAGCCTGCAGTTTAGAGCCTAGCCCTTGCTTCTCAGTCCTAGAGCACAGATTGTAGTTCATCTCATCAGCCTCCGTTAAGCCCCTGGCAAAATGGCTATGAACTAGTTGCTGTCAAAAATGTCCATGACCTTTGCTCCTTATGCTCTGGAGTGGAAGTTCAGTCCTACAGCCTCCTAAAACGCCAATTTTTACCCCTCCTCTTGGAAAAGTGGGTAGAGGACGTGGGGAAGAAGGGTAAATGGGAGCCCTCCCCGAAACATATTAATTGGATGATGTTTCTTGACAACTGGACTTTTACCTATTTTCCTGGAAGACTTCCTAGTGGCTATTTTCATATCCCATTTCAATAATATTTAATATCTCCTCACCTTCCTGTTGTGCTCAAAGGTCTTCATAAGGACACTGAAATGGAAAGGACTGTTCCTGGCATCTGCACAGAGTGAAGCTAGCGAATATTACAAATGAGAAAATAGAACAGGGGTCTGCTTCCTTTCTTTTGGCAAAAAACCTGCTATAGAAACTAATGTAGATGAGAGGGCACTGAGCCATATATAAGTGAGTAATTATCTACTGATACAAGCCTTATTATCTCTCCAAATGTTTGCTAAAATTCTGTTGGGCAACCATCTGGACCCAGAGATTTACCCGTGGATAGAGAGTGGATTGTTGATTTAACTTGAGATGGGAAAATTTCTTTTTCTAATTCTTTTCTGTCATCTTCTGTTAAATAATTTAACTGAATGTCTCTTAGATAGCTCTCTGTGAGTCCTCAGCATAAGTGGATTCTGTGTGATATACTCATATAAAATATTCTTTGAAAGTTTTTTTTTCCCTTTTCCCCCACCAGAGGATCCAAGGACAGTTTGCCATCTGTTGTAAGAATTTCATTAATGCACCTATTTTCTCTTCCTTTTTGCAAGAGTGGTCAGTCCAAATAATTTGTAGCCCTTTCCTGTTACAGGCAGGATTCGCTGCCCAGAAGCCTCACCCCGTCATAGCTAAGTCCCTGCTCTCTCATTATGGCTTTCTCTCAGGTGGCTTTGTTAGCTCAAAACAACAAAGCCTGTGTCCCAATGCCTGGCTGGGTATCAATAATTTAACAACATGTCATAGACAACAGTGAACCATGCTGCTAGGGTTGAAATATTCCTAGGGCTCACCATCTATTATGCTCTGCTTTCTCAGTGCGCAGTGAATGGAGTACAGGTGGGCCCAGCATTTTCCCAACTCAGAAACTTACAAGATAATATAATGCCACAGGGGAAGGGTTATTTGCATTACAAAAGGATTTCATGCTTTACCAGAGGGTTCACTTTAGATTTTCTTTAAATTAAGACCTCCTCTTCAGCATTTAAAAGTTTATGAGCTTAATTAGTTTGGAGCTTTCAGGAAAACGCTCCCAAGGAAGAAACGCCTCATTCAGGCACGATAGTCCTCCCTCAGCCTTGACTAGTCAAAAGTCTGTGCACAAAATATTTGAAACATAACATCCCCAAACTGGAATTTTTGCTTCATATTTTCTCCTGGTCCAGATTTCATCTCAGTCTGGTACCTACAATTGTAGCTCCGAGTCCGCTGCGCCTGATCTGAACAGACTCACCCCATGTCCTCACTGTCCCCACTTAGCCACAAGATTCAGCTCCTCCCCACAGTGCCCAGGAAAATGCCCAGGCACCAAAAACTTCAGAGAGCAATGTAGAGTGTTCTATGTTCTAATCCACCTTTGGGAAATGGAGGAAGGTTTTCTGTGCATACTCTATAACACACAAACACATAGATACCCAAAATAGAGATTTATCTTCCCTCAAGTCCCTCTCCAAATGTCACAGATCCTCTCCTGTCTGCCCTCCCCACACAGTGCCCAGGCTCTGGTCTCTGGTCTCCATCTTCCTGGAGTCTGCCCCCATTGCCCCCACCTAAATTATGCAAAGAATTCTGCCTTGGTCAGTACAGCTTCTATCTCCCTACTATCATTTATCACTGGATTCAGCTAAGAAAGACACCAGAGAGCCGTCATCCCACTCTGCCTGCCTTTTTTCTCTTATATAAGTGGATATTTTGGTCTCAATTGAACTGTCTCACCTTCACTGGGGAAGTCTACTCCCTTTGAGACTGGCGTGCTCTGAATATCAACTAGGACAGGTCCAAGTTTGGAGCATGATACAAGGTCATTAGACATAAATGTTCAGGACAGAGTGGACAGGGGACAATTATCATACACCCATGAAAGTCAAAGAGGAATTGCAGAGGAATTACTTCTTACATAGTCCTGAATTGTTTACACCACTTGCCTTAGAACAAGTCACAGTGATTAGGAGCTTCAACTCCTCTTCTTGGGATGGACTAGAGTTGGTTCCCTGATCATAGGGGTTCTATCAATAAAGTGTTGTGATTCTACACAGGAGTCGTACTAAGAAGGGTTTGAGAACTAAGTGAGCAATGTGAAGGGTCAGGGGTCAGGGGTCAGCTGAGGAAGAGGAAAGTGCCCCTTTCCTCCTGGCCTCTGCTTTTTTTCCTAGGATGTGTCTTGAACTCTCCTCTCTCAGCTCTATCATTGTTGTCTGGGAGTAGGCTGCTATCAGTAAAAGCAGTTTCCCCACTTTTCTCCCTACTGTTCATCCTAAGCCTCTTGGATGCCATGGCCACAGAAATCTTCCTAAAACACTGTTTCCATCCCATCATTCCTCCTGCTCAAAAAACTGCTCTGCTCTTTATTGTCCTGCATCGGTTATAAGAGATATAGCCATATAATTTATTGGCCAAACCAGAACATATTTGAGAGTGAAAAACAGCACTTTCAACATTTACATCAGGACCACAGGTGTAAACAGAGAATGCCTCAGGTAACAGGGGTATATGGTCACCTTCAATATAAGCTCCCTGCCTTGTATTTGAGACTGCATGCATGTAACCATATTCCATGCCACTTAAAATCAATCTAATCTTATTGTAAAGGTCAGAACGCTACTGCTACTACTAAAAATTATATCAGCAATGGAAATCATAATACTAGCAACCACTCATGGATTACCTTCTTTATGGCAAGCACTATATCTCACTTACAATAACTTTTTCACTCTCCACAAAATTCCTATGAGATAGGTGCATTATTATTGCCATTTTAGAAATGGGCAAACTTATACAGAGAGATTTAAATACTTTGGCAGAGATCACTCAGCTGGTAAGTGATAGAGCTGAAATTTAAGCCTAGGATTGCTTGACTCTAGTCTAACCACTGCTTTGGTCAACACCATCTCCTTGTATTTTTAAAGTATTTTTGTAAAGCACACAGAGAATATTTAGAACAATGATTGATGGAATGTTCTCCTGGTCTGAATGTTGTTTCAGCCGTATTGCTTAATGGCAAGTATGAATGCCATTATTAACATCACCACGTTCCTTCCCAACCCTGCATCTTTACTTAGGCTGTTGTCTCTCAATTTATTGCCCTCCTATGTTCTCCATGTCAATCCATAGTCGATCCATCTGGCAAAGCCCAGTTTAATTTCACACCCTCTGTGAAACCATAGCTGGCTACTCATTTGACATTAATCCCTCCCACCTGTCTCCTCCCAGCCTAGTTATCCTCGGAACTACACAAATTGGCACTAGGTTATAATTTTTCTCTTCAGTTCTCTGTTTTATGTTTCTTATCCTTTTCTTCCCAATCTGTATGCAAACCCATCAGAGACAGGGGACTTCCTAGAAATTTAGTTAACTTGACATTTGGCCAGATTGATATGTCTTGAGCATTTTTTTTTTAAGTGAACAAACTCAGAGAAGATTAAATAACTCATCCACAATTCCATATTTAAAATGATAACCCTAAAAAGAATGTTAAAAATTTAATATTGTTTTCTGCTCAAAAAATGAGATATTCTTAGTAGCATTATTAAGAGACTTCGAAATAAGATTTTTATTTTAAATGAATAGAAACATACTGAAACAGTGATCTTAAAATGAAATACTATTGTTTCTTTTAATAAATATTTCAAATTGATTTGAGTTGTCTCATCCTGTGGAGGGAAAATATAACCTCCAGCGTTTTCCACATACCTGCGATGGGAAAAAAAAAAATGCATTATCCTGCTGCCTGGATCAGAGCAACCAGAGAGAACAGCAGGGATGTTTTGTAGTGTCAAGTTCACTAGAGACTTATCTGGGAAGACCAACAAGGGAGCTGGCCTCAGAAAGCCACTTTGGCCACACTGCCCAACCACAGTGCATTGAAATTCCTGACAAAGCTGAACAACGCCCATGCCATTAGCTTTGCTCTGGCTTCATTACTTTTGCTAATAAACCGGTGTGGTTTTTCCTGGCAGTGCTGGGGTCATCTGCCAGCTTGTGACTGATAATTCTATGTGGGGAAATAACTCAACCAGTACCACTCAGATGGTCAGCATCCTGCTACCACCTCTGTCCCAAGGCCCAGGGCAGCGGGTGAGCCTTGGCTACACAGAAGCGATGGCTTCAGGCCTGGTGCAATGGGCACTGGACACATTACTTCCCAAATATCCTTGGAGAGCCATGAGAAGAAAAAGGACCAAAGGGATAGGAGACATTCTAGAATATCACATGTTCAGGATATTATGGCTACTAATTTGCAGAAGGTTCTATTGGTAAGAAGTCTGTGGCCCATTTACAAATGACTTCTGAATTACTCTGCAGGGCCAGTCCAATAAATTACAGTGTTAGCCAAATTGTTCTTTCCTTTTCCTTTTTTTTTCAACCCAGTATCTCTGGGACATTTCTGATGCCTAAGTCCTTATGCCCCTCACTATTCTTTCTCTAGCTCTCTATCAGTTCTCATAATAAAAATAATAATAGCAAACATTTATAGATTGTGTATTATGTACTAGGGACTACGCTAAATACTTTTCGTAGGTTACCACTTTGATCCTCACAACTACAACTTGAAATTGGTTAACATTTTTGTCTCGACTTCAGAGACTCAAAGAAACTAGACTTAAAGTGGTTGAGGAATTAGCTCAGAGACACAGAGCTACATAAGTGGCCGAGCTGAGATATAAAGCCAGGCAGTTCACCTGAGTCCTGAGCTTCTGCAGCCATGTACCGCATGTGCCCAATTCACTCATGCAGCTATTTTTCTGCCCAGAAGGAAGTGATTTTAGAAACTGGTTTACTCTGAGATCACAGACATAATTTATCCTCCTCCCAAAGTTATCTGTACTAAAAAAAAAAAAAAAACAAGTTCATGGGGTGAGCCCCATGGCCTAGTGGTTAGAGTTCCGAGTACTCCTCTTCAGTGGCCCAGTTCGTGGGTTCGGATCCCAGGCGTGGACCTGCTCCACTCACCAGCCATGCTGTGGAGGCATCCCACATACAAAATAGAGGAGGATTGGGACAGATGTTAGCTCAAGGCTAACCTTCCTCACCAAAAACATGTTCAGCGAGAAAACATTGCACAGACAGTATCTAAAGGAATATCATCCTCATGGTAGGCAAAGATTTTTCCTGTGTATGAGACCCATCTTCTTAATCAGTTTGTGAATTATTCTAGAACAATTTTAACTTCTATTGATCACAAGGCTAGAGGGTGAGGTGCTCTTCTGAGCTGCCCAGAAGCTCAGAAGACTTAGATTCTTTACTCTCTTTTCTCAATCCCCACATTCAAATCCTGATTATATAAGTTATGTGTGTGCACCTCTCCTCTACATACCCACCATCAACTCCTTTAATTCCTAAAGAATTTCTCTAGTTAAAGACTAACATTTTTCTTCATGTAACAATTCTGATCCAATCATATATTCCTTCTTTGAATTTGCCATACACGTATAATCCATAGCCTATATCTGAGTCTTACACTTGATTAACTCTATTGTGTCGTTCTTTAGTTAATTTGTTTGTCTTATTTTCTGTCAAAACTATAAGTTCCATAGTGAATGGAAGAGAAGCAAACTGGGACCAGCATTTCTGTTTAATTCCAGCACAAATTAAATATGAAGGAGAGTCTTAACTGAGATAATGTATGAAAACTGCCTAACACCAAGTGTGTTTTAAAACATCACTTACCTCTCCATTCTTTTTCCTTAAAAACACTTCTGAGTAAACAAAAACCTAGCTTTTTGACAGATAAATTCAAATGTATATATTTAGTGCAATTAAGAGTTATATTTGCCTTACAATCCTGTTTATAACCAGGAACTGAACAGATGGCTGAAGGACTGGTTTCAGGCACATCTTCTTTTTCTTAAAATAAGATGCCCCTTCATTTAGCAGGAGAAGCTCCTGGGGGTCTAATTCCATGCATAGATTAGTCTAATTGTGCAAACTCAAGAAGCTTCCGAAATGTAGACCAAGATACTCAACTGTCCTCTCTTGGGCCACCATCACCTCTGAGATCAGTGGAGCCTGTCTCAGTGCAATTTACTGCAGTAAGTCTGCTCAGAAGGCACCTGGCAGGATAGCCTAATTAAGTATTTACCCTGGCAGCCAAACTAGCTCTTTTAGGCTCATTATGGTTTCTCAAACAACTAAAATTAATTTCTTTAAGTAAATAGAAAAATGATATATATTTTAAAAAATCTTACTTGGGCATAGTGTTTGACTTCTTAATTGAATCAGCTATTTTTTTTTAATTAATGAATATCATTTTAGCTCAAGCATATGTTCTGTTTTTATGGCAATGTACTCATGACTGGTCTCGGGTAAAAGAGTCATCAGGAGCCTCTGGCAAGTAGACATTCCACATCTGGATGACTTCACTTGTCCTCACTTTATTATTCATGAACAAAGGTGTGACACTCTAGAATTCTTGTATTGGCACACCAGCAGGAAAAGGAGGAAAAGATGTATGGTTGGGGTCTTAAGGCATAAAGACTCAAGTTTTAAGATGGGAATGGATAAAAGAGGGGTAGATACTTGTTTTTATAAGAAAATTCTCTCTTGAGTAAGAACTGTTCAATAATATAACTAAATATGTCAACATTTAAAATACATTTTAAGGAAATAAAGAATTAGCCCCGTGGCGTAGCAGTTAAGTGCGCGTGCTATGCTGCTGGCGGCCCGGGTTCGGATCCCGGGTGCGCACCGATGCACAGCTTGTCAAGCTATGCTGTGGCGGAGTCCCATATAAAGTGGAGGAAGATGGGCACGGATGTTAGCCCAGGGCCAGTCTTCCTCAGCAAAAAGAGGAGGATTGGCATTGATGTTATCTTAGGGCTAATCTTCCTCCCAAAAGAAAAAAAAAAAGGATTAGATATACAATGTGATATTTTTCTTGCTAATTCCTGAAGAATTTTCAGTCCTCGGTGCTTTGTTCACATTTTTCTTTTAAAATCAGGAAGGACTTAGCTGTGTCTTCCTAAATACCACATAATCATTTTTATTTATGATTTTGCAGTGGCCAGAGAACTTTAAAAATAAGATAGAATTACTAGAAACCAGCATGGATTCACTTATGTCAATGTATAGTAAACCAGAGGCTTTTTAGTTCTTATAAATGGTATTAGACCAGCAAATCACAGGAGAAAACAGAGCAATTTTTTAGAATATATTTCACAGAGCTTGTATTTCTTCCTGATGTTCAATGCTTTTGTTTGTTTTAACAAGAGATTGGGAATAGAAAGGACCATTATCTTTATGCCAATGTTATTACTCAGGTATTAAGGTTACATTTAATTGTCCCCATTTTTAATTCCTCTTCAAATGAATACTTAGGCTTAACCAATTTATTCCCATGCATATTCATATCTATCTTACCCAAAATACCAATTCTCAAGCTACACATGATTTTACTGACCACATGATTTCTCCCTACCTCAATAAGACCTCTCATTCTCATATCACACCCCAGGCTTTACTTTATCAGTAACTTCTTTCCCTCCAAAATTTCAGCTGTAAGCCCCCTTCAGGAGTCCCCAATACATTTATGCCACTACCTCCATGACAACAATTCATCAAGGTGTTTTCCAATCCATAGTCTATCTCTTTTTCAATGTCTAAGACCCATTTTGTGTCTTCTCTTCCCTTCTTCCCCAGCTTAGACTCCAGGGTCAATCACTTACTCGTGCCCATGCATACACTCTAATCTCTTTTGCCTTCCCCTCTCCTCTTACTGAAACATACTTCCTTACCTATTCCGCATGTGCACTAAAGCTATGGAATGTGGATTAGAGAAAAAGAAAACACAAAAACCATGATAATGCTGATTGGTTTCATTTTAGGTTTATAACCATCCATCTCTTGCAGGTTCTCAGAATGGCCCTGTAGTCTTTCTATATTTCCCTAGTTCCTCCATTCCACAAATTTCCTCTAGACACCATCACCACTTTTCCTTTCTCCTCAAATTTTTAACATTTCCTCATCTTCCTCACCCTGTTGATGATTTCACCTTTCATTTTAGGGAGAAAACAGAGAAATCATAAGAGAACGACATCTTCATCTACCATCACCAGTCACCACTACACCTATACTCTCATTTTACAATGCTTTTCTTCTGCTACAGTGAATGAAGTTTTCCTGCCTGTCTTGAAGGCCAAATATTCCCTTGCCCACTGGATCTCATCTTTTCTAAATACTCACAGGGCTATTGTTCCTGCAGTTTTACTTCTCTCTCTTTAGTGCACCACCAATCACTCTCTCTACTCTATTGTTCTCATCAGTCTACATATTGGTTGTAATATCTTTCATTTTAACAACTTCCTTGGCCCCACATTCCCCTCATACATGTCTCTCCTGCACTTGTAGAAAAACTCATGGAAAAATTTATTTATACTCATTCTTTTCATTTCCTCAACTCAAATTCTATCTTGAAGCCATTCCAATCAAGTTTTCATCCAGTCACTCCAACGATGCTGTTCTTGTCAAGTTACCAAAAACTTCCATGTTGTTGAATCATTAGCGGATTCTCAATTCTAATCTTCCTCTTCTTATAGCAGTGTTTGGCACAGTTAATCATTCGCTTATCCTTAAAACACTTTATTCACTAGCTCTCCTGATTTTTCACTTACCTCGCTGGGCGCTTTCTCAGTCCCTCTGTCTGGTTTGTCCTCATCTTTTCAACCTAGAATTAAATTTCTCTCTCTTCTCAACAATCTCTCTCTGCCTTAGAGATCAATCCATTTCACCTTTAAGTATCATCTGTCCACTAACACCTTCACATTTATGTCCGCAGCCCAGGCCATTCCCTTCAACTCTAGAATTGAATGATTAATAAACATCAAACTCAATATGGTTGAATAGAGAACTCTGAGGACTCTTTTTACCATTCCATACTTCTATCCAAATCTGGTTATTCCTCATCTTCACAAATGGTCCCACAATTCAGTTAGTTCCAAACCTAAGGATCATTCTTCATTTGCGTCTTTACCTCACATCACTGTCTCAAAAGATATTACATAATTATTTTTTTATTTTCTTATTTCTAGTATATAAACCCCATTAGGTCAGGAGGTTTTTCTAGCTCCTTCACTATATCCTGATGCATAGAACAGTATCTGTCATCTGGTAATAAATACTGGTTTTCACAATGAATGAATAAATGAATGGTCTCCTCTCATCTCTGAACAATTTTGTTTTGCGAGTTTTAGTTTAACATCATTCTGTTATATAATTATTTGAGGGGTATTCATGTTCACTCTGTATAATTTTATTCAGCATATATCCACATAATCTGGCAGTTGATCATACAATGGTGTGTGTTGTTATATATGTGTTTTACATATGCATGGGTCTACATATACATATTTATGGATCTTTTATCCCATCTAAATGGTAAAGTTCCTTGAGGGCAGAAACCCACATTTACTTTCCTATCTCTCTTAGCTCCTCACATTGTGTTCAGAACTTTTAAAGCAAAGGAGGACAGTGCTTCTAAAGCATTAAGGGCTTCTTCCGATTATTTCTGATCCCAGAGTTAGAAACACTCTAATATTATCTGAAACAGCTTTCCATTTACTTGGTTCTAGGGCAAAGCTTATGCACCTGGAGGCCATAAAAGGCATCAGCCACTAAACATGGCAATGCTACAAACATTATTCTGATAAGGAAACAAGATAAAGTGAAGTGCAACATTAAACAACAGCATTTGCATATCTCATTAGTACTTCCAGGATGTTGAATTCTGATATTAAAAATATATGTATATGGATTTAACATTGGAAATTATAGAAAATAACAACTGCAAGTTGTTCTGAGGGAAAAAAAGTCTGTTCTGGATAGCTAATATTTCAGAGTCTCCTTGGTATACTGAGTATATGTTTCCAACCAATTTCCAGGGCAGTGGGGTGGGGAGAAGGGAAGGTTCAATCACCTAGGGTGAAGGATCAAAAAAGGAGGAAAGAAGTGGGAGAAGGGAGGTCTACTCATGTGGGGAGAGGGGTCACAATTGTTTACGTCAATGTGTATGTGTCAAGCAGCAAACTCCTCTGGATATTATCAAGGAAGACATAACTGAGTAAAAAATTAATTAACCAGATGCCAGTATAGATTAACTACATTAGCCAAAGAAAGCAAATCACGTGCAAACTCTACTTCTTCTAACATACAAACGTTTAGATCCATTGTTACCATATATTGCCAGAGAGTAGTCAGAAAACTCTTCTCTCCATATCCCTCACTTAACTTTTTAGAGTTTGTATGATGGCATTTCCCATAGAGGTCACTTACGAAGCCATGAATAATACCAAAGCTTTCTCTTTAGCAATAGAAGCAACCATCACAGAAGTATATCCCTTTCTCCTTGAGGCTTTAAATGCAAAATCAATGGGCTTCTACCAGCTAGATCCAGTCCTCAAAACGCCTTAAGTTTTTGCTTTGGTGAAGAGTGTATTTGTGTGTGTCCCCTCATAACACTTCCAGTTCTATATAGCTTTCTCTTATATCTTTTAAATGTCTTTCAATTCTGTTTTTCCTCATCTGAATTTGTTTTGTTAAGGAAATGTCCTAAACTAATTCAATTGATTCCTAATTAGTTTTTATTCTAACTTCCATATGGTCGTAAGAGTGATCTTTCTAAAATGAAATTGAGACAGCTAATTCTTGCTTAAATGCTTTTGTGAATCTCCATGATCCACAGAGAAAAGTCCCCAGCTTCTAGCATGGCACTCTAGGTCATGGCATGGCTTGACTCCAGGCTATCTGCCCAGCTCCATCTCCCACCACTTTTCTGTAAACACCTTATGCTCTAGTTATATTAACCTACTTGTAGTTTCTTGACCTGAGCATGTTCTCTCTCCTGTGTCTTAATGTATGTCAGTGCCTCTGCAAAACTTTTTGTATGAGGTCTGCTCTGGAAGGTCTAAGCAGAGTTAGATTTTCATACAGAACCCTATGCATAGCCTTAACACATCAATGAGTGATTTTGCTTTTGAACTAACTGGCTCCTCCACTAAGCTGACAACTCTTAGGGGCAATAAAACACGTGGGTCATCTCTGCTTCCCCAAAACTCAGAACAGGGAGATGGGGAAGAGTTGAGTGAGGAAAGGAGATAAAAAGTAATAATTTTCTCTGTATTTTGAGGTTGATGCTTTATATAATATATTATTTAATCTTCAAAATAACATGCAAAGTCATTATTATTATCCTTGGCTTACAAAATGGGGAAACTGAGTCCTGAGAAGGGTAAATAATTTGTCAAATGAACTATTAACAAATCAAATACTCAAATCTAAGTTTATCTCACACCACAGCCTGCATTTTTTTCATGATCCCACTGCTCCTTCCAATAAGCACTCATTAAATAAATGAACTTATTATCATAAGTGAACTTTTTCAGGCTAAAATTAGTTTCATTTTAGCTCTACAGTCTTACATATGGGAACTTTACTCTTTGGCAAGAAGTGACTCAAAGCCAAATTTATGTCGCTAGTTCTCTCTGAAATTTATGTAGCAAGAATTTCTTATTCTTGTCTGTGGAAATTTCTTCCTCCACTGACCAATTTCTCTTTCTTCAGAGCATAAAGCACATTGCTAATTTTCAAAGTGAATCAATGTAATGACTACAGCTAGATGAAATAAAACAGATTCCCTTTTGTAAACTCTTATGTTCCTTATCTTATACCTTGAGAGTTTGCAGTCACTTCCTTCCTGGATTTGAGATATCTAAAAGGCAATTCCCAATGGCCTGAGTCTGTTTCTTCAAAGGGCATATTCTGCACTATTTTATTGGAATTATAAGACTATGTTTCTTCGTGACTAGAGCCAAAGTTCATATTAAGGCTACAAACATGTAGACAGGCCCCCAGATGTCTGAACTTAAACTGAACCATCTTAAAACTGAGAAAAATGTCAGATGTAATGATTATTAAAATTGATAAAAGGTGCAGAGCCTATTAAAATATATAAGAACAGCATGTATTATTAGCATATCATGTCAATATTTTTCATATATCATGTAAATATTTTTGATCAACAAATTTTTATCATGTATGTTTTGTTGAAACATATATCAACTCTACTCTCTATATTTCTCGTTAGCCTTCCTCATAAGCTTCTGTTCATTCAGTTACCCTTGCGTGAGTGTCTCATTTATTCACTTTATCTCCACTGTTCTTCCTATAGAAGAATTGGGTGAAGTTATGAAAGTTCCTGTTGTCATCCTAATAAATTTGGACTTTGTGTAATAGACAAATTGCAATTATTAGTTTCAAGCAGGGAATGAAGGTTGGTATGTGGGAATGAAAGTATATCACAGTCTCTCTTCTACCAGTTTTGAATCAAATTGAAAAAATAAAAAAAGACACAAGAGTCAAGTGGAAGAACAAGTATTCACTTTATCTGACAAAATTGGATCCAAGAATGCGTCTCAGATGAATGGCCAGAATAAGGCTTCCTAGTATTTTCTCTCTTGGTCTAGAACTCAAGACAATCCACTCCAAGGAGAATTCATGTCTTGAGGTTTGATGCACTTACCTGAGATCACCATCCCACACACTGCTTAGTTTACTCATTCATTTATCCAACAAATATTGATTGAGTACCTACTATGTGCCAGGTTCTCAATGCTATAGATACTATAGTTATACTATAGTGACTCAAATAAAATAATTCCACTCAAGGTTTCTCACTATGGAGAAACTGAAGCTGAAAAGACTATGCCCATCTATCAGTCAGGCAGATCTGAAAATGGGGAAGGAGATTGGGCTGAGACACAGTAAGACTCTCAGTCTTATAAATTATTGAACCATTCCCCTTCCTCCTTTAAGGAGGCATAAGTGAGAGGATGTGGAGAAAGAAGGCAGACATGTTTCTCCCTGACATTCTCTCCTGAGGAGCAAAAGTTCCCTCCACAAATGGAAAAAAGAATATGGTCAGCTTTACGTATTAGAAAGACCATCTTATTGGCAGAATGTAGGATAAAGTGAAAAGAAACATGTTAGTCTCAACGGCATTTATAAAAGATCCTCATAAAAATCTTCAGGCAAGTTGTCTTAACTATGGATGCACAATAACTATAACATGAAATGACTTCTGTCAAGAACTTTGTGTCATTGATAAAGGTTAATTAAAATAGCATTTGTCCCCAATTCCCTTTGCATGATCACCTCTCTGGTGGACTAGATATTTTCTTCTAGAATTGCTTAAGAATGTGAATATATTATTACATTAACAGGCCACAGCTTTACATTGCAATCACTAGAAAATATGATAGGAATAATGAACAGAATTTATAGTGATATTATTAGCAATGCTGATTTTCTTCCCTACTTTATGATTTTCTTTTGAAAACTGGAATAACTGCCAGAGAACTTGCAATTTTACCTAGTCTCAAAAAATGCTGTTGCTGTTTCTATGGTACGGTTTTTTGTACATCTTAAATTATGAGAGCATTTTCTAATATCTTTCAAAATCATGACACAGTTTGCTCTATCTCCAAACATTGTAAGAAAAATATTTTTTTTATTCAAAAACACTATTCTTTTCATTTTGCATGCATTTCTTCATTAGAACATAGCAATACACTGTGTATCTGTGGAGTGTTGTGTTTTGCTTTCTCTCTTTTTCAACTTGTTTTGCAACCTATATTCTCACAACAAACCTCTAAGAAAGGGAATGAGGCTACAATTCCCATTTTATAGATGAGGAAACTGAGGCACACAAAGGTTCAATGTCCTTCCTAATTTCACATGGGTAGTTATGGGAAAACAAGACAGAAGCCCAGTTTTCTGGACTCTTAGCCCCGTGTACTCTCTTCTATAACATGCTGCCTTCCTAACTGTGGTCATTATTCTCTGGCTGGGATTGTGATGGTGTCATGACAGCGGGGCCAGAGCAACAAATTTAATGACACAGCTGGGAAAACTTAAAAGCCTGTCTTTGGCTGGGTCATAAGTGGAGGTTAATACAATGGTGTCATGACAGCCTTTTGCCCACCTCCCAACACCACAGCACCGTTCAAGAGAATCAAAAAGTTTCCTTTGAGGCTTGGCTCAGGTCTGAATGAGCAGCCAAGGTCAAGATGGAAATGTGGAATAGACAGGGAACTGTTGAGCCCAATGCAAAGTTTAAAACTGCTCAGTGAATCCCATATGACCCAAAGCCTAACTTCTCTTGCCAATTAAATGAAGGAGATCATCCTTAGTTAGAGTTTAAATCAAGGCAGCACACTGCTTCTTGGGCTAAAGACCTGGAGACTAAATGTAACTTATTTCTAAATCAATCCTTTCCAAAGTAACATACTTGAAATTAGGTTATATTACCTGTCCAAACTATTAAAAAAAAATACCCCCACTGCAACTGGATATAACATTCCCAGGTCCCATTGCACGCTTTGTACCCCCTACTGTGTACTATACCTTTAATTTCATAATATATGCAGTTTTAAATTCAACATTTATTTTTAACACCTATATTTTAATGAAACATGAAATATAAAATGAAACTCCAGTCTGCCTTGTGTGAGCACGAAGAAAAATCCTAATTACCTGTTTCAAAAGTGTGAAGCGCCTTCTAATTTTCCACCAGCCAGTTTCCTTAGACAGCACTCAGTATTATAACTATTTATGCCAATTGTGCTATTTCATGCATAAAATTACCGCATTATTGTTGGAATAGATGCCAGAGAGATATCTAAGCAGGGTGCAATCACTTCACTTTCTATCAAATTGGGCTCCTGAAAGGTATCATAAATTTTATTAGAAGGCAAGGGGCTAATGGCAGCCAATCAGTGTTAATGCTGATAAAATTGCTGTATTTCACATTACAAAAACCAGATGATATTTTTGTCAGAGGGCCACCTTTTGTTTTATTAAGAATGCATCATGAAAACTATATTGTAATCACATAAGATACTTAGGAAAGCTGACTGCCTTCCCCTGGATTGGGGGTGACATGTCTCTTGGGGCGCCCTGATAGCAATTGGTGAGGCAGCCTTTGCTCTTTGCTGTCTGATAAATGGTGGTATAAAATGAAGCAATGCAAAATGCATCCCCATGCTACGGGTACCGTAATTCAATTGTATGTAGCTTTATTCTCTCAGGGTCCACTCTTTGGGAAACAAATATTAATGTTCCACTGTTCCCAGGTCCTTTATTGTGCTGTAAAAAAATTGTTTTCTATTAACCTGCCAATTGAATCTGGAGAGCTAGATGGTTTTTAAGACTCCCTCGCTTCTTCCTGAGGCACCACAGTAAAGACTGGCAGATTATGATGATACTGGAAAAGGAAAAATAAAGTTTGGTGCAGAGTTCTGGCCCCTTGGAACAGCGCTGAGTTGTGCTTTACCAAAAGTAACAATAATTTCCATGAATTGAAGGCTAAAATGTGTGACTTTAGGCAAATCACTTAGCCACTCTAAGGTCTTTTGTGTCCTTATCTCCAAAATGATGGTATTAGATGTAACAGTTTCTAAGGCACCTACCAGCTCTGAAAGTCCAATATTCTCATTACATACCCCTCACACACACACTCCTAGTGAAATAACATCCCATCTTACCTTTACCTCTGTTAGCCACTCCTCACCTGAACTAGTATCTGAGAGAATCACTATAGTTATCAGAATTGAGAAAGCATAGATGGGCTGGATGTTCTGGTTTTTTGCTGCTGCTCTGTTTCAAAAAGGAAACCTAGGACAACGCAGCCCCCTCTCTTCAGCATCTAGTAATAGTAAAAATAAATGAAATGATCACTCAAATTCTCTTTCAGACATCCAGAAACTTAGCCCATTTGGATGTCTAATAAATGAGTTTGATCTCCCTAATTTCTACAAATAGATCAAGAATAAGATGCAATTTAACTCTTGATTATAGTAAGACTTGTGTTGTCCCATCATGAATCCAACCAGATATAAATTCTTCAAGGAAAGGGGTCCATTTTCTACTTCTTTTGGCTACTCTTACTGTTCAACACTAAACAGTCACTCAAAAGTTCCTTTGAGACTCACTGGTTAATGGAAAGTGGTTGCTAGAACACGGGGAAACCATTGGTTGACTTACATGATGTAGCTCATCAACCAAGTTGTGTTTGCTAGAGGAAGTGCCTTCTTCAAAAGGAGGAATGCATGCTAGATACTAAGCAGACATGCTGTGTTTACAACTGTGCCTCCAATTTCCATTCCTATTTTACTATCACTATAAATTCGTTTTTTAAAAAGTAAGTTTCATATTTGTTTACTTCTCTTTAGGTTGATTGTGATATTTTCCCATAGATCCACTGATGGCTGCTTTGTTCCATGGTGTTCTATCCTACCTGCTAGAGCTAGTAATTATAACCCTGGTACAAATATTCCTAGAAGATTGGAGGTGTGTATTAACAAAAGAAACACAAATTGATGTGGCTAAACAATATATAAATGTTTATATAAATCAAGTCACATACATCATATATAGTAACAAATTACCAATGTTCTGTGACTAATGACTGTAACGTTGACAGGGCTGCCATATATGGTTGTCCAGGTTCTGTGTCCACAAGGGTACAGCCAAGAGGGTGAGTGGTGGCTCGCGGAGCTGTGCATCTGATTTAAGGAGGAAGGCATACATTTTTATTCTCAGGAAAGTGTTACATACTCTCCAGCCATGCGCTCGCATGGGAAGGCATGTTTTTCCAATTCACACAAAGAGGCCATAAATCTACAAGGCACTGGTAAAGCAAATTATTTAAAAAATCCACTAAGAGCCTTCTACATGCTGAATCTCAAGTGATCTGAATTCAGTCAGTTTTCTACAAGCAATAGCAGCTATAACCTGAGAGATTTTATATCTCCTGAAGACAAATTCTCCAGATCCTAGACCCCACTGCCACCAAATGAAACAAAGCTGTGCCTCCATCCTCCAGGAAAACAAGTTTTACTCCGGCTACCTGAGGTGGGGATAAGGATTGAAACAGACCCACACAGAAATGCTCAGAAAAAAATGAAACAATGAGTAAGAGAACAAGAGGGAGCCAGGAATGCACCCACCAACCCACATGTGCAGGAGAGGCACATCGTTCTGATTAGGTACACATGGTTGCCCCGTTCTCAGAAGATGTCTTAATGACCTACAGAAATTTTTTCCATTACGGTTTCCTTAATTATTTCCACATTTACTGTCACCTTTACACTCAGCCTCAGAGTAGTTTAAGAACAGTGTATGAATGATTCTAAAATGCATTAACTACAGCTGAGCAAGTGCACCATTCAACCAGAATGCAAATGTAATTCAAAGTAATGAATCTTTAACTATGGGTATGATAGAAGAATTGTCTCTTCTAGAAGGCCCTACAGTCAGTCAGTTAATACTCCACGTGATACATGGTTTTAGAGGAGTTAATTATTTGGGAGAGTTCAAAAGCTTAGGGAACGTTCCAAAGCTGAACATTGTGATGGGCACCGTTTTTATGCATTCCACTTAAATAGCCAAATAATGAAAATAAAACATGCTAATTACCTAATTAACCATGCAAACAATGTGTACTCATAACCTTTGTCTCATATCCGAATCATATCCCATTCTTAAGCTCTGCCACCATCCCTCATACCATTCTTGAACCTCACATCATTTCTGAAGTTAATCATCCTTCATCCAATCCTAGGCTGCCTTCAACCATAAACCCTGCATCCCAGTAATTTAACATTCGTTTTTAAGTTGCATCAAGAGGTACCTGAAATCAAAACAGATGCTTCAAAATGCCATGTAATCAACATAGCGCAGACCCTACAGGTTTTTAAAAATATATCTGGGAAATTGAAATTAAGCCAATTAGAATTATAAATAACAGTGAAAATTTCACAAATATTGCAATGGAAGAGTTGTCAAAAGCTGATACTTGACTAATATCAAATTAGTGGACCCAAAAATAGCTGATATAGGAGGTCAAAGAAGGGAAGTCTTATCATGGGCTGTAATTAGTGATGGGAGACAGAGGCTCTTGATAACGTCGAGAAAGAGGCACTCAAGTTCCCCAGTGGGAAGCAGGAATTCTTAAGACCCCCCTCTCACTCTTTCAGGATGCAAACATGGGCCTTTTGATGACATGGAAAATTGGTCAAGCCACCTCATATGTCAAGAAACTCCCTTATATCCATCTTATAGAGAATTTATTCATGGGTCAGGTGATCCCCTGTCCAAGTTATGGTCAGGGCATGGGACCAGATGAAAAGACGTGGTAATTTGAACACACACAAGTATAAAGGAGCATAAAGGGGTTTTGTGTCAATTTTTCGGTAGTGATTATTGTTGATACTGGTTTAAATTTTTATATGGTAAACATTCTAGTTCTCATGGAGGGAAAGGCTAATGGAAGAGAAGAATGAAGTGGGTAACAGATGGGTGAGATGATAGAAGCCTGGGAGTTTTACCTCCTATAAACAAAGAGAATTCAAGGAAAGTTTTAGCAAATGAATCGTGTGATAAAAGTGAGTTTACAGAATCAAAACTGGAGACTTGGACAGATTATGTGTATGTGGATGATGACACTAGGCATATTTATGTAGCCTGCAGCTAGTATTTCTATAAAATTATTTGTGATTTCCTGAAACCTCAGTAGTAATAATAACATAATATTTGAATCCTCAATGGGCTAAATCTTTCAGGATTCCATTCACACACTGATTACATGAGACCTTGATAATGTACCCATGCCCAATATATCTTAAAATCCTCATTGGTTTATAACATTGCAATCTATTTGTATTCATTTATTATCCTTTATGTAAAATCAGACATCTTTAGTTGTCTCTGATGCTGGCTCTAAAGAGTGGAAAGAACAGGAGTTTAGGCCACAGGAGCCTTTTTGCAGAAAGGATATAATGCATGAGATCAGCAAAGCAATAAAAGGTCTGACTGTCCCATCACTAGTGTATGAAATTCAGTTAAAAATATAACACCAGGATTTTTTAATAAAGGAAGGGAAGTATGCGGCTCCTGTCCTTGAAGATTCTAGTGCCAGATGAGCCTTTACAATTCAGACCTTGGGAAGAAGGGGGAGAGATATGGGAAAAAAAAGAACTAATAAATATCTAAAATTTGACGAGTGACAGATCTTTGCCTGGTTAACTGGCTATGCAAAGATTTTAGTAGATTCTTCTGTCATTCTCAATTCCTCTTACTCATAAGAATTTTATAATATTTAAATGACACAAGGGAGGGCAAGCCTATATTTGCTTTCCAGAACATTTTAAGACGTGCAGTCACAGTGTACTGTGTAGTCCTGTTTCGAACACTCTGCAAAGACAAAGTTGATTAATCAACTCCACGTCAGGAAAAAAAAGCACACCATCGTTTTCATTGTTTCATAATATAGTAACATTGCTAAAACAATGGTGCATATAGTTAGAGCTGTTTTCAGCTAAAATATCTAAACATTGAATTGCTGGTCCCCCTTTCCATCTCTGTTTCTATCTCCTTCTTTTCCTTTACCTTTGTGTCTTTTTGTCTCCTTCTCTGTTCTCTGTCTTTCTTCGTAGTGGTTTTGCTCTTCTCTCTTCATCCCCTCTCCACACCCCATCCCGATAGACGCTTCCACCTTAGCTCTCATAAGTCTTCAGGCTTTCCTTACCCCGAAAAAGCAAAATAAACGCCGTTGTTTAACTGCTTAGTTTGCATCTCCTTCTAACATACTTTTGAAGACACCGAGTAAAAACGAGACGTTCAAACCAAACTCAAGGGAAAAGTTGCAATCAAGTGGCACAAATTAAAGCAAGGATGAGAAAAAATACGGTAAAGTTAGTGGAATCATTTTAAAGAACCATTATCAGTGTAGAGTAGGACAAAGAAACTGGTTTTAAGACCCTGGCACGATTTTGATGAATGACTGAAACTGAACGCTTCCAAAAAGGGCAATTAACTCACAGGTTGAGGTACTCACTATGAGATCAGAGGTCTAGCTTGAACCCTGACTCTGCTCTTTCCGGCCATGTGTTCTCTCTAAGGCTCTTCCTTATTTTCTCTCTCTAAGACTCTGTTTACTCAACAATGAAATTTTTAAAAAAATAGTATGGTACTTGAACTAAGATAATGTGGTGCTTAGCACAGTCTCTAGCAAAAAAATATTAAGTCATTATCATCAATATTATGGTTTTCATTATTTTTATTGGCTACAAGAATGACAATTTCCACATTAAATATTCCATTTCTTAAAAGCAATTATCCATTCAGAGTTTCATGTTCTTTTCTTACATGAAAGTTGAGCTAGTTCTTATTTTAATTTAATTTTTATTTGCATAAATGCATATATGTGTTAAGTTTAATAGGCAAAGTTTTCTCAAAATTCATGAGAAAAATAATAGTATTTAGCCTCTTGCATTTGCACTCTAAATTCCCATTGCTAGAAGTAATTACTTTGAATTCTTTTATATTTGTATGAGTTTCTCCCCTCCATATATCTCAATAATTTTCTTATTCTAATTTTTTTTCAGGTTTTGTTACTATCTATCAAATTCCTGCAATGGAAGATGAGAATCTGGCTTTCTTCGCCATTTACCCACATACTCAAAAACACATATACTTCTACTTTTCTCATCCTCCCAATAGTTTGAGTTACAATTTTAAGTTAAAGCAATGTTCGGTATTCATATAGTTATGGCTGTATAAATATTACTCACAGTTGAACCCCTTTCTTATAGAACTTTACAGGACTTAATATTTACCTGGTTATTTTCAGTTGTTTAGTGTTCTATGTACTTATCACTAATTCATCCTGAACTCACCAACAGAAATTGAAATGTTGTCTCAATATGTGTAACTATATCAGGTATTCTATTAGTTTCATTTCTTGTTTGTATACAACCCTCGTGGGGCTTTCTGTCTTCCTGCTCTAGTCTGAACTGATTGTTCTCTAGGCTGTTGCAAGATAATCCTTATATCCTCCCTCACTACTAACCTGGGAAGTCTGTTTGTTTCTCTCCTATGTTGGATCCTCTGTTTCCGATGTTTCTTTTTTCTCTTTATTGGCGTCAACCCTGATTTTGGTGGGTATATTTATGCAATACCTTTTTGGAAACGGTACAAAAAAAGCAAGATTTTTTTTTTCTATGATTTTGCTTATCTAAACATGTCTTTATTCCAGGGGTTAGTAAACTATGGCCTGTGGGCTAAAATCCTCCCATTTGTGTAAATGACTTTTATTGGAATATAGCCACTTCCATTTGTTTACGTATTGTCTATTGTCATGTTACAATGGCAGAGTTGGGTAATTGCAAAAAAGATCATTTATACTATAAAGCCTAAAATATTTATTAATTGATCCCTTACCAAAAAAAAAAAAAATGCTAACTCCTGCTTTACTTTATGCTCACACTAGATTGATAATTTGGCTAGGCATAGCATCTTAAAAGCATTATTCCCTTGTCTTCTAGCTTCCAGAGTGAATGTTTAATAGTCCAGTGCCATTCTGATTTCTGATCCTTTATATGAAAATTCTTTTTTTCTATATCTGGAAGCTTCTGGAATTTTCTGCTTATTCTTAGTGTGGGCACTTTTTAATCTACTGTAATAAGCACTCAATGTATCCACACAATTGAAATCCAAACAATATCTTTGATAATTTCTTCCCCTTAATTTTCTCTTTTCTCTCTCTCTGAAATTCCAGTTAGTCAAATTAGAGATCTCCTAGACTGACACTCTAATTTTTTTTCTTTTTTGTTACATTCCATTCTCTTGACATTTAGATCTTTCTGGAAATTTTCCTCAAGTTAATCTTCTAACCTTTCTATCAGATTTTAAAGTTTCTGCTCTCATATTGATTTCTAGGAGCTTTCTTTATTTTCTGTTTTTAGCATCCTAGCCTGTTTCATGGATGCAACCCCTTCACTATTTCTCCGAAGAATTATACCAAGCCAAATTATATTTCAAAAATAAAGGCCAAAGGAAGACTTGTTGAGACACATAAAAGCTGAAAGAAATTATCACCAGCACTTCATTACAAGAAATATTAAAGGACCTCCTTCAAGTAGGAGGAAAATAATATCAGACAGAAATACAAATCTATACATAGGAATTAATAACACCAGAAATGACAACTACATAGGTAAATGTGCAAGAGTTTTTCTCTTATTTTTTTAAAAATCGTGTTAGAAGATAATTTCCTGTTTAAACAAAAGTAATTATAAAATGAAATAAAAGGCACAACCATAGCACTGAAAGGTTTATAATACAAAGTAAAATGCATGACCATGGCACAAAACCAAGAGAAGAGAAAAAGAAGTATACTATTGTAACATTCCTATACTGTATGTTAATTAGTACAATATCATTGAAAGATGGACTGTGATAAGTTAAAAGATGTACTATAAACCCTAACATAACCACTGAAATAACAAAGAATAAGAGATAATAAGCCAACAAAGAAAATAAATGAAATCATAATAAAATACTCAATTATGGAAAAGAAAGCAGATAGAGGAAAAAGAGGACAAACAACAGATCAGACAAATAAAAAACAAAAAGCAAGATTAGAGATCAATAATCACATTACATGTAAATTTTCTAAACACCTGAAATCAGAGATTGTAAGATTAGATTAAAAAAACAAGACCAATCCATATGTTGCCTATAAGAATTTCATTCTAAATAGAAGATACAAATAGGTTAAAAGTAAAAGGATAGAAAATGACATACAACGCTAACACAAATCAAAAGAAAACTGGATTAGCTATATTAATATCAAAGTAGATTTCAGAGTAAAGAATATTGCCAGAGATATAGAAGGCCATTTTATAGTGGTAAAGGGGTCATCAGAAAAACATAGGAATCCTGAGTGTATATGTACCTAAGAACAGAGCTCCAAAATACATGAAGCAAAAACTGATATAATTGCAAGGAGAATTATAAAAGTCCATGGATATAATCAAAACTTTAAAACCTTTTTATTGTAATTTGTAGAACAACTTAGACAGCACATCAGTAGTACATGAAGTCTTGAACGACATAATCAATCCACTTGATCAATTGACATTTACAGGATGCTCTACTGAACAACAGGAGAGCCGGAAATTTTTTCAAGTGTACATGGGTCATTTACCAAGATATTCTGGTTCATAAGACAAGCCAATATATTTAAAAGGATATAAGTCATATAAGGTATGTTCTTTGCTAAAATGGAGTTAAATTAGGATTAAATAACATAAAGATATCTGGACAATCTTTTGAAATATTTTAAAACTAAATAACATACCTCTAAATAGCACATGCGTCAAAGAAGAAATTAAAAGGAAAATTAGAAAGTATTTTGAATGGAATGAAATGAAAAGCCATCAGAATTTATGGGATGCCCCTAAAGCAGTACTTAGGGGAACATTTATAGCACTAAATGCCTGTACGAAAAAAGAAGAAAGGTCTCACATCAATGACCTCAGCTTTCACTTTGAGCAACCAGAAAAAGAAGGGCAAATTAAGTGCAGATTAAACAGAATACATAAAATATTAAAGATCAGAGTAAAAAGGAATGAAATAGAAAAATAAATGAAACCAGACTGTTTTTTTGAGATCAATAAAATCATTTAACTTCTGGATTCAGATTGATGAGGAAAAAATGACAAAAGATAAAATATTGCAAATATCAGGAATGAGAGAAGTGACTTTGTAAGAATTTCTACAGATATCAAAACTTGGCAAAGACATTACATAAGAAGGATACTACAGACTAATAGGGATAGTAAAATTATACTGATATTGCTAAACACAATTTTAGCTAATAAAATCCATTTTCCTCAAATGTCAAGTGGTCCTTGATCATATGTTCATATTTAAGAGTAGGTACTAAAATACTAATTGAAAGTCTAGTATACATGGACACAGCTTGAGAAATGGTGAGCTTTTCTTTCAGCTTCTCTTAGGCTATTTCGTCAGGGACTCTGCTATTTTTTTTTTTAGAGAGAATCTCAGCTTTCTGCTATGGGGAATCCTTTTCTCTTGGGCTAGTCAATATAGCCAAAAGGCAAAACTCAAATCTTTTATCTGTAATGTGCAGGACTAGCTGTCAATTGTTTAGAAAACATGGGGAAAATGTTTATGGATTTGATCATTCATGACAGAGTAATATGTTCCAGAGGTATTCTGCAATTAAGGAAATGGGATGGGGGAAGGGTGTAGCTTATCAAATCATTTAAGTAATTTGATGGCACGTAACATCCCATATCAGAAATGAGTTACAAACACTTAAAACTCTCTCTATATATAGGAACTGAAACATTAAAATCTGTCTTGTCAAAGCTTTCCCTCTAACCACTCTAGAAACATGGACTCTTAATCCAATGGTCAGATATTACTAAAAAATTTCTAAAGCTTCTTTCGGATTTTCATTTGGACTCAAAAATACGTCTTATAAATATTCTCAATATCCTAAGAATGAATTGTTTTCGGAAATAGGCAAAAGGCAAATTAGATTAAAGTGGAAAATGATCAAGCTGGGGATACAATTGTACCTCAAAAAGGTGTCATTTGAAAGTAGTGTGACTTGAATGTTAGTTCTGAAGAAAATATCAAAAGAGAAATTCCAAATGCATTTTGAACGCTGACAGCCTCATTAGAATAAATACATTTACTCCCAAAATGACTACTTTGAAAGACAGCTTTCACTAGGATGTATAAATTTAGGTGTGTCAGCCTAGGTGGGAGTAATTAAGAGGTCCAATTTATTTCTTTACAGACACACTTGGGGTAAGTATACCAGGTGAGGTCAAAGAAGCCACCCCATTACTCACCTGCAAAAGCTTATTAACGTTGGACTGTCTCCTGAGAATGTGGCTGATGACAGCAGAAGATAAGAAAGCTACTGCTTTGATAAATACCCTAAGGGTCCGCAAAATGGCAGTGCTGGGAGGCATGTGCCAAATCATGTTTGGCTTTGGCCCCATAACTTGTGATTCTGTCAAGGACTCATCACGTCAATTGGTGGAAAATGGATTACTGTCGTTCTTCAAGGCACGGCACATCATTCCCCATTGATTGGCATGCCAAATCCTTCACAAAGTAATGAGTCAGGGATGATTCAAATCATCATCCAACTGTCAGCTTGATTGCATAGCCCTCTATCAACGGGATTAAACTGGTGTGGCATCCAAAATGTAATGAAAGGCATTACTTTACTTGAAAAGTTGACAGGAAGACAGGGATGCTGGACCCAGGAGGCCTAGGCATATAGAAAAAAATAAGAATAATAAAAATGGGGAGAGTGAATTGATAGATGATATAAATATATTTTTTCAGCCCTCACAGGAGATGCTGTGACTAAAGAGAATTACATTTCTCTTCAAAGAGAATTAGAACTGAGAGGGACACTGTAGAAATCACCTAGTTGATGCTCATTCTCTAACAAAAAAACAAACTGAGGTAAAGGAAGGAAAGTGAGTCACCAATGTTAGTTAATGAGGAGAGAATGGGAGTACAACACAAAGCATGTTCTTTGGAGGGAAAGAAACCTGGTTTCAATCTTGGTTCTTCTACTTACTAATTGTGTCATCGTAAGCAAGTCTCTCAGCCTCTGTCTCTTCACCTGCCAAAAGGGGACAATTATATTATGTATGTCACATATATCAAAATCAATACATATGTACATATATATCATATGTATACACACAATACAGGAGGATTAAGAAAGCAAACCACTGAAACAATTACGATCCCATTTCAATGTTTGCCAAGGAAAATATGCCATTGTGTTGTTCAATTTCCATGAAGTCAACACCCAAAAAAATGCCTGTTGTAGAGGCTCAAGCTGAATCTCTTATTTTTCTTTTGCCTTGGTGATAACCAGCATTTTATCTTGGAAAAGGGCTATCTCTTGCACATATACTTCACATACATTGTCTTATTTAATGTGATTTAGAGAAATCATAAATCTTGCCAAGTTCACACACCTAGTAAGAGGTTAGGGTTTTATTTGCATGGCTCCAAAGCCTTCTCTTACCCATGAACTTTGATGCTTCCATGATGATGATGTTCCTGGTTCATCAGCAGCAGAAAACATTCTCCCAGTGTGTTTTTAGGAATCTCACTGGGATCATGCTGGACCATCTATATCCTCTTGTCTCATGTTCTATGACCCAGGGGACTGTGTTACTAGAGACTTGCCTTGCATGTGAGTAGTTACCCATGTGATAATAAAGTGCAACTTGGCCACAAATTGTTGCAACAACATTTATTAAGGTACATAAGCTGATTAAAGCTATGTTATTTCAGATCTTAGCAAACAAACATTTGTGTTGGGGGTGGGGAGTGTTACACCTTTACCTTTATTAGCTAAAGGAATTATTTTACAACTGACTAAAAAACTAAGTATTTGAGGTGTTGGAACCTGATAGGAGAGGTATCATTTTATGAACGAAAACTGCTCCCAGATTCAGGCATAAAGACCAGAGTTGGGAACCAAAGTGAACCATTTAGGCATCTATTCCATTTTTAGAATTTTAGCATCTTCTCTGTCAGATTCTTTACATGTGGATTCTGTGCAAAATTCTGGAAATCACATCTTTAGAGTGGCATTGACAATTTGGAGTGTATCCAAAGAAGGGAAAGTGACCTTTGATCAGACAAGTTGAGAAAATCTTGTACATGATGTCCCTTTTAAAGAATCTGAAATGCTTACTAGCGTATTAAAGGCTGTAAGAAGTCCTGTGATAAAGAAATCTGTTTATCTTTGTTCACTCCAGTATTTCTACAGCTTCTTTGACAGGAGAAGTTCTCTTTTGTGTAATGCCTACCATAGCACCTCTATCGGGACCTAGCATACAGGAGGGACTCAAGAAATACTCATAAGAATGTTGTGGAATAAAGTTCCCAATAGACTAACGTCTCATGGTTGTGCTACAGAAGAAGCTGATTTGATGAATATTATATCGTACTGTGGCAGGCACTGGGGAAAGAGTATAAAATGATAAACGTGACATATGCATTGGCCTCAAAGGAGTTTAGAGTTTAGTGGATAAGGCAGAAATGTTCATAAATGACAAAAGAGAGGCAGTATCACATAAATATTGAGAGCACTGGTTTTGGTCTTGGAGAGAACTGGGTTCAAGTTTTGACATTAGCGTTTACCAGCTGGATGGTCGAAAGCAAGTTATTTAATCGCTCCAAGGCTTCAGTCTTCTAACCTGAAAAATGGAGATGACAGTGTCATATAACTCATGCGAACATTGATGTAATGTACGCAGAGAGAAAGGACTGTATCTTTTCTCACTATTCCCTGCACCAAGCAATGTCATAGACCTCACTCAAATATTTGCTGAATGAATTAGGGATGACTTAATTAATTACATATTTGTAATTTCCATCTAGTGTAGTCCCTTATATAGAATAGATGCCTAAGAAAGTATTGTTGAATGAATAAAACAATGAATCAGAGAAGCATTTTCTAAGCTCAGCACACTCAACATTCTCATCTCTGGGCACATAATTTTCCTGCCTCGTCATTGCATTTGTAGGCGTTGCTCACAAATGAGCATTAACGAATATCTACCTTTTTCTATAACCCCCTCGGGTAGCTTTGTAATGTGTCAACTTGGCTAGGCTGAACTACATTTGCCATAACTCTCTTCTCTGTATGTTTCCAGTTAGGGTGGGCCAAAAGAGACCTTTTTTCCAAATATTTGCAGGGTGAAAGTAAGGAGCAGCCACTTTATAGCTTATACACGTTGTCCTTACTTTCTGGCTCCCATCTTCTTGGGGTAGCAGATGGACCTGCAATTGTTCCCTCTTCCTCTGGATCCTCCTTCATTTTCCCCAACTCCTGACCAGGTGCGTTTAGCTCCGTGATGAAGAACATCAACTTCACCTGCGCCATCAAGGTTAAAAGCAGCAAAAATTGCCATGAGTGTCAGTCCATCCTTGAGGGTTTCCACTCAAATTGCATAAAATCTTTCTAAACAGCCGGTTTCCCCTTTGGTAAGGAGAACCTAGGGAAATTTCTTTGATTCTTATGAATGTAACTAGGGTCCTGAGGGCTCTCCTTTCATATATGGCTTCCCAACAAAAGAGATGATCAGACAGTTTAAAGCACAGCCAGAGGTATGGGATCTAGTCCCAGCTCTCAACATACCAGCGCTGGGGCCCTGGGGCCCTGGGGCCATCAGTAATTCTATGAGTGTCAGTTTCTGCTTTATTCAATTGACAATGTCAGTTCTTCCCCTGCATAACCTATACAGCTACTGTAGAGATAAACTATTACATTGAAAGCCAACACACCTTGAAGAGAAATAAACAAATCTCTAGTATTTACAAATGTGAAGTATTATTTTGGCATTGATTTTATTCTTACAAATCTATCATTTAGTGAGTGCTCATTTTACACCATGTAGCATGCTGAGAACACGTTTCATTTTCTCATTTATTCCCTGTAGAATAGGTCTTATTCTCCCTATTCTACTTATGAGAAAATAAGTTAGAACTCAGGGTAAGCCTGCCCTATATAACTACACAGCCAGAGTGCCTAAACATTTCTTTATAACATAGAGAACACAGAGAAAAATTGTGCAAACTTTATTTTAATGTTGAAAATATGGTGAATTACCTCCATTAGTTGTATAATAGTTATGCTACATGAATTTGTTTACAATATTTTTATTAAATTATATAATGGTGTAATACTAACATAAAGAAGTATTGCACATCATGTGACAGTCAATTAGACTCTAGGCAATAGAAATTGCCGAATCTCTTGGCTCACATCAGAGGTATTTCAGACTTAGGAAAGGTTAGTGTGACTGACAAAATACTTGAAAGAGCTATCCCTGAGGCACCAATCATCTATCAATCAAAGACTTTCCGTTAATATTTAAGAGCAGCTATTTGACTTCAAGCAATATTATTATAATTAGAGAAAATTATAAGTAGGAATTTTAATATGGTAAATAGTAAATGTGGATTAAATCATTTGGTACATCTTACAAGGTGCTAATAAGGTTAAGATTTTAAGTTTGGGTTTTGAAAATCAGTGTGTCTTGTTGATGTATAATTGCCATTGGCCAAAAGTGTTTGAGAAAAATATTTGGAATTGGAACATGAAGAAGGCTTAGAGTTTGATTGGGATAATGAAAATGAAATTATTTATGTAGATAAATATATATTATTTTCTATGCGAATATGAATCTATGTGGTGTGTATATGTGTGTGTTTACACAGAAAATATGTGTTTTGTGTGTGTGTGTGTGTTTATGTGTTTACCCAAAAAACTGTTATCAAATCAATGTGTGTTTTATGATTAACGGTAACTTAGATTTGAGGGAATTTTGTACATGTATTTAAGCTGCTGTTAATTTTAAATCTTGCAGACTTAAACCAAGACTCTAGATAGTTAAAATATTCTAGGTAAACAGTTAAAGGATGATCAATGTGGATAATTGCAAGCAGGTCAACATGGTAAATGATCTGCTTCATTTTAGGATATGAAGTCTAAGATTTCAGATAATTTAAGTTAACTAAAATGGTGGTAAGTAAACTCCATAAATGGTGAATATGAAAGCAGAACAATAAAACTTGATTTTGAGAGGGAGAAAAAGAGAGGAATCAAAGGGAGTAAGTTAAAATCATTAATTTCTTAAAGGTATTTGCATGGGCAAATTTTATTTCCATAATAAAATAAAATTGCAACTCTGGAATAACCAGTACATAAAATATTGTCAAGTAATAGCAGCAATCAGAACAATGAGTCTATAGCCTATGAAAATAAGTAAATGTTGGAATTGCAAGCCTAGACAGAAAGAGCAACCAAAATAGAAGATAAGTATGTCCAAAAGAAAGAAGAAAAACATTAAATATAAGTTAATGCAAAAAAATACAACAAATTATACACGACACACAATGGTTGTTTAGATAATTCACTTGTTAGAGTTTATGACTTAGTGAAAATGGTAGAAATATTGTATATACACATGGAATAAAATAATTTTAGGGAAAAAAATCTAGAACAAAATGAAATAAATTTATTCCAAATTAAAAATAGAATACTTCATCAAGATTTCTAATAAAGAAATAAATTCTAGTGAAATTATGCTCCTGATTGGGCAGTTATCAGACTTCATGGCAAGTATGTGTATGTTCTAAATTACGCAACCTGGTAAATATAGTTATGGTAATACAAGATGTACACAAGTTAAATTATGGTAATATAAACATTGAAGTAACTAACAGGAAGCAATCAAATGAATGGAAAACACCAGACCTAATCTGTTTCTGAGTTCTTAGAAATATAAAACATGTTTGGGAGTGTGCTGCTCACATTGCACAAGTTGAACACATTTTCATATTCTCTCTGGTGTAACAATTTACCCTCCATTGTGTATGGTAAGACTTCTTTTGATTATCTACAAACACTGCCTCTTTCTAACACAAGATAGAAAACTTTTTTGGGACTGAAAGCTTGGAGCTAGGCCTGGGTAGAGTTCCATCCGGAACCAAACATTTTACTCATGAGAATCTGGGTTCCAATCCAAAGAAAGATAAATCTGAAAAAGTTGTACACTACTTGCCAATAGTGCCAGTCCAAGGTCTGGTGAGAAAGATGAAATATCTATTCCCCATTACTCCCTTCTATCCACTTCTCTTTAATTTCTTTCTCTTTCCAAACTCCTAAGGGTCTGCCTTCCACTGCTTCTCAATAAAGTTTCTGATATTAGAAAAATACACTTCAGTATTATTTGAAATTACCATGGTACAGTTCTTTAGTGGAATTTTAATTTTTTTCTTCTAATTATAAAATTAAACTTTCTTGAAAATAGTTCATGCATAGTCAGCAGAAAGCTGAGGTTTTACAGGACAGAATGTAGGCTTTACATTGTCCATGAAATCTTCATATTTGAGCTACACTGAAGACCTATCAGACCCTCTAGTCAATCCCTTGCTCACCTATGCACAGCCTTACAGCAGAAATGGCTACATGGCTCAAAGGTCTGTGTTGCCATGATGTAAGAGAAATGTGCAATGAACATTATCAGACTCCAGGCTCAAGCACTGCTAGCTCTGTGTGCCCATCAGGTTTTTCATTTAATCAAATAGTACTGATAGGATTGGTCAAAATGTGAAGTAAATAGAAGGCTTTCCTATCAACCTTGATCCCTCTCCATGCTGATCTCCCTGAGTTTTCTGAGGCCCCACACCACACAGCAGCATGGTCCAGACTACCTGGAATTCCGGGTGTTTTTTTTTAACCTTTCTCCCTAACCTATCCTATGACCCATCTCCTTAAGGTCTTTCTTCTAGTGATGGAAGGATGTATGAGTAACTATTTCAGGGCAGGTGTTATGGGTAATAACGGCTTACTAAACACCATCTTGATAATAATTTCAGGACCAATAAGAGAAATAACACATTAGTTGTATCTTATATGAGAATGATTTTAGAGCAGAGGTAGATGCAGTTCACACCATACAATCGGATATTTACTTCACTTATGTTTAAAGCTGGACCAGGTTTAATATATACAAATAATCAAAGTGTACAGTTCAAAGTCACTTTGTAGGTCCATAGCTCTCAAAAAATTCCCCTTTCCTTTGCCTGATGGATAAGAAACAGCCTGCCACATTTTTCTTAACTAAGGGTCTCACACATTGGCAATTTTGTCAACCTAGATGTAAACACCATTGCCATGTCCAAATCATAATAAATTTTGTTTACTGTAGTTAGACATGGGGTTTGCTTACATTTTGGTTAAAATAGCTGAAGATTTATCCTTCTGTCAGAGCCACTGGAAAATTGAGAGTCTTGTGCAAGTTGTAAGCTTTCTGCTTAATCTTCTGGAAACTTTTCCAATTTTCCTTTAATAACACCAGGAGGCCAGTGGTATGCCACTTATTGGTGGAGGAGGAGGAGTTCTCCATTCCAGTACCCCTCCTTTATTCAGCTGACAGGCTCCTCAGAAATGAAATGCAGTAATATACATTAGCACTAACTTATACACGAGGCTGTCACCATCAGGTAAAATTGATCACAAATTACTGAGTACTGAATCAGGAAAGTCATCAGTTATATTGTACTTGATTACTTTCTCATAAGAGGAATATATTACTGAATATGGTGAGATTACTCATGCATAAGAATTTGGAAGTGACACCCAGCAGCCTGCACTCAGGAGGGAAGGAGAATTGTGCTGAGGAAGTAGACTCTAAGTTCCCTTTAAAATTGCTTTAAACCAGTTACTAAATTACGGCAAACACTTTGATGTGTACTTGGATAATTTTCAACTGTTTTTCAGGTTGAAATTTTGTTCATCACACATTCTTCCCTCCAGGAAGTGCCGTGGTCACTTACATCAGCTATACTTCCTAGTAGAAAGAACTTTGATACTGGCCAATATTACGAAATTAGGCCAATATAGTTGATGGAATTCTTGCAATGACAAATTAAGAAATAAAACATTCTTTTCTTTGTGATTCATTTTTTCCTTGAAGACTCTTTTTGATTTGTCTTGACTCTCTCTCTTCTTTCCTACGCTATGGTGTTTTAAGACATTTGGAAACTGCTTCTCACATGAAAGGGTCTCTTCTGTCATTGGAATACCGTATGGGCCAGGATGGGGATCAAGAAACAGATGTTAAGCAAAGAAAAAGTGAAGGAGATATTACCATTCACACACTGTCTAATCAACTCACCATGAATATGGAGCTGAAGCATCCTCTTAGGATAAAGAGTGTGCATTTGCCCACATAGAAATAGTGTTATCATTGGCAACTGGTGGCAGCTGATTGAAATTCAGGCTCTGGGAAAAGAGGTTGACTATATAAAAGAAACATAAAGTTAAGTCAGCATGTCACACCTTATACCAAAATAAAATCCAGCTGACTAAGGCAAGTTTTTTCCAAACTTGGGTATACAGTGTGCCTCAGGGATAAGCAATGGTGTAGGGGGAAGGGTGAGAAGTCAAAGGCCAAACAGAAGACATCTTCTTAGATTGTCCTTTTTACACTGAGATTTGGTATCCTTGCAGTCTTAAAATATTTAGGCCAATCTCTTATTTTTGTTGAAATTCAGAGAGCAATATGCTTTTATGTTCAGAGAGTGATTTGAAAATTTTACTGTTGTGTTATATTCCTTGAGCCTCATCCTCTTCACCAGATTATCAGCACAGCTGGTGCTGTATGAATACAGGTTGCTCTGCTGAGAATGTAGATTATACTACCAGCACTAACCCTGCTCCTGGTGGTAGTCTGCAAGTGATATTTAGTTCTGGGTGTTCACCTGGAATCTGTGAGATCTGGAAGCTGCACAGAAGGGAGAGCACTGGAAAGCCCTTCTTCATTCACTGGTGTGAGCCCAAATGCCCCCATGGTGATTGACCATACTCTTCACCACCTATGGCCAGATTTTGTCGGCTCCTCCCAGCAAGCCTGAACTTATCCTTAGCATTTCTAATTTCTGGTCAAAGTTTTGTTAACAAATATATGGACACCCAAAACCTCAAACCATTTTGACTGAATAGGTTCACTGCCCATAGATTCCTGATCCAATTTCATCCATAAGTTTGGGGTTTTTTTTGAATATCAACACCAGCTAGAAACAAACCCAAGCTTTCATTTATTTCTAAAACTTGTATATTTGACTACTAGATTGTCCCTGTGGGCCCCAGTTCTAGCATCATACCATTACAAATAACAATGGCACACTCCATTCTTACTTAGGAGCAAGTATCCAGTACCAGGTTACCACAGCTTTGATATTTGTGAGATCTACATAATACATTTTCCCAAATAGAGAGACGAAAGCTTCTTTTTAGATCATGTGCCATATGATACCAAAAAAAAGAAGAAAAAGCTGTAACATAGATGTTTATCTAATTTTTTAATGGTGGAATTTGAAAGGAAATTCATCATAGTTTGGAATGTTGGGTTGTCTCCTTGTAATTCATTATAAACGTGTCTGGACAGTGCTTGATAAAAAAACAATAACCTCAACCATTTAATCATCAAAGTTGATTGTTTATAACAATAGGATATTTAATGTTCTAGGACAGAAAACAAATATCATGCCATGCTTTTTTTTTTTCCTTGCCTGAGCTTTAGTCTTCAGTAAGATCTGACAAATATTGGCATTATATGTCACTAAGAAGTAAAAGATCATGCTCTGACCTTCAAGAATCCCCACAATATGTACATTATGTTGATGTGCCCTTTGTTTTGTTTATCTTGGTTTGCTTTGGCGGCCTCTGCAATTTCAGGAAGAGTGAGGTTATTTTACCAAGTTTCAGATGGCATCATTTTAACTAAGGAATTAACTAAAGGTGAAGACTACTTCTTCCACTATTTATTTATTTCATTGTGGTTCAGCTGGGAGACAAGATATGTTGAGAAAGACATAAGCCACAAATGGGTCAGATGCCCATTTAGGGTCATTTGAGGACCAAAGTGCCTTCACGAAAGCAAATGTACACTTTTCAAAAAAACAGTTAGGTTTTAAATGAAAGTCTCCTGAGAAAGGATTTGTCAGAGCAGGTCAAAATGTTTGTTTCTTCCTTTTGCAATGGTTTTCTATTCACATGTCAAAAATGTGCACCTTCTCTAAGATTCCAGTCACATTCCTCCTAATCCACAGAGACTTGCCCCCACCTCCATTGCTATACTCACTCATCTCCTCTTTCTTTAAGGTCCTAAAATTCTTTCAATTTGTATTGTACAATCTATCTTTTAATTATACTTTCCTTGTTTTTACCTCATTGGTTTTGTCTCCCCAGCTAGACGTCAAGCAAATTAAAATTAGTAACCACGTTTCTTCCTTCCTAGTACATGACATGGCACATGGCATACTCTTAATAAAACAATTTTAATGGGTTTATTACTTAGCTATGTATTGGATTTAAAAGTAGACAGATAAAAAATAAAGTATATTTTATTAGGTCCATGTTTTCTCTTATGAAGTCAGAGAAATTTCTCTCTAATATTAACCGTCCATTTTTACTTTTCAAAGTAATTTTATGTCTGATATGACTGATCCTCATAATCATCTTCAAAGATAAACAGGACAGATATATGAGTGTATGTGAGCACGTGTTTACACATGTGAGTGGAAGAGTCTAGAACTCAAGAATCATAATTCCTAGCTGATATGCTCAGCTCTAAATCACACTGGCATAACTTGCTGTTCATTTAAGGAAAATAAGCTTCAGGTTCTCCCAGCTAATGACATCATTAAGACAGTGTTACTGAAATGCAATGGAAAAAAAGAGGTTCCACCGAGTTTGGTAGACCAAAGAAATTACTCCCCTCACATTGATAAAGTAGCAAAATAAAGGATTACACATGATCTAAAGCAGAATTATTGAAAGAAAACTCCGTTAGTGGAAGTAAAAGAATTAGTGTTAGTTTTGCACATCTCTGCTCTGGGCATCTTAAGAAAATGAAGAAGCTGATTTCAAACATCCCTTGTGGCCTAATACTTTTGATTGACCTCTCTCTTGCATTGATAATTATGAGTAACTTCTTTATTGTTCAGCTTTATTATCTGTGTCTACCCTATTATCTGAGCCTTGACGTGATGCTAATATTTGAGTAGATATTGAATTGAGGCAGTATTTATTATCAGTTCTTGGTATAGTTTACCAAGACTTGGTTTTTAGTTTTCTTGGCTCATTTATTTATACGTATTTAAAGAGTTAACTGATGATCATACTGTTTGTTTAAGAAATCAAAATATGTTTCCTGGATACATGTGGTAAGTTTAGTCAAGTTCTACTGAGAAAAAAAAAAATCCCCATTCCTCTTTATAGTTTGAGAGTGTTTTGATCAGTTAATATTTATTAAGTGCATTTTCAATGCTCTATAACACTATATATGCCACGTTGAGAAATATAAAAGGTGTAAGTAAAGGATCTTGCCCTCAAATGCCCAATAATCCTGCTGGGGAGTAAAGCACATAGAGATGAACAGTTACCTGACAAACCAAGGTAGTGCATAATAAAGACCAAATTCTTGATATGTTTACTCTCTTATGGTATGCTAGTGAATGTTTAACAACTGACTCTCCAGGGGGGGAAAATAACCAGATTTGTAGCATTTGCCAATTTCATGGTGTAAATATTCGCACATTGGTCAATTTCAAGCTACCAATGTGAGCTCCCTGAATACTGGCTTGGGGAGAGATGTACAAGATAGGTTCTAGCAAGCCAGTACCAGCTGACCCCAGCATATTAGCACTCTTGTAGGAGTTTGGCTAAAGCAAAGATCTCCTGAGCCAAAGTGGTCAAGTATGTTCTGTGGAGAAATATCTTTCATATCTCTGAAGGACAATGGGATATAAATGGGGGATAATTGATGTGAAAGCCTTTCTGATGGGAGACGCCTTACGAAACAGTTCAGGGCTTCAAAGACCAATATAGGCTTGGGGAATAGAAATACATCTAACTAGTGTATTGTACTGTATACTGTAGTTTTACCTTTCTAAATATATGAATAATATTTACGTCTACAAAGAAAAATGAAAAAAAAATTGTGCTAAATACCAAATTCATTTTTTCAAAAATCAATTTGATGATCGTAATGGTGTTATTAAGACTTATTTGGAAGGGGAAATTACCAAGAATATTCTTATAGAGAGCTCCTCAAATTACAGCAAATCCCAGAAATGCGAAATTATTCTAGGAAAAAAAAACTTAAATCTCTTTTCAGCCAAATCAGATTAAACTCTTACAGTAGTTACATTCAATATCACATTGGAGCCTTGAAGACTCATTTTTTTCACTTCCTACCAAATAACTCCATGTTCTGCCCTAGGAAACCCTAACTTCAACACTTATTCATAGCAGAATCCACTGTTGTATCACTATTCCAAAATATTACCATTCTTGTCAGAATCCCTGACAATAAGGCTTTATTTTGATAATTCATGTGGCTGGATATAAAGCAGATGCCAGGATATGTACCAACATCTGCTGTTTAGTTTTTATTAGTTTGTCCCATCTGGCCTGCATTCAAAAGGACCCAAATCAAGACTGAACAAAATCACAGGACCTTCAAAAGCAATTTCACATTATTTTTGGAAGCATCAATTGTTCTTTTTCAGTTGTTAGAGTCAGGAACTATATTGTCTGTCATCCTGTAGACAGATCTGAAACTTTTCAGATTAAACTTTTCAACACTTTTCCATCCACCAAATGTTAACATTTCTAAGATACGTGTTTAATGTTCGTCCGTACTGGCTCCTGTTGGCTCAAAAACATTAAAAATGATAAGGAATAGTAAATTATTAGTACTCATGATCACTAAAATACATTTTAATCATTAATTTAATCTATACTCATAACTCCAAGAGGATTTCTCATCTTAGGTATTTCAAATTTCTTCCCAGGATTCCTTGCATCTATCCTTTATTCCCCTCAGTTACATGGAGAAGATTTCTGATAATATCTTCCCTCATGCCTCACAGCATAACTTGTTGTTAAAAATCTTCTGCCTCTTCCCACACCAATCAAGAAAAGAAAAGGGGGACAGGCCCCATGGGGTAGCGGTTAAGTTTGGCGTGCTATGCTTTCGCGTCCTGGGTTCGCAGGTTCAGATCCCCAGCACTGACACACACCACTCATCAGCCATGTTGTGGCAGCAACCCACTTACAAAATAGAGGAAGATTGGCACAGATGTTAGCTCAGGGGGAATTTTCCTCAATTAAAAAAAAAAGAAAGAAAGAAAAAAGGGGTCAATATAGTAAATATGGCATATACCTAGTAACATAAAAATTCACTGTGTCTAGGGCTCCACCATCTTTCAACTTCTCCTGGATTAGTTCCTCTCCTATAAGTCTTTGTAGCATATATTCAGTCCCAGTGTCTCCTCTATGTTTAATGCCTGCCTGACATTCTACCCTCTTAAATGAAAATAAGGTGTACAGTTTCACTTTAAAATGAAGAAACAGATAAAAGGAAGCAAATGATCTTCCAAAAGCCATGTAATAAATCAATAGCAGAACAAAGATGAAATCAGGAAAATTTGACCCAATAAACTCTGCTCTTCCAAGAACATCCCCCGCTACCGACAGCGGCATAATATGTTTGCTAAAGCAAAGTGGAAATGTGTTTTTCACTTCATAGAAAAGTGTGGCTGGAAAATCAGAAGATCTGGGCATAAATGAATTATTTTATCCACATTGTTTTCTACAAAACAACGATGAAAAGAAATAAATATATAGTTTGAAAAGAATAGCATTGCACTTGTATCATCTCTTTCCTTGTAAAAGTTCTACCTAGAGAAAAGTCATTACCATTGTGTCCTTACACTCAAGGTTGAGATTTGAGATAATTTTCTATCATAAAGGCCCTAAAACAAATCCATTTTGCCATAAATATTTTCAAAGTATTGTTTTTGATGAATGTTGAAGTGAATTTTTATAATTTTTTCTTCTACTTTGTTTGTACTAATGGTTTGGTTGGAACCAACAATTCTTTTTAGGTTCTCATCCATAAGTGATTAAAGGTGACAAGCTAAGGACCATTAGAGTCAGGCAAACTGGATACCTGATTTCTAACTCTCACCCTAGTAAATTCCTTTCTAACATCACCTGCAGGTAACCAGGACCCGGGAATTTTTTGCCAATTTGACCTAAACCCATTTCCAAGGTCTGTAAATGCCTCTTCCTCAGGTCTTTCCTCCTGGGGCCAATCAGAATCCCAGTGTGCACCCCATCTCCCTCCTGGATGATGATAGTCCAGTGCTGAGGATGGAGTTTGGATATGCAGGATGGGGTGTCCACACATATAAGCATGAGACTCTTTGCAGTGTGGGATAGAGCTGGGGATGGGAAGAACGTGAGTTGTTTGAGGGTTAATATCCAGGGGCCAGGGCCAGGTCTCCTTACACCATCACGTTCTGCGTGGAGCGAAGAAGTCTGAGAATTCTACATTCAAACCAAATGCTCCTTGTCTTGAACATATTTACCTCTTTGTTTCATTGATTTACAATTTTTGAATATTTAGATATGTGGTATGAAGACCTCCTTTTGTGCTCTTTTGCCAGCCCTGCAAATATTAGATACGGGCCTGCTCTCTTCCTTCAACTCACAATGACTATGAATGTACATCACAAAGAAATGTCAGGTGATTTGATCAATGTAGTCAAGAACGGACTAGAATTCTTTTCCAAAATAATTATTGCTTAAGGATTTTTACCACATATTTAGGAAAAACTCAAATTTATGATTACAGAGCATTTTAAACCCATTTTCTTTTTCAGTTTTGCTGCCAACACTGATCCATTTGTAGATATGATGTCAAATTTCTATTTCATTCATTCTATAGAGACTCCAAAACAGAATAATTCTTTAGTTTTTTCTACTATGTCTATTCCAAAAGAATAGCAAATTCAGCCTAGCTCTCCATTTTTCTCTACAGAGTAATGGTATTTTTATTGAAATGAGAAATTCACATGCCCATTTCAAAGCGCTAATTCTTGCTCAAAATAGCTTTTGCATAGTATTATGCAAGATATCTCCCCAAAAGGAAATGTTGAATCTACAAATCCAGTGTGGGGAATTTAGAGGTTGTGCCCAGTAACTTTACCATGTCTGCTAGGGAAGTCCCTCTCACCATTCAAGAGCAATTTCATCTTTGGTTTGAGCAGAACTTTTGTAGCTTAATGGGTGATAATTTCCCCCTGTCAGACATCTCATATTCTGCATGCCCCTCATCTGGCCTGTGTCAGATAAAGAGGAGGGAATGTAATTTCCACCCACCTGTAGAAAACAGCTAAGTTTTATTTCCTATGTCTTTCTTTAATACACTGCCCCGTGAAAGGAATTCATTATCCTCAGATGAAGTAATTATCGTCAAGTAGAGTGGAGTTGAAGCACATAAACTTTTAAGTCTGACAGGGGTGAGCTTGAAGGCTGGATCCCCCAACCCTTACATGTTATATGATCCCTGGCAAATTGCTTAATGTCTCAAAGCTTCAGGTTTCTCATCTGTAAAGCAGAAATAATATACCTATCTTATAGAGTAATTGTGAGGATTAGAAGAGACAATATATATAAAGTTTCTGGCACCTGGTGAGCACTCAATAATTACTATTATTATTCAAGCATCTAAATAATTACCATCTCCCTGCCGCTAATTTTTTATTGTATCAGTCACTTCTATGTGAATGATTCCTGTGTGAATTCTAGTCTTTTGTCTCCACTTGGGAACTTCTGCTCAAATGTCTCAGAATTATCTTTATTCAGTTTGCACAATGCAAAACATCACCAGTTTTAAAAAATGAATCCTCATATTTCCTGAAAGTAAAAAAGATTTGGATACTCATTGTTTATTTTATTTTTTTGGTGGGGGATGCAAACTCAACGGAGTATGCAAACTTAACCACTGTGCCACCAGGCCAGCCCCTCATTGTTTATTTTTTAAAAGCAATAATAAAGCAGATGTGAAATTTAAAGTAAAAATCTCTCCTCTCTCACCTCTTTCCTAAATTCCCATGGCTAGGCATGGTTACAGTCTCGTATGTTTCCTCAATGTCATTTTTGACTCTTCTCTTTCATTTTTCCAGTGTACAGTAGTCCCCCCTTATCCATGGTTTTGCTTTCTGTGGTTTCACTTACCAAGGTCCAAAAATACTGAATGGAAAATTCCAGAAATAAACAATTCCTGAGTTTTAAATTGAGTGCTGTTCTGAGTAGCATGATGAAATCTCTCACTGTCCCACTGGGGACACGAATCATCCCTTTGTCCAGTGTATCCACGCACTACCCATCCTTAGTCACTTAGTAGCCACCTTGGTTATCAGATGGACTGTCATAGTATTGCAGTGCTTGTGTTCAAGTAATCCTTATTTTACTTAATAATGGCCCCAAAGTGCAAGAGTAGTGATGCTGGCAATTTGGATATGCCAAAGAGAAGTTATTGTTATTAATCTCTTATTGTGCCTAATTGATAAATTAAACTTTATTATAGGCATGTATGTATAGGAAAAAATCTAGTACATATAGAGCATCCATTGGGGGTCTTGAAACGTACCCGCATGGATTAAGGGAGACTACTGTGTGCTACCCACCACTAAACACTTGCTTTCGTACTTTGCGAATTCCTCTCATGTCTGTTCCTGGTCCTTAATTCCCTTGTATTAATACTGTTCTAGGTCCTCATCATTGCACATGCACCTAAACATTCCCTGACACCTAATTCCTCTCATTTTCCTCCTTCTGCCCCCAGATTATTCCCCTGTGCAGGTTTCTAGCACCTACTGCGTCCGGTAGGAAAACTAATCTACTTGGTTTTCAAGACCTTTTGGTATCTACTCCTGCCTTTTGCATTCACCTCATGTATTTTAATATCACATAGATAGTAGTTTCACATAAAGTAAGTGTTTGGCTTTTTTGTTTTTTGGTTTTGTTTTATTTTTTACCTCAGAGACTTTGTTTATGCTGTTCCCTCTTGCTATGGGTGGAAATGTTTTCCTCAAAAATACATATGCTGAGGTTCTAACCCCCTAGTACCTCAGAATGTAACTGTATTTGGAGATACGGTCTTTACAGAGGTAATCAAATTAAAATGAGGTCATTAGGGTGTGCCTTAGCCAAATATAAGGTGTCATTATAAAAAGGGGAAATTTGGAGAAAGCCATGCACACAGAGAGAACACCATGTGAACAAGAAGGCAGAGACCGGTTGTGTCTACGAGCCAAGGAACTCCAAAGATTGTTGGCAAACCACTAGAATCTAGAAAAGATGCATGGAACTGATTTTCCTCACAGCCGTCAGCTGCAGCTGATACTAGCACCTTCTCTTTTCCTCTAGCTTTTAGTAGAAATAGGATGCCTTGACCTGCAATGGCTATCTTGTGACCCAGAAGCACTAAGTAGACAACAAATGGCTGGCATGCTAAGAATGGCAGAGAAAAAACACTGTAAGTGCTTAAGTCCTCAATGGCATGACTGATAGCCAAACCCATGCCAGCAAATGTTAATCTCCAAACTTCTTATTATCTGAAGAAAATTAAACTTTATTGGTTTTCAGCCCATAAAGAGCATGCCCAACTGAGGATATGCTAGGCGAGTTTATTATATGGAGTATTTTATGTGTCTTGCTTACCAATGGTGGCTGGGTGGGACTGTTTTCTCCTGGCATGTGGTAGTTACTCAGTAGAAGAATGTTAATGTTCTTTATTTTATGTCATGTTCTTTATAAAGCTGATAACATCTGACAAATGTAGGTTTACATATCCTAGGTAAACATGGATAATCTGGCAATGAAATATTTACTTATAATCTCAGCTGTAGTAGCCACTAGTGATAGTCTCCAAATATTTTCAAGTTCCACCATTCAGGCATAATGAAGGAATTGTACTTTTCTACTCTGTTTTAAGTTAAGCATCACTACAGGACTTGCTTCAGGAAATATGAGTGGAAGTGATGCGTGTCACTTCCAGGTGGAACCAGTGTGGGATTCATGACAATCTCTTTTGCTCTGTTCTGGCAACTGGCAATACTCCAGGTGGGGGCTGCCCGGGACCCTGTGTTCAGAATAAGGATGATGTGGAGCAGAGCTTTTGGCTGATCCCTGATGGATACTTAATGTGAGTAAAAAGTTAACTTCGTTGCTTTAAGCCACTGGGATTTTTGCTACCCTCAGAATAACCTAGCCTGACTAGTATGTAAAACCATCTTATCTTCTGAAACAAGATTTCAGGTTGATTTGAACACTAAAACCTCCTATGGCCACCATTTTGGCTTCAGTGATCTGTGATTTAGGTCTTTTTCTCTGTCTTTTAGTAACATTCATATAGTTTCGTAATACTATATGGCTCTCACCCAGAATGGTTATGAATAATTTTATGACTTTATTAACCCAGGTCCTGCCCTCGAGGCACTTACAAGATCTATAGTGTATTGAGTTTCTCTATAAATATTCAGCACATGCACAAACCACTGGCAAAATGTAAAGCAACAATGGCATAAAAAGAAAAATTACCAAACACACTTAGAAAGTGAATACTTAAGGAAGGACTAAAAGGGGGAAAACAATTTATTTTTCAACACTTTCAGCCTTCAATTCCGTAAAACCATTCCTTTTTATGTGTTACTGCAAGTGTTGTTAATAGTCATATCTGGGTTCAGACTACCCGATGGCAAAATTGCAAGGTCGACAAAGTTTTTGTTACTGCCTCAAGTCTTGGCAGTGGTTACTCCTTCTCCATTTCCATGGAACTGCTTTCTCCAATCTGTAGCCCTCATTCCCAATCCTCTTTTCTCTTAGTAACTTCTGCTCCTCCTTTATCAAAATCTAACCCAAGATAAAGATATCCATGGCTTAAAACACATTATAATGACAGACAATTTGCATTTTGAATCTTTCCTGCAACCATGACTTGATAGGTTCTGTCCCCATTTTCATGATCTAAAGTACAGATGATCTGGTAGGGATGAAACTTTGAGTGTTGTTGGGAAAACTTGCTTCTTACCTCTGAAATCATAAGTGTAGTTTCTTTATCCAACGTGTAAGTAACTGCAATCTTCTCACACTACACCAACCAGTGGACACCACAGTAATAATAATTCCTAACAGTATTATTGAGAGCTTGCCATGTGCCAGACACTCTTCAGGGCACTTCCCATGAATTAACACATTCAATCCTACCAACTCTCCTGGCAGACACATCACATTATTCTTTCCTTTTAAAGGTCAGTTAAGTAAGTGGCCCAAAGACATGCAATTAGTATGAGGTAAATCTGGGGATCGCATGTAGGCAATCTGGCTCCAGAGCCCACTCACTTAACTTCTATTTTATTCTTCTCTCCATTATTTTAAGTGTAGCTCAAATGGAGAGCTGGAAGTCTGGCATTGTCCATGAGCCTTAGGTTCATCTGGAAGATGAAGGGGAAAATAAAGGTGATCCTTAATGAGTTCTGTTTCCATTCCTTTTCCTTGTCCTTCTGCTATAGATAGAATGTGCCCCCTCAAAATTTATATGTTGAAATGTAATCCCCAATGTGATGGTAATTGGAGGTAGGGTCTTTGAGAGGTGATTCCGTCATGAGGGTGGAGCCCTCTTGAATGGAATTAGTGTCCTTCTAAAAGAGGTTCCAGAGAGCTCTCTCACCCCCCCTTCCACCATATGAGGACACAGCGAAAAGATCATCATCTATGAACCAGGAAGCAGGCCTTCACCAGGTTCAATCAGATGGCAATCTGATCTTGGACTTCCCAGCCTCCAGAACTAGAAGAAACAAATTTTTGCTTTTATAAGACACTCATTTATGGTATTTTACTTTAGCAGCCCGTTGGACTAAGATATCTTTCATAGACGTAAACTTTTCAAGCTGGAATGTTTAGACCAGATTATGCCATCACCTTAGACCATTTGGTGTTTTATTTCATTTCCAGCACATTCTGTGCCCTGTTGGACTGGAGAATAAGTTCAGTCACCACCTTCACATTCACTGGCTGGCTTCCTCACAGCTTCAGCTACCTGCCACTCTCCTTCTTGGAAGCCAGTTTTCTTGTTTCTCTACCCTACCAATGATTATTCCAGAGATTGATCAGAATACTCCGATTCAAGAATATGCCTTACATCTGAAATTGGGCTACTAATGTCAGAATTTCCTTTCTCTTGTTCAGAGCTATGCTCATAGAATCCTCAAGATACAGAATCTTGTGATGGGTGGAGTGATCTCTTGAAGTTATTTTTCTCCCACCATGAAGGTCATTAGATGGTCAGGGAAAGACTGCAGTCTTCTATTGCTCTTGTCTCCTCCAATGATGCTATGACAGGGCATAGCATACAGGAAAAAGTCAATAAATGCTATTGACTGACTTCTTAATTTCTTTGCATAATTTGTTGAGGATTTTTTCCCTCTTTAATTGTGGAACTCAAGTATATTTCAGAGAGAGTTAATTCTGCATCGGTCTGACTCACTTGCAATTTATTTTTTAAAGAAATTATTTGATGTCTAAGGGCCTTTTAAAAAAAGAAGCTATTTCCTTTTGAACAATGAAATCACATTTCACTGGCATAATTGGACTGGAACACAGACAGACTCGAGTTTAGCTCTAAACTCAGAACCCATGAAGGTCGATTGGAAAAACGCAGTCGCCCATCCCAGTCTTAAGTGCCACTTTTTTTCAAATTGTGTCACAAACATGCATACAAAACAAGGGCTAAGTGTTACAGATTATAACCTTAAGCCTTCCAGCCATGTCAGTTAGGAGAGAAAAATAAAAGGAAACTTGCAATACTTCAATTGAACTTTCTTCCACAGCATGTAGGAGGGTGAAGGGAAATCAGTTAGGTTTAAGAAATAGCCTCCAGTGTGACCAAATTTTTTTTAAAAATTATTTTACCATATTTTGCTTTTATTTCAGGGTACTATCAGTTTGGCTACTGCCTGAACAAACAAAATCTGTCTTTTTAAATAAATGTCTATTCTAATAAATACTCAAATCAACAACATGTCCATCTCATAGACCTATAATGCACAGCAATTATACCAAACTGTCTTATCTTGTACCCCCTTTGCTCAGCTACCCACATTTATCTATTTATAGAGCCATCCTTGCAACCCTCCTCCATCACCATCTAGCAGCTAGTTTGGGCCTTCAGAGCTCCATGGAAATCATGTTCTTCTTTTGACTCCTCCTACTTCTGGGTCTGAGTAACCACCACCTACCTTCACACTTACCTGTCATTGGCTTGTCTATTAGTACCCCCAAAAGGGTTTTCCTGTCACTCTGCAAGAGGAGATTTTGCCAGACCAATAGAGAAACAATCTATGAAATGGTAGAAAAGGGATTAAATTGATAGGGATAAAAAAGACCTCTCAAGGCAGTGAGTTTTGCCACTAGTGGTAAATGATTTTAAGGTGAAAAAGTATAAACACTATACTTAAAAAAAAAAATCTACAAATATTGTTACCACTAGAAGGGTCTTAAATTCACCTAACTCAAATATCTCATTTTAAATGTATGGAAATTAAGCCCAGAAAAGTCAAGAGAATTAGCCAAGTTTATATAGGGAATTAGTGACAGAACTGAAACTAGAACTAAAGTGTCCTGAATCCAAGCTTTTCTTGCTCTGTTTTCTAGAGGTCTTTGTAGTGTTTTACAAATTGAAGGGATTTAATAAATATTGAAGGGAGCAAAGAAGGGAAGGAGGGATTGAGGGAGGAAAGGAAAAAAGAAGATAATATATTCTGCAATCTTTGGACAAAGAAAAAAGAGACTTAAGGACATCATTAGTAAAGCTACTTGGGGACATGTCTGTCTTTCCCACCAGATTGTGAATTCCTCAGGGAAAGGGATTGCACCTTATTTATCTGAAGCCTCAATAGGTAGTGCTTGGCAACAAATTTGAGCCTAAGCAATGCTTATTCCCTTGAATGGCCTGGCCTTACCTTACCTAACTTACATTCTATAGTCTCTGAAACTGATGGAAAAATCATTATGTTAAAGGAAATAAATATAATTAAGGTGAAATAAGCTTACACATGGGAGAAATGTAATCTTGAGATTGTCTCCAAGCCAGTTACCTACACTGGGGAAACACTATTTAACAATTACCAGTAAACTTGATCAGAACCACACAGAGGTTACTATCCGCAACCTTAGTATGGTCAAATCCTCATTTATTATGGATTTGGAGGCATATAATGATTTTTTTCAGGTTAAATAAAGGAAGAAGAAAATAAAATAGAATGGAAGAGAAATAATCACAGTCAACAAATGATGTCTCCAAAGGAACATCAATATAATGTAATTAAAACTCAAGAAGAAATCTTTTCATTCTGAACGTACTTAAATTGTTTCTCTCTCTACTGTTTAAAACATTTCATCAAACTTACTCAGCAGCTATTCCCTGTGGGCCTTTATAGGCACATGATAAATGTGAGGTTTGAAAGTTCTGCTCTTCTGAGTTATTTTGATGTATTTTATTTTGAGTCATTTTGTGTGTCTGCGTGTAAGCATGCGTGCATGCACACAGGCATGCATGCACACACACACACACACACACACTCTGGAAAGAGCACCGAATGATGTCAGAATGCCAACACTAACTTTGATCCTGGCTCTACGTCTTAACCTGTGACATTGGGGGACCACATTACCTTCATGGGTGGGGGCTTCTTAATCTTTACAATTGAGGTACTGAAATGGGAATATCTAAATTCATTTTAAGTTCTTAGACCCTTGAATTTTATGTAAATGCATACCATTTAAATAATCACCTAACACTAGACATTTTAAAGCTTTAAAAAAAAATTATACCTAGTAATCTCTCTGGTAGGACCCTTAAGTTCCATGGATCAGCCTCACCCATAAAACCTTGAAAGGGAGAATGTTTTAGCTGAATCAATGTTCTGATTTAATCTCATATCAAGTGTTGCTATACAATCTTATTTTGTCTTCTATCAGTTTGGTTTCACACATGAAAGAAAAAAAAGAGCCCTTGCAAAATGTGTGCAAATTGTTAAATGTCAGCTGAATGTCATTTTCCAAGTTTGGCACTCAGATAGGGCTCTCTGAAAATTGGTTGTCATCCGCTGGGAGTTAAAGAAAAAATCTTTGAAAAGGTCCTGAGAGGCTTCATTTCCAGAGGTTTTTAAGGTCTCCCGGGAGCTGGCTGTCTCCCCACACAAGCCATTTTTCCCATGGTCTCCTGCAATGTCACGGTCCTTCCAGCTTCCACGCCTTTTGTCGTGCCATTTACCTGGTCAAAAATGCCCTCTCCTTGCCCTCTGTCTATCCAAATGTGACTATCCTTCACAGACAACAGTAAGGTACTTCCTCCACGAAGCAGTCTTGTCTCTTAAGCCATGTACGGATCTTTCCATTCTCTGCAACTCGACTGCACTTGGACCCTGCACCAACTGGTCCTGGTTTAGACAACATTTGCTCACACTGCTCTATACTCATTTCTCTTGTCTCAAACTTGCTTGTAAGCACTTTAAGGTAGAAACTCAATATTACCATACCATTCACATTGCTTAGCACAAAGTTGGTCATACAAGAGGTGTTCCAACACACAACACTTGTTCTACCTTCATCCCCTGTTGTCATCAATAAGCAGAGGAATTTGAACGTCTTGGTTGCCTTTAAGGATAGATCATATGGCTGCCACTAAGGGAAAAAAAGGTAAAGAATTAAGACAAGTAACCAGAGAAGTAAGAGCAGTACTTCTTGCTTTGGTTATAAAAACATGTCAGACCGGAGCACCATTTGGGCCTGAATTACCCAGACCACTGTCTCCATCGCCTAATTAACCTTGCATCCTCTAAAGCATTTACCCACACCTTGGGCTGCTCTTCATAACCCAGCTACAACTCCCACAGCTCACTGGGGAACTTAAATATCATAAATGTCCAAACTGAGTACCATTAGGGAGTGAGGTGTGAACTGCACGAGGATAGACATTAGTATCTGATGGAACTACACCCTCTCGAAATCCCAGGCATTCGTCTTACTGCCAAATTGACCTTCTCTTGAGAAATACGGTTATTTTTCTCTCACTGAGGTGGCATAATCGGTGTGTTGACTCTTGTTTCCCTTCCAGGTAGATGGGACAGAGACAGATGAAAAAAAATACAGAGGGAGCTTTGATGAATCTATGCAGTATTTTATTGCTGATGCAGACTGATTCCATAAATTTCTAGAAATGAAACACTTTAGGAGTAAAGAGGATGGGGGTCAGAATTGAGCGAAGGGTGAGGGTAATGGAAGTTGATGCACCTTATCAGCAGTTGGGCAGAAACACTCACTCTGCAGATGGACCTCATCACATAGGAAAAATCAGATGACATCGAATAGAGCTTAATGTTTTCATTAAAGTGAGAAGAGACTTTTACTTGCCTAAGAAAAATGTCTTAACTAAAAAATAGATTTTTCAAAGACCACAGACAACAGCAAGGTAAAATGTATCTGATTTATGGCCAGTTTAAAAGGTCTTCTTCCCACATGTGAGTCTAGAGCCACCGTAGGTGCCACAATAGGATGATAAATGAAGAAATAACTCAACAGAAAAGCAACAAGGCACTGGGCTCTGGGGCGACAATGGCTGTGCCACTCGGCCTCATAGTGGAATCCAAATGCTGAGGGTGAGCAACTATGTGACAGGGTAGAAGAGGCAGATAAAGAAAACAGGGCGACACTGGGAGTCAGAAAAGTGGAATTTTTGTCCCAGGTTCGCCACTAATCATCTATATCACCTTTGGGAAATCATTTCACCTTTCTTTACCTCCACTTTTGCATCTCTGAATGAGAATAACAATAGCCTGTTTCACCTACTTACTGGGATGTTATAAAAAATAAAACACAGTGTGATAATAGATGAACTAGTGCTTTGAAGAGCTCAAAGCACCATACAAATGCAAGGTATTAATTATGTTCTAAAGGTATCATTTCAGTGAGAGAGATAAAAAAGAAGGAACGTATTATTAAATTACATATTTGAAAAGATAAGAGGCATATTGGGAGGGCTGCTTTCAAAAGATATTACAAAAGCTGGCATTCTATCTTCTAGACACCAGCCAATCCTCACGCAAAGACACAGATCTGAGATGAGAAATAGCTGATGGTGTACAGGAGGTGAACCGTGTACCTAGATAAATTGCAGAAACGTACTGACAAAATAAAATTGGTGACTTACATAATGAGCAACACAAATTAGCAAGCATACAAAAGACTTAACATTACAAAGAAGTAAAAGAGGCTAGAGGTTCAGAGCAAATTCAAAGCTACAAGATGAGCTTAAAAGGACAATTATTAACAAGCACTCCTTCCTGCCCACAGGAACAACAGGTAATGAAGAGGCAGACCTTTGCTGAGGTCTATCCTGCCAGTGGTATGAATAGTAAGTTCAGAGAATAACTAGCTGCGGGTCCAAGCAAAAATAATCATTTAATAAATACTTAATATGTGCATTAGGTTGTGGGGGAGACAAGAGAAGAAAAAGATAGGAAACTGCACTTACAGCTTAGCTAGGAAGCAAGGATGAAAATGTAAGAAACAGCCCTTAAATGCTAGTCACAGGCTACTGAACATGAATATTACAGTTGGTTATTTGGTTATTATATTGATTATATATTAGTTAGTTACTCATTATTTTACAGCTGGTATTATAGTTTGTTAGAAAGATAATGAGAGGGTTCGTTTCAAGACATCTAAAAACATTTCTGGTCCTAAGATCCTAAAATTCTAAGAGCATATTCTCTGCTAGAAATAATATTCAGAGACTTCTCTCTCCCAACTCCCAGCAGTAGAATAGAAAGCAACTCGAGAGAGATGGAAGCTGTTTGCTTTGTATTCGGGAATACTAGACCCAGCTAAGAGTATTGGTTCAGGCTGAAAAGAAAGTCTGAAAAAAAAAAGTAGATGAACGTCTATATACTAAAAACTGAAGTCCCTATCCAGCTTCCAGAACACTGGCAACCAGGCTTATAGCACAGCTAACCCACCTCATTTACTTCTCCAGGGGAAGAGCTTTGGAAGGTGCTCTTTGGGGAAAACTAACAAATCCAATAAGAAATATATATAGAGATTCTGGCAATGGGGCTCCGGGCCTGCTCTGGACCTTACAATGTAACTGAACACTAATAAGTCCCGTCTATACACAGACTCTCAACAGCTCCAGTATATGAGCAGAAAGCCTGGCTCTCTAGATAGCGCAGGATAACTTCCAGTGGGAAAAATAAAGACCAAAACAAACATGCAAACAGAAACAATAAAAGAAAATAGCAGAAAACAGAAATCTTGCCAGAAGAAGAAAACTTTAAAAAATCATTATAATTCACTTTCTCAGAAGTAAAAAGAATATTGTCTAACCCCTTTTAAAGAAAAACAATAATTATAAAAAGTAGAGGCAAAGTAAGGAAAATAGTAAAATGAACCCTGTGTCCCTGTGAGTCAGGTTTAAAAATTATCAAATTATGGTCAATTTTTTTACCTCTAAAATATCACCCAATCTCCATCCCAGGCTATTTTGAAGAAAATCCTGGACTAATAACATGACATCTATAAGTATTTCAGGACACCTCTCTAAAACATAAGTACCCTTTCTAAAACTATAAATACAATACCGTTATCACTTCAAAAAATTAAGTTTTTTTTTTATATCATCAAAAAATTTCAGATTTCAAAATCTCTGGTTATCTCACTACTTTATTTTATCTTATTCATGATTTGTTCAAATCAGGATCCAAATTGTGACAATATGATCATCATCCAGGTTGCTTAATCCTTTTAATCTGCAGGGTTCCCTTCCTTTCTCTCTCTCTCCCTTTTTCTCCCTTTTGTATTCTTGAAGAAATGGGTTCATCTTCCTGCAGAGTATTTCACAGTCTGGATTTTACTAATTGCATCCCTTTGGTATCAATAAACATGTTTCTCTATGCCTGATCATTTCTATTTATTGATAATTAGGTTTAGAGACTTAGCCAGACTTAGGTTCGATATTTCGGCAAGAAATCTCCATAGCTGATGATATGTACTTACATCAGGAGGGACATAGTGCCTGGTTGTCTACCTTTTCATGACATTTTGAGCTTTGAAAATCACTGCCTAGAACTAGGTGCATTATTTCATTAAAGGTTGCAAAATATCCTAATTCTATAGTTTCTTCTTCATTTTATTAGCTGGACTATTTCTCTAAAGAGAAACTTCCTATCATCAAATATCGATTTCTTTGAGATACATTTGTGTAGACAGCAAAGGCATGGTAAGTGCTTAATTTTGACCTTTTTAATCCTATTTTCACACTCATAAGTTGGTTCTCTAGCATTCTCCCAAAGATAATCAATGAGATTGTTTCTTAAATATCATTATAAGCTCATACATTTATGTATCATTGATCTGCTACAATCTATCACAATTACTGTTCTTATGATGCTCAAAACCTCTTCAAGTTAGCTCCTGAGTCCTTTTGACACGATCTGGGAGTCTTTGGCAGCGTCTTTCCTTTTTGATTTGACAAGGTGTTCCAGGCTCATCTTACACATTTCCAGCCTTAGACCTAGATTCTTTTAGTTCTTCAAAGTCTTCTGCTTCTTTCTAGTGGGGAATGGAATTTTGAGGTTACAATTCCTTTCCCTCATGTCAGTTCCTTGTTGCTTTTCAAGAAAATTTAAAAATATATTTATCCAGAATGTTTGGTTGTTTGTAATGAAAGGGTTGGTCCAAATAACCTAGCCTGTTATTAACACAAACTCATCTCAAGATCCTTGCTAAATCCATTCCTTGACATTTGCTTCCCCCAGTTATTTGTATAGCTCATTCCCCCAATTCTATCAAGGCTTTGCTTAAAATTCAGCTTCTCCATGAATAGTTCCCTGACTGCATAGAGTGCAAAGAAGCGAGTGAGGGAATTAATGAATGAATGGATAGTGCATACACAAAACACAAAGACAGGCTTATTAAAAAGGAACATAGACAATGGTCAAAAAAAGCGATAGTAAAAATTAACAATATCACAAAAAAAGACACATTCAGAATATCAATCCAGAAGCACAAATATCTTTTTAAAACCCCTCAAAGATAAATAATTATATTTAAAAAAATTCCCCAAAATGTCCCGGAAATGAAAAACACAGGTTTCTAGAAAGCAATTAAAACAGCCCACTGACTGCCAATCATGATGGATGTAAAAGACCCACATCAAGGCATCCCATATCATCATGAAATTTCACAATACTGTGGGCAAAGTGATGACTCTCTAAGTTTTTAACAAGAGGAAACTCATTAATTACATACAAAAGGTTAGGAGTCACGATGTTACTGTTCTCGACAGTAACCTCCCTTCTGTTGCTAAATTCTAAAGAGAATGATTCTTAATCTAGAATAAATTATTGATCAAGTGTGAAAGGGAGAATAAGGAAATTTTCAAACGTTTGGGGTCCCACGAAGGAAGATCCCAGGATGACAGCAAGCATGGAGAACTATGATCACAGATTCCTGGAAAATAGAAATGGACAAAGGGAGGAAGGGGGAATAAAAAGGAGAGAAAGATGGAAAAAAGACTACCTGATTCATTTGGATCAACTGGGAGCATGTTTACAACTGTCAGATTATTTGAGGATGATTTACTGATTGATATATATAAATAACACTACCAAGTAAAAAATATATATATTAAATCCAAAACAAAAAGGAAAGAAAGTGTTGAAGAAAAGAAACAAAACTAATACACCACATGGTTCAGCTATGAATAAAGTTTACACAGTCAGAATGAAGTAAATATTGCATAATGATCTCAAAATTATGGCTTATTTAGATTGGCAGAGTGTGGAAGGGGAATAATCTGGGCTGATGTGTGTATGCAGAGGGCAGTGCATGTAACAGAGCTCAATTCATTTTCCAAATGGGGAATCAGAAGATACTCTATTTAGCTGAAAAATTTAGAAATAACTGAACAAAAATATTACCTCTAAACATAAAAATGAATACAAAAATATATGGCTGAAAGAGTTAAAAATATATTGCCTTGGGGAAGCAACAATTGAGAATGAGGAGACTTTTTTTTATACCTAATAAAACTACTTGCCTTTTAAAATCAGGTAGATGTATATCTTTCATAAAAATTATTTTGCAAATTATTTTTTAAAAAAGAGTGCATAGGATGTCAAAAGGGAACATTTGGGAAATGGATTAGCCTGATTAATGACAGTTTATAAGGTAAAAGCATGTCCTGTAGTCCAGAGCAACAGCTTGAACAAAGTTGGATGTGTGCAACCAGAGGCAGTCACACTTGGGCTCTGAAGTTGTAGGCAGTTTTACTCCCCAAACATGGAAACTGAAACTCCATGTTGGTTTGATTGCCTAGAATTTTCTTTATCTTTCCAGAAAATGCTTTACTAGCCAGGACAAGTTCATCATAGATTCAGATGCCCTCAGAGAACCGCTGACAGTTTCGAGGGTCCCTTCCATATAGGATTGTGTTAAGCTAGAGAGAAAGTCAGTGTCTATCACGAATACTGAGTATATTGAGGCTGACCGAGACCAGGCTAGTAGAAGAGGTGATAGGCAGGTGCCAGGCTCATAACCCTAAAGGACACATGGATGCAAAGCACCTCATTTCATCCACAGTTTAAGCTCTTCCATTATATTCTGTTTTTTTCTTAAATTCCTCCCAAACTCCATCCAGGTCCCAATTCTCTTATGGTTACAAGAATGTCAGTGCTATAAAATCTCTTTCTCTCTATCCTTTTTACACCATATATACATATCCAAGAAGCTTGTTACCTGAGATGTGTTCCTCTAAATCTATATTTTAATGTATTTTCTTTCTGCTTACAAAACACAATAAAAAATTTTCTCCAAATATTCTTGGGCATACATAGAAACTGTTAAAATGTACTTTTGCCATATATATTATTTAATTCACACTTTTCCCTTGTTTTAGTACAAGAAAATACCCCCTGATAAGTACTATTTCCCCATTTTGCAGTTATCTTTATGGTTTTTGTCTTCCTCTAAAATGAGCTCCATTTCTGCATTTATCCACATTCTTCTCGCCTGCTCAGAACTGCCCTTCAAAATTTCTATGAAAAATATGGATAAAGTTATTACTTGTGGGATGCTCAGCACTAATGAAGGCAGTAGCATATACAAACTACATTGGGTGACGAGATTTCAGGATCTTGGTGGAGGGAGAGGTTAAGAGGACTCCTGCAGCCCAAGAAAGTCTGCACATCCAATGTGTCCAAAATTCCTCAGGAAGGTTATTATTCTTTGGACTTAGGACAGAGTGTCTTCTATAAACTGCAAATTTTCATGTCTCCTAAGGGGAAAATAAAGATCTGAGACTTTTTCCTAAAACAAATTTGATTGGTCGAAGGGAAATAAATATAAAGATTCCAGGTGACGAGGGTGAAGAAGATATTACCGATGAGGATGGGGCTACAGGAGAAGGTTGAGGACACTGACCATCATCTGCTTTACAGCCTGGCCCTATAGCAGCCACAAGGAAAGGAATATGATTTCTTACAAGGGTAGGAGCACAAGGAGAAATCAAGTTACAGGACTAATATACATACTGATGTAAGGAGACCAGTGTCCTGTGTTCAACTCCGTGGTGACTTCCTTAGGTCTGGTCCTATAAGGACATATATCCTCCTTTGCACATGGCCAAACTCAGGCTCAGCAAGACAGAAGGCGAAAGAAATTAAATACATCTACCACTACCCACATGTAGTGAATGAATGGCAAGGCTCAATGGACTCTGTACAGAACTGTTTACAATTGTTCAGTGTTAACTGTACTATCAACTACCATTTTTTGAGCTATTACCATACGGTAGGCATAGTAAATTCAATGAATTGTTTAAACTCAAACCTTGCCATGTCGGTTATCTCCCTCATTTTACAGGAGAGGTAACTGAGGCTCAAGGTCATTCAGCTAGTAAGTGGCACAGATAGGTTTCACAGCCACTTCTGCTTAGCTCTAAAGCTCACAATACTTCCACTGCGTTGAGCTGCTTCTCTGAAAGAAGCACAGATTTTTACCTCAGTGACAAAGTAGTGAAGAATATCATTTGTTAAAAGAAACTCACCCTCAGTGGCTCTCAAATCATACCAAATGACAAGTGCATAAACCACCTTACGTGAAAGACTGGCCCTGGTGAAGAGGGTGCATGCACATATGTTTATATAGATGCAGGTAAATATTACAAATCCTTGAGTACATTACATATATAAAATTTTATGATCCAACTAATGCAAAATAATATTGGACTGTTTTGTAGCATATTTAAACCCCAACCCAAAAATGTTCCCCCCTTTCGCTACCATTCTATTGCTTCCACACTGTGTATGCCTTGGCCTACCTAGATTGGTTATCTTCCTATGTAAATACCGTAGACTTTGAATCTGGCATCGTGTTTAATCCTGAGAGTCTAGAGCTAAAACAGAGAGAAAATAATAAACAATGGTAGACAAAGGAAAAATATAAATGTACCAAAACTAGAAAGAAGCAACACCTGCTGGTGCACTAGTGCCAGCAATTATTGGAAATTTTATCCCCCTTTAAAGTATTAATCAGTAGGGAGATTCTTAGAGCTCAAAATCAACAAGATTAATTTTTATCTTAATCCAAGATAAAGCACAGTCTTCCTTCTAACCCACACTTTTTTCATTTTGCTGACACTCTATAACATGATGGACATTAATAAATAGCCCAAAGTAGCCAACTCAGAGATTTCCAGACAAACTTGGCAGAACTCAAAGTACTGGGCTTCAGATGGGCAAGAAGAATATTAGACATTCTGGGGTGTTATCCATCCAGTCAGAACATTTTACCATTCATCCGTCATTACTTATTTCCTCATTCCAAAATGGCCGCCTGCCATGACAGCCTGCCACACGCGGCCTTGCAATCGTTTCCATACACATTGCAACTTTGGCACACAGACTGCCATTCTTGTTTAAGGCAGTTGTTGGTTTCACATTTATGATAATTTCTCAAAAGTCTTGCTGAAATTCTGTTTTTTATGAGAGTTATATAAGAGATTCACAGCATCTTTGCTCTATCTGGCGAAAATTAAAAGCTTTGCAATTTCTTGGGCTCTTTCAAGAAGGAAGCTTAAGGCAAATCCATTCCTCATATCTCCTAAAGGGATTGGCATCACCCTCGGACTGTAGGCATTCTTGATGCCAAGGTTGGCATACTGAATCGTTATTTTCTGTAATCTATTGCATGAAAATATGTAAAATTCTGACAGTTGCATTTGGAATTAGGTCCTAGTTTAATAGCCACTAAGGTCCTGCTTCTTCTCAGCAAATCACTCAACTCCACCCCCACCATCAGTATCACATATCGAATACATGTATGCTGACAACTTCTTTTGTGCCGTATGGGTCTAAAGGCATGAAATTACAGAAGGTAAGAGAGAGGAGAGGTCTAGGCCAGGTGCAATGAGAGTAACAGAATCTTTCAATAAAATTGTGGTGACTCCCTATTACAGATGGGTTAACCAAGGCTAAGAGAAAGTAAGTAATTTATGCAATGATCACAAAGCTCAAAGGTGTCATGTTTGATATCAGGACTCTCTGGTTTCAAAGACTGTGTTATGTGCACTTCTTAGTGATACATAAGGAGAGAATATATACTTTGAGTAAATGTCACGTCAAAGAATCTACATTTTTATACAATTCCTTGGCATCCAATTGAAAGAATTCGAAAGACACTCCTCTATCCAGTGCCAAATTATGCTGAAAGAATGCAGTCACACACACACACACACACACACACACACACTCACAATGCTGAGCAGCTGGTTAGGGATGGAGAGAGACAGGATCACATATCCACTTTGTTTTACCCAACAACACAAACTAGCATTAAGAAGAACATATTTGAGGGGAATACAGTCTCCTGTAAGCATCAATTTATGACGATTTAGGACATACACTCATACCACAAAAAAATTGGCAGTCAATCTATTTCTAGAACATGGCAAGCTTTTCTCTTAATTGTAAGGACACAGTCATGCCACTGAAAATGAAAATAGTGAAATATCTATACAGTGCTTTCCGATAAAAGTATAATATAATCTACAAATGTGAGGCACATGTAATTTTAAAATTTGTAGTAGTCACATTAAAAAAGTAAAAAGAAACATGTAAAACTAATTTTTAAAATAAAGTTTTATTAACTTACTTGTCTTAGTTCAGGCTGTTATAGCAAAATATCATAGACTGGGTAGCTTAGAAACAACAGAAATTTATTTCTCACTGTTTTGGAGGCTGAGAAGTCCGAGATCAAGCTGATGGCAGATTTGGTGCCTGGTGAGGCTTTGTTTCCTGGTTCATAGACAGCCATATTCTTCCTGTGTCCTCACATGGCAGAAAGGATGAGAGGGCTCTCTGGGCCTTAATCTCATTCATAAGGGCCCTACCTTCATGATCTAATCACCTCCCAAAGGCCCCATCTCCAAATACCATCACATTGGGGATTAGGTTTCAACACATGAATTTGGAGGGGACACAAACATTCTGTCTATGGTACTCAATATATCCAAAATATTATCATTTCAGGATATAATCTACATAAAAAAGTATTACTGAGATATTTTACTTTTTGTGTGTGTGTGTGTGAGGAAGATTAGCCCTGAGCCAACATCCATTGCCAATCCTCCTCTCTTTGCTGAGGAAGATTGGCCCTGGGCTAACATCTGTGCCCAACTTCCTCTACTTTATATGGGACGCCGCCACAGCATGGCTTGACAAGCGGTGTGTCTGTGTGCGCTCGGGATCCGAACCTGCGACCCCTGGTCCGCCCAAGCAGAGCGCGCCCATTTAACCACTTGCGCCACCCAGGTCGGCCACCTATTTTACATTTTTTTGATAAATCCAGTGTGTATTTTACACTTAAAACTCATCTCAATTCAGACTAGCCACAATTCAAGTTCTCAATAGCCACGTGGAGCTAAAACGACTACCCTACTGGATAGCACAGCTCTGTACCATGCCCCATGAAAAAAAGCTAGAATGGGTGTTTGTTAATACATCAGAATAGTATTGGTCCTCTTGCTTTATAGATAAAAGATCCAGACTAACCAGAAAACTTGGAGTGGAGGGGGATTGAATAGGCTAGAGAAAGGTTTCAAGGATAAGCACTGGCAGCCCCAATGGCATCCTAAGAAACAGAGCTAGTCCACTTATAAGTAAAACACTGAAATGAATGGATGAGCTAAGGGAAAAAAAAGAAGTCTTAGAAGCAAGACTTCCTGTAATGTGTAGATTTTCACATACCTCAGAGTAGTAGCCAGGCAGTGGGGAAGGTTAAAGAGCTTTGGATGACAATCTGCCCTCCAGAGTCATGGATCAGGAGCATGCACCTGAAGCCCACTGTAGATTCCAAAAGAGTTGGCCACTGCTCGAGTTGATAGAATGGGACCAGTGACTATAGCCATACTTTTGGTTGACAAATATTTTGATTGAAAAAGATTTCTCCCAGTGGAAAAAAAAACTGGACAGAAACAATAATAGCAATAACTGAAGAAAAATAAAAACGATATCACAAATCAATTGCAAAAGGATGGATTATTTTAACTGTCATTGAGAATGTGAATTAGAAAAACTCTAGGTATATCAAAGTGTTAAATCTTTCTCTTTAATAAAACAATAGAAAGTTAGAAAAAAAAGTCTGAGAATATCAATATTTTCCTAAGATAAGAAAGATTTTTCTAAACATAAAGTTTATGGAAGAAAGTCATTTGAGGGTGTAAAAAATAATCAACATGGTTATGTCAAAAATAGAACAGTTCTGAAATTCAACAAACATCATAAGCCAAATGAAAAACAAATGATAAACAAGAAAATGTTTAATATAAATGTGTTTTTACAAATCAGTAGCAAAAATAAAATATAATGAGTTAAAGACATGCACAGACATTTCAAAAAAGAAAACGGTAGAAAAGTAGATGAAAGGCATGAACAGAAAATATCCTGGCAGAATTCAAATAAACTAGAAACTGAATTATAATATTCAAACTTACCAGTAATAATAAAATGAAACAATTCAAAAGATACTATGCATATCAAATCCATCTATAGGATTGTTTATCATAGCAAAAGACAAAAAATGGGAGGATCCTATGTGCTAATGAGAGGGAAATTGGTCAAATTAAATTAAAATACACTCTTTTAGAATAATATTTAATGACATGTTTTTTGATGTGTAATAAATAGGAAGAAAATTAAGTCTACAAATATTTATTTGATGTAATTCTGAATAAAAATGGAATACAAACTCATTTATACATATAAATTAATTTTTATTAAAATAAATGTTTATATTTTAATATCAAAAGATATTATATAGATTTGATTTTACTAAGAATATATATGTGTATATATATATGGTTCTATGTATGTAAGTTAATTATGTATATGTATGTACACGTACATAGAAACATAGACACATTTACAGGAAAAAACCTTGAAATAAATACATTAAATTTAACAGAGTTATCTCTGGAAAATAGAATTGTGAATTATTGTCATTTTTCTGTATTTCTTTTTGTATTTTTCAAATGTTCTAAAATACTCACATATTATTTTTATCATTAAGTTATAAAAAATCCTAAATACGAGTAGACGATATGTTTAATATGGGACAAAAGAGTGATGTGGCTACCACCAAAATTAATAGGATCCCTACTGCTGGAGCCAAAATACAATATTAAACTAAACAAGTAATTTGTTGTTCAGATGAAAAAAATTACTACAGTGTACAATCCAGGGACAGATTATAGATAGATTATGAATATAAGGACCTTGAGTAGGGAGAAACCAATATGAGTTGAAATTATTGGAGTATGGCTTATGCTGGAAATAAAACTTGTCCAAGTCCTTGAGGAACTTTTGAAAAACAGAGAAGAAGGTAAATATTTGGGATTGGAGAACGTCATTGATAAAGACAAAACTGCAGAGCAGCTCCTATGCAGAGAGCTTCTTTTGTACATGTGCAGGAAATTTCTCTTCTCTACAAGTTCTCTTCCTTCCAGAAAACAATCCAAGCCATCTGGTTTCCAGTCTGGATGTCTTTGGATCTGGGAAGGGTGGTGAAGAGAAATTGTATCAGCCTCCTGGACTTGTGGTTTAGAGACACTGGTAACTCTCACTAAATGTATTCTCCTCTGGAACAAGAATTCTAAGGATTGAGAGGCCGGCCGAGTGGTGCATTGGTTAAGTTCAGCATGCTCCACTTTGGCAGCCTGGGTGTGTGGATTCAGATGCTGGGCTTGGACCCACACCACTCATCAAGCCATTCTGTGGTGGCGACCCACACACACAACAGAGGAAGATTGGCACAGATGTTAGCTCAGGGTCAATCTTCCTCACACAAAAAAAAACATATTCCAAGGATTGAATAAACAATAATTTCAGTTTAGTTAATTTAACTCATTCTTTGCTTGTGTCTTGGTTAAAATGACAGGCTACTCATTTGGCCAGTCTTAGGCTAAACATTCCTGATAATTGAATTCCTGTTGGACAGAAGGCCGAGTTCAGGTTATATTATTAGAATGTAACTGTTGACTTCTGACAATATACCCTCTCAGCTTTTGAGAATATATCCGTAGTGAAATAGACATTCCAGTTAACTGTATATAATTAGAGTTTAGTGATCTCAATCTTTAATCTCATATGGCATTTCTTAGTTTCCATTCCCTGTCTTTCACTTCTACCCCACCTTCATGCTCAATCCATTCTTTCTCTTAGAGATTGTCTTCTCTGCACCTAGCCATTCTGTTTGCTTCAGGAAATTTCACCTACCTAGTATTTATCTTCTACGTGTGGCCCATAGTGCAACACAGAGAGTCTCTAGCCCACAGGAGGGTAAAAAAATGATCCAGAGAAAAAGTCTTCTCCAAAGAAACACCTCCATGCATGCGCACAGCACAATTACCTTTGGTTTTGTGCACTCAAGAATCCCAAAATAAAATAATACTTTTCTGGAAGCACACACCACCATTTCCAAACACCAGCACCCTGTATGCTGTATTGTTACAAAATCTTTTTACATGAAGCAATCCTCTTTCAATTAATTGCAAAGCATATTTCAGAGGGAAAGCCCACCAACAACAGGGACCTAGCCAGGGATCCCAATCCTTGTAACTTGTTGATTCCTCAGGTGAACTTGAATCCTCTTCCTGAAGGTGAAATCTGTCTTCAGAGTCACTGAGCCTTTTAGTCCCTTGAAACTTCTTACAGTCTCTATAAAAATTTCTGCTCTTAACCTTTCTTGTGTTATAAAAAGCACAGCCACGTTCCTCATAACTATTTGATGTCTTATATAAAACCCTTTATAAAATAAAATTTTTAAAAAATCTCCCCAGATAGCCTCAAAAGAAAAGTTGCCTGGCGTTGTCTTTAAACGGCACGCTTATTTAATACTGACATGAAGATAGAGTCAGTGTTCTGAATTCTGGACTGCCCATGATGGCATTGAGGGGCACTGTTAAAACCTGCCAGTTGCTAAAATATCCTTTCTACTCCATGGGGAGATAGTGTCAAGAGGAAAAGCCAGAAAGGGAAATTTTGGCTGGCCTCCAAAAACAGTTGTAGCAAAGACGGTTCTCTCTCCGACAGCATTCTGACATGCTTTCTTCAGTTTTGCCATGAAGTTGAAATCATTCCTCAGGAGAGATGAGTGTATATATAAAGACGCCACTAGTGTGGTGGGCTCAGGAATTTCAAACATGGCCCAGTCTGACATGAAGGAAGGAAAGGGAGAGGAGGTAGGGAAGAAACTGCTGAACTTCCAGAAAGGGCTGTCAAAAGTAAGCCATTTCAACAGGCTTATCTTTGAAATATTTCTACTGCCAAACTCTTCTGGGTGATTCTAATGTAATTTGGACTCAATCCTTGTATGATTTTATATGAGGCTTCTTGTTATTTATTTATTTATTTATTGTGAGGAAGATCAGCCCTGAGCTAACATCCGTGTTAATCCTCCTCTTTTTGCTGAGGAAGACTGGCTCTGAGCTAAAATCTATTGCCAATCCTCCTCCTTTTTTTCCCCAAAGCCCCAGTGGATAGTTGTATGTCATAGTTACACATCATTCTAGTTGCTGTATGTGGGAGCGGCCTCAGCATGGCCAGAGAAGCGGTGCGTCGGTGCACGCCGGGGATCCGAACCCGAGCTGCCAGTAGCTGAGCATGCACATTTAACCGCTAAGCCACGGGCCCGGACCCTATATGAGGCTTCTTGTTTGTTTGATTTCTGTTAGTTTGGATCCATCAGATATATAATGATGTATGTGATCTACGTGATAAAAAATTTTGCATTTGTGGGGTAATTAGAATACAACACATGAGTATCCAAAGAACAGCTAGGAAATGCAGTCAAAATTTTAAAAGTATACCTGGAGAGAAGAAGGGATAATACGAAATATGTAAAAACTCCTCCAATCTCAACTGGCGGCAGCTTTATCACAGAGAAGAGGGTGGTAGGCCTCTGCCATCACTCAGGCTTACAAAGTCTGAAATGGTGGTGGTGGAGTGGTGTGTCTGTGTGCACTCACCAACATATATGAGCAGGGTAGAGCCAGGAGGGCCCTCAAGCAAAATAAAACTTCAAAAAAGACACATATGAGGGTCCAGCTCTGTGGCCTAGTGGTTAGGTTCAGTGCGCTCTGCTTCGGCTGCCTGGGTTCAGTTCCTGGGTGCGGATCTATACCATTTGTTGATGGCCATGCTGTGGTGGTGACCCACGTGCAAAATAGAGGAAGATTGGCATAAATGTTAGCCAAGGGCTGATCTAAGATACATATGAGTCTGTTTCCTACATTCAAAAACTTAAGAACAGATAACAAGTATGTTAGACCTTGACCAACCATGTGGGTTTAATAAAGCTATCCTTGCTTCATGCTTTCTTATGTTTTGAACTGTAAGAAAGAGCAGAGGTTCTGTTAATAAGCATGTTAAAAAACAAACCAGGTATGATTGTTTACTAAGGAAGTGAAAGTTCATTTCTAGATAAGTTTATATAGCCATCAAAATCCATGATGGACACAGAAAGTAAAATTTTCTTGATTTGTCTATACGGTGAATTTCTGGTTCTGTTCTTGGTTCTTCCACTAGTTAGTTGTTTATTTTCTTTACAACAAACAATTCTCTGAACATCAATTTTCTCACTTGTAAAATAGAAATAATAATAATACCTACTTCTCGGTATTATATGATTTCAAAAGGTACAATGGATGTATCTTTGCAGACTATAAAATGCTGCACACGTGTTGATCATCATGAATAGTAGTACTATCTCTGATTCATTTCACTCACAAGATTGAAGAGAAAGGATATTTTATAGCTTCTTAGATTTTAATCAGTTTCTAATGCACTAATTTCATGGTCATAAAATATTAGAGCTGAAAGAGATCTTAGAAATCATCTCATTCAAACTTCCTCATTTTTCAGGCCGAGAGAGTTTACCACGTGCTCAAAGTTAAACAGCAAACTTAAGAAGTTACAGACATGCATAGAATACAGACATATATTCCAGGTGCATACATCTGCAATACAGGCCATTGTGAGCTTGCTACATGTTTCCCTGGGAAGATCCTCTGACTTTTTGCAAAAGATCAGGTCAACAAATCTAGCCTTAAAGGAAATTGCTATAAAGTAAATTTTCTATTTACTCATTAGTTCTTATAGTGCAATTTAGAAAAAACGATCCCACGGAAACAGCAGCCAGAGACATCTTTTAAAGCTATAAATCCAATCATCTCATCTGCGTGCTTAAACCTTTCTATAGGCCCTCTCAGGCCCTTATTATAAAAACTCCTTGATGTCTCCTGCAAGGTTCACACGCTCTGATTCTTGCTGGCTTAGACAAGCTTATCTCTAAGTTTGAAGCACCCCTTCATCAATTATTCTTTCACTACACCTGTCTTTTTTCTTTTTTTCCAAATTCTGAGATTTAGGTAATGACTTTCCCTCAGATTATTGCATGGCACACCTTTTGTCATCCATATCTCAGCTTAAACGTCATCCTCTTGGAGAGACCTTCTGGACTCCCCCCAGTCTCTTATCTTCCTGTTTTGCTCCTGGTGCTCAGCCCATCTGGAATGGTCTTAATAATGGATATTTTGCATGTTTGTGTCAGCCTTTGCCACTGGAACGAACATAAGCTCCATTAGGGCAGCAGTTATTCTCTTTCTTACAAACCTCTGAATCCTCAGTATCTAGCTAGACTAGCTAGTTAGGACTAACCCACCACGTAGTAGTAGGCACTAAATTGTTTATGAACAAAACATAATTTTTTCATGAACAAAAAAATGTGTGAATGAATAAATGAATAGATGAATTAGTAGAGCACACATAACTTTTGATAAGAAGGATGCTAAGAAGGTGATCAGGATTGCTCTCATAACAGTTTGCAGTTCCGACCTAGTTGTAGTACTTTGACAACCCAAACTGTGTTGGAAGAATTATGTGAAGAAATATTGGCACTTGACAGCAAGATGAAAGAACACCAAAGACAAACTTTACTGGTATCAGAATTTCACATGAAACCAGGCCTTAGCATCAGGTAGATTCATTCATTGTATGAATTAATAAGTCAATGTTTTAAGCACCTTTAATATTCAAGGCATACAGCATACAGGGAGTGAGGGGGAACAAGATACATAAGACACAGTCTCTGACATAAAGTCCACACAGTTTGCTTTGGAATCTGAGGTATAAATACATGACAAATTGTATAACAGTGCAAAAGTTGAAAAAATACTCAAAGTTTAAATAGCAACTGTTATGGACTGAATGTGTCCCCCAAAATTTCATATGTTGAAAACTAATTCCCAACGTGATGGTAATTTGGAGGTGGGACCTTTGTGAGGTGATTAGGTCATGAGGGTAGAGTGCTCATGAATGGAATTAGTGCCCTTATAAGAAGAGGTCAGAAAGCTAGCTAGCTCTCTTTCCACCGTGTAAGGACAGAAGGAGAAGTCAGCAGTCTGCAACCAGAAAAAGAGCCCTCACCAGAACCTGACTATGCTGGCACCCTGAGCTCGGACTTTTATTTCCCAGCACTGTGACAAACATGTTTCTGTTGTTTTAAAGTCACTCAGTTTACAGCATTTTGTTATATCATCTAGAGCTAAGATAGCAATGAAGAAAGATAAGAATCATAAAGAGAGTACCTGATTGTGTGTCAGGTAAGTAGAACAGTTAAAAAGTGCTGAGTTCAAGAGAGAAGAAAGTGTTGCAATCTAGTGCACACTGGTAAGGTTTATGTAGAAGGAATTTTTTTTTTTTTGCAGGGGAGGATTCGCCCTAAGCAAACATCTGTTGCCAATCTTCCTCGTTTTTTCTTCCTTTTCCCCCCGCAAAGCCCCAGTACACAGTTGTGTAGAGTTGTATGTTCTTCTAGTTCTTCTATGTGAGCTGCCGCCACAGCATGGCTACTGATGGATGAGTTGCACAGTTCCACACCCGGGAACCAAATCTGTGCTGCCGAAGCAGAGCATACCAAACTTGAACTGCTACACCGTCAGGGCTGGCTCTGTAGAAGGAATTTTATTGAGTTGTCTGCATTCATCATTTTAGGCAGTGAGGGCTGTTTGGTTCTCCTGATCTTTATTTAGTTCTAGATATGTAAAGGTGGAAGATTTCATTCCCCTTATTCTACCATGCCCAAATACATCTGTGATGATCCTAAATAACGTAGGAAACCACGGAAGTACAGTGCACAGAGTTTGTCTATGAAAAATTGGGACACCGGCCATGTGTGCTTTTTATGGCCTTTATATTACCTTTTGGGATTTCCTATCTCCAGGCCCATTTGCAAATGACAGCAATACTAGGGTGTTCAGATCTGCTTAATAGTGGAGGAACAACAGATTAATGTGAACGTGACCAAAACATTTTTTTAACTAGAGTATGAGTAAATGAAATTCCCTTGGTTTTCTTTCTTCCACCAGACTGCAGTTTTGTTTTTTTGTTTTTTTACTGTTCATGTTTTTGATAAGGAAATGGTAACAGAGAAGAGACTCGGTAGAGTATACATTTAATACCATTCCCCCAATGTTATCTTGGCATTTCTACCCCAGATGGGGTGGGTTGAACTGGTATCCTCTTCTGGCAGAGATCAAAACCTCAGGACCCAGGGACTCTGCACCAGCAAAGTTCACTCAGCCACTCCTCTAGGGAAAGAGCCCAATTCTGCTGAGTTGGGAGGCTCCTGCTCACCCTTTTCCCTTTGCAATTCTGAGTCCTGCCTGCTCGACTCAGGAAAAGGGTACATTCTTCCTTACCCTGGCTCAACTCTGTAGACTAGCACTGATCAGAGTGCATCGATGGTGTTTGTCAAATACTTGGAGGATGGTTAGATGAATGAATGGAAGCTTGGATGCATTTGCAACAGATACATATAGTATCTATCAGATAATTTCCTTTGTCCTAAGCTATAAGCCCCGTTCACTGCAAAAAGTTGGGGAAAGGCAATTGAAATATGGATACTGACATGACTGAGACTTAGGTTGAAGCCCACCTCACCACTCTAGCTTTGTAACTCTGATCAAGATCATTAAATCTATGAATCTCAGTCTCTCTGTCTTTAAAAAGCAGGATCATAAATTTACTTTCCAAGATGGAGACCAATGAATGGAATTATGTATATAATGTAATTACTTTTCATTTCCTGACTGTTTGATAGAATTTTTTCATAACCTAGTCTGAAAGTAAATCTTTGTTTGTTGGTTGTTGGTTTTGTTTTTATTTTCCCAGCCCTGGGATTGTATTAGAATGCCTGATGCTTTTATCTACACCTGACATTCATTGTCTTGCTATTTTTTTTTTAACTCTGACCTCTTCTGGGGGCAGGAAACCACAGAAGGGTGAACCATCTTACCCCACACCATAATATATATAACAACATACTGTTCTTGGCATAATACAACATGAATAAATTTGAAAATGAAATTTAAGTTTTTCATATTCTCTGTGTTGTGACACTCATTTTGTAAAAATATTCCCACTCATCACTGCTTATTGTTCTCTCAGATAGCACTGCAAAATTGTGAAGGTGGTTAAGCTATTTATTTATTTTAAAGCTAAGGCTCTTTCATCTCATATCTTTCTACAATTTCCATCATTCTATGACTCAGGCTCTCTCTCCTTATCATTTTCACACCGCACCGAGGCTTGGGGGTCATGGAAGAACTCATCATTGCCTGGACAAGAGCGTCCATATCTTGCAGGAGCAGAAATGGGATGTATGAGTTCATTATCGGTGAAGAAGAGGAGAATGAGCATAACATTCAGAAAAGCTGCTGTAGCAGCCCCCGTGCAAATCAGAGATTTGTGGAAATGATCACATTGCTACAGCCTGCTTTCTCTCCACAGTATGTTCTGCTCATTAATTCATTGATCTTTATACCACCCCTGCATCAGAGGTAACTATTGTTAGCTTGGTTTTGTAGATGGAGAAATAGAACTAAAATAGAGTGAAGTTCAGTATCTTGCCCAAGATCACAGAGGGAGATGTTGTTGGGAGTGGGATGTGAGCCCAGAAGTCTTGTCTCCCAAGGGCCTGCTCTAATAGAGACCACCCCCCCATCCTGTCTATTAACATAATGGTTAAGGGAAGCTGTCATTTCATTTCTTGGAGTTGCATTCACCCAAGCTACTGAACTCTCCTGAACACACATACAGTTGAGTTGTTCTAACATTTACACTGCCAAATGTCTGCATAATTCCTCTCTTTTCCTTGCCTGGCTGTCAGCAGCTGCCCTGCCTGACAGAATGCACCCACTTGGTCAGGAAAATATATTTTGAAAAAAAAAAATACTGTTACACTTCAGCCCAGTGCTACAAAAGAAGCATGGTATTGTCACCTAATGAAACAACACATTTCTTTCTGAAAGGAAAGGTATATCATATTATTTTTATCCACTGACCCTCTCTGTGCATCTCACCCCAAAGTGCAAATGACATTTTGATTTATCACAATGATACTGATGATGAAAATGATCTGACAGTCGAGACGCTTGGCCTATTCAGCTTGTAACTCCTGATTTGATTTCAGGAGACCTGTGAAGAAGTCGATCAGGGAGAAGACTAACGTGGGCTGAGGGCCATCCCCATGTGCCATGCAAGGTTCTGCACTCATCGATTGTCACAAAGCTATGAGGTGGGTACTGAGGCTCTCACTATATAGCTGCGAAAATATAAACTCCGAGAGGTGAACTTGACCCAGATTGCTCAGTTACCAACCAGAGGCACAATTTGAACCTCAGTTCTATCTGACTCTAAATCACGTCAAATCTATATATTAGAATAAGAATATATCAATGGTATTGACCCTTATTTCAGTTGAATTCACTATGGAATGTATTCTTTTGAAAACGAGGAGCCTTTCATTAAAAATCATTTGCTGAAGGGGCCGGCCCGGTGGCGTAGCGGCTAAGTGAGCGCGCTCCACTTTGGTGGCCCGGGGCTCATGGGTTCGGATCCCAGGTGCAGACCTATGCACCACTTATCAGGCCATGTTGTGGCGGCATCCCATATAAAGTAGAGGAAGATGGGCAAGGATGTTAGCCCAGGGCCAATCTTCTTCAGCCAAAAACAGAGAAGGATTGGCATCAGATGTTAGCTCAGGGCTGATCTTCCTCACCAAAAAAAAAAAAAAAAAAATCATTTACTGAGCATGAACTCAGGGCTGTGCTGGGTTCTTGGGATTCCACCCATGTGTACACAGTTGACTGTCAGGTCACACTGTGATAACTACTATGCCTGAGGTTGAAACAAAACACTATATGAGTCAGGTATTCCAGCCTAGGCTACAGAGTAAAAGAATCTGGGGGCTGGAGATGGAGGAGGAGTTTAGTGGCAGGGTCTATTACAAGGAAGATAACGAAATAGACAAATATGTGTAAATTAGCTACCATGTGCCAAGCAATGTGATAGATCATCTCTCTATTCATAGATGCTGAAACTAGGTTCAGAGGGCAGATGTGACTTGTTCGAGACGTCAAGTCATCTAGTGACCAAGCTAAGGCTGAGTCAAAGTTGTCCTGACTTCCCAGAATGCTCGTCACCATGTAGCCTGGCTTTTTCTCCTACAACACACCTAAACTCTCTGCACATCTGCCACACAGTAAGAGACTGTCTTCCTTTCTCTGCCTTTCCTCTTTGCTTCTCTGGTAAGCTCACTGTGAGGGAAACGATAATTAGTCTTTTCTGGGAAATTGTTTTCAATTTTATATTTAGACTTTTTTTTTTTTCGCTTGAGGAAGATTAGCCCTGAGCTAACATCTGTGCCAGTCTTCCTCTATTTTGTATGTGGGTCCCTGCCACAGCATGGCTGCCGGGTGGTGTATGTCTGCACCCGGGATCCGAACCTGTGAACCCAGGACGCCAAAGCAGAGCATGCCGAACTCAACCACTACACTACAGGGCCAGCCCCCAAAATATTTAGACTTTGATGGTAAAACTCACTAAATGTGGTCCTGAATGATAGTTCCTTTTAAAATTTTTATTTAAAATCTACGCTCAGAAATAATTATACATGTAGCTGTACTATTTAACACTTATATATGAAACAAACACCAGTATAACCACTATACAGATTAAGAAATGTCTTTTCTAGCACCTCAAAAACCCCCATGTGACCCCTTCCTTTCCTAACGAAGGTAACCATTATGCTGACATATAGAATAACCTCCCCCTCCCTTTTCTTCCCTCACAAACGTAACGTTGAACAAAAGCGACAAGACATTAAAAAATTCATGGAATACAATTCTGCCAGAAAGAGTTTAAAAATAAAACTATATTGTTTAGAGATATATACATGTGTAGCAAAACCATAAAGAAAAACAAATAAATGAGTGAGTTTTTAGTAATGTAAATCAAAATGTCATCTGTCTGCTTAAAATCCTTCAGCAACTTTCCATTACATATAAAATAAAACCCTTTTCCTTTACCCTAACCCACAAGTGCTGGATCTGCTGCTGCCCACTCCTCTGACTTGACCCCCCTTGACCTCTGCCTTCCACAAGCACCAACTTCAGCCTGTTCCAAGAACAGAGGAGGCACACCCATGCCTTCAAGCCTTTTCTGGACCACTCTTTCCTAGGACTTTTGCATTGCTGGCACCTTGTGACTCAGATCTCAGTTCAATGTCACTTCCTCAGAGAAATCCTCCCCCATCACCTCTAATCTAAATGAGATCAATTTGCCTTATTATGTTTCCAACATAGCATTTATCATTACTGACATTTTATTATTTATTCACTTATTTGTTTGTTTATGTCTATCTGTCCCCACTAGAACATAAATTCCATGAGGGAAAGGGCCACCTCTGTCTTGTTTGATGCTGTCTCCTTAGCAACTAGAACAGTGACTGGCATATAGTAGATGCTGAATCAGTAGCAGTTGAGTGAATTGACCAAAAAGCAAATGGTTCTCTGTTTAGATGGGGATCAAACACCAAGAATACATAAATGTTTCATAGTAGAATTCTGAGCTAGTGGCTGAAAGTTGGCCATTGGTAAGAACCAAACACATAAAGAGAAAGGGAAAGACCCGGTGGAAGAAATCTTGCTCCAGAGGCTGGACATGGATTCTCATTTTAGGACTGAAATTTACCTCTAGGAAGTGATGAATTTTACCTAATCCTTATGATTCCCACTCCACCCACCTCTCTGATCACGTAAAGAAGCTTTTGATTAAACCATCCTCTGCCCATTCTAACCCTCCTCTCACATCAATAACAGGAAAAGGGAGAGCTAAGGAGCACAATAGAAATGTGAGAACTCAGCCAAGGCGGGCTGGGACTTTTGGAGACTGTGTCCAGTCCTAACTCATGCCACGGCGGTCATCCAGCCATGTTATCAATGGACCACAGGTCCCATTCAGGGTCAGGTGACTTTGTGAAGCAGAAATAATATGTCACAAAGATACAGTGTAATAAAAGATGTGTGCGAGGCTTGGCTGCCAAGCCAGCTTTTCTAAATAACATTCTGATTGCATTCGATGCCTCAGCAACCTCACTATTCTTGCTGCCCAGGTGCTCTGCAGCCAATATATGCACTGGATGATGAAAAGCCTGGGGACCCACCGGGCAAAAGCCAAATCACATATCGGCAGCATCGGCGTAAGGGCATATAGAGCAATCCTGTTAAATATTTAGATGTGTAGGGCCCCAGAGCGTGACACACACTCAGCTAGAAATGTACTTTTTTTAACCAGGAAACTTGGGATTATAAACCAGTATAATATTATACCTTTTAAAGGGAAGTGAATCTGAGAAGGATTTGTTGCATATTGACCTACAGGATTTAAATCATCACCGTCAAATCACATGCCTGCCTGAGACTGGGTTCATTGAATCACAGCATTAATCCCTTGCGTTTACATTTTACTTTTTTTGTTGCAAATCGCTTTCACAAGCATTACGTTTTTGGATGCTCAAAACAAAAATCCGTGGAGATAAGTTCATTAGCAAGTGGTTTTTGAGCATCTACTGTGGACAAGGTACCAAATTGTGCACAATGGGAGATACAGAGACGAGCCCTCAGTTGGAGAAAGAAGACAAATACAGATATGGAAAAGTATTATCATCTCCTTGAGGGAAACTATAATGGAAGGAGCATCAGGTGGATATCAAGGATAAAAAATAGAGTTTAACAGAAAGAACAAGCATTTATCACGTACTCATTACGATTAAGAAGCTGTCCTAGCTTTATGGCTTAGAACTAACTGCCCCGCAGTTGTTTACAGCACAAATGAGAAGACAGTACATTTCAATAAAAGACTAATTATAAGTACAATATTATATGTAAATGCCCACTGAGTGATCCAAAACATGAGGATGTAAGAGTTTGGACGAAGGCAGGCTGAATAAGGTTTGTAGAAGAATTTGGATTTGGGCTAATATTTGAAAGAAAGGTGAATCAAGAAAGCGTAAGTGAGTCTGTTCATGTGGGAATGTGTAAAAGTGTTTTCTTAGTTGAGAGCTTATTCTTCATATGGAGAAAATGTGACTTTTCAAGGGTTACAGAGCTAACCAGTTAGAACTCAGATGTATTACAACCTTCCCTACTGCAAAATGCTGCCCACAAATAAGTGAAATGATCTGTTCACCTCCTCAATAAACAGGAACCAAGTATTGGAGATGAAGTCTGCAGACTGACATGCAGAGATGGGTAGTCCAATTGAGAAGGTGGAAAGCAGGAAATATCCAGGGCACATAGGTGAGGCTCCTGGAGGGAGTATCTGAGTTGATTTAGAGCATTAATAGGAGTTAGCAAGAGGAGACCTGGAATAAGGGCATTTCTGATGGAAAGAATAGAAGAAATGGAAGAAGAAATCTTGCATGTGGATAGCAGTCCACCTTCCTGCTGGTAGCAAGTATTATCCAGTGCACAGAACCAGCAGAGCCCTCATCTCTCTTTTCTTGAGTGAGGGCTTTGGTGGGATGGTAAGAAAGGAGGATGGTGACACACACTTCCACCAAGAGTGAGCATGCAGCAGTTCAGACAGAAGCCTCAGGACCGAGCAGAGGAAGCTCAAACACAGTTCCTCCCTCAGTACCAGACACAGGAGTGAGCCCTGAGGACTGTGCTTGCTCTGGAGATTCTACTTCTCATATTCCACCCGAGGTCAAAGCAGAGGTTTAAAAATACCTGGCAAGTGACAATAATGAAGTTGAACTTGATATTAAACCTAAATTGTACTTACATTTCTTCAGCCTTCTTTATTTTTCCTTTATCCTCTCTCCAATTTTCTTTAAAGGCTCTCACATATTTGAAGATTTGATCAGACTATTAAGAGTAAGTATGTTAGGTCTCATTGAATCATTTTTGTTCAAAGTAAGTGAAAGAGTTAATTAAGATTATACTTCTTGAACTTCTCTTAATAAACTTTCTAAACCAACACTGAAGAAAAGTAATACTATTTATAGCCATAGCTAACCAACAGGGACCATTGTCCCCTGGGACTTTCTTTGAGGAGAAACTCTCAGATAATCTCATCTCTTATTTCATTGAAAAGATATTTAAAATAAAAAAGAAGAAATCATGTAAATAAATATGGCACTTTATTTTCCCCCACTGTAGTGTTAGAGAAACAGAGCTACCACATGGAGCAAGGGAAATATAAATTAAGAAAACCCTAAACCAGCTAAGTGTAACTAAAGGCTTCTTGCATTGAGAATTGGAGGATGTGGAGCCAGGCCAAGATCTGCCACTTCCCAACCATGACTCTCTTAGGATCGTAGCTCTTTGATCTGTAAAATGTGGATAGCTGGCTACCACCTGCACACCGTAGCCCTCAGTCCATGTCATGGCATTGTTGTGTGTTTGTGAGGATTCAATGAGATCACTTGGCACATTGTAGAAAAGTAAAAATGCTAATTTAATAAGTGAATAATGTCTAAAGAAGAAAGTGGTACTGCGCAAAGGGCATAGCCATTTGAGTCAGAGAAACTTGGGTTCAGAAACTAGGTTGCCACTGGTGTTCTCCGAATCTCATTGAATGAGAGCACCTAGGACAGGCCTAGCACAGGGTGAGAGGAGTGAATAAAATGTTTATTCCCTTTCCTTTTGCTTCAAAACAGTCTGTCATCCAGGACCTTCTACTTTCTCTTTGATGTACGTTTACACTTACTGAAAATCTGCACGCAAAGCCACATAAGGATGACTACGCTGCCCACCCCACTCTAAAAGGGTCTTCTGTTGAAATGGCTCCATGTTAGCAAACTGCAGCTTCTGAAGCTTTAAGATCAGAGAGAGAGAGAGAACCAGGAGACACAAAAAGAAAGCACTAATGTTCATGTGTGTGTGAGTTTGAGTGTGTGTGTGTACGTGCGTGTGTGTTTGTGTTCAAGAATGTGAGCGTGTGATTTCCCTAGTAAGGTCTGGATGAAAAACTAACTGGAAGGGAGCAGATAGATATGAAACTGTACACACACATATATATATATATATATACATATATGATTGGAGAGTGTGCTGAGGGTCCCCTAGGACCCGTTCAGTGCAGCTGTAGCTAAGCCATTAGACCAAGACCTCCCCCGGGTGTTAACAGAGCCCTGCCTAGAACCACACAGGCTACCAAGTGACTGAAGGATGGGGCTAGGTTACTTAAGGACAAAGATAGAATTGTGTGTCATTTTTACCCATGTGGAAAAAAACTACTTCCAAATTTGCCATTGTAGGAAATAATGTTCCTATTTTCTCAGACTGGCTTTTATTTTTTCCTGTCTGAGGTTTTTATGTAATGGGTTATTCAGGCAAGTAAAAAGGCAGAAAAATAAACACTGCTACTCAGTTCATTTTCAACAACCACTATGACTGTCAGCAATCCTTGATCAGTCCTGCCACGCTTCAGTAACAGTATTCCATACACTTCCTTCTTACCAGTAATCTTGAATGTATGGGGTGCATTGCCTTATTTTTTTTTTTTCATCAGAACCCTTAAAACTGCATTCATGAGAGTAGCAATCTGCTATATAAATTTGAGGTTTAGTTCTCCTGGCAACAACCACAGAAAGAAAAGAAATTCTAAAAAACAGTTGTGACTGTATTGTTAGAAATATTGAATCCAGCTGAAGTCCTTTCTCCTGCCTTTCCCAAGCACTGGGAAAGGATATGGCTCTCGAGTCTGTCAACTGGAAAATTCTTCCTAAAGGGCAAAATGCAACATTATGGATCACAGTCAACCAAAAGGGGAAAAAAAGAAAGCAGAAATTTGCCCTCCAAGCTGATAAAAACCCATCTGTCTCCCATGACCAGGCAGTGCCATTCTTCACAGCCTCCCATCCTGAAGACATTTAGAGGGTCATAATTTCCAGGTCCTTTTTATTTTATCCTTCCTTCTTTTTCTTGGTAGGGGAAGCAAGTCTGAAAGGAGCTGGTTCCTGAAGACTGAGAGAAGATGGCCTGAACTAATTCATCTTGTGACCTTTTAGTGCTTTCACAGTAAGGTGATTTAATAGCACTTAATCTGTCAAAAATCTGAAGCTTTGTAATAACTGTATATTAAGCCGGTTTTTATGGAGCATTAGCTAAAGTCCTTCCAGTTTACAAAGAAAGAGAGAAAGAAAGAAGAGAGAAAACACTTGCCATGTTTATTCTCATTAAACATCCTGTGCTATGGAGTGACTAGCCCACAGGGCACTTATGTCCCTGCATTGTGTGGTGTCATAAGGAGGGCCAGACCACAACTGGCCTGAGTGAAGCACTATAGACTAGGTCATGTTGCTGACTCTGAAAATAGATTTGCTATTGAGAGTCACTGGGGAGAGGCATGGGCAAATCCCATGCAACTGGGCCCTGTAACTATTTTAAATCCAGAGTACTTTGCTGCAAAGTGAAAGACATTGTGATTGCATAGTCTCAATGTGTTTTTTTTTCCAACACCAACAACCAATTCTCCAACACCAACTAATTGTTCAACAATATAATTCAATTCTGACACTGTCACCACACAAAAATAGTTTTCTCCTAACCAATGTGCATAAAAAAGTCAATTATTGTGGCATCAGCTTTTGGGAAAAGAAAATAGCTTTATTCTTAGATTGATCTGCAAGGAGACAGTAGGCATCAGCTTTCAGGTCTGTCTTCCCGATCCAGGGCTTGGGGCAAAATTTATGGGATGAAGAGCAGGGCAGTCAGAATTGTGGAGACAGATGATTGGAGGTAAGGAGAAGTGAGATAACTGATGATCTGTGCAAGCATGGTCAAGCTTCATGGATCTTCATAGGATGCATGTTCACAAAGTCGTGGTGTTAGCATGACCTGAGGGTGGAGTTTTCAGCCTTTTGACATCAAAAGGGTCACTTATCAGCTATTTATGGAGGCCCAGTTGATGGGTTGGTGGTCTCAATCAGCCTGAACTGGGCAGAGTCATTTCTCAGTTCCTGAAAAAACACTCTTAATTACTCTATTGATAAGATGGGATAAGCTGAACTGGTCCTAGAGGGCCCGTGGTTACAACACTATCTATCTGGAGTTAGTGTCAGATCCCACAAGTTAAAGAGCTTGGTCTCATAAGGCTGTCCCCACTTCAGACACCAGCCTCAAGTGGGGTACCCAGTGACCTACACTTTGGCCCAGCTGACTACAAATTCAAGGATTTCCACGACTTCATCCTCAAATTTTATAATTTGTTGACAACTCACAGAATTCAGAAAAATCCTTTACTTAGGATTAAAAAGGATACAACTTAGGGACAACCAAATGAAAGAGATGCATAGGGCAAAGTATGTGGATGAGGAACACATAGCTTCCATGCACTCTCCAGGCATGCCACCCTTCCAGTACATCGATGTGTTTACCAACCCAGAAAATGCTCGAGTTTTTATAACCCAATCTCCAGCCCTCCTCCCCTCTCCAGTGGTTAGGAGGTGGAGCTGAAAATTCCCACCCTCTAATTGTGTGCTTGGTCTTTCAGGTGACCATCCCCCATCCTGAAGCTGTCTAGAGGCCCCCACCCTGAGTCACCATTAGCAGAAGTTTAGGTGTGATGAAACGGGGTCATTATGAATAACAGAGGAGACATTACTATCATTCAGAAAATATCAAGGGTTTTAGGAATTCTGTGCCAGGATCAGGAACAAAGACTAAATGTATTTTTTATTATTCCACTCTTGGACACAGACTGTCCAGTCTAGCAAGGCCAGGGTAAGGCAAAGTCAGAAATTTTACATTGAGTGGATCTAAAATTCCACTCCTTAAAACAATGTACTTACATCCACATAGTGATCTTGCTCACATTTCTCTCCCTGCCTAAAACTTTGATCCTTTTTTCCATATCTGTTTAATACTCTCTCCTCATCAACCATTCCCCAGGGTTCAGTTGGAGCTCACCTCCTGCACAAGCCTTCTTTATGGCCTCCTAATCCTTATCTCCTTTATCTCCCCTTATCTCCCTTCCCCTTCTCGGAGTTCCCATGTCACCTGGCATCTGTGACACAAGCTAAGTTAGTATTAGATTGGCTCCAATTGGATCAAAACGTCTATATTGTTTGATGTCAAATAAGAAATAGATGGCACATTTAAATCAGGATAAACTGAGGAAGATTTCATAGAATTATTTTCAAAAGTGGAGATAGGGTATACAGAAACCAATAGGACACCAGGGCTGGTAATAGCCCTGTTGCCATCCCTTCACCATTGGCCTGAGGTGAAGGGGAAAGGAGCAGTTGCCAGAACTGGAAGGAGAGAGTTATACAGAGAGGGCTTCCTTTAAAGGATTTGTGACTTCTGCTAGAGAAATGAAATCAGACCAAGATGATACCACAGAGGGGGCTGGGTGAATAAATATCCCAAACTCACCATCTGTTCTCCTGCTAGGGTTCCCCATTGACTAAACCAAACCATAAACCATGGGCAAGAGAGCCCATTGATGAAGTCCATATATGTCAGTCCCCGGGGCAGAAAAAAAGTGAGAGTACGTCTAGAAATGCAATATAACAGAGAAGAGTTTAATAAATAATCCTTGAGGTGTGGATCCTGAGGCCCATGGGTGTTCCCTAAGTCCAGATAGGCAAATCCCCCCATATCAGGTCACCTAGACTCTCTTCTATGTCCGCCATGCCCCAATGCCCCCCCTTTCTGCTTGGAATATTGGAAAGATGCTCACCAAATATTTGCCTTGAAACATTATTATTTTGATCTTTCCACTGACTGATATTTAGCAAAAAGAACAAAGGAACTAAGGGACTATGGAGGATTCAAAGTGCCAAATGCAATGGAAGGGAATAGGACTCACCATGCCTTCTGTCTTCAGACGTTCTTTTCCCTTAGTTTCCATGAAGCTGCCTTCCTAGTTTTTCTCCTACTCACTGCAACTTCTTGGGCTCCTTTGCATGTTCCATCTCCTCCATGCATTCTGTTTGGGCTCTTTTCTCTTTATCTCTACACTTTCTTCATAAAAGACTGCTCAGTTGTCATGATTTTAAATATCATCAATGTTCTTATGCCATGGAAGCTTTTTTAATCGCAAGTCAGACTTTTTTGGTAAATTCCAAGCACATATATCAAGCTCCTTACCTAGCAGCTCTTACTGAATATCTCACATATATCTCAAAACTTTTTGTCTCTGCAAATGAACTCCTCTTTCCATTTTTCCTAAGTCATTAAACAGTACCTCCAGCCACTGAGCTGTTCAAGTCAGAAGCAGGGGTTGTGTTGCCTCCTCCCTCTCTATCCCCACCTGTAAAGCTCCACCAAATCCTGCATACTCTCCCTGGATCCAGAGTATGCATGGAATCTTCATACTCTGAGACAGCCACTTCTGTCCAAACAACCAGCACATCTCACTGAACTACTAATTGATCTCTCTGCTTCTCTTTGCTGCCTCCAAATCACTTTTCACACTGCTAGCAGAATGACCATTTTAAAATGCTAATCCAATCCTGCATTCTTCTTCTTAAATCCCTTCGCCAACTTCCCATTGCATTTAGAATCAAATCCAAATTCTTTCCTCTGGTCTACAAGACCCTACATGATCCAGGTCTGCTTCCCTCTCCAGACTAACCAACTGGGTCTCCCACCACTCTTCTTCTCTCTCACTCCTTGACCTACCAAGTTCTGAGAAGCTTCTTTATAGGTGCTCTCCCCTCTTGCTGTAATGTTCTTCAGAAGAACATGCATGCTGTCTATTTCACTTGGTTCAGGTTTCAATTCAAATGTTACCTCCTCAGAGAAGCCTTCCCTGATTGTCTCATATAAAATAATTTCCCTCCTGATCACCCTCAAATCTCCTGCCAGGTTTCATTCCTTCAGAGACTTGTCATTATCCGAAATTATATTATTTATTATCTGTTTATAGTCTTCTCTGCCAGAATGAAATTTCTAGAAATCACCAATCCTTACTACCTAAACAAAGGTTGGTACATAATAGTTGCTCAATAAATTTTTTTTCCTGAAATTAGTGGATGAATGAATAAATGAAGTCATGAGTAAAAGACTTTTCTGCTTCTTCCCCTCTCACTAGTGACTCTTTAATTCAATTAAACAAGTACCTATCTCATAACTTACTGTATTAGTTATTTATATACAAGTTTTATTTTCCCAAATGCAATGAAAGATTCTGAAGGCAGGAGAATACATTTCATATAACTTTTCATCCCTCGTAGCTTCCAGTATGTTATTTGCAACCTAGGATTTGCTGCGTAAATAATTGTTGAAAGAATAAATGGAAAAATTGGATGGGAGGAAATGAAGAAACAAAGCACCTTTCCTCTCATACGATAAGAAGCTCAGCATCCAAAATAAACAGCTCCAGCCAACAGCGTCTTGAGTACATCCTCTCATGGAAATAACCTTCTTCCCTACGTTTAATACTCTTC